>NC_086444.1:1104501306-1105101306 GCF_028390025.1 Pseudophryne corroboree | reverse complement strand
AGTCTCCTTTATCCATAAAGCTTATTTTGCAGTTTCTGTAAGTGCCATCTATTCTGCCTCAGTGGTGGATAGGGCAACAGTGGGTTGCTTTCTGCTCGCCCAGCTGACGGCTGCGCCTGCTAAAATGAACAAGCATCCCGTATAAGAAAACTTGGAAGTACAATAGAAATATGCAAGTGCGCGGCCAACAGCAGCAGGTAAGAGGAAGGTCAATCCCTCAAAACTAGACAGTAGAAAAGAAAAATGTGTACCAGCGCTGGCTGAGTGAATTTGAATTAATATACTATCAATAGTTTTTAAATATAGTAATAACCTTAATAATAATATAGTAATAATAATAATAATAAACGGATGGCTTGTTCTATATAAAAGTAGGCTCAAATAAATCAGGAAAAGCTCAACGCGTTTCACTGGTAAATCCAGCTTCCTCATGCTCCTGAGGAAGCTGGATTTACCAGTGAAACGCGTTGAGCTTTTCCTGATTTATTTGAGCCTACTTGCTTTACCTGGACTCTGCTCTCCACACCGGCCCGCAAAAGCCGTGTCCGCCTTGGCATAATTTGGACCCATCTCCCATCACTGGATCTCTTCACCAAACCGACCTACCCCTACAGCTACATAAAGGACTTGTTCCAAGGCTGATGCTCACCAACAAAGGGATTTGGTAAATATCTACTGAGTACAGTGAATGCACAAAGGGAGGCTGTCCTAGCCTATAGGAATGGACTATCTAAACAGTGGAGAATGTGAAATATATCTAATTTTATCCAGATAAGCTATATCCAAGCTTTTACCGCCACCTTGTGGCAAGAGGAATTCCGTCTTTTTAGAATTATTAGATGTGTTATGTTATTAAATTGTCACCCTTTTATATAGAACAAGCCATCCGTTTATTATTATTATTATTATTATTACTATATTATTATTAAGGTTATTACTATATTTAAAAACTATTGATAGTATATTAATTCAAATTCACTCAGTCAGCGCTGGTACACATTTTTCTTTTCATCCCGTATAAGAAATATGGTCATCCTCATCTGATCCCCAATTGGCATCACTGAAAACTTCCTCAGTTGTACCTTTTGACTTTGTAAATACCAACTTTAATGAACTTGTACCTTTTAAGAACCTTAAGATTCTTATGACTGCAATCCAGTGTTGCCTCCCAGCAGGGGCGGATCCAGAAGAAAATGAAAGGGGGGGCACCATGATAGGGGAACGGTAAGTTATATTTACATGCACCTAGGGCACGCGTGCTCCCAGAGAAGGGGTGTGGTATCAAAGGGGGCGTGGCCTCATAGAATACACCATCAGGTAATGATTGGCTGTAGGAGCGCATCCTGGTTTATTGCCAATGTTTCACCCTGATGAAAAGGCTGATTGGGCCTTGAAATGTTGGTCGCCTGTTCCATTAGTTATGGTAGCCTGGAAGGCACCCCAGCACAATATAATTATTATAGTTTTTAGTTGGTGGTGGCAGGTGCAGCATACCTTGTTTTGGGCACTGCACTGAGACTCAGACTGCAGGACACGAACTGTCCATCTTTGATTAGCAGAAGCAGCCAGCTGGATCTCCAACAAACAGCATAAGACATCTGCAGGACAGCCCTGTCACAATCACACTGGCTGCCTTCTCAAAGCTGAGACTGAGTCTGACTCCACCTAGCATGGTGGTAAAGGAAGTGGAGGAGGAAGCGCTGGGAAGCTGTGCGGTGCAGTGAGGGCTAATGAAGGCTTCTGCGCCGTCATAAGTAACAGTCTTACTCGGTGCTGGCATTTGAACCCCGCGCCTGGGCAGGACTCTGGCCAGCTGGCAGTGGGGGAGGTAGGTTGCGGTGTGAGCAGGGAGAGGCTGGATCTGCAGCTCCAGCCTCCCCATTGGTTACCACACGGACTTGCTGTTAGAGCCACGGCGGATCCTAGTGCCTGCCGGCTCTTATCAAATCTGACTGATGGAAATAGCATTAGCTGCTGCTGCTGTTCTCTTTTTAAAAAAAAAAGAAGTCAGAAATGACAGTTGGGCACGGGCCCAAGTGCCCCCCCCCCCCCCCCCCCCCCCCGAATCTGCCTATGCCTCCCAGGGTTAATTGCAAACTGGCATGCCCGGCTCACTGCATATGTGATGATGGGGCAAGTCCCAATACTTGCATACATCAAGCTACCAACAGCATTTTGATAAGGAACCTCTCTCATTTCCGCTATCTCCTCCTGGCTGGTTGGTGATATGGCCTTTACCATCTTTATGCTTTTATCAATAGGAGTGCTCACTGGTTTTGCATCAGACATTCCATAATTGCTTCAATATATGTCTGTTGACCAATTGTAACAGTCCCATCTTTCAGGTTTTGTACAATCCTCATGCCTAACAAATTATTTGTAGGGCCTGATTCCTTTAGCTTGAATCTTTGTTTCAGCTGCTGTTTTACATCAGTAATTTGCTCTTCTTGACCTGCTAGCAATACACATCCACATACACAACTATGATGAACTGCTTTTCTTCTATAGTTTTGTGATATAAGCAGTGATCAGTCTCTGACTTAACAAAGTTCATCTCTAGCAGCAAAGCATCCAGCTTTACATACCAACGATGACCACTTTGCTTTAGGCCATGCAAAGATTACTTTAAGAGGCAAACTTTTCCCTCTTGAAACATATTCTCGTAATAATGTTCAGGTGGTTCCATATAATTCTCATCAATTAACTCTCCATTTAGGAATGCAGAATCAAAGTCTAACTGGTATAACAATAAATCATGAAGTGCAGCAATGGTAATTACTAGAGATGAGCGGGATCGGTTTTACTCGGTTTTACTCGGATTTGCCCGAATCTCCTTATTGGCTATGAGACATCACGTGTTTTGGTTAGCTAATAAGAAAAATCCAGAAAATAAGAAATGGCGAGAATTCTGGCGTAAAGAACCGAGTAAATCTGAACCCACTCATCCCTAGTAATTACTAACCTCAAGGTGCTGTACCTCGTGACATGTTAAAAGATCTCTACGTAGTCCATCCCGGATTTTTGTGTGTATCCTTTAGCAACAAGGCGGGCTTTATAACGAGCAATAGTCTTGTCCACATTCAGCTTTCTGCAAAAGACCCACTTGTTCTTGATTGTCTAACGGTTATTTGGCCTGTCAACTAAAGTTCATGTACTGTTATAATCCAGAGCTGACAGCTCTGTATCTATTGCTGACTTCCATTCTTTCCAGTCGCTACTTGTTTTTGCTTCCCGTATACTTTGGGCTATATTTGCATATTCCTCACTGTATCTTTTGGATGGAACACCTTTATTGCGCCTCATGAAACTTCTGTTTCCTGATTGGTTATCCGCATTAACTCTTTAAGGTTCAGTCATGCTTTCTGCTGTCTGTACATCCAGCTATACATATTGTTGCTGTGATTCTTGTTCCACTGTTCAAGTGATTGGTGCTGTCTCATGGAACACGTCTGTTTGTAATGTCCCAAAGCCAGTATCCTTTGCTTTCTTCACAGTATCCTAGCATAATACATTCCACTGACTGGATCTAACTTCCATCTCTTCTCCTTAGGTACTGTATATGTGCATAAGCTTAACAGTTGAAGATACGGAGATGATTGACAGCTGGCTTTTTCTTGGACCACACCTTCAGTGGCGTTTTACCTTTTACAGCTACTGTGGGTGCACAGTTTTTAAGATATACTGCAGTAGACACTGCTTCCACCCAAAAGCTTTTCTCCAGGCCTGCGTCACTCAACATAGTCCGTTCTCTCTCAACAATTACACAATTTGCATGCTCACTCACACCGTTTTGTTCTGGTGTGTAAGCAATTTTTAGTTGATGCTGTATGCCATATTTTTTCAGGAACTGTGCTAAAACTCTGTTGTCATACTCTCCGCCATTTTTGGATCTTAAGCTTTTAATTTCAGACCCATCTGAGGGGGTCATTCCGAGTTGATCACACGCTAGCTATTTTATGTAGCTCTGCAATCCGGTCAAAACTCAGCAAAACTGCGCATGCGTATGCACCGCAATGCACAGGTGCGTCATACGGGTACAAAGAGGATCGGTGCTGGGCAAATGGATTTAACAAAGAATATATTCGCACAGCCGATCGCAAGGTGATTGACAGAAAGAGGGCATTTATGGGTGTCAACTGACTGTTTTCTGGGAGTGTTTGGAAAAACGCAGGAGTTCCAAGCATTTGCAGGACGGGTGTCTGACGTCAATTCCGGGACCAGAAAGACTGAAGTGATCACAGCCGCTGAGTAAGTCCAGAGCTACTCAGAAACGGCAAAAAACTTTTTGGACCACTCAGCTGCACAAGCATTC
Source organism: Pseudophryne corroboree (assembly GCF_028390025.1). Taxonomy (NCBI): domain Eukaryota; kingdom Metazoa; phylum Chordata; class Amphibia; order Anura; family Myobatrachidae; genus Pseudophryne; species Pseudophryne corroboree. Next base: position 1,105,096,994 of record NC_086444.1, on the reverse strand, counting down.
GCACACTTGAAAAGCTAAAATACACTCCCCCATAGGCGGCGACTATCTGATCGCTGTGCTGCAAAATATAGCTAGCGAGCGATCAACTCAGAATGAACCCCTGAGTCTCCACCAGGTTCTTGTATTCCACAATATTATTGACAAGTTCACTTTTAGCTTTCATGAAATACACATGTCATCCTTGTGGCATCATCAATAAATCATGTAAAATACCTGTAGCCACTCATTGATTCTATCTCTAGGGGTCATTCCGACCCGTTTGCATGCTGCAGTTTTTCGCAAGCGTGCAAATGGGTCAGAACTGCGCAAGTGCGCAGGTGGCAATGCACAGGCACGTCGCTGCCTGGTCATGGCCGTCGCTAGGCAGCGATGAGAATAATGAAGAAAGCGTTTGCAGCGGCGAACGCAAGAAGATTGACAGGAAGAGGCCGGCCGAGGTTGGCAACTGACAGTTTTCTGGGAGTGCAAAAGAAAATGCAGGGAGGGATCCTGGCGTCAGCTCCAAGAAGGATCATCGCAGCGGGTGAGCAAATCTTGAGCTATGCAGAGAGTGCACAAACTTTTTTCTTGTGCAGTCTCTGCAGAGCTAATCCCTGCTGCCCTGTAGGTGGCGACTGTCTGATCGCAGAAGTGCTAAAAGTAGCCTGCTAGTGACCAGGTCAGAAGGAGGGCCTCTATCGGACCACATACATCAGTATGCACTAGAGCTAGTGGTATTTCCGCTCTACTTGTAGACTTAGGAAATGGGGTGCGAGTCTGCTTTTCCTTTTTACAACTCTCACACACAGGTCTCTCAGTATTACTCACAGTAATTTCAGTTGCCATTCCATCGAGTAGTTTCTGGATGTTGTTATATCCCAGATGACCTAGGCGCCTGTGCCACATCTCCATCGACTGATTTGATCAGAGGCCGCCATTGCAGAACACGGCTCGGTGTCTCGGACATACAGTTGGTTGCACCAGGTTGCTGAAGCAATTACAGTCCCTTTCTAATTTTGCACCATACATTTGCCCTTTGCAAACTGGACTCTGTAACCCTTTTCCTCCAGAATTCTCATAGCAATGAGATTGCTTCCCAATTCTGGCACGAACGTTTTTGATGTCCGTAATAACTGTTTTACCTTTAATTCTTAGACACACTGTGTCCCAAATTTTGAAGCAGTAAGGACTTTGTCTCCAATCACTTGTACTGCAATAGGTTCACATGCTGTCAGTGAATTGAACCATTCCTGATTACAACTGAAATGCCTAGTGGCCCCCGAGTCCATGTACCAGCAATCCTTCTTGTGACTATCTGCTACATTTAATGCTGACTCATTTGGTTTGTCACGCTTCTTCTGCGTACCACTGCAATTTCTCAGTCTGCAATCTGAGGCCTTGTGCCGGACCTTGTGACATATAAAGTACTTGAACTTGAGCTTTCCGGACTTAGTACCTTTTGTGAATAAGTTAGAACCCTCAGCATGTGTCTCATCAGGAATACCTTCTTGGAACTTCAGCAGCTTGGCTCTTACAATTTCTGTTGTCAGCTTGGTATTGTTAGACTCCAAAGCTACTACCAGGAAATCTAATACTGGTTTCAGATTTTGTAACATCGCCACCGCCACTTTCTCGTTGTCCACCTATGCTCCTACAGATGCCAACTGCTGAGCTACTGACAATATTTTATCAATATAATCTTTCATTTCTTTACAGGCACGTACTGCATACACCTCTAGTTTATTCTTTTCATCAGACCTTTGTCCTCATACGCCATTTGCAGAGCTGCTCACATGTCTTTGGTTGACACTTTCCCACTGATAATGGAGTAGACTTGTTGTCCCATGGCCAATCCTATCATCTAGATGGCTCTATCCACTTCAACTGGGTTTGGATCTGCTCCTGTCTCAATTGTGACTTTTCACAACTTCTCCACCTTAAGCTCCATCTCCATGGTGAATTTCCACATTGTGCAATTCTGTGATCCTTTTAGCTTTGTAAAGTTCACGCTGTTCCCTGTACTGTACATTCTTCTCTATATTTAATAAAAGTACTCCTTCTTTAATCAGATGTTATTTCTTCTGTACCTCTGTTTTAGAATTCCTTTCTGACTTGGGGTCCAGGGCCCATAACCTGTTGGCAGAGTGTTGCGGTGTTGGTTAGGGATGTTAGTCCACACAATGCCACTTAACCAGGATGATTTTTTTTTTTTTCAGATAACAGAGATAACAGATTGTAGTATATAGAAGATGTTCTGCAGCAGCAGGAACTCACGGTATACATGTAAAGCATACAGCGATGACACAGCATCTTAGTACACAAAGGATGCAGCTCCATACACACAGGGTGTGGCTGTGGGGTAGACAAGGCCACACACACAGGAGAGCAGAAGCTGCACGTCAGTGCAGTTGTCTCGCCCAGGAAGAACTCTCTCAGACTGTGCACTAAGCACCTCCTCCTGCACTGAGCTAACATTAGGACGGAAAACACTAGAGCAGGGCAGCTGCTAGTGCTGGAAATGGAGACAGGCCACAGAGTGATCCACTGTCTAACATAGAGAACCGCCAGGCGCCAGAGAGAAGGTGAGTACAGTATGGTGTAAGTGTGCACGTGAGTGTATGTATTGAAGTTGTACTTTCTACGGTGTGTGTTTATGGTGGTAAGGTTAAGATTTCTTTTATAGGTTTATAGTTACCAGCGGGTACTTTTGGTTCTCCAAGTACCGGCATGTGGGGAGGCCTGCTGAGACCTGTAGTCCTGGGGTAGTCTGAAGAGGGGGTCCTCTTTATTGGAGTGTTTCCACTTCCCCAGGAATACCCAGCATGGGCTATGTAGTTGGTGGGGTTAATGCTTTGGCTGCTGAGTGGACCTGGCTGTGGCATTACCCCCTGCTAGTGGAGCCCTGTGCTGGTTCTAAAAATACGGGACACCTATGCATTTGTTTGCCCATAGTTTTAGAACCAGGGCCAGATCCAAGAGCCCGGAGCCCAACAATACTTGAGGGGGAACACACATAAAATGTCTATTTTGTATCTTTTCTTAGAGGAGCAATGTACAAATCATACTGATCAAGGCCTCTCAGAACATGCTGAGCACAGGCTGGACTACAGAATCCAATTCAGGCACAAACATGTCTGAACACTCACACTTTTAAACATGATTAAACATGATTGCTTACATCATCAGAAAACATGATTCTGTCAAACATGATTCAACATATCTCTGAGATGCCAATCTTGTTTAATCTTGGGCCAAACACAATTCTTAATAAATGTACCCCCATGTAGTGGGAGATGCCTGATGTGAATTGCTCATTTTAAGGGAGCTTGCATTTTAAAGTGTAGCTTGGATTTTTAAGTGTATGTGAGTTGGAATCAGCAGAAGCAGGAGCTGGAAGCCGAGTGAAAAGGAGGTGCAGTGAGCTGGAACAACTGCAACTGCTAGGTGGAGTATCGGTGCCGCAGGAGAGGTCCCACTCAGATAAGTATTGATTACTTACTAATTGTGTATTGATTGTATTGGCTAGTTGGTTTTTATTCTCTTTATTGTACTTTTGAAAGGTAATAGGGAGTTGAGTTCTCAAACAATGGGAGGGGCTGTGATTGAGATTCTTACTCAGTGCGTGTCGTGCAAGATGTATGTGTACCTGGAGCAGCCGACCCAGGGCGAATACATATGCACGAGATGTGAGCAAACGGTTGCCCTGGAAGCCCAGGTAACTGATCTAGAGCAGACCGTTACGCGACTGAGGGATATTCACAATCTCGAGCGAAGTTTAGATAGAACGGTGGAGGAGTTGCAGCAGGGGTCACTGGTAGATGAAGAAAATCAGGTAGGCAGTTGGGTTACTGTTAGAAGGGAGAAAAAGAGGGGGAGGCACGACATCTCGGATCTATCAAACCCGAACAAATTTGCCCGATTGGACGAAGATTCTGTGGACGATAGCGACGAAATAACGGAGCTGGAGGAGACTGCTCACTCTAGCAACTGGAGGAGTGGTCCCTCTGGCTCAGATGGGATGAAATCTAGAGAGGCGCCCAGGCAGATGGTGGTGGTGGGGAACTCTATCATTAGGAAGGCAGATAGGGCAATCTGCTACCGGGACTGTGATCACCGTCTGTTGTCTCCCGGGTGCTCGGGTACGGCACATCACGGACCAGGTAGATGGATTGTTGGGAGGGGCTGGGAAAGACCTGGCGGTCTTGGTGCACGTTGGCACCAACGACAAAGTTAGTGGTAGGTGGGATGCCCTTAAGAAAGATTATAGGGACTTAAGCCAGAAACTAAATAAAAGGACATCTAAGGTAATTTTCTCTGAAATATTACCAGTGCCATGCGTTAGCCCAGGGAGACAAAGGGAGGTTAGGGAGGTATATGTGTGGCTCAGAGACTGGTGTAGGAAAGAGGTGTTTGTGTTCTTGGAACACTGGGCGGACTTCTCAGTCAGGCGCCATCTTTTTTCTCGTAACGGATTGCACCTGAATGAGGAAGGGGCTGCGGTGCTGGGGGGTAGGATGGTGTTATGATTCCAGTACTCCTGACCGGAGGAGATCTCATGGCAATGGTCAGAGTACTGGAAGGGAATGCTGGTTATGGGAGCGGGAATGGAAAATAGCCCCTGGCGCCCTAACTCCGTTGTCTCGCCCGTGCTGTCAGAAATCCCCTGCGAGACTATGGTTGCTTGAGCCCATGGCAGCCGCGTTTGAAGGGCGGATTAAGTCTGCCCAACTCCGATGCCCCCTCAGGTCTTAATGGGAGACAAAGGGAAATCCGAGACAGGGTGATAACAAGGGGCCCTCTGACTAAACAACCAGGCCAGGGGCTACAAGCTAACTGACAAAACCTAAAGTATGTGCGGAAACCCGCCAGGGAAAAGGACAACCAAAATCCACTTGTCCAATACTCCTACCCGGCACCGCCGGATACCAGAGTGGACCTGTGGAAGCGGAACCCTCCGCAAAATGCACCAAAACATAAATAATAAATAATAAAGCGGACAAGCCGCAACACACGGCAAGGCCGTGACTCACGAACACCACTGGATGTTATAAGGTGATTAGTCTGGACTCCAGGAATTAGATGACAAACTTCCGAGTTCAGAGCTTCCAATACTGGAATGACCGGATACAGCAAGACTGGAACAGACTCTCAGCAAACAAAGACAGCATGCAGGAAGCTATTACCGGCGTCTGTGAGAAGCCCTGGGAGTGTATTTAACAAGGAGTCCTCCAATCAGCTGCCAAAAGGCTGATTAGAATAAATGCCGTGCAGCTGCCTTGCTGCCCGGCCAGAGAGCAGGAGAAAACATTAACCCTTAAAGCCTAGCAACGGGGAACACGGTCCGCCAGTGGCGTCCCCGTTGCTAGGGTCCGTGCGGCTCAGCGCGCCCGGCGTCCAGCGTTGCCAGGGAGCCGGCGGCTGTTCGCGTACGGCGTCCCTGGTTGCTAGGCGCCGGGCCGCACCGACGAGCGGACCCCGGCGCCTAACAGTACCCCCCCCTTGAGGAGGGGTCAAGGAACCCCTAAAGCCAGGCTTCCAAGGAAACTCCCGAAAAAATGCCCTCTTGAGCCTTGGGGCATGAAGATCCTTATCCAGGACCCAGGACCTTTCCTCTGGACCATAACCTCTCCAGTGAACCAGAAAATAGAGCCGGCCCCTGGACAACTTGGAATCGAGAACCTTCTCCACCAGGAACTCCTGTTGCCCCTGTACATCCACTGGAGATCTTCCCTGAGAGATCTTCCGAGGAAATTTATTGGAAGAAAAGTATGGCTTCAACAGGGAGCAATGAAACGTATTACCAATCCGAAGAGATTTTGGTAAACGTAACCGGAAAGCAACTGGGTTAACTTTTTTAATGATATGAAATGGTCCAATAAATTTGGGTCCCAACCTAGCTGAAGATTGTCGAAGTCTAATGTTACGAGTCGACAACCATACCCTATCTCCCACCTTAAAACTGCAAGGACGTCGGAGCCGGTTAGAAAAAATTTTCTCTCGAAAGGCCGCTTTTCTGAGAGCAAGGTGCACTTTTTTCCAAATGGCTCTGAGATGGGAGGTTAAGGTTAGCGAGGAAACTGAGGAATGTTGAAAAAAAGAATTAGCTCTGGGGTGAAAACCAAAAACTGAAAAGAATGGAGACACGTTGGTGGAGGAATGACAAGAATTATTGTAAGCAAACTCCGCCAATGGAAGAAACTCGGACCAATCATTCTGGAGTTTAGCTGAATACAAACGCAAATACTGTTTCAATGATTGGTTAACTCGCTCGGTTTGCCCGTTGGACTGTGGGTGGTAACCAGATGTTAATGATAATCTCATCTTTAATGAAGCACAGAAACACTTCCAGAATTGTGCAATGAATTGTGGACCCCGATCAGAAACAATATCAGTGGGCAACCCATGAAGTCTGAAAACATGGCGGAGAAACAACACTGCCAATCCTTGGGCAGATGGCAGTCGGGGAAGGGCAATGAAATGAGCCATCTTGCTAAAACAGTCTACTACCACCCAAATGACTCTGCACCCAGCTGAAAGGGGAAGGTCCACCACAAAATCCATGGAAATATGAGACCATGGCCTGAGAGGGACATTCAAGGGCATAAGTTGCCCGATAGGCAAGGAACGGGGAACCTTATGCTGTGCACAAACCTGACATGAAGAAACAAACTCCTTAACGTCTTTAGAAAGACCAGGCCACCATACTGAGCGGGAGACTAACTCCAATGTCTTAGAGATCCCCGGATGCCCGGAAACTTTGTTATCATGGAACTCAGTCAAAACAGTTGCTCTCAAGAACTCAGGGACGTAAAGACGACCAGCAGGAGTATTTCCAGGAGCTTGGTGTTGAAGCTGTTTTAACTGGGTAAATAAATCTTGTGTGAGGCCTGCCCAAATGACTGAAGATGGAAGTATGGGAGTAACAGGACTGTTATCATGAACCGGAAGAAAACTGCGTGACAGAGCATCTGCCTTGGTATTCTTGGAACCTGGCCTGAAAGTTATAATAAATTTGAAACGAGTAAAGAACAAGGCCCAACGAGCCTGCCGGGCATTCAGCCGCTTAGCTGATTCGATGTATTGCAGATTCTTATGGTCAGTCAATACTGAAATGGTATGTGTTGCTCCCTCAAGCCAATGCCTCCACTCCTCGAAAGCCCATTTAATAGCCAGTAATTCCCGGTTACCAACATCGTAGTTGGATTCAGCGGATGAAAATTTCCTGGACATAAAGGCACAAGGATGTAGTTCCAGAGTGTCCGGATCCTTCTGAGATAGGATAGCCCCCACTCCAACCTCCGAGGCATCAACCTCAACAATGAAGGGCAATTCTGGGTTGGGATGTCTGAGGACTGGAGCTGAGACAAAAGCTTGTTTCAAGGCCTGAAAGGATAACTCGGCTTCATGTGACCAGTTGGTAGGATCCGCTCCCTTCTTAGTCAGTGCAACAATGGGAGCAACCAGGTCGGAAAAAGAATGAATAAATTTTCTATAATAATTCGCAAACCCTAAAAAGCGCTGAATTGCTTTTAAGTTGGTGGGTTGCGCCCAGCTAAGGATGGCTTGGAGCTTCTTAGGTTCCATGCAGAATCCCCGAGGGGAAATAATGTACCCTAAAAAGGATACCTCCGTGACATGAAACTCGCACTTCTCCAGCTTGGCATATAGATGATTTTCACGTAATTTTTGAAGAACCTGACGCACCTGGGTAACATGTTGTTCAATTGATTCAGAATAGATCAGGATGTCGTCTAAGTAAACGACCACGAATCTTCCTAGAAAATCACGGAGCACATCGTTAATGAGATCCTGGAATACTGCCGGAGCGTTAGACAAGCCGAACGGCATCACCAGATACTCGTAGTGACCCGACTGAGTACTGAAAGCCGTCTTCCACTCATCTCCCGACTTGATTCGGATGAGGTTATACGCTCCCCTCAGGTCAATTTTAGAAAAAATCACAGCCGAACGCAGCTGATCAAAGAGGACAGAAATCAGCGGCAGAGGGTAAGTATTTTTAACTGAGATCTTATTCAGGGCTCTAAAGTCAATGCAAGGTCTGAGTGATCCGTCTTTTTTCTCCACAAAGAAGAAGCCTGCACTTAAAGGGGATTTAGATGGCCTGATAAATCCTTTCCCTAGGCTTTCCTTAACATACTCATTCATGGCCGCAGTTTCTGGCCCGGATAATGCATATAACCTTCCCTTTGGCAATGTGGCACCAGGAATTAGCTCAATAGCACAATCATAAGGCCGATGGGGAGGCAGAATGTCTGCATTGCCCTTGGAAAACACATCAACAAAGTCCTGGTATTCCACGGGAATGAGTTCGGGAATGGCAGCAGCTATTCTGACGGGAAATGTAATACATTCCTTATTACAGATGGTACCCCATTGTGAAATCTCCCCCGACTGCCAATCAATGGTGGGATTATGAAAGGCCAGCCAAGGGTGACCCAGAACCACTGGAACTGCTGGGCAATGGGTACGGAAAAACTCGATTTTTTCGGAATGAAGAGCTCCTACCGTAAGTAGTACAGGGGGTGTACAGAGGGAAATAACCCCATTGGACAAGGGACTCCCATCTAAACCATGCATGGTGATACACCTACCCAAGGCTAACTGAGGAATACCTAAGGCCTTGGCCCACGTTAAGTCCATAAAGTTCCCTGCAGCTCCACTGTCAACAAAAGCCGACACCGAGGAACAGAGGCTGCCAAAGGAAACTTTAGCTGGGACTAAAAGGGAGTTCTTCGAGGAGATAAGCTGCAGACCAAAGTGAACCCCCTCACAATTCACTTGGTCGAGGCGTTTTCCTGACTTGATCGGACAATTACGGGCAAAATGTCCCTTACCCCCACAGTACAAACAAAGACCAGAGTTTTGCCTTCTGGCTCTTTCTTCTGGAGACAGCCGGGAGAGACCCATCTGCATGGGCTTCTCTACGTCCTCAGGAATGGAAAATACACATGGAGTAGACCTGACAGGTGCTCCTTTTTCAGCCCTCCGCTCTCTGAGACGACGATCAATCTTAATAGAAAGCTCCATGAGTTTATCGAGAGTCTCAGGAGCGGGATACTGAAGGAGACAGTCTTTTATAGACTCTGATAAGCCGAGGCGAAACTGACTGCGCAGGGCTGGGTCATTCCAGCCACAGTCGTTCGACCAACGGCGAAACTCTGTACAAAAAACTTCTGCAGGATTTCTACCCTGTCTGAGAGTGCGTAACTGACTCTCAGCGGATGCCTCTCTATCAGGGTCATCATACAAAAGCCCTAAAGACCCAAAAAAGGCGTCTACTGATGACAACGCCGGATCCTCTACTTTTAAACCGAATGCCCAGGTCTGAGGATCTCGCTGGAGCAAAGAAATAATAATTCCGACCCGCTGAGATTCAGTACCTGAGGAGATCGGTCTTAAACGAAAATAAAGTTTACAGGATTCTTTAAAATTAAAAAACTCCTTCCTATCACCAGAAAAACGGTCAGGCAAGTGCATTTTTGGTTCAGGGACTACCCTCGGGGAAGTTCGTAAAAGATCTTCCTGCGACTTCACCCGAAGGGAAAGATCCTGAAACATCTGAGTAAGTTCTTGAATCTGGCTGACTAGGAGCTGACCAGGATTTGGCCCTAAACCTGTGGGATTCATGAGGCCGATAACTCTTACAAAACTGAATAAGGAAAAAATTAAACCCAGTTTAATTTTAGGTTTTGGTATGGCCGGTAATAATGTTATGATTCCAGTACTCCTGACCGGAGGAGATCTCATGGCAATGGTCAGAGTACTGGAAGGGAATGCTGGTTATGGGAGCGGGAATGGAAAATAGCCCCTGCGCCCTAACTCCGTTGTCTCGCCCGTGCTGTCAGAAATCCCCTGCGAGACTATGGTTGCTTGAGCCCATGGCAGCCGCGTTTGAAGGGCGGATTAAGTCTGCCCAACTCCGATGCCCCCTCAGGTCTTAATGGGAGACAAAGGGAAATCCGAGAGCAGGAGAAAACATTAACCCTTAAAGCCTAGCAACGGGGAACACGGTCCGCCAGTGGCGTCCCCGTTGCTAGGGTCCGTGCGGCTCAGCGCGCCCGGCGTCCAGCGTTGCCAGGGAGCCGGCGGCTGTTCGCGTACGGCGTCCCTGGTTGCTAGGCGCCGGGCCGCACCGACGAGCGGACCCCGGCGCCTAACAGATGGTTAGTAGGTTGGAGGAGCTTTTAAACTAGGAGCCTGGGGGGAGGGTTTAGCTAGAAACTATGGGTCATGCAGCGAGTATAGTAGGGATGGTGGTAGTGAGATAAATGGGGGTGGAGAAGGGGGGAGGGAAAGTGCAGCCGGTAAGGGTATTTACATGGGTTCTATTAATGGTGTTAAGAAAGGTATTGCTAAAGCATTAAATAATAACAATTATGTGTCATCATTATAGACTATAGAAAATGTTGTACGGGACTTAAGGGAAAATACTTATGTCAGGGCGGTGAATTTAGACAGGAACATTGGGGTGACCAAAGAGAAAAGTAAGGTGGGCAATACTAAGTACGGTGGGGTTGGAGAGGGAGCGAGAAGGACAGTCTGTATCAGTAACTCTACAGATGCACTAGTTAACCAGGATGGGAAAACTTTAGGAAAACAAACAAAGAAACCGATAAACTAAAATGTATGCTTGCAAACGCAAGAAGTCTAGCAGGTAAAATTGGGGAATTGGAATTGTTAGCATCAAAGGCCGAGTATGACATTATAGGTATTACGGAAACATGGTGGGACGACTCTCACGACTGGGTTGCTAACTAGGAGGGGTATTCTCTTTTTAGGAGGGACAGGGCTAACAAAAGAGGAGGAGGTGTATGTCTTTATGTTAAACCACCACTTAAACCATACCTAAAGGAGGTTATCTATGAGGAGACTGGCGATAATGTGGAGTCACTATGGGTAGAAATCTCAAGTGGGGGAATTGATGCAAAAAAACTAGTCATAGGCACGTGCTACAAACAGCCAGATATTAGCATACATGAGGAAGAACAACTATTGCAGCAAATCAAAATGGCTGCGGGATTGGGGGACTGTTAGGGTCTCCTGCTCTGTGCTGCCACGTCGTCATGGCAACCGGGAGATAAGTGCTAGCGGAGTAACCTGAGCGTAGCTGATACTCCGGTTCGGGTCTTTTGCTGTGCAGTGGTTACCGGCTCTGTGCACGGCAGGGGATCCGGTGCTGGTTTTTGTGCTCACAGTCTGTGAGGTCTGAGTGGGGCGTGGACAGCACCTGCTATATAAACCCTCTTCTCAGGTTAGGCAGATGCTGCTGAATCTTTGTTGGTTAGTCAGTTCCTGAAAGCTAGCTAGTACTGTGTAAACTTTGTATTTGTTTGTTGCTTACTGCAAATAGGCCTTGGGATTTGGTATTACACTCTGCCAATCCAGACCTAGCAGTAAGACTGGAGTCAGCCGTTTAACCTGCTGGGGTTCTTTTGCTACTCTGTGAACCTAGCAAGTTTGCGGCTGTATTCTCAGACTTGCCTGCCAAAATCCTTTCTCACCGTGCAAGGTGTTCAGGTGTCAGTTTAGTGGCAGTAAGCTGAACCAGTGCACTGCAAGTGAGGACTAGGATTGTGGAGACTCTCCTTGTGTCTATTATTCCATCTCTGGCCAAGGAGTTTACTGCCACACCCGTTGGTAACCCTTTAGGGTTTTGCTGTTGCCCTTAGCAACAGCATTTCGGGTTCTCTACGTATTAAATCACTACATCTCGCTTCTTTCCATCTGAGCATTCCTAATACTAGGGAGACACCCAGTTTCTTAGCCTTTGGGCTTCTCTGTTCACTTTGTGTTTATTTTGTTACCCTATCACCTTCTTTGTATGTAATGTCATATTCCCCAGTCTGTCTGTGAGTTCATTTGTTTTGCATCCCATCACCGTTCAGACACCAGTACATTCCTGCTGGCACTGGTGTGCATAACATATTCAGCAGCCCAATACCTCTGTTGACATTTTTTGGGAATATGGAGCATACCCATCAAAATACTTTGCAACAGGTGGTCGATCAGGTGCAGGTCCTGACTCGACAATTTAATGATTTGTCCATTAAAATGCACACCTCGCAGGCCGCTGGCGGAGCTCCCGCAGCAGCAGTACCTTCAGGGGTTAAGGAGCCGAAAGTAAATCTCCCTGATCGTTTTTCTGGAGATCGCTCGCAGTTCTTTTGTTTCAAGGAGAGCTGCAAGCTATATTTCCAGCTTAGGCCTCAGTCTTCTGGGTCGGAGATTCAGCGGGTGGGCATAGTGATTTCCTTGCTACAAGGAGACCCACAGGTCTGGGCATATGGGTTGCAGCCTGACTGTCCGTCGCTTAAAAGTGTTGATGCTTTTTTTACGGCACTGGGCATGTTGTATGATGACCCTGACAAGACGGCCTCAGCCAAGGCTCAGATTTCGATCCTTAAGCAAGGGCGAAGGCCAGTTGAGGTTTATTGTACGGAGTTTCGGAGGTTGGCCCATGATACCCAGTGGAATGACCCAGCCCTGAGACACCAGTACCGAAGAGGTCTTTCTAACCAGTTAAAAGACCAACTGGTACAATATCCCTTGCCTGATATCTTGGATCAGCTCATGCAATTATCCATTCGGGTGGATAGACGGCTGAGAGAGCGCAGGCTTGAAAGGGAGACCGAGGTTTCCTTCTTTCTCAAGGGAACATCAGACTCTGAGGAATTTTCCGAGGAGCCTATGCAGATTGGGGCTACCCGCCTCTCCTCGCGTGAGAAGACGCGGAGGAGACAGCAGGGGTTATGTTTGTACTGTGGGAATAAAGGTCATGTGGTAGTATCATGCCCAGAAAAGACGGAAAACTTCAGGGCCTGAGGGTGATGGGAAATATCCTGTCAGGTCAGAAGTCGGAATTTCCCAAGAAGACTTTTATCATTCCGGTGACCTTGAAGATCCTCGGTCAAACTGTCAAGACTGAGGCCTTTGTGGACAGTGGGGACGACGGGGTTTTTATGGACCGCCAATTCGCCCTGAAACACTCTGTTCCCTTAGTACCCTTGGCATCGGAAATTGAGATTTGTGGGTTAAACGGGGAACCATTATCCCAGGGTAAAATTACCTCTTGCACTAGCCAGATTTCTTTGTTTATTGGAGCCACACACTCTGAAAAATTGTCCTTTTATGTGACTGTCTGTACTTTTGCCCCATTGGTGTTGGGGTTACCCTGGTTAAGGGCCCACAATCCTCAATTTGACTGGGTCTCTGGGGAGATTCTTAGTTGGGGTACTGATTGTTTCAGGAGTTACTTGAGCCTTCCAGTCAGGCTTTCGCAGCTAAGTTTGCCAGGATTGCCAGGATGTTATACAGATTTTGCGGACGTGTTCTCCAAAAGAGTTGCAGAGGTACTACCTCCCCATCGCCCCTATGACTGTGCCATTGATTTGTTGCCGAATGCTAAGCTTCCCAAGAGCAGGTTGTACTCCCTGTCACGTCCTGAGACTCAGGCTATGGCAGAGTACATTCAGGAGAACTTGGCTAAGGGATTTATCAGACCTTCACAGTCTCCAGTTGGGTCGGGGTTCTTCTTCGTGGGTAAAAAGGACGGTTTGTTGCGACCCTGCATCGACTTCAGGGAATTGAACCGTATCACGATTAAAAACTCATACCCACTGCCTCTCATTTCGGTCTTGTTTGACCAGCTTCGTACTGCCACCATTTTTTCTAAGATTGACCTACGCGGTGCGTACAATCTAATCCGAATAAGAGAGGGGGATGAATGGAAGACTGCCTTGAATACCCACTCAGGGCATTATGAATATTTAGTGATGCCTTTTGGGCTCTGTAATGCCCCGGCAGTCTTCCAGGACTTCATGAACGATGTGCTCAGGGAATATTTGGATAGATTCTTAGTTGTATACTTAGATGACATCCTAATCTTCTCCCATTCCCTGGAGGAACATCGGAAGCATGTACGCTTAGTCCTCCAGAAACTCAGAGACCACCGGCTTGGGGCGAAGCTGGAGAAGTGCGAATTTGAAGTTCAGCAAATCGCATTTCTAGGATATATTATCTCCCCAGAAGGTTTCCAAATGGAGGGTTCCAAGGTACAGGCAGTCCTGGATTGGGTGCAGCCCACTAGTTTGAAGGCGCTTCAGCGTTTTCTGGGCTTTGCGAATTTTTATAGACGATTTATCGCTGGATTTTCGTCTATAGTGGCGCCCTTGGTGGCACTCACTAAGAAAGGGGCGGATGTTGCTCACTGGTCTTGTGAGGCCAAAGCAGCTTTTGCCCGTCTCAAAAGGGCATTTGTCTCGGCCAAGGTGCTGCGACACCCAGATCCAGAGCGTCCTTTTGTGGTGGAGGTGGATGCCTCTGAGATGGGTATTGGGGCAGTGCTCTCTCAGATGGGGGTGTCTGATAATCGCCTTCATCCCTGTGCTTACTTTTCCCGTAAATTTTCGCCTGCCGAGATGAATTATGACGTGGGTAACCGGGAATTGTTGGCTATTAAGGATGCACTCGAGGAGTGGAGACACTGGCTTGAGGGGGCTAAGTTTGTGGTCTCAATTCTCACCGACCATAAGAATTTAGCATATTTAGAGTCAGCGAAGCGCCTCAATGCCAGGCAGGCACGATGGGCTTTGTTTTTTGCTCGCTTTAATTTTTTGATAACATATCGCCCTGGGTCAAAAAACATCAAGGCTGATGCGCTCTCGCGGAGTTTTGCTCCAATCCAGGAGACCACCGAGGAGCCATTGCCCATTGTGTCCCCATCATGTATTAAAGTGGGCATTACTCAGGACCTCTTGTCATTAGTCCTTAGAGCACAGGAGCAGGCTCCTCCAGACCTTCCGGTAGGTCTTTTGTTTGTGCCTCCTAGGTTAAGACAGCGAGTGTTCCTGGAATTCCATGCCAAGAAGTCGGCAGGTCACCCGGGTATTGCCAGAACTCAGGAGTTGCTATCTAGGGCGGTGTGGTGGCCCTCGGTGGCTAGGGATGTGGATCAGTGGGTTCGGGCATGTGACATCTGTGCCCGAAATAAGACTCCTAGAGGGGTTCCTGTTGGCCCATTACATCCACTCTCTATTCCATCTAAGCCATGGACCCACATTTCAATGGATTTTGTGGTGGACTTGCCCAAATCCTCGGGGATGACAGCCATCTGGGTTGTCGTTGACAGGTTTTCGAAGATGGCGCACTTCGTTCCATTGGTTGGGCTGCCATCGGCCAGACGCCTGTCTGAATTATTTATGCTGCATGTTGTGCGCCTCCACGGGTTGCCACTTGATGTGGTCTCTGACCGCGGATCCCAGTTTGTGGCCAAATTCTGGAGGGCATTTTGTTCCGATCTCCAGATTTCTGTCAGCTTGTCGTCAGGCTACCATCCGCAGTCTAATGGGCGGACTGAAAGGGTGAACCAGTCCTTGGAGCAGTTCCTCAGGTGCTATGTCTCCAAGTGTCAGACTGACTGGGTGGCTCATCTGTCCATGGCGGAGTTTGCCTATAACAACGCGGCTCACTCTGCTACAGGGATCTCTCCCTTCCTTTGTGTGTATAGGCATCATCCTAAGGCCAATTCTTTTGACCTCCTGGTCTCCACGCCTGGTGGTTCCTCTGTGGTTTCGGTCCTTAGAGGTATTTGGAGGAAAGTGAAGAAAGCCCTTGTGTCTGTGTCATTAGTGACCAAAAGGGTTTTTGATAAGCGGAAAAGACCCTGCAGCTTCAAATTAGGAGACTTCGTCTGGTTGTCTACCAAGAATTTGAAGTTGAGACAGCCATCTCATAAGTTAGGCCCCCGGTTCATCGGTCCTTATAAGATCACTAGGGTTATCAATCCGGTGGCATTTCAGTTAGATCTACCCCGTTCTTTGGGTATCAATAAAACATTTCATTGTTCCCTTTTAAAACGGGCGATTAGTAATCCTTCTTCCAGTGGAAGACCTTCCCCTCTTCTGATACGTGGCCAGAGGGAGTTTGTTGTTGAAAGGATTCTTGACTCCAAAATGGTTCGGGGTCGGCTGTCATTTTTGGTGCACTGGAAGGGGTATGGCCCGGAGGAGCGGTCGTGGGTGCGCAGTTGTGATCTTCATGCCCCCAGACTGTTACGCTCTTTCTTCTCGCAGTTCCCCGATAAACCCGGTGGTAGGGGTTCTTTGACCCCTCGTCAGAGTGGGGCTACTGTTAGGGTCTCCTGCTCTGTGCTGCCACGTCGTCATGGCAACCGGGAGACAAGTGCTAGCGGAGTAACCTGAGCGTAGCTGATACTCCGGTTCGGGTCTTTTGCTGTGCAGTGGTTACAGGCTCTGTGCATGGCAGGGGATCCGGTGCTGGTTTTTGTGCTCACAGTCTGTGAGGTCTGAGTGGGGCGTGGACAGCACCTGCTATATAAACCCTCTTCTCAGGTTAGGCAGATGCTGCTAAATCTTTGTTGGTTAGTCAGTTCCTGAAAGCTAGCTAGTACTGTGTAAACTTTGTATTTGTTTGTTGCTTACTGCAAATAGGCCTTGGGATTTGGTATTACACTCTGCCAATCCATACCTAGCAGTAAGACTGGAGTCAGTCGTTTAACCTGCTGGGGTTCTTTTGCTACTCTGTGAACCTAGCAAGTTGCGGCTGTATTCTCAGACTTGCCTGCCAAAATCCTTTCTCACTGTGCAAGGTGTTCAGGTGTCAGTTTAGTGGCAGTAAGCTAAACCAGTGCACTGCAAGTGAGGACTAGGATTGTGGAGACTCTCCTTGTGTCTATTATTCCATCTCTGGCCAAGGAGTTTACTGCCACACCCATTGGTAACCCTTTAGGGTTTTGCTGTTGCCCTTAGCAACAGCATTTCGGGTTCTCTACATATTAAATCACTACATCTTGCTTCTTTCCATCTGAGCATTCCTAATACTAGGGAGACACCCAGTTTCTTAGCCTTTGGGCTTCTCTGTTCACTTTGTGTTTATTTTGTTACCCTATCACCTTCTGTGTATGTAATGTCATATTCCCCAGTCTGTCTGTGAGTTCATTTGTTTTGCATCCCTCACCGTTCAGACACCAGTACATTCCTGCTGGCACTGGTGTGCATAACAGGGACATCCTTGTGATTGGGGATTTTAATTATCCAGATATAAACTGGAGTAACGATTCATGTGCTAAAGAGAGGGGCAGCAGGATCTTAAATATGTTTAGGGATCACTACTTGTCTCAATTAGTCGAGGACCCAACTAGGGGTAAAACTACCCTGGATCTAGCAATTACTAATAATGTGGACATTATATCAAACACTAAAGTTGGGGAGACTTTGGGTAACAGTGATCACTATATGATCACATTCGACATCAGTTTCAGGAAACATAGCTACAGGGATTCCACCAAAACTTTTAACTTTAGGAAGGCTAATTTTAGTATGCTTAGATGTGCACTTAACGACATAGAGTGAGAGGTTCTGTTTAATAACAAGAACACTTCGGAAATGTGGGATGTTTTAAAAGGGTTGCTGGATAGCAATATTCATAACTTTATTCCCATGGGCAGTAAACACAGGAGTATTAAACTCAAACCAATGTGGCTTAACAAGAAGTTTAAGGCAGAAATGGATAAAAAAGCGGGCTTTCAAAGCATTTAAATCTAATGGAAAGGAGGAGTCTTTCAAGTATTACAAGGAGTGTAATAAGAAATGCAAAAAAGCAATAAGAGCAGCTAAAATGGAAAATGAAAAGCAAATCGCTATAGAGAGTAATACCAATCCTAAAAAGTTTTTTAAATACATAAACAGTAAAAGGTTAAAAAAGGAGAATATAGGTCCATTAAAAGATGAACTAGGAGAATTGATAAATGATGACGAAATAAAAGCGAAAATACTGAACAAATTCTTTTCATCAGTATTCACCAGTGAAGAACTGATGGTGGGAGTAGTGCATAACAACCGTGACAGTAATGATTCATGGTTAGATACTTGTTTAAGCGAAGAAGTAGTCCGGGAGAGACTAAGCAAAATTAAGATTAATAAATCACCTGGTCCTGATCTACTTCACCAGAGGGTTCTTATGGAGCTTAGTTCACAACTAGCATGACCCCTATACTTGATTTTCAATAGTTCAATTAGATCAGGCATGGTACCGAAGGATTGGCGTATAGCTGAGGTAGTGCCATTATTTAAAAAGGGATCCAAATATCTTCCGGGAAACTACAGACCAGTTAGTTTAACATCTATAGTGGGGAAAATATTGGAAGGAATTCTAAGGGACGTCATACAGGAGTATCTAAAGTCCGCTAGGATTATTTGCAAGAACCAGCATGGGTTTGTGAGGGACAGGTCAACTCAGACTAACTTAATTAGCTTCTACGAGAAAGTGAGCAATAATCTTGATCAAGGAAAAGCAGTGGATGTGTGTTATGAGCCACGGCTGTGGCTCATTCCTGTTTTTCATTTTGGTTATGTATTTTATGTTATACTTCTGTTTCTGTTCCCCGTGGGTGTCATGGGGTGTCCGGAGCCCACCCTTAAGGAGAGGGTACTGTTATGAACCACAGGTAGTGGTTAATTCCTGTTTTCCGTTTATGTATTTTATATGTTAGTTCTCTTGCAGGCCAGGATTTCCCTTTGCTCTGGTTTAGAAGACTCTTGTTTGCTGCCGGTGGTGAGTCTGTGTAATTGCAGCCTGTTCCCATGTGTTCAGCCTCACCTGTCTGTTAATTGCACCTATCAGTTGTGCAGCAGGGCAGCTGCACAACATAATTAATTAGGTTCTCTGCAGCTATTTGAGGGCTGCCTGTTATATTCTGTCTCAGTGCATTTCACAGATGCCGGTGATAGTTCCTGTCCAGTTTCTGAGCTCCTGTCTAGCAGTTTCTGTCTAGCTGCTTTCAGCCTTGTTCCAGTGTCTGATCCAGTGTCTGATCCAGTGTCTGGTCCAGCTTCTTGCCTTGAAGCATTCCTGTCCTGAAGTCCAGTGGCTTTGTCTGTTCCTGATCCTGATTCCGTATCCTATTCCTTGGTGTCCACTGCTCAGTTGTTGGAACTCTGCCTGTCCTCTGGTCCTGAGAGCCTGTGTCAGCTACATCAGGGGTTCCTGTCCGTTTACTAGTATTTGTACCGGTTCCGTGAGTAGCGGCTTTGCCGCGTCCGTCGGCCAAGGCCGCTGTACTCTTTAGTTTCTAGTTACTGGTGTTTTGCAGAGGGTTCTGCATATGCTGTCACCGCCGGTACACAACAGTATTGTGTCGGCGTGTGGACAGCATTTCCTTTGTTGTTTATCCTGGCGGCTGTGCCGCACATACTTTATTTAAGTTCTGTAGCGCCCCTAACTCTGTATTTCTGTCTTTAGTTAGAGGTTCCCCTTGTCATCACCCCATCTCAGTTTACGCCTTGTCTCCAACTAAGACCGGGGGGCATCGGAGTTGGGCAGACATAATCCGCCCTTCAAACGCGGCTGCCATGGGTCCAAGAAACCATAGTCATGCAGGCGTAGGCTGACAACGAGGGTGAGACAACGGAGTCAGGTTTCCATAGGGGTTGCTGCTGAGCTCCGTATCTATTGCAGCTTTACATTCCTGTACTTGGGGCTCATCCGCCCAGTTCCAGGAGTACCAAGTACAGTGAACGTAACAATGTGGTCTTCCTAGATTTTGCAAAAGCCTTCGATACAGTTCCTCACAGGAGACTGATGATCAAATTAAAGGAGATTGGCCTAGGAAAAACTATTTGCACATGGATAAGCAGCTGGTTGGATAGCAGGGTACAGTGAGTAGTGGTCAACAGGAAGTCCTCAACCTGGTTCCCAGTAGTCAGCGGAATACCATAAGGGTCCGTACTCGGACCACTACTGTTCAACATGTTTATCAATGACCTAGAAATAGGCCTGGAAAGCACAGTGTCAATATTTGCAGATGATATTAAACTGTGTAAGTTAATTAATTTAGAATTGGATGTGGAGTCCTTGCAGAATGATCTATCTAAACTTGAACTCTGGGCGTCTAAATGGAAAATGAGGTTCAATACAGACAAATGCAAGGTTATGCATTTGGGACTAAAAACAAACTTGCATCCTACATATTAAATGGGGAACGCCTAGGGGAAACAGAGTTGGAAAAAGATTTGGGGGTATTCATTGATAATAGGCTTAATAACCGTACACAATGTCAAAACGCAGTAAAGAAGGCAAGTAAGGTGCTAGCGTGCATAAAAAGGGGAATTGAGACAAGGGACTCGGATGTAATCATGCCGCTGTATAAGGCATTGTAAGGTCCACACCTGGAATATTGTGTTCAGTTTTGGGCACCATTGTATAAAAAAGACATCAGTGAACTCGAAAGTGTTCAAAGGCGAACTACTAAATTGATTAAAGGCCTAGAAGGACTGGACTATAAGGAAAGACTTACTAGGCTGAATACGTATACACTAGAAAAGAGGCGCCTAAGAGGAGATATTATTAATATCTTCAAATATGTAAAGGGACATCACAAAGAGTTATCAGAGGAATTATTTATTAAAAGAACACAGTTTAGGACACGTGGGCACTCGCTGCGACTGGAGGAGAGAAAGTTCCGAACGCAACGGAGGAAAGAGTTCTTCACTGTTAGGGCAATCAGGATGTGGAATTCCCTGCCAGGAAAGGTGGTAATGGCGGACTCTGTAATTGGATTTAAAAAAGGAATGGATACATTTCTGAATGATAAAGCTATCCAAGTTTATAATACTTAAAATATCAATGTGGTTAATCCGGGGGTAACATGAGTTATAGTAGCTAACTAGTCATAAAACATTATTTAGCAAGTATGTAGAATCATCATAACTTTAACAGGTTGAACACGATGGGCAATTTGCCTCTATTCAACCTCAAATACTGTGTTACTATGTTACCATATGTGACTAGGATGCACCAGAAGACTTTGCTTTATAATTTGATGTACAACACTTGTATATCTCATTACTAGGAGGGCTGTGTTTGTGTGTTTAGGCAGTTTGCTTTCCAAAAAAATATAATGTGACTCATTTGAGGGTGCCATTAAAGTGAAACTGCACCGTATTTCTTTGCATTATGTACTCTTTGGAGCATTTATTGGGAATAGTTTCTAAAACTGCCATCCTGTCTTCCACTGCAGTGCCACTCCTAGATGTGCCAGGTGTTTGTGCCTCCCACTTCTGTCGCTTTGCTTAATCATCCAGCTACAACCTTTTATCCTAAACTGGATAAAAACAAAATTGTGAGCTGTGAGGTGTCCAAAATAGACCGGAAATGAAAGCAAATGAATGTTATTGAGGTTAATAATACTGTAGCAACAAAAACAGGTCCAAATTCTGTGATTTTAGCTGTTTTTATGATTAAAAAATAAATAAAATTAGAACCAAAACTAAAACACACAAGGGCGGTTTTGGCAAAGCCGAAACACAAAGAGAAAAAACAATAACAAAACTAAAATCCGAGACGTACATCTCCTCTCCTATACTTTCTCCCTGCTATTCAAGCCTGCTGATTAACTTCACCTAGGACAGTCCTGCTAAATCTCTCTCTGCACTACAAACTAGTGAGCTATTAATTATTTACTTACATTTCATGTTGGTTGTGTTCTGTCCATACTTTATGTATAAGAACTAGGGATGAGCAGGTTCGGTTCTCAGAGAACCGAACCCTATCGGACTTCACGTCCCGAGCCCGGATCCGAGTCAGGCTCGGGTTTTGCCTGACTCGGAAACTCAAACGAGGCAAAACGTCATCATCCCACTGTCGGATTCTCACGAGATTTGGATTCCATATAAGGAGCCTCACATCGCGGCCATTTTCATTCCATTCTCGGAGAGTGTAGTGAGAGGACGTGTCTCCGTCCTCAGTGTCTGTGTGGAGGCGGGAAAGTGGGGTGGCGAGTCTAGTGCTGTCTTGTGCTGCTCAGTCCAGTCCAGTGTAGTCAGTATCTTATGCTGCATCAGTCCAGCCAGTCACAGTGTTGGTGTCCTCTGCTGCTATATGTCCCCAGTGCTGCTGGCTGCTGTATAAGTTCCTTCCATTTTTGCTGTGTTGTCTTGCATCAACCAGGGGTAGTGTCTTGTGCAGCATCAGTCCAGTGACCAGTCACAGTGGTGGTGTCCTCTGCTGCCATATATCCAGTGTAGCTGTATAAATCCCTTTCAGTGGTGCTGTGTTGTTCTGCATTAGGCCAGGGGAAGTGTCTTGTGCAGCATCAGTCCAGTGACCAGTCACAGTGGTGGTGTCCTCTGCTGCCATATATCCAGTGTTACTGGAGTATAATTCCTGTGATACTGGCGTATAATTCCTGTGATATTGCCGTATAATTCCTGTGATACTGGCATATAATTCCTGTGATATTGCCTTTTAATTCCAGCGATATTGTCATAAAATTCCCGTGATACTGACGTATAATTCCTGTGATATTGCCGTATAATTCTCGGAATACTGGCGTATAATTCCTATGATATTGCCGTATAATTCCTGTGATATTGCTGTATAATTCTCGGAATACTGGCGTATAATTCTTGTGATATTGCCAAATAATTCTCGGAATACTGGCGTATAATTCCTGTAATATTGCCGTATAATTCTCGGAATACTGGCGTATAATTCCTGTGATATTGCCAAATAATTCTCGGAATACTGTCATATAATTCCCGTGATACTGGTGTATTATTCCTGTGATATTCCGGTATAATTCCTGTGATATTGCCATATAATTCTCGGAATACTGGCGTATAATTCCTGTGATACTGCCATATAATTCCCGTGATATTGGCGTATAATTCCTGTGACATTGCCGTATAATTCCTGTGATATTGCCATTTAATTCTCAGAATACTGGCGTATAATTCCCGTGATACTGGCGTATAATTCCTGTGATATTGCCGTATAATTCTCGGAATACTGGCATATAATTCCTGTGATACTGCCATATAATTCCCGTGATACTGGCGTATAATTCCTATGACATTACCGTATAATTCCTGTGATATTGCCATATAATTCTTAGAATACTGGCGTATAATTCCCGTGATACTGGAGTATAATTCTTGTGATATTGCCATATAATTCCTGTGATACTGCCGTATAATTCCAGTTATCCTGCCGTATAATTCCATATAAATCCATATAATTCCGTATAAATCCAGTGCAGTGGTGCTGCCATATAAGTTCAGTGGTGCTGTCCTGTGCTATATATTATTTACTCCAAATAAAGGGGTTATTAATATTTAATCCAAATAATTTTTACAGGGTTTGCCCTGTGAGGTGTAGGGGTACGCTATCTTGTGCCGCATATTGTGTTATATAACTCCATAAAAATAATGCAGAACAAACATTTGGAGGATAAAATAGGGAAAGATCAAGAACCACTTCCTCCTAGTGCTGAAGCTGCTGCCACTAGCCATGACATAGACGATGAAATGCCATCAACGTCGTCTGCCAAGGCTGATGCCCATTGTGATAGTAGAGGGCATGTAAAATCACAGTGATTTTGCAATATATTTCAGTGATTTGGACGTATAATTATTAATTACAGTGATTTTGCCACTTAATTCCAGTGATTTGGACGGATAATTATTAATTACAGTGATTTTGCCAATTAATTACAGTGATTTGGATGTATAATTCCAGTGATTTTGCCAATTAATTCCAGTGATTTGGACGTATTATTATTAATTACAGTGATTTTGCCAATTAATTACAGTGATTTGGACGTACACTTACAGTGATTTTGCCAGTTAATTCCAGTGATTTGAACGTATAATTATTAATTACAGTGATTTTGCCAATTAATTACAGTGATTTGGACGTATAATTATTAATTACAGTGATTTTGCCAATTAATTACAGTGATTTGGACTTATAATTGCAGTTGGAATTGTTTGTGTCACTTGGCTTAGTCATACAGCAATCTTGGTGCACCCTTTTTCTTGTTTGAATCATGTGCTGTTTGGGGCCTTTTTTGGATATCTACCCTCCTGTCTGCCACTGCAGTGCCACTCCTAGATGGGCCAATTGTTAGTGTCGCTTGGCTTAGTCATACAGCTACCTCATTGCACCTCTTCTACATCTTTGTCTGAGGTGTAGTTTGGGGCCTAGTTTTTGAAAAGTGCCGTCCTGTCTGACAATGCAGTGCCACTCCTAGATGGGCAAAATCTTGTGTCGCTTAGCTTGGCCATCCAGCTACATAATTGCACCTCTTTTTCTTCTTTGCATCATGTGCTGTTTGGGGACTAGTTTTTGAATATTTCCATCTTGTCTACAACTGCAGTGCCACTCCTAGATGGGCCAGGTGTTTGTGCCGCACACTTGTGTCACTTAGCTTAGTCATACAGCCACCTCGGTGCAACCTTTAGGCCTAAAAACAATATTGTGAGGTGTGAGGTGTTCAGAATAGACTGGAAATGAGTGGAAATGAATGTTATTGAGGTTAATAATACCATAGGAGCAAAATTACTCCCAAATTCTGTGATTTTAGCTGTTTTTATGTTTTATTCAAAAATCATCCAGATCCAAAACCAAAACCAAAACCAAAACATGAAAGGGTAGTTTTGGCAAAACCAAGCCAAAACCAATACACAAAAGTGGAATTAGGACCAAAATCAAACCACAAAACACGAAAAGTGCCAGGCGCACATCTCTAATAAGAACTACAGGTGTGCACATGGCAATTTTTGTGTTTTGTGTTTTGGTATTGCATCTGTATCTACTTCGTGTTTTGGATCTGGTTTTGCCAAAACCGCTCTTGCAGGTTTTGGTATTGGAACTGTATTTTTTTTTAAAAATCATAAAAACAGCTAAAGTCACAGAAGTCATCACCAAGGTAGCTGGATGACTAAGCTAAGCGACAGAAGTGGGTGGCACAAACACGTGGCACATCTAAGAGTAGGGCAGCCATCAGGGGGGACTGTGGGGACTGTTGTCCCAGGCCCTTACAGAGAGGGGGGACCGCTGGCTCCAAAGCACCAATACCTGGAGAGCTGCACCAGGCTGTGAAACAACAGCGGGCTGATGCACAGGGAGAACGTCTAAAAACAAGCCTTCAATTGCACCTCTGCTCTCTCTGTGAACCATTCCTGTAGGTCCAGAAAACTCCACCTATATGTAATATCACAATGTATGACATCACATAGAGGTAAAATATTGCGGCAGAAATTATTATTATTATTATTATTTTTTTTTTGGGGGGGGTAGAGGGGCCCTGTCTTTTTTGTAATACCTAGGTCCCACTATTTCTGATGGTAGCCCTGTCTAGGAGTGACACTGCAGTTGCAGACAGGATATCAGTTTAATAAATTATGCCAAAAGAAGGCTCCAAAGAGCACATAATGCAAAGAAAAGAGGTGTGAGATGGAATTTTCCTTGGGCCCTTCCACCTACCATTATGTTGTATATTAAACAGCAAAGTTTAACAAACCAATCATTTCAGCGACAGGGACTGTCACTTGTGGCTGAAATGTTTGTTTGGACCCCCACAAAACAAGCTGGCAACTGGCTTTAGTACTTTAAATTGGAATTATGTCATCATCAGCGTCCGATTCCTTTCCCCCATCAGTGTGTACATCCTCTTCTTCACAGACTATTAATTCAATCTCGCTGGAATCCACCATCACAGAATCTTTGTACTTTGTTCCTTTGTACTTTTTGGAGGTAATTGCTGGTAAAGGTCTTCCTCATGGAATTTGTAATTCATTTTGATGAACATCATATTTTCCACATTTTGGGGATGTAACCTCCTACGCCGATCACTGGCAAGGTTCCCGGCTGCACTAAAAACTCTTTCTGCGTACACATTGGAGGGTGGGCAACTTAAGTAAAACAATGCTAGTTTGTGCAAGGGCCTCCAAATTGCCTCTTTTTCCTGCCAGTATTGAAATGGACTGTCTGATATGCCTATTTGGATGCTATCACTGAAATAGTCATCAGCCATTCTTTCAATGGTGACAGCATCATATGCAGTGACAGTAGACATGTCAGTAATTATAGGCAGCTCCTTCAGTCCAGACCAGATGTCTAAAGTTGCATCACTGCCAGCGGGTCTGTTTTGAAAACTTACTTTTTTTTCCTTGTAACCGCAGTCGCCGGAGAAAACGAAAAGAGGAGATGTTGCCATGTCACATTCCGCTTGAACTGACAATTTTCTCACCAACAGCTCTTTGCATCTCTGCAGATTTGTGCCTGTTGGAAAGCAAGACACAATGTATGACTTAAACCTAGGATCAAGTACGGTCACCAAAATATAGTAATCTGATTTCAAGAGATTGATGACACTTGAATCCTGGCAAAGCGAATAAGGCCTTCATTTACAAGTCCCACATACTTAGTGGAATGGCTCCATTTCAGATCCTCCTTCACTTTCTCCAGCTGCTTTTTCAAAAGCCTGATGTTGAGAATGGCCTGATTCAAGCTGGCAGTGTCCGAACTAACTTCACATGTGGCAACTTTGTAGGGTTTGAGAACCTTGCGCAACGCAGAAATTGTTCTCCACTGCGCTTGACTCAGGTGCATTCCACTCCTTTCCCTATGTCATATGTGGAAGTGTAGGCTTGAATGGCATTTTGCTGCTCCTCCATCTGCTGAATGGCCTTTTGCTGCTCCTCCATCCACTAGAATTCCACCTTGTTACTACCTCTTGCTTCAGATGATGGCAGGTCAAATTCAAGAGTGTTTGCTGGCACTTAAGTCTTCAACATGCATAAAATGTCCACCACCAACAGCATCTCTGGCACGCCCCTGTAATTTTTCAAAAATTCTGCACCACCAAATTAATTGTGTGAGCAAAACATGGGGCATGTTGGATTTGGCCCAGATGTAATGCTCTCACAATATTGGTGGCATTGTCAGATATCACAAATCCCAAGAAGAGTCCATGTGGGGTATGCCATTGTGCAATGATTTACCTGAGTTTTTCTAAGAGGATCTAAGGGGTGTGCCTCTTACTGAAACCAGCGGTGCTAGACAGCATAGCCTGTCTATGAATGAGTTGGCATTTGTGAGATGCTGCTGCTGCTGCTGTTGGTGCTGTGGAGGGTAATACATCTACCCAGTGGGTTGTCACAGTCATATAGTCTTTAGTTTACCCTGTTCCACTTGTCCACATATCCTTGGTTAAGTGGACAGTGGGTACAATGGCATTTCTGAGGACACTAATAACACTTTTTTAATGTCCTTGTGTAGGCTGGGAATTGCTTGTCTAGTGAAGTGGAATCTAGATGGTATTTGGTACTCAGTAATCTACTTTGCAACTAGGTGACTGCTGTTATACTTCATCTTCCTTGCAAAGGATTGTTGAACAGTCAATTGTTTTGAAAAACTACAAGTATTCTTCCTGGTCCTCTTCTGGGATGAAGATTGACTCGCAGCAGCAACAGCAGGAGCAGTAGGCGTAGAACTAAAGGATCCTCTGGAGGAATTGGATACAGGACTACTTCCGATCCTGATTGAGTAGGAAATTGACAATGAGGAGGTTGGTGGTGGGGATTGCAGGTGCTAAGATCCAACAGAGAAAAGGGAGCTTGGTGTCGCTGGACTGGTTACATTCTTATCCAGTTTCTGAATGTTTCAATAACTTGTGATGGATGCACTGCAAGTGGCATAACAGGGAGGATGTTCCTAGGTGGTTACAGTCCCTACCTCTACTTACAATGACTTTACAAAGGCTACAGATGGCCACAAAGTTATTGTCCGGGTGTGGGGAGAAATAATTCCACACAGAAGAGGTGGATTTTTTGTCTTTTGCCCAAGCATGACAATGGGCTTTTTCATACTATGGGCAATAACTGTCACCACTGGAGCCTTATTTAAACAAACCACATCCCCATCATCAAAATCCTCATTTTCAACATTCTCATTAGTGCCAGCTACATCAATATCCTCCTCCTCCTGGTGTACTTCTACAGTGACATCCTCAATCTCAATGTCAGCATGTTGACTAGCGCTGCTCCTCCCAACACTTGCAGAGGGCGTGCAAATGGTGGAAGGAGCCTCCTCTTTCCATACAGTACTGGAAAAGTCAGTCTTATACATCGCAACTGCAGAAACA
Organism: Pseudophryne corroboree; assembly: GCF_028390025.1. Classification (NCBI taxonomy): domain Eukaryota; kingdom Metazoa; phylum Chordata; class Amphibia; order Anura; family Myobatrachidae; genus Pseudophryne; species Pseudophryne corroboree. Next base: position 1,105,069,051 of record NC_086444.1, on the reverse strand, counting down.
CATGGATTCTCTTTGGGGATTTGTGATATTTCAGAATGTACAGTTGCTTCCTGTGCCTTATCAAGTTTAATTTTTTTTACTGTTCTACAGGGAGGAGGGCTAACATGATCACTATGAGACACAGTACCACCAGTCATAAACACAGGCTAAGGCCTTAGCCTTTTCTTGCCATTTCGTGTAGTGAATTGCATATTTCCAATTTTATGTTTCTCGTCATCTAACTTTACTTTTTTTTTAAATTATTGCTTCTTTGATTTTACATGCCCTCTACGTCATTGGGCATCGGCCTTAGCAGATGACGTTGACGGACTTATATTGTCAATGTCATGACCAGTGGCAGCAGCTTCAGCACTAGTAGTAGGAAGTTGTTGCTCTTTCAATTGTATGTCCTCCATTTCTATCAACACGAAGTTGGGTACAGCAACAGTGATGCACAAGAGTCAGAAATGTATATAATAATTACACAATGTGGTTGACTGCACTGGCAGTATCACACAAAGGAGTCAAAAATATGTAGAAATATTTTTTAGATCACACACCGGTGGTTACAGTGTTGCACAAATGAATCAGAAATATGTAGAGTAATTACATACTGCGGTTGACTGCACCGACAGTGTCACACAATGCATTTATGAGTAGGAAATAATATACTGCAGTCTGACTGGTAGTGTCACAGTACTTATGAAAATAAAATAAAAATTGTATAGTGCACTGGAGTACAGCACAAACAAAAAAAATTAAAAAATTTTTGTAATGATAATTTTAGGCTTTTTCTTTTTAGCTTTTATTATTTAAATTTTACACTGGGGCAGAGCCCCTATATGGATGGGCAGATCACCCCTTTCAGATACAGCAGGCAGAGATAGCACCCCTTTTTTAAATACAGTAGACAGGCAGAGCACCCCTTGTTCAGATACAGCAGACAGAGAGAGCATCCCTTTTTCAGATACAGCAGACAGACAGCACCACTTTTCAGATACAGCAGACAGAGAGAGCACCCCTTTCTCAGATTCAGCAGACAGAGAGAGCAACCTCTTTTTCAGATACAGCAGACAGAGAGAGCACCCCTTTTTTCAGATACAGTACAGAACACCCCTTTTTAAGATACAGCAGACAGAGAGAGCACTCTTTTTTCAGATAGGCTGACAGAGAGAGCACCCACTTTTCAGATACAGCATGCCACCAAGTACTGAGATGGACACGTCTGTCCAGTACACTCTCCAATGGCAGAATGAAGATGGCGCCTTTGCATGGGTACTTATATTGAATCAAAAACCTTCAAGAATCTGATAGCGGGCTGATGACGTTTTGCCTCATTTTGGTATCTGAGTAAGGCGGGAAGTTCCGAGCCGGACTCGGTTCCCGTCTCGGATTGCAAAATTCAGGGGGGTTCGGTTCCTTGGGAACCGAACTCGCTCATCCCTAATAAGAACCATTTCTTGAAAGATTGCAGTTGTGAAAAATCCTCTAAAGACTGTGATCTGAATTAGACTGCATTCATAACATACAGAAAGAAAAATAATGCCGACTTTTCTAATTGAATTTAAAAATTATATTGTGTAACTACTTAGTGTGTGTTCAGACGAGTGACGAAACATATACTACTGTTGTGTATGTGGTGGTGTCCCTCATTATCTGCACCCCAAAACAATTCTCAAGTCTAAAAAAGGAATTGCTTGGTTTGTGTCAAAAATTAAATGAATCATGGATCAGTTGATAGAAGAGCAGTAGGAGCAACCCGGTACTAGTGTTGTGGCTACTGCCAGGAAAAAGATTACCTTTTTCAAGAGACCCACTGGTGATGAGTATAGGTCAACTTAGTTAACCAGAAACAATATTATTATGACATCTGGTGGGGCATAAAAGAATTGTCTAAAATTATTGACACCTCTACTGTGACTCAATCTGATGCAGTATCCATCAATAGCATGGTGGAGGATTACTTTAATGAAAATGTACAAATTGGCATGTCAGACAGTCCCTTTAAATACTGGGAGGTAATGTAACAAAGGCAATTTGGATCACCTTGTACAAACTAGCTTTGTTTTACTTAAGCTGCCCACCCGCCAGTGTGTACTCAGAAAGAGCGTTTAGCCAGTCAGGAACCTTGTGACCGATTTGTGTAGGAGGCTACTTCTTAAAAATGTGGAAAGCTGATGTTCATAAATATGAACTAAAATTCCATGAGGAAGACCTGTCCCGCCATTTAGGTCAAAGTACTGTACAAAGACTTCTGTAATGATAGATTCCAGCGGGGATGAGCTAATATTGTGTGAGGATGATAACACTGATGAGGGTAAGGATGAGGATGTGAAGACATCTTCCAACTGTAGAGATGATTAACAACACTGTTATCTGCCTGAAGCCATTCGTACCTTAGTCGGGGCCCAAACAAACCAAGCACTTCAGCCATTAAAGTGGAAGTTCCTGTAGCTGATGTGCTTGGTTTATTAAACTGTGCATATCCTTTTTAATATCAAACATAAGGGTTGGTGGGAGGACCCAGAGACAATTCCATGTTGCACCACTTTTCTTTTCATTATGGGCTGTATTTTTGGGGGGCATTGTTAATGGTATTTTTTGCATAGTCAAACTATTTTTTGTTATTGCTCTAATGCATTACTAATATGCAACACATTTTTAACCAGAAATAATGTGGTGCATCACAAAAAATAAAAATAAAATAGAATTATGGAGCATATTTAGTATTATTTGGTAATATGACAAGAAAAGATACCATTCTGTATTAACTAGTGTTGTTACTGTACTCTATTTTGTTGCTATGCTAATGGATCACTTGCATTCTGCCCATTTTGATGGCATCATTTGCTGCTATCAGGCAGGAATCCAGCTCCTGGCTCTCGTTGCATTCTCACGTTGTGTAATGGTATTTAATATACAGTAAGATAAGTTTATTGTACATTTATATCCTGACGATAGTGCATTAAAGTACTGAAACATTGATAGACATAGCATGTTGTATTTATTTTATTTGAGAGTGCCACACCTTTGGGGTAAGTGTTTGTATAATTTGTGAACATATATATAATTTTTTTTTCTCAGAAACACAATACTCTCCCTCTGCGCAAATAATTTCTCAATAATATTCAATAATAAGCTGCTCCGCTCACTCAGTTCACTGTTAGTCAGGACAAGAATCAATTGCATAAACCACAATAGTGGAAGAGCGCCACAGGGCATATGAAAACCCAACACAATTGATAAATCATCCCCACTGACAGTTAATAAATATTATACATATATTTAGAAGTATGTACACTGTTCCAATTTCACATATTTATTAAAAAGCATTAAAAAGATCACAAATTTGATCAGCATAATAAGACAATGTCCACAAGACAACAATCTCTGTATTTCAATAGAATCTCCTTCTCCCATCCACTGGTTAGGCACATCTAGGAGATGTTTTGTCTCTCATCGAGACTTCATCAGTGGTAACTCTTCAAATACAGAGCAAACAACTTGGACCTTACAATTGAAAGAAAGACATATTGACAGACATTTAAGGAAACTGCATAATTAAAGTGTACTGTTGCCCATGTAACTAATCACAACTTAAGATCTGGTGAGCAAGTTTGGGTTTTTCAATTTGGAATCACTCATCTTACCGGACCTAATATGTTTGCGGTTTATGGGACCCCCAAATTATCACCCTGTCACTTTAAAATACCACTAGGCTAGAAAAATCAGCTTGTCCTATCACCTATTCACTTCATATAGAAGGTTGCCTAGCTAGCACCCTCTGTACCCCTTACAATCAGGAGCAACCTCCTTAAAATACACAGAGGTAGAACATCCAGACAGACACAAAATGAGCGGAGAGCAGACAGAGCAGACGCAGACACACAATAACACAGACACCTACATCTACTGTACTTCTAAATGTCATTGCTATGGTAACTCTTTTATTGAAGAAAAAAAATCAGATTTACTGGTTGTTTACATTAAAAAATACCAGCAATAGTAATTTTGCATGGTTCTCAAGAAAAAAACAAGAGCTAAACACAATGTAAATCACTTGTTTTGTAAGTTGATATTTATGAGTAGCTGAAGAAACAATGTCTGTTCCCTTTATGTTATCTTTAGACTAACCTTTTTATTCTATTCATTATCTCTTGTACCAAGGCCATGTAAACATAGCCATCCTGTTACAACAGTGGATTTGTTTTGTCTGTATTCTCCAGCTTTTTATTTTCTTTCTATCCTCTGTCTAGCACTACCATCTGTGTTCCTATCAAGAAAATTCACTGATTTGTTTTCTATAGAGATATGTCCTCTTCTATTTGGGAATTATTATGTGTTTAGCCCTATTAAGAAAGGATTCAGCATGCCATGTCTTGGGCTTATTGTCTGCCTTATGCTGCCACAGCTAGGTTATCCAATTGGTCATGATGATCAATTGTATACACAGTAGGACTTAATAGAGGTTTTGCAGTCTTCCATGATGCAACCATGAACTTGACTGTGAATTTTGTTGCCTTAACAGCTTTAACAAGGAGCAAGCCCACAGATGTAATACTGTTCTTCCTATTTTCTTTTCTTCCTATTATATTCTTCTCAACAAAGAGGTTACTATTTTTATATTGATAACTGTTTTAAAGGTTTGTTGTGTAATCTTGATGTTCCTGTGTGTAGCAAATATCCATTCTGTCTGGTGGATGGAGGAAAAAGAAACTTGATCCTAAAGTAACATAATATCTAATATCTATCTATCTATCTATCTATCTATCTATCTATCTATCTACATACTATAGAAATGTATATATATTTCATGCATGATAGAGCGCCACCATCTCACTGTTTTTGTACAGATATATATATATATATATATATATATATATATACATACCAGAGAGCCCAGCACTCACCATAGTAAGCCCACTCACATTAATACATAATACACAAATAAATAAATTATGGTGCTTTGGTTCATAGATTGATCAATGCATTTAAGCATGCAGCCCAAATTCAAGGTACTCCATCTCACTGCAAGTCCTACTCTATCACCCAGATTTATGAGAACCTGGCAACTGCTATCACACTAAAGTAGAGGGGGGGCACATAATTGGCACATATACATGCTACAAAAGCGCTACTGGGTAAACATTCTGTGTTTTTTCCTGGGTCATATAGCGCTGGGGTGTGTGCTGGCATACTCTCTCTCTGTCTCTCCAAAAGGCCTGGTGGGGAACCTGTCTTCAGAAAAGAGCTTCCCTGTGTGTGTGTGGTGTGTCGGTACGCGTGTGTCAACATGTCTGAGGTTGAAGGCTCACCTAAGGAGGAGGGGGAGTGTATGAATATTAGGTCTCCGTCGGCAGCGCTGACACCTGACTGGATGGATATGTGGAATGTTTTAAGTGCTAATGTTAATTTATTGCACAAAAAAAGCGTGGGAAACTCCAGACAAAAAACTGCAGGTTCCCAAAAGGATTCTAATAGGTGGGATACGGTGGGAATCCTAGGTGGGATACGGTGGGAATCCTCCCCTAGGGTAGACAAAGCTTTGACACTCTTATCAAAAAAGATAGCGCTCCCATCCCAGGATACGGCTACCCTGAAGGATCCTGCTGACCGCAAGCAGGAGGTTACCTTGAAGTCCATTTACACACATTCTGGTACATTACTCAGACCGGCAATTGCGTCGGCCTGGGTTTGTAGTGCTGTAGCAGCATGGACAGATTCTTTATCAGCGGATATTGAGACCCTTGATAAGGGTACCATTTTAATGACCCTAGGGCATATAAAAGATGCTGTCTTATATATGAGGGATGCTCAAAGAGACATTAGTTTACTGGGTTCCAGTATAAACGCTATGTCCATTTCTGCTAGGCGAGTCTTATGGACCCGACAGTGGACGGGTGATGCCGACTTAAAGAGGCATATGGAGTTTTTGCCTTACAAAGGTGAGGAATTGTTTGGAGAGGGCCTCTCGGACCTCGTCTCCACAGCTACGGCAGGTAAATCGAATTTTTTGCCTTATATTCCCTCACAATCTAAGAAAGCGCCTCATTATCAAATGCAGTCCTTTCGTTCAAATAAAAGCAAAAGAGTACGTGGATCGTCCTTTCTTGCCAGGGGTAAGGGCAGAGGGAAAAAGCTGCACAACACAGCTAGTTCCCAGGAACAGAAGTCCTCCCCAGCCTCTGCAAAATCCACCGCATGACGCTGGGGCTCCCCTGAGGGAGTCCGCTCCAGTGGGGAACGTCTTCGACTTTTCAGCCACATCTGGGTTCAGTCACAGGTGGATCCCTGGGCAATGAAAATTGTTTCCCAGGGATACAAGCTGGAATTCGAAGAGGTGCCTCCTCGCTGGTTTTTCAAATCGGTGCTACCAACTTCTCCCCTGGAAAGGGAGATAGTGTTACATGTGTCTTCAACAAGTGGTGGCCGAGGTTCCTCTGCTTCAGAGATGGAAGGGGTACTACTCAACCCTGTTTGTGGTCCAGAAACCGGACGGTTCGGTCAGGCCCATTTTGAATTTAAAATCCCTGAACCTTTACTTAAAATGGTTCAAGTTCAAGATGGAATCGCTCAGAGCGGTCATCGCCAGCCTGGAAGGGGGGGATTTTAGTGTATCGCTGGACATAAAGGATGCATACCTGCATGTTCCCATATATCCTCCTCATCAGGCGTACCTGAGTTTTGAGGTACAGGATTGTCATTACCAATTTCAGACATTGCCATTTGGGCTTTCCACTGCCCTAATAATTTTTACCAAGGTAATGGCGGAAATGATGGTGCTCCTGCGCAAGCAGGGAGTCACAATTATCCCGTACTTGGACGATCTCCTCATAAAAGCGAGATCACGGGAGAAGTTGCAGAACAGCGTATCCCTTTCACTGAAGGTGTTACAGCGACACGGCTGAATTCTCAATATTCTAAAGTCGCAGTTGAATCCTACGACTCGCCTGCCCTTCTTGGACATGATTCTGGACACAGACCAGAAAAGGGTTTTTCTTCCGATAGAAAAAGCGCAGGAACTCATGACTCTAGTCAAGAACCTGTTGAAGCCAAAACAAGTGTCAGTACATCATTGCACTCAAGTCCTGGGAAAAATGGTGGCGACATACGAAGCCATTCCCTTCGGAAGATTCCATGCAAGGACTTTCCAATGGGACCTATTGGACAAATGGTCCGGATCACATCTGCACATGCATCAGCGGATCACCCTGTCCCCCAGGGCCAGGGTATCTCTCCTGTGGTGGCTGCAGAGTGCTCACCTTCTAGAGCAGAGGTCCTCAAACTCGGTCCTCGGGGGCCCACACAGTGCATGTTTTGCAGGTAACCCAGCAGGTGCACAGGTGTATTAATTACTCACTGACACATTTTAAAAGGTCCACAGGTGGAGCTAATTATTTCACTTGCGATTCTGTGAGGAGTCCTGCAAAACATGCACTGTGTGGACCCCCGAGGACCGAGTTTGAGGACCTCTGTTCTAGAGGGCCGCAGGTTCGGCATTCAGGATTGGATCCTGGTGACCACGGACGCGAGCCTCCGAGGTTGGGGAGCAGTCACACAGGGAAGAAATTTCCAAGGCCTTTGGTCAAGTCAAGAGACTTGTCTTCACATCAACATCCTAGAACTAAGGGCCATATACAACGCCCTACGTCAAGCGGAGACCTTACTTTGCGACCGACCAGTTCTGATTCAGTCAGACAACGTCACCGCAGTAGCTCATGGAAACCGCCAAGGCGGCACAAGGAGCAGAGTGGCGATGGTGGAAGCCACCAGAATTATTCGCTGGGCGGAGAATCATGTAAGCACACTGTCAGCAGTGTTCATTCCGGGAGTGGACAACTGGGAAGCAGACTTCCTCAGCAGACACGACCTGCATCCGGGAGAGTGGGGACTTCATCAGGAAGTCTTCGCACAGATTGCAAGTCGGTGGAGACTGCCCCAAACAGACATGATGGCGTCCCGTCTCAACAAAAAGCTACAAAGGTATTGCGCCAGGTCAAGAGATCCTAAGGCGGTAGCTGTGGACGCCCTAGTGACACCGTGGGTGTTCCAGTCGATCTGTGTCTTTCCTCCTCTTCCTCTCATACCCAAGGTGTTGAGAATAGTAAGAAAAAGAGAAGTGAGAACAATACTCATTGTTCCAGGTTGGCCACAAAGGACCTGGTATCCGGATCTGCAGGAAATGCTCACAGAAGATCTGTGGCCTCTTCCTCTAAGACAGGACCTGTTGCAACAGGGTCCCTGTCTGTTCCAAGACTTACCGCGGCTGCGTTTGACGGCATGGCGGTTGAACACCAGTTCCTAGTGGAAAAAGGTATTCCGGATGAGGTCATTCCTACGCTAATAAAGGCTAGGAAGGATGTGACATCTAAACATTATCACCGAATATGGCGAAAATATGTTTCTTGGTGTGAGGCCAGGAATGCTCCTACGGAAGAATTCCATTCCATTCCTACAAACTGGAGTGAATTTGGGCCTAAAATTAGGCTCCATTAAAGTTCAGATTTCGGCCTTATCCATTTTCTTTCAAAAGGAATTGGCCTCTCTACCTGAAGTACAGACTTTTGTGAAGGGAGTACTGCATATTCAGCCTCCTTTTGTGCCTCCGGTGGCGCCTTGAGACCTTAACGTGGTGTTAAGTTTTCTTAAGTCACATTGGTTTGAACCACTTAAAACAGTGGAGTTGAAATATCTCACTTGGAAGGTGGTCATGTTGTTAGCCTTGGCTTCGGCTAGGCGAGTTTCGGAATTAGCGGCTTTATCACATAAAAGCCCCAATCTGGTTTTCCATATGGATAGAGCAGAATTGCGGACCTGTCCTCAATTACTACCTAAGGTGGTCTCATACTTTCATATGAACCAACCTATTGTCGTGCCTGTGGCTACACGTGACTTCGAGGATTCCGAGTCCCTTGATGTGGTCAGGGCTTTGAAGATTTACGTGGCCAGAACGGCTAGGATCAGACAAACAGAAGCACTGTTTGTCCTGTATGCAGCCAACAAGGTTGGTGGCCCTGCTTCAAAGCAGACTATTGCTCGCTGGATCTGTAACACGATTCAGCAGGCGCATTCTACGGCAGGATTGCCGTTACCAAAATCGGTTAAGGCCCATTCCACTAGGAAGGTGGGCTCATCTTGGGCGGCTTCCCGAGGGGTCTCGGCACTACAGCTGTGTTGAGCTGCTACTTGGTCGGGGTCAAACACCTTTGCAAAGTTCTATAAGTTTGATACCCTGGCTGAGGAGGACCTCCTGTTTGCTCAATCGGTGCTGCAGAGTCATCCGCACTCTCCCGCCCGTTTGGGAGCTTTGGTATAATCCCCATGGTCCTTACGGAGTCCCAGCATCCTCTAGGACGTTAGAGAAAATAAGATTTTAAACCTACCGGTAAATCTTTTTCTCGTAGTCCGTAGAGGATGCTGGGCGCCCGTCCCAAGTGTGGACTACTTCTGCAAGGCTTGTATATAGTTATTGCTTTCATAAAGGTTATGTTATAGTTTTGTCGGTTTTGGACCGATGATATATTGTTGTTCATACTGTTAACTAGATAGTATATCACAGGTTATACGGTGTGATTGGTGTGGCTGGTATGAATCTTGCCCTTAGATTAACAAAAATCCTTTCCTCGTACTGTCCGTCTCCTCTGGGCACAGTTTCTCTAACTGAGGTCTGGAGGAGGGGCATAGAGGGAGGAGCTAGTGCACACCCAGATCCAAAGTCTTTCTTAAAGTGCCCATGTCTCCTGCGGAGCCCGTCTATTTTCTGAGAATGTGCTACCTGGTTTAAAGCTCACCTGCCAACATACGTACAGCTTTTTTTTTTTTTTAGGAAATAATGTATATTGAAAGGATTTTCATAAACAATGCCAAATGGGAGGAAGGTAGGGAAGACAAAAGGAAAAAAGGGAAAACGAACAAGTCAAATGATAATACTTTCAATAGAGTAATGCTTAGCTTATAGAGTAATACACAAAATTTCAGATAGAAGAACCATGGTCATACAGAGAACAATACAATGCGGTTTATTCCCCAATTGTGCAACCTGGAGCTGCATATGAAAACCCAACATAATTGATAAATCATCCCCACTGACAGTTAATAAATATTATACATATATTTAGAAGTATGTACACTGTTCCAATTTCACAAATTTATTAAAAAGCATTAAAAAAGATCACAAATTTGATCAGCATAATAAGACAATGTCCACAAGACAACAATCTCTGTAATACAATAGAGCAGGCTTTTTCAACCAGTGTGCCGTGGCACACTAGTGTGCCGCGACCAGTTGCTAGGCGTGCCGCGGAGCCAGAGCAGCTTCTTGCACCTTCAGAGTGAACTGTTGGCCTGGGCTCTTCTTAGAGGATCAATCATGCTCCGGCCATGACCTATGCCTTGGTGACGCGGCGGTGTGATTTAATAGGTCACGGCCGTCGCGTCTCACCACTCAGCCAGCCCACCCGCCTGCATACACATCTTCCAGTTCCCGCCTGCATCCACAGCTTTCCTTGCCCACCCACATCCACACCTGCCCGACCACCCGCTGCTCAGCATTCGCAGCACTTCACTATGAATGGCTCCCGCCACTGAGGGACACGGAGGAGGACAGCTGACTGCTAGGGGCTAATATTTGTTATGTTATTTCTCCTGTGGGGAGCAATAGGATTTATGGGGGGAACAATGTGAATAATTCATGTGGGAAGCAATAGGATTTATGTAGGGAGCAACATGATTTATGTGGGGAGCAATGTGATTGTTTTTTCTGTGTAGGCCAATGTATGTGTGGATTTGTTTTTTACTGTGGGGGCCAATGTGTGTTTGTTTGTTTTTTTCCTGTGGGTGAACTGATGGCGTGCCTTGGCTATTTTAAAATATTGTTTGGTGTGCCGCAAGTAAAAAAAGGTTGAAAATCACTGCAATAGAGTCTCCTTCTCCCATCCACTGGTTAGGCAGATCAATGAGTCACAATTATAAGAAATAACCTAACATGTTTCGTCTCTCGTCGAGACTTCATCAGGGGTAAATCTACAAATACAGAGCAAACAACTTGGGCCTTACAATTGAAAGAAAGACATATTGACAGACATTTAAGAGAACTGTGCATAATTAAAGTGCACTGTTGCCCATGTAACTAATCACAACTTAAGATCTGGTAAGCAAGTTTGGGTTTTTCAATTTGGTATCCCTCATCTTACCAGACTTAATATGTTTGGGGTTTATGGGACCCCAAAATTATCACCCTGTCAATTTAAAATACCACTAGGCTAGAAAAATCAGCTTGTCCTATCACCTATTCACTTCATATAGAAGGTTGCCTAGCTAGCACCCTCTGTACCCCTTACAAACAGGAGCAACCTCCTTAAAATACACAGAGGTAGAACATCCAGACAGACACAAAATGAGCAGAGAGCAGACAGTGCAGACGCAGACACACAATAACACAGACACCTACATCAACTGTACTTCTAAATGTCATTGCTATGGTAACTCTTTTATTAAAGAAAAAAATCAGATTTACTGGTTGTTTACATTAAAAAATACCAGCAATAGTAATTTTGCATGGTTCTAAAGAAAAAAACAAGAGCTAAACACAATGTAAATCACTTGTTTTGTAAGCTGATATTTATGAGTAGCTGAAGAAACAATGTCTGTTCCCTTTATGTTATCTTTAGACTAACCTTTTTATTCTATTCATTATCTCTTGTACCAAGGCCATGTATACACAGCCATCCTGTTACAACAGTGGATTTGTTTTGTCTGTATTCTCCAGCTTTTTATTTTCTTTCTATCCACTGTCTAGCACTACCATCTGTGTTCCTATCAAGACAATTCACTAATTTGTTTTCTATAGAGATATGTCCTCTTCTATTTGGGAATTATTATGTGTTTAGCCCTATTAGGAAAGGATTCAGCATGCCATGTCTTGGGCTTATTGTCTGCCTTATGCTGCCACAGCTAGGTTATCCAATTGGTCATGATGATAAATTGTATACACAGTAGGACTTAATAGAGGTTTTGCAGTCTTCCATGATGCAACCATGAACTTGACTGTGAATTTTGTTGCCTTATCAGCTTTAACAAGGAGCAAGCCCACAGATGTAATACTGTTCTTCCTATTTTCTTTTCTTCCTATTATAGTCTTCTCAACAAAGAGGTTACTATTTTTATATTGATAACTGTTTTGAAGGTTTGTTGTGTAATCTTGATGTTCCTGTGTGTAGCAAATATCCATTCTGTCTGGTGGATGGAGTGCAAAGAAACTTGATCCTAAAGTAACATAAATAATATCTATCTATCTATCTAGATACATACTGTAGAAATATATATATATTTCATGCATGATAGAGCGCCACCTTCTCACTATTTATGTACAGAGATATATATATATATATATATATATAATTATGGTGCTCTGGTCCCTCCGTACCACTTGGTGTCCGGGCGCTCCGTGATGACGTCATTTTATCGAGCATGGCGCGCGGACGGCGGGAGGAATGGACGGATCAGTGGAGGTATAAAGGTATGTGATGTCTGTTATTGTATTATGCCCTGAGGAAAATGTTGAACAAATAACATTGAAACGTTGGCTGATTGGAGCTGCCTTTTGTCTTTATTGCCGTGAGTGCCGCCGGACTATTTCTATACATGTGTGGGGAACCGTGCAGGTTCTTTATGGAAGGCACCGGCTGTTAATGCTTGTTTTACTTGGGAAGGAGTGCCGCTTGACTGCTTTACTATTTTAACTATTGATCTTTGGATGAACCGTTTTTTGAAGGCACCCTCCGCGGTATTTTACCTGCATCAGGTTGTATTGGGTGCTTGCTGCAGCATCTATTTTCACACACTGGGATAACATATTGGGTGTGCACGTGTGTCTTCTGTCACATATTCCAGTACTGTGGTTTGCCCTGCTCCTGTCAGGAATGTCGACAGCTGCCGACACCGATGCAGATGCACTATTGGCAGAGTTTGACTTGACCCCGGGAGAGACTTTCAGCTATTCGGATAATGATGCTATCAATATTCGTTTTAAGGATAATCTATCAGCAACTGGAGGTAATATTGAGAATATTAATTTATACAGAGAGCTATTGAAGCTCAAAAAGCGTGAACAAGATTTTTATTATCATGGGGTGACATTGTCTGATTACCACCGGGAGGGTAAAATACCACGTGGTTTCAGGATAAGGAACATTCCAACTATTGGCAGGCTTAATGCCACTTTCTGTAAGAAATGGATAGCCATTTTAAATAAGTGTTCCTATGATCTCATCTTGTTGGTGATAGAGGAGGTTACGAAGGAATTAATAACTATCAGGTCCCAAATAGATGAGTTTGAAACCACCCATAAACCAACGTTATTGGCTGATACTACCTCCAATTGGCTAGAACAGTTATCGACACAGGTCGACAAATATCGTAAAGACCTAGTGCAATACAAACGCCTGAAATTGGAGAAAGTCAATCAAGATTATGCCAAGAAACAGGTATATCCGTGGATATCAGGCACCACCCCTTATTCAAGAGCCCCAAGGAAACGGATGTCCAATCGGTACAATAGGGGCCAATTTGATACAGATACATCTACAGATGGCACAGCTTCGGCCAGTGAAAATGAGCGTGGCAATACCTCTGGTCGTCACCCTTTAGGGGTTCGGACAAGAGCCCAAATCTCCGACCCAAACGGAGGTACACGAGGAGGGGGGGCCAAAACCAAAGGTCGTGGCGGAGGACGTCCTCCAGTACAGAAGAGGAGCTGATCATCAACATTTCGGATCGAGTTCTCAATCCCAATGAAAACAAGGTACTGTCTAGAGGTTTGAACTTTGTCCCTACACAGCGGTTTGAACCGTTTGAATGGAAGATTGAACATTACAAATTAAGTAGACAATTGTATCTCAAAGAATATTTCAATTCACCTGAAAAAGTGACTGTGACTAGTGACCCATTACCCAGCTTCTTGCATAAGATATCAGTTTTTGATCCGTGTTCAACGAATGCAGCCATCAAGTCCTTCTGTCGTACGATTGACATGAGTATTGATAGCATGTCGACTTCTCCTAAGGATCAGTTTAGTAATTTATCCAAGGAGGAATGGCAGGCATTAATGTCTCTCAGCAAATATGATGATGTGGTGTTCAGACCGGCGGACAAGGGCGGAGCCATAGTCGTGCAAAATACAGCAGACTATGTATCTGAACTGAATCGTCAACTTAGTGACCGCTCCACCTATGTTGTCTTGAGGTCTGATCCCACGTCATCATATAAGAAAGAGTTAGATACTATTCTGCATAAAGCTGTTCGTGATGGTGATATTTCGGTTGATGTGTGTGATGCTTTAATGGTTACTTATCCGATTGTACCACTATTGTACTCAATTCCCAAGATACATAAAGATAGATATGCTCCTCCAGCACATCCCATCAAATCTGCGAGGGGATCATTATTTCAAAAAATCTCTATGTATCTTGACTTTTTCCTACAACCATGTGTTCAGACTCATGATTACTACTTAAAGGATACTACTTCACTCTTGACTAGATTGGCAGAGATTCAGACAGTTCCTCCGGGTTGTTTTTTAGTGACCATAGATGTTAAGAGCCTCTACACGTGTATTCCCCATGGTGCTGGCCTGACTGCTGTACAAAAAGTGATTGACAATCATCCCCTATATAAAGTGCCTTGTGTTGAACTGTTTATTCGGTTATTGCGTCTCACGTTAGAACGCAATTACTTCATGTTCAACAATGCGTATTATGTGCAGCGTCAGGGCTGCGCCATGGGGAGTAATGTGTCTCCATCTCTGGCCAACTGTTTTATGTTTGGCGTAGAGAAAGAATGATTTTTTTCTAAAGATGAGGTTAAGTCGAATGTATTGCTGTATCTTAGGTACATTGATGACTTGTTGCTCTTGTGGACGGGTCCAGGGGAGCAACTAGAGTCTTTGATTAAAACACATAATGAAACTGATTCGCCAGTGAAATTCACTTATACCTTGAGTACATCTAGTGTGAATTTTTTAGATGTTAATATCAGCCTCATTGATAATAAAATCCAAACTCAGCTATTTTGTAAACCTACAGATAGGAATAATATACTGTTAGCCAGTAGTCATCATCCAGAACCCCTAAAGAGAGGTCTCCCTTTTTCCCAGATGCTCCGAGTTCGTAGAATTATCAATGATGAGACACAGCTTGAAAGGGCTCTGGATGAGATGGTCAATAAGTTTAAGAACAGGGGATACTGTCCTAGAGAGTTGGCACGCACCAAGAATCGGGTCCTTAAAATTTCTAGATCTGATTCTCTGATGCCTGTGGCTAGGGAAAGTCGTTCGAAGTTTGTTTGGGTTAACAAATTTAACACTGCAAGTACCAAAATCAATAGGGTGACTAAAGCATTCTGGCCGGTCATTCAATCTGACCCCGCTCTTTCCAATTTACGTGATCAAAGAATAATGCCAGCCTACAAGAGGGGTAGAAATATTCGTGATTATGTGGTAAAATTGGACATTCAATTTCCATCTCCTGTAGATACACAAAACAAGTCATTTTTGAATCAGCAGCGTAAAGGCTGCTTCAAATGCCTGGGCTGCACTGATAGCAGGCGACTCATTCCATCACCCTTATACCGGAAAAAAGTTTAACATTCGACATAGAGTCAATTGTAGTACGAAGTTTGTCATTTACCTTCTCAGTTGCCCGTGTGGTTTGCACTACGTGGGCAAAACTGAGAGTACATTTAAGGAACGCATGGCGAACCACCGTTCATCGATAAGGGCCGCATTATTGTCAGGGAAAAGTGATCTACCGGTCCCCAGACACTTTGTTGAAGCCCGCCATTCTCTAGCGACTTTACGCCACCGTATAATAGATCACATCCCCCCGCTAAAACGGGGGGGTGACCGGGGTCTCCGTTTATTACAAGCAGAATCCAAGTGGATTTTTCTACTGGATACACTATCCCCCCGTGGGTTAAACGAACAGTTAGGATTATCATGCTTTCTATAAAAAATAGATATGTATTTTGGCGTTATTTGTATTAATTGGACATCGTTTTTTATGACACAATCTTGATTGTGCAATTATGTATGAAAGCTCTTTTGATAGTATGCACATATTATGTTAGTGTTATAATATACCACAGGCAGGCTGCTACAGTGTAACTTGGTGAATATGTGTAATATTACTGTTTGTCTTGTTTGTGTTTTTTCATTCAGCACTTTGCACTTTGTATAATTATGGTGCTCTGGTCCCTCCGTACCACTTGGTGTCCGGGCGCACCGTGATGACGTCATTTTATCGAGCGTGGCGCGCGGACGGCGGGAGGAATGGACGGATCAGTGGAGGTATAAAGGTATGTGATGTCTGTTATTGTATTATGCCCTGAGGAAATTGTTGAACAAATAACATTGAAACGTTGGCTGATTGGAGCTGCCTTTTGTCTTTATTGCCGTGAGTGCAGCCGGACTATTTCTATATATATATATATATATATATATATAAATAAACTATATATATATATATATATATATATATATACCGTAAATATACCAGAGAGCCCAGCACTCACCATAGTAAGCTCACTCACATTAATACATAATGGGGGTAATTCCAAGTTGATCGCAGCAGGATTTTTGTTAGCAATTGGGCAAAACCATGTGCACTGCAGGGGAGGCAGATATAACATGTGCAGAGAGAGTTAGATTTGGGTGTGGTGTGTTCAATCTGCAATCTAATTTGCAGTGTAAAAATAAAGCAGCTAGTATTTACCCTGCACAGAAAAAATATAACCCACCCAAAGCTAACTCTCTCTGCACATGTTATATCTGCCTCCCCAACTTGGATCAACTTGGAATTACCCCTAATATACAAATAAATAGATGATGATGTTTTAGTTCATAGATTGATCAATGCATTTAAGCATGCAGCCCAACATCAAGGTACTCCATCTCCCTTTAAGTCCTACTCTATCACCCAGATTTCTGAGAACCTGGCAACTCCTATCACATTAAAGTCAAACTGAGAATGTGCTACCTGGTTTAAAGCTCACCTGCCAACATACGTATAGCTTTTTTTTTTATGAAATAATGTATATTGAAAGGATTTTCATAAACAATGTCAAATGGGAGGAAGGTAGGGAAGACAAAAGGAAAAAAGGGAAAACGGAAAAGAGAGATACAGCAATTTAGTCAAATGATAATACTTTTAATAGAGTAATGCCTAGCTTATAGAGTAATACAGATAATTTCAGATAGAAGAACCATGGTCATACAGAGAACAATACAATGCGGTTATTCCCCAATTGCGCAACCTGGAGCTGCCAGAGAAGAAAAATTGCAGTGATATTCCTCAAACCCAGTACAAATAATACATAGAGAAGATAAGAAAGCAGTCTATTTACTAAGCCTTGGATGGAGATAAAATGGATGGAGATAAAGTACCAGCCAATCAGCTCCTAACTACCGTGTCACAGGCTGTGTTTAAAAAATGACAGTTAGGAGCTGGTTGGTTGGGATTTTATCTCTGTCCACTTTATCTCCATTCAAGTCTTAGTAAATAAACCCCTAAGTTCTTTACCGGTGCTACTAGTTAAAGTCAATGCATTATGCAATAATTAGTTGATTACACTGGTATTCCACATGACCAATAAAGAGTAATTGTCCACAGTGAAAGTGACATCCAATAACTTTCAATTCTACCACATCAGATTTTTATAAATGCTGTTGGTGCTCTCCAATTCTCATGTAAGATAACAAGAGAGGAAAAATCGCATAGTATAATACATTTTAATGACAAATAGACATAACATACAGTATATAAACATGATCAAATAGATAATAGTAAATTTACATGGGTTATATAAACATAAGCACAAAAATGGCATTAACCCTATGAATGGCAGAAATGGATCAATTACCAGCTATAAAAGAATTGGCAACAGTAAGTTCTTAATCGTGCTTAGAGAGTGTAACATAGTAACATAGTTGCTGAGGACGAAAAAAGACAATTTGTCCATCAAGTTCAACCTGTTAGTGATCTCCTACACTGTAATATTTTTTTAGACTAATTTTAACTGCGGTGAATGTTTAGCTGTTATGTCACTTCCTCCTCCTTTTTTTATTTATTTATTATTATTATTATTATAGTGCATGATTTACCCACCATAAGCCTGTATATCCTTATCCATTAGAAATTTATCTAGCCCATTCTTAAAAGTAGTGACCGAGCCCACCATTACTACTCTCTCAGGCAGGAAATTCCAAATACGTATTGTCCTTACTGTGGAGAAACCTTTCTTTCTCAGTGTAAGAAATCTCATCTCCTCTAACCTAAGCGGATATCCATGTGTCCTTTGTGACGATCTTACCAAAAACAAATCCCCTGCTAGCTCTGTGTATTGACCCTTTATATATTTGTAAATGTTAATCATGTCCCCTCTTAATCTCCTCTTTTCCAATGTGAACATGCCAAGCCTAACAAGCCTTCCTCGTATTCTAGCATCTCCACCCCCTTAATAAATTTGGCTGCCCATCTCTGAACCTTTTCTAGTTGCAGGATATCTTTTTTGTAGTATGATGCCCATAGTTGTGCACAGTATTCGAGATGTGGCCTCACTAGTGATTTGTATAATGGGAGTATAATACTCTCATCCCTTGCATCAATTCTCTGCTTTATGCATGCTAATACCTTGTTTGCCTTTTTTGCTGCATACCTACTTTGGGTACTGCTGCTAAGTTTGTTATCTATGTGAACACCTAAATCTTTTTTTCCAGTACAGAATCCCATAGTTTTTCCCCATTTAGTATGTAGGTTGTGTTTCTGTTCTTGCTACCAAAGTGCATTACCTTACATTTGTCTATATTGAACCTCATTCTCCAGTTTGCTGCCCATGCTTCCAGTTTAAATAATTAGATCTGAAGAGACTCAGCATCCCCCTCCGAATTTATAACCTTACATAGTTTGGTGTCGTCTGCAAAAATTGACACTGTACTCTCTAGACCTACTGATAGATCATTTATGAAGATGTTGAACAATAGTGGTCCAAGTACAGACCCTTGTGGCACACCAATTAGTACCTCAGTCCAATTCGAAAACTTTCCATTTACCACCAAATGCTGCTTCCTTTTGTCCAACCAATTGCTAACCCAAGTGCATATTTGTACCCTAGCCCAATTTCTCTTAATTTTTATATAAGTATCACGTGAGGTACAGTATTGAAAGCTTTAGCAAAGTCTAAAAAGATTACATCCACCTCTTTACACTGATCTAGGTTTGCACTAACTGTTTCATAGAAGCCTATTAAGTTTGTTTGACCTGATCTATCCTTCAAAAATCCATGTTGGTTCCTATTAATAACTAGAGATGAGCGCCGGAAATTTTTCGGGTTTTGTGTTTTGGTTTTGGGTTCGGTTCCGCGGCCGTGTTTTGGGTTCGACCGCGTTTTGGCAAAACCTCACCGAATTTTTTTTGTCGGATTCGGGTGTGTTTTGGATTCGGGTGTTTTTTTAAAAAAACCCTAAAAAACAGCTTAAATCATAGAATTTGGGGGTAATTTTGATCCCAAAGTATTATTAACCTCAAAAAACATAATTTACACTCATTTTCAGCCTATTCTGAACACATCACACCTCACAATATTATTTTTAGTCCTAAAATTTGCACCGAGGTCGCTGTGTGAGTAAGATAAGCGACCCTAGTGGCCGACACAAACACCGGGCCCATCTAGGAGTGGCACTGCAGTGTCACGCAGGATGGCCCTTCCAAAAAACCCTCCCCAAACAGCACATGACGCAAAGAAAAAAAGAGGCGCAATGAGGTAGCTGACTGTGTGAGTAAGATTAGCGACCCTAGTGGCCGACACAAACACCGGGCACATCTAGGAGTGGCACTGCAGTGTCACGCAGGATGTCCCTTCCAAAAAACCCTCCCCAAACAGCACATGACGCAAAGAAAAAAAGAGGCGCAATGAGGTAGCTGTGTGAGTAAGATTAGCGACCCTAGTGGCCGACACAAACACCGGGCCCATCTAGGAGTGGCACTGCAGTGTCACGCAGGATGTCCCTTCCAAAAAACCCTCCCCAATCAGCACATGATGCAAAGAAAAAGAAAAGAAAAAAGAGGTGCAAGATGGAATTATCCTTGGGCCCTCCCACCCACCCTTATGTTGTATAAACAAAACAGGACATGCACACTTTAACCAACCCATCATTTCAGTGACAGGGTCTGCCACACGACTGTGACTGATATGACGGGTTGGTTTGGACCCCCCCCAAAAAAGAAGCAATTAATCTCTCCTTGCACAAACTGGCTCTACAGAGGCAAGATGTCCACCTCATCTTCACCCTCCGATATATCACCGTGTACATCCCCCTCCTCACAGATTATCAATTCGTCCCCACTGGAATCCACCATCTCAGCTCCCTGTGTACTTTGTGGAGGCAATTGCTGCTGGTCAATGTCTCCGCGGAGGAATTGATTATAATTCATTTTAATGAACATCATCTTCTCCACATTTTCTGGATGTAACCTCGTACGCCGATTGCTGACAAGGTGAGCGGCGGCACTAAACACTCTTTCGGAGTACACACTTGTGGGAGGGCAACTTAGGTAGAATAAAGCCAGTTTGTGCAAGGGCCTCCAAATTGCCTCTTTTTCCTGCCAGTATAAGTACGGACTGTGTGACGTGCCTACTTGGATGCGGTCACTCATATAATCCTCCACCATTCTATCAATGTTGAGAGAATCATATGCAGTGACAGTAGACGACATGTCCGTAATCGTTGTCAGGTCCTTCAGTCCGGACCAGATGTCAGCATCAGCAGTCGCTCCAGACTGCCCTGCATCACCGCCAGCGGGTGGGCTCGGAATTCTGAGCCTTTTCCTCGCACCCCCAGTTGCGGGAGAATGTGAAGGAGGAGATGTTGACAGGTCGCGTTCCGCTTGACTTGACAATTTTGTCACCAGCAGGTCTTTCAACCCCAGCAGACCTGTGTCTGCCGGAAAGAGAGATCCAAGGTAGGCTTTAAATCTAGGATCGAGCACGGTGGCCAAAATGTAGTGCTCTGATTTCAACAGATTGACCACCCGTGAATCCTTGTTAAGCGAATTAAGGGCTGCATCCACAAGTCCCACATGCCTAGCGGAATCGCTCCGTGTTAGCTCCTTCTTCAATGCCTCCAGCTTCTTCTGCAAAAGCCTGATGAGGGGAATGACCTGACTCAGGCTGGCAGTGTCTGAACTGACTTCACGTGTGGCAAGTTCAAAGGGCATCAGAACCTTGCACAACGTTGAAATCATTCTCCACTGCACTTGAGACAGGTGCATTCCATCTCCTATATCGTGCTCAATTGTATAGGCTTGAATGGCCTTTTGCTGCTCCTCCAACCTCTGAAGCATATAGAGGGTTGAATTCCACCTCGTTACCACTTCTTGCTTCAGATGATGGCAGGGCAGGTTCAGTAGTTTTTGGTGGTGCTCCAGTCTTCTGTACGTGGTGCCTGTACGCCGAAAGTGTCCCGCAATTTTTCTGGCCACCGACAGCATCTCTTGCACGCCCCTGTCGTTTTTTAAAAAATTCTGCACCACCAAATTCAAGGTATGTGCAAAACATGGGACGTGCTGGAATTTGCCCATATTTAATGCACACACAATATTGCTGGCGTTGTCCGATGCCACAAATCCACTGGAGAGTCCAATTGGGGTAAGCCATTCCGCGATGATCTTCCTCAGTTGCCGTAAGAGGTTTTCAGCTGTGTGCGTATTCTGGAAAGCGGTGATACAAAGCGTAGCCTGCCTAGGAAAGAGTTGGCGTTTGCGAGATGCTGCTACTGGTGCCGCCGCTGCTGTTCTTGCGGCGGGAGTCCATACATCTACCCAGTGGGCTGTCACAGTCATATAGTCCTGACCCTGCCCTGCTCCACTTGTCCACATGTCCGTGGTTAAGTGGACATTGGGTACAACTGCATTTTTTAGGAGACTGGTGAGTCTTTTTCTGACGTCCGTGTACATTCTCGGTATCGCCTGCCTAGAGAAGTGGAACCTAGATGGTATTTGGTAACGGGGGCACACTGCCTCAATAAATTGTCTAGTTCCCTGTGAACTAACGGCGGATACCGGACGCACGTCTAACACCAACATAGTTGTCAAGGACTCAGTTATCCGCTTTGCAGTAGGATGACTGCTGTGATATTTCATCTTCCTCGCAAAGGACTGTTGAACAGTCAATTGCTTACTGGAAGTAGTACAAGTGGGCTTACGACTTCCCCTCTGGGATGACCATCGACTCCCAGCGGCAACAACAGCAGCGCCAGCAGCAGTAGGCGTTACACGCAAGGATGCATCGGAGGAATCCCAGGCAGAAGAGGACTCGTCAGACTTGCCAGTGACATGGCCTGCAGGACTATTGGCATTCCTGGGGAAGGAGGAAATTGACACTGAGGGAGTTGGTGGGGTGGTTTGCGTGAGCTTGGTTACAAGAGGAAGGGATTTACTGGTCAGTGGACTGCTTCCGCTGTCACCCAAAGTTTTTGAACTTGTCACTGACTTATTATGAATGCGCTGCAGGTGACGTATAAGGGAGGATGTTCCGAGGTGGTTAACGTCCTTACCCCTACTTATTACAGCTTGACAAAGGGAACACACGGCTTGACACCTGTTGTCCGCATTTCTGGTGAAATACCTCCACACCGAAGAGCTGATTTTTTTGGTATTTTCACCTGGCATGTCAACGGCCATATTCCTCCCACGGACAACAGGTGTCTCCCCGGGTGCCTGACTTAAACAAACCACCTCACCATCAGAATCCTCCTGGTCAATTTCCTCCCCAGCGCCAGCAACACCCATATCCTCCTCATCCTGGTGTACTTCAACACTGACATCTTCAATCTGACTATCAGGAACTGGACTGCGGGTGCTCCTTCCAGCACTTGCAGGGGGCATGCAAATAGTGGAAGGCGCATGCTCTTCACGTCCAGTGTTGGGAAGGTCAGGCATCGCAAACGACACAATTGGACTCTCCTTGTGGATTTGGGATTTCAAAGAACGCACAGTTCTTTGCGGTGCTTTTGCCAGCTTGAGTCTTTTCAGTTTTCTAGCGAGAGGCTGAGTGCTTCCATCCTCATGTGAAGCTGAACCACTAGCCATGAACATAGGCCAGGGCCTCAGCCGTTCCTTGCCACTCCGTGTGGTAAATGGCATATTGGCAAGTTTACGCTTCTCCTCCGACAATTTTATTTTAGGTTTTGGAGTCCTTTTTTTTCTGATATTTGGTGTTTTGGATTTGACATGCTCTGTACTATGACATTGGGCATCGGCCTTGGCAGACGACGTTGCTGGCATTTCATCGTCTCGGCCATGACTAGTGGCAGCAGCTTCAGCACGAGGTGGAAGTGGATCTTGATCTTTCCCTAATTTTGGAACCTCAACTTTTTTGTTCTCCATATTTTATAGGCAGAACTAAAAGGCACCTCAGGTAAACAATGGAGATGGATGGATTGGATACTAGTATACAATTATGGACGGACTGCCACGGTTAGGTGGTATAAAAAAACCACGGTTAGGTGGTATATATTATAATAATAATACAATTATGGATGGACGGACTGCCTGCCGACTGCCGACACAGAGGTAGCCACAGCCGTGAACTACCGCACTGTACACTGGTTGATAAAGAGATAGTAGTATACTCGTAACAACTAGTATGACACTATGACGACGGTATAAAGAATGAAAAAAAAACCACGGTTAGGTGGTATATATTATAATAATAATACAATTATGGATGGACGGACTGCCTGCCGACTGCCGACACAGAGGTAGCCACAGCCGTGAACTACCGCACTGTACACTGGTTGATAAAGAGATAGTAGTATACTCGTAACAACTAGTATGACACTATGACGACGGTATAAAGAATGAAAAAAAAACCACGGTTAGGTGGTATATATTATAATAATAATACAATTATGGATGGACGGACTGCCTGCCGACTGCCGACACAGAGGTAGCCACAGCCGTGAACTACCGCACTGTACACTGGTTGATAAAGAGATAGTAGTATACTCGTAACAACTAGTATGACACTATGACGACGGTATAAAGAATGAAAAAAAAACCACGGTTAGGTGGTATATATTATAATAATAATACAATTATGGATGGACGGACTGCCTGCCGACTGCCGACACAGAGGTAGCCACAGCCGTGAACTACCGCACTGTACACTGGTTGATAAAGAGATAGTAGTATACTCGTAACAACTAGTATGACACTATGACGACGGTATAAAGAATGAAAAAAAAACCACAGTTAGGTGGTATATATTATAATAATAATACAATTATGGATGGACGGACTGCCTGCCGACTGCCGACACAGAGGTAGCCACAGCCGTGAACTACCGCACTGTACACTGGTTGATAAAGAGATAGTAGTATACTCGTAACAATTAGGATGACACTATGACGGTATAAAGAATGAAAAAAAAACCACGGTTAGGTGGTAGGTATATAATAATAAATAATACAATTCTGGTCGGACGGACTGCCTGCCGTGTGCCGACACAGAGGTAGCCACAGCCGTGAACTACCGCACTGTACACTGGTTGATAAAGAGATAGTAGTATACTCGTAACAATTAGGATGACACTATGACGGTATAAAGAATGAAAAAAAAACCACGGTTAGGTGGTAGGTATATAATAATAAATAATACAATTCTGGTCGGACGGACTGCCTGCCGTGTGCCGACACAGAGGTAGCCACAGCCGTGAACTACCGCACTGTACACTGGTTGATAAAGAGATAGTAGTATACTCGTAACAATTAGGATGACACTATGACGGTATAAAGAATGAAAAAAAAACCACGGTTAGGTGGTAGGTATATAATAATAAATAATACAATTCTGGTCGGACGGACTGCCTGCCGTGTGCCGACACAGAGGTAGCCACAGCCGTGAACTACCGCACTGTACACTGGTTGATAAAGAGATAGTAGTATACTCGTAACAATTAGGATGACACTATGACGGTATAAAGAATGAAAAAAAAACCACGGTTAGGTGGTAGGTATATAATAATAAATAATACAATTCTGGTCGGACGGACTGCCTGCCGTGTGCCGACACAGAGGTAGCCACAGCCGTGAACTACCGCACTGTACTGTGTCTGCTGCTAATATAGACTGGTTGATATTTAAAGAGATATTAGTAGTATACAACAATACTATACTGGTGGTCAGGCACTGGTCACCACTCCTGCAGCAAAAGTGTGCACTGTTAATTAATATAATTGTACTCCTGGCTCCTGCTAACAACCTGCAGTGCTCCCCAGTCTCCCCCACAATTAATTATAAGCTTTTAATTTATACATTGATGACTGTGCAGCACACTGGGCTGAGCTGAGTGCACACAGACTGAGTCACACTGTGTGACTGACTGTGCTGTGTATCGTTTTTTTTTTCAGGCAGAGAACGGATATAGCAGAGAGAAGTGAACGGATATATTATATTAAATAAAAGTTAACTAGCAACTGCACTGGTCACTGACTGTGGTAAACTAACTCTGTCTGCGACTCTGCACAATCTCTCTCTATCTAATCTATCTATCTCTATTCTAATGGAGAGGACGCCAGACACGTCCTCTCCCTATCAATCTCAATGCACGAGTGAAAATGGCGGCGACGCGCGGCTCCTTATATAGAATCCGAGTCTCGCGATAGAATCCGAGCCTCGCGAGAATCCGACAGCGTCATGATGACGTTCGGGCGCGCTCGGGTTAACCGAGCAAGGCGGGAAGATCCGAGTCGCTCGGACCCGTGGAAAAAAAAGTGAAGTTCGTGCGGGTTCGGATTCAAAGAAACCGAACCCGCTCATCTCTATTAATAACCTTATTGGTTTCAATGAACTCCTGTATTCGATCCCTTAAAATACCTTCCAGTACCTTCCCCACTGTAGATGTGAGACATACTGGTCTATAATTGCCAGGTTCAGATTTACTTGCCCTTGATAAAGTCAGTTATTACCTAAAAACATTAAGCTATATTCTATTATGGACTAAGTACGCTATTGGCGCACAGAGTACCGTAAGGGTACGCACCTAGCGTAGCGGACGCTAGGCCGTGGGCGCGACGCACAAGCGAAACGCACGCTCACTAAATGTTACACAGTAACCCTTATTAACTACACACCTTAAGGGTACGTTTTACACTTTAAACCTTGGCAATGAAATACTATAACGATGTAATACTTATTAACCTTGATAATATGAGAAACTGTTTGAGCGATTGAGACGCTCAGAAAACCCTCTACAGTAACTAGTGAAAACACAAGACCTGGTTAGGATACAAAAACCACTTAGGCTCTAACACCCAGTGGATAATTCTATTTGAGTAAAAAGGGGGAAAAACAGTACAGCTTATACACTACAAAACTAACATAAAAATCTAAACAGAATAACGAGAAATAATATGAACAATAGCGAACGATCGCAAACACAAGAAAACAGAATGTGTACACAATGAGAACAAATGGCAAACACAGAGGATAACAAAATGGCTACAGAGAACTTACACACGTGGGAATGATTCGCAGGCACGTCCTGAATCCAGCCCTCAGCCTTCAATATGAAAACCTTGCAGAGAGAGTGAGTGACTGGACAGGCAATGGTGGTCTTTATATACACAACATACAGTAACAATACAATGGTCCCTATAATCTCATGGTTCATTGGACACAGGAATGTGTCTCTGCATTATAACAAAAGGTCATAGGTGGGTTCGAACAGGTGGGCTGTGCCTTTCTCCAACTGCTCAGGTGGGAGGTATCCTTAGGATTCCCGCCGCATGGGTAATGAACAGCAAATACAGTAAATATCTATAAACTACTTTTGTACATAACTATGCGCAGGAGCGAACAATCTCTTCCTAACCAACACCGAAATGTTACTAATAAAATACTCTACAGCTGGATACTAGACACCACTGTTCTACCTTTATCTGACCCTTCCCATCATGCAAAGAGGAATCTCTCTGTCCAAGAACCGTTTACACTAAACATACTTTCCAACATTGTTAAGGGGAATATTCACTATAAAACACACTATGTGGGAAAAATATGTTATGATCGAGTCGCCCGCTAGATGCTCACAAACTCTACCGTAAATGCGCATACACCGCGCGTGATCGCCGGAGCGATCTTACGCAATTTGCGGATATGTGCACGCACGGCAGAGTGCATGCACGTGCAGCGGGCATGTGCATAAGGGGTTAGTACAAGGCATATGTAAGAGGATATTTTTCGACTTTGACACCCTTTTAAATGTCAGCACTACTTCCGCTATACGCCAGTCTTTGGGGACCATGCTGGAGTCATTGAAAATCAAATATAGGGACCTTGCTAATTTAGAGTGTAGCTCTATGAGAACCCTTGGGTGAATTCCATTGGGACCAGGTTACTTATTAATCTTATTTTTTTTTAAATCGTTCACAGACACTTAAATAAGCATTAAACAGTGGGACATTATCGTTGCTGAGGTTATGCATTAATCCCACCATCTGGTCCTCTCTTGTGAATACAGAAGAGAAAAACCCATTTAATTTTTTGGCTATGTCCCTGTCGTCTTTGTTTATGATTCCCAAGGGCCTATACTCTCTTTCTTTAATCTTTTGCTGTTGATGTATTTAAAAAACTTTTTGGGGTTCGATTTACTTTCCTTTGTTATTAGCTTTTCCGTTTCTAATTTAGACACTCTAATTCCTTTTTGCATATTTTGTTACAGTCCTTATAGTACTGGAATGACTTCGCCTTCCCGTCCGATTTATACTTTTTGAATGCTCGCTGCTTTCTGGCCATTAGTTCCTTAATCTTTTTGTGTATATCACCAGAATGCATCCCGGGTAGGCTCCAGGAGAAGCAGGGAATGGAATGGAGAGTTGATCACCAACATTTGGTTCTGTTTGTGTGTGTTTGTTTTTTTTCCTGTTCTTTCTTTAGTGTCCCCAACATTTAACATTTAAATGTAAAATATTATTGTCAACAATAAATTTGACAATAAATGTAAACGCCAGCATTGTTGTCCATCCCTTTATTTGTACTGGTTAAATTATGTGCAGGTAGTTGATTACAAGTAACATGTATAGAGTAATATGAAAATATACCATTAAAGAGTTTCACAAAATATATTGCAGTCCGGCAGAGTGCACTGTCCTGATCCCGTTTCCCTAAAACTTAGCTGCCTATATTTAAAATATATATTTTTTAAACTAAAACAAGGTTAAAAACAAATTTAAGGGTAAGTTTTCCCATATGGTTTGGAAGGCTAAACTGAATTTCAACCCAAGCAATAACCTAATGTTCCAAGTACAACACAAGTATATCATTATTATTATTATTATTATTATTATTATTATTATTATTATTAGAAAAATTACAAAATCTAACACAAAATGCTCCGGAGTGAAACACTCGTTTCAAGAGAACAGTTCCCTGAGGAGAGTGGTGGAAATAGCTTTTGGTTGTGCTGGGAGACAAGTTCAAAAGCAAGCACAAGGTGAGGCTGCCCCTCTGGATGTGTAACACAGGCAAAAAAAACATAAAAGAAAAAAGGAAACTGTTTTCTGGAATCTTGCAGATAGATGTGGTCATTATATACAAATACCTAAATAATGCACTGTATTTAAATTTGTCATGATATATGTCTCAAAGTTGGTACATCTATACAGGGCTGGCTTGTGAGCCAAAAGGTCTAACTGGGTGTGGCTCACTACCCAACCCTTTCTAGATGTTACCTTCTGTTTCTGGTAGGTGAGTACATTTAACGGTAATGTTCTGGTTTGATGATCATATACTGTATGCATACCTCCCTGTCCCAACTGTCCTGATTCTGGTGGGACAGTCCCATTTTTCACGGACTGTCCCACTGTCCCACCCACAGATCGCAATGTCCCACAGTGGGGGGCTGGGGGGGGGCGGTTGGGGGAAACTGTCATTCCAGGTGAGCTTCCATCACTTGGCGGCTTATCTGATGTGTTCCAGCACGTAATAATCTTCGGGTGAGAGACGGAGCACCGTGGTTCAGGATCCAAACAAAAGCACGGGGAGACTGGAGCTGTGCCCGGTAGAGTGTTATTGTAAACCATGTGGTAGCCAGCCCATACAGTTTCCCGTACTTTTGTACGGGAAAGCTACGTATGCAATTGTAGATCTTGTTTGGTCAGGCATTTTAAACAATAAATCTTTTAATGCACTATGGAGCACCTCCACTATTTGTTTCCCTGATATATATATATATATATATATATATATAGAATGACAATGATGCCCGGCACTCCTGCTCTGCTGTATTTATGTGCTGTGGTGCCTTCCTCAAGGGATGAAAAGCCCAGTATGCAATGGAGAAGATTGGTCAGGCGGCACTCAGCAGACTGAAGTCAGATTATTCAAACTGACATGACGTTTATTTGACTCATAGCCGACATGCTTCGGAGCCGCAACTCCGTCCTCAGGGCCAAACAGTCTTACATATAACAATACAAACATTTATACCCACCAGGATCAATACATAACTAACGTTAACCATACTCACCTGCTCCACGGCGCGCTCACGAGTCCACTCACCTGGTCCGCTAATGCGTCTCCCTGTGACGTCATCGCCACGCGTCGCAGGCCATTACCATGGCAACAGGACGCACCTCCGTGTGCTCGTGTTGCCTGGCTGGACTGTTAAAACAATAGTAAACTTTATTAACAATGAAACAGACATACAGTGATATCTATTGACTAATGTGAATTAAAAACACAAGTTAAGAAATGCCATCTAACAGTGCTTATATATGTGAACTTCCCTCACATTAATGTGTCTTTTGGTAATCTATGTGTGTTAGCTCACATCCATCTGGATTCTTTTTGTAACAGCACCCTGTCCCTGTTGCCGCCCCTCAGGGATTTAGGTACATGGCGATTCTAAATTTAATAGACCATGTACCTAAATCCCTGAGGGGAGGCAACAGGGACAGGGTGCTTTTACAAAAAGAATCCAGATGGATTTATACCCTGGGTACTATTTCCCCTAGGGGGTTAAACGAAAATTTAGGGTTACAATGCTTTATTTAGAGCCAGCTCCCTATATGATTTATTCCATACTTTAAAATTTGGAGTTTTGTTAATAATGTGTGCTAACTAACACACATAGATTACCAAAAGACACATTAATGTGAGGGAAGTTCACATATATAAGCACTGTTAGATGGCATTTCTTAACTTGTGTTTTTAATTCACATTAGTCAATAGATATCACTGTATGTCTGTTTCATTGTTAATAAAGTTTACTATTGTTTTAACAGTCCAGCCAGGCAACACGAGCACACGGAGGTGCGTCCTGTTGCCATGGTAACGGCCTGCGACGCAGCGCGCGGCGATGACGTCACAGGGAGACGCGTTAGCGGACCAGGTGAGCGGACTCGTGAGCGCGCCGTGGAGCAGGTGAGTACGGTTACTGTTAGTTATGTATTGACCCTGGTGGGTATAAATGTTTGTATTGTTATATGTAAGACTGTTTGGCCCTGAGGACGGAGTTGCGGCTCCGAAACATGTCGGCTATGAGTCACATAAACGTCATGTCAGTTTGAATAATCTGACTTCAGTCTGCTGAGTGCCGCCTGACCAATCTTCTCCAATATATATATATATATTATATATATATATATATATATATATATATACACACACCCACAGCTCTTCCTGCAGGAGCTATGTAAGCACCGAATCTGAAAACTACAATGGAAGGAACCAGAGCAGGAAGGAGCTCATAGTGTAGTGATTTGTAATAAATGTTCCATGGACCTAATGATTCTGATTATCGAGCAATCTAATAAGGAACTGGTAGACATTAAAGAAAAAATCTCTATATTTGAAACATCACACAAAGAGACTTTAAGTGCCGATAAAGATATAGATTGGTACGAAAGGTTAGAGTCTCAAGTCCAGACCTTTAAGAAAGAACTAGTAAAATTTAAAAAAGAAAAATTTGTAAAAGTGGAGAAGGACTATGAGCAGCAAACTGTATACCAATGGACAAATCCAAAACCTAGAGAACAAAGACGCCCATTTTTTAGGAGGTCCAGGCAGAATGCGGGTACTTTGGACTCGTCTTTTGAAGGACAGTCAACTAACAGTGATCATGAAATACAAGGGGGGCCATCTAATAGCAATGTCCCTTTAGGGCCAGCAACTCGAGCAATGCAGACAGGAAGAAGAGGAAGACCACCCGCAGGGGGCACCAGGGGAAGAGGCTCAACGCGAGGTGGAAGAAAACCCCCGAAGCAACCCAAAACTTAATCTTCAATTTGTCGGATTATCATCTGTCAACTACTGAAACAAAGGTACTATCGAGGGGATTATCTTTTGTCCCCACTAATTCATTTAATGACCTGTCATGGCAGGTAGAATTGAGTCAATTACAGCGCAAACTAAGACTTAAAGAATTTTTCTTTAAACATCCGCAAGATATTACAAGCACAGATACTGTTGTAGTACCAGTACAGTTAAAGAAACTCCTACCACCTTCAAAATTCGATCCTCCATCATCAAACGCTACGATTAAAACAGTGTTGCGTGTGTTAGAACATGAGGTGAATAAGGAGGCACCAACCTTTAAGAAAATGTTCAGTAATTTACCAAGAGAAGAATGGCTATCCCTTAAAAACTTGTCTGAGAATAAAGATCTGGTTTTCAGACAAGCAGATAAGGGTGGTGCTTTGGTAATACAGAATTTAAGTGATTATTGTGCTGAAGTAGATAGACAACTATCAGATTCCTCTGTATATAGAAAATTGGGGAGTGATCCAACTGATATCTTTAAGAAGGATTTACAGGTGTTGTTACAGTCAGGAGTGGATAATCAGCTTATTCCTGAGAAATTAAGAGATGCCCTTATCCCTAAATTCCCGGAGGTACCACTCTTCTATACACTACCTAAAGTTCATAAGAACAATACCAGACCTCCAGGTCGGCCGATCATCGCTGCAAGAAAATCCCTATTTCAGTTGTCTTCTGCTTATTTAGACTCTCTATTTCAGCCATGTGTTCAAGCTCATGATTTGTTCTTGCAAGATACTCCTACATTACTGCGCAAATTATCCATGCTTACTAACATCCCTAAGGATATTTGGCTCTGTAATGTTGACGTGTGCAGTTTGTACACGTCAATACCGCACATGGAAGGTTTAATGGCTGTAAGAAAATTTATTCAGAATCATCCCCTGTATGAAGGACCTGAGCTAAATTGGACTGTGGAATTATTGCATATGGTACTAAGTAAAAACTATTTCATGTATGCTGGTAAATTTTACTTGCAAATAGGCGGGTGTGCGATGGGTTCCCCGGTCGCACCGGTCTATGCGAATATGTTTATGTTTTCTGTCGAACATGATGTATTTTATTCCAATGCAGAGATTAGCTCTAACATCATCTTTTATACTAGATTTATTGATGATCTCCTGATTTTGTGGAAAGGATCGAAGCAGGGGTTTATAGATGTTTTAGATCAACACAACAAACAAGAGGGTCCTATAAAATTTACATATTCGGTCAGTCAGGTAGAGGTTAATTTCCTTGACGTGAATATCAAATTAGATGAAGGGAAATTAGTTACATCTTTGTTCACGAAAACTACAGATCGTAATAATATGTTACATTATGGGAGCTTTCATCCTACTCCATTAAAAATGGGGTTACCCTATTCCCAACTACTACGTGTATGGAGGGTGAATAGTGATCGTGAGGTCGCTATAAAACAAATAGAGGATATGATTAACAAATTCCTGGTGCGGGGTTACCCGTTAGATGTTTTGGAAAAGGCAAAACAGAAAGTTCTAGCTACTAATCATAATAATCGCCTCCTGATAGATAGTGGTAAGAATAAAGTAAATAAGAGGGAAATACTACCTTGGGTTACTAGCTACACGGTGGGTAGTAATAGTATCAGGAAACATTCCAGAAATCAATGGTCAGCAGTCAGATCAGATCCAGATTTAGGGTTGAGTAATACATGTCTGATGCCCTGCTATAAAAGAGGAAGGAACATCAGAGAATTTGTTGTAAAGGCAGATGTTACAGATTTAGTATCCAAGAAACCTGCACATTTTTTACAGAGGAAGAATGGTTGTTTTGGCTGCGGTTGTACAACTTGTGGCTTTTTATTGAAAGGTGATACTTTTCAACATCCGCAGTCAGGAAAGACTTATAAAATCAGACACCATTTGACATGTAATTCTTCCTTTGTTGTTTATCAAATTATTTGCCGGTGTGGGTATTCCTACATCGGTAAAACGGAATGCACATTCAAAGAAAGAATGGCAGCACATAGGTCATCTATTAGGAAGGCTATCAGTACAGGTTCAAGCGACCAACCGGTCGCCAGGCATTTTTTGGAAGCGCATCATAATCTTTCCACATTGCGGTACAGAATGATCGATCACATCCCGAGATCAATCAGGGGGGGAGATCGGGGTAAAAGGTTATTACAATGTGAGTCCCGGTGGATAATGCGTTTAAATACGCTAGCACCAAAAGGGTTAAATGAAATGTTAAATTTGAATTGCTTCTAAGAATACCTTTTGGAGTAAGTTTTGACTATTGTTCAGTTTGATTGAATCATTGTATTACTGAAACATTGTTGGGATACGTTTTAGAGAATCGTGGTAACTTTGCACGTACTTGTAATTTTAATGTTTATGTTGTTGCTAGGTGATGGGTGTCACTATTACATACGTCATCCAAAGGAGCCTGGAAGTCCGGGGTCTCCGGCGGAATGACGTCATTATTTCAGTGCCGGGGAAGTACGGCGGGAAGTTGCACGGGGTGTTTTATCAATAAAAGGTAAGATGGTTTTATTATGTTTTGTAGCCCTGACGAAAAAGTATAAACTTTGAAACGTTGGCAAAACTGCTTTTGGAGTGGACAATTATTTAGCCCCTGTGTGCCGTCGCTGTGGAGTATATATTATATATATATATATATATATATATATATATACACACACCCACAGCTCTTCCTGCAGGAGCCATGTAAGCACCGAATCTGAAAACTACAATGGAAGGAACCAGAGCAGGAAGGAGCTCATAGTGTAGTTATTTTGTCAAAGAATAGATAATAGTCAATCTCACATATTGTTCATATTTCAAATTATTTAGACAGGATTGTGTGATATTGCTCCACTTAATGAATTGGAGTCATCACAACAATGGAACTATTGTCATCACAGCAATTGCATTTATGTAAACCCCAATGATTAGATAGTTGCAGCAAGTCTGCAATAAATACCAGCACAAACAACACCAGGACATAGCACAGTGTAGTAGTTTTCTAAATATGTTTAAAAATAAAAAGCAATTACAAACCTGTACATATATAAATATAATGACAAATGAGCATCAAATCTAATTCACCAAATCCCAGGAGGAAGAGATGTAATACCCATCACATCAGCAATCAGAAAGTGGGAGCTCCTGTTGTGGTGAATTTTCCAAAATCGGTGGTGACAGGATACCAACAGGAAACATCTAATGCGTTTCATATAACACTCCTTCAGGGATTTGTTTCTCATATATAATCACTAAGATCATCATACATAATCAAAATAATATACCGGTATTACTAGACAATGGGGCGGTCATTCAGATGATTGCTGCCGTGCGTTTTTGCACAGCAGGTGATCAGGTACTAACTGCGCATTTGTATGAGCTGCAATGCGCACGCGCGTCGGACAGCAAAAAAAGGCATCGCTGGTCAGCGACTGGATAGTGCAAAGAATCCATTTGCACGGGCGTTCGCAAGGTGTTTGACAGGAGGAAACCATTTGTGGTTGTGTCGAGAAAAACGCGGGCGTATCAAAGCGTTTTTAGGGAGGGTGTCTGACATCCCGATCAGGGCCGGTTCTTGGGCGCTGTGCGCCACGGGTGACAATAGGGGGCGTGGCTTCGTACAGGGGGCGTGGTCATTTACGCCCCCTGTACAGACTGAAATGATGTGCAGTGCGCGTAGCGTCTCGTTCCCTTCGTGGAGAAGACCTTTGCTGTGCGGTGCGCGATGATGTAATCGCGCACCGCACAGTAAAGGACCTCTCCACGAAGGGAAACTAGACGCGTACGCGTCTAGTTTCCCTTCACAGCGGCAGCGGGGGGCACAGCAGCAGCGGATCTTGCCCTGGTGCGGCACCCTCCGGATAGCGCCCTGCGCCCTCCGGAAGGCGGGGCCCCGGGCAAAAGTCCTGCTTGCCCGTGGCAAGATCCGCTACTGGTCCCGATCAGCCTGATGTGATCGCACTGTAGGAGTAAGTCCTGGGCTGCGCAAAGACTGCACAAAGTGGATTTTAGCAGCTCAGTGTACACATAGGATCGCACACTTGCACGGCGAATATACACTCCCCCTGAGGGCGGTGACTATCTGAACACAGGACAGCAAAATGAACAGCCTAGCGATCAGATCTGAATGACCCCCAATATATCATAAATTCAGAGGGTATTAGAAGTATCTTAGAAAAAGATTTTAGAAATAGAACATCATCATCATTTCGCTGTATAAGGTGGTATAAAACATTAAAAAGACAGCCAGTCACTGTGCACAATTGTGAATGAATGACTGGTCATACAGTAGTCTTATGAATTCATGTCTATATACTGCATATCATAATACTGTAGTATTATAGCAGCAGACTCACCACATCTAATAAGAAATGACATTCCATCCATCCAATGTTAAATCAGTCATAGCACAAAGTCCTTCTGGGTTACAGCTTTCATCCAAGGTATTAAAATTCAATAGAGCAGAGCCGGATTTACAACAAAAAATCCAGAGTTCTAGCAGTTGTGGAACTGTAGGTAATTTTGTTTTAAAAAACTGTTTATCTATCTTTCTATCTATCTGTCTATCTATCTATCTATCTATCTATCTATCTATCTATCTATCTATCTATCTATCTATGTGTATGTATATTTTATTAACGCTTTCTTATATAGCGCAGCATATTCCGTTGCGCTTTACAATTAGAACAACAGTAATAGAACAAAACTGGGCAAAAACAGACAGACATAGTGGTAATATATATATACTGGATAGATAGATAGATAGATAGATAGATAGATAGATAGATAGATAGATAGATAGAACCAATATTTCTTGAGGAGCGCTCCAATACAATAGTTTCTACCAAAATGGATATGAACTGAGGACACTCTATTAGAGTGTCCTCAGTTCACATCCATATTGGTAGAAACTATAGGATTAGAGCGCTCCTCAAGAATTATAGGGGGTAATTCTGAGTTGATCACAGCAGCAAGTTTGTCAGCAATTGTGAAAAACCATGTGCACTGCAGGGGGGGCAGATATAACATTTGCAGAGAGAGTTAGATTTGGGTGGGTTATATTGTTTCTGTGCAGGGTAAATACTGTCTGCTTTATTTTTACACTGCAATTTAGATTTACCACACC
Source organism: Pseudophryne corroboree (assembly GCF_028390025.1). Classification (NCBI taxonomy): domain Eukaryota; kingdom Metazoa; phylum Chordata; class Amphibia; order Anura; family Myobatrachidae; genus Pseudophryne; species Pseudophryne corroboree. The sequence continues at coordinate 1,105,032,594 of NC_086444.1, read as the reverse complement.
CAAATCTATCTCTCTCTGCACATGTTATATCTGCCCCCCCTGCAGTGCACTTGGTTTTGCCCAACTGCTAAAAAATTTCCTGCTGCGATCAACTTGGAATTACCCCCATGGTTTTGCCCAACTGCTAAAAAATTTGCTGCTGCGATCAACTCAGAATTAGGCCCATTGGGCCTAATTCTGAGTTGATCGCAGCAGCAAATTTGTTAGTAGTTGGGCAAAACCATGTGCACTGCAGGAGGGGCAGATATAACATGTGCAGAGAGAGTTAGATTTGGGTGGGGTGTGTTCAAACTGAAATCTAAATTGCAGTGTAAAAATAAAGCAGCCAGTATTTACCCTGCACAGAAACAAAATATCCTACCCAAATCTAACTCTCTCTGCAAATGTTATATCTGCCCCCCCTGCAGTGCACATGGTTTTGCCCAATTGCTAACAAACTTGCTGCTGCCATCAACTCAGAATTGCCCCCATTGTTTATATATATATAATCATTGTCAAATGACAACTCATTCAGTGTGTATGCAAAAAATCCTTACTGAAAAATCGTTAATTGTTCATATCATTCATCGTTCAAATTGCCCAAATCGTCCAGTGTGTAGGGCCCTTAAGACACAGTGGGGCAGATGTATTAACCTGGAGAAGGTATACGGAAGTGATAAACCAGTGATAAGTGCAAGGTGATAAACACACCTGCTAATCAGCTCCTAATTTGCATATTGGAGCTGATTGGCTAGTGTGTTTATCACCTTGCACCTTGGTTTATCACTTCCTCATGCCATCTCCATTCTTAATACATCTGCCCCACTGCTGGAATTAAAACGTGGCTGTTTAATGCTGATAGGGGTGTCTGGAAATAATAATGTGCATTGTACCAGTAGGTACTGTATATGTCCAGCAAGTTTTGCAATGTGACTGACAAAATGGTTTTGAAATATATTCAGCAATTAAATGTATTGGTCACATTTACTGGCTTTAATAAATCATTGTTCTCAATGGTCTTTACACATTGTTGAATCTTTCTGTTCTTATTATACAGTGTAAGCAAATCACCTGCATTTTTATTCAGCGATAAATACTGAGCAAGGAGACCACAGCACATATAGTAAGTAATAGTATAAGTACAGTCTCCACTATTTATTTCTAAAGATGTCATTATTCTGCTGGATATATTTAAAATCTATGATAGCCAAACAGATGCATATGTCATACTAGCCACTGCACTTACAGTGCATTTGTCATATAACTACAGACTGGACTAAGATATATAAATGGGTTTCCGGTCTCTAGGTCGACCACACTTAGGTCGACTTTGTCTAGGTCGACCACTGTTGGTCGACAGTAAGTAGGTCGACATGGTTTCTAGGTCGACAGGGACTCTAGGTCGACATGACAAAAGGTCGACATGATATTTTCACTTTTTTCCCATTTTTTAAAAACTTTTTCATACTTTATGATCCACGTGGACTACAATTGCCGAGTGCCGCAGTAGCAGGCACCTTGCCCAAAGCATGGCAAGCGAAGCGAGCCATGCGAAGGGACGCGGTGCACTAATTGGGGATCCCGGTCACTGTACGGAGAAAACGACACCAAAAAAAGTGCAAAAACTCATGTTGACCTTCTGTCAAGTCGACCTACAACACGTCGACCTAGAATCCCTGTCGACCTAGTAACATAGTAACATAGTATCTGAGGTTGAAAAAAGACAAATGTCCATCGAGTTCAACCTATTTGTGGTCTCCTATGCATGATGATTTGACTAAAATTTCTGACTGATGCTGCTGTCAGCCGTTACATTTTATCCCTATTTATAGTAACTATAATGCATGACTATGCACCATACCCCTGGATATCCTTATCCATTAGGAATTTATCTAACCCATTCTTAAAGGTGTTGACAGATTCCGCCATTACAACTCCCTCGGGCAGGGAATTCCAAACATGTATTGTCCTTACCGTGAAAAAGCCTTTACGCCGTATTGTGCGGAATCTCCTCTCCTCTAACCTGAGCGAGTGTCCACGAGTCCTCTGTGTTGATCTAACCAAAAACAGGTCCCGCGCAAGCTCTGTGTATTGTCCCCTTATATATATGTAGATGTTGATCATATCCCCTCTTAGTCTCCGCTTTTCCAATGTAAACATGCCTAGTCTTTCAAGCCTTTCTTGTATTCCATCGTCTCCATGCCCTTAATTAGTTTGGTCACCCTACTCTGTACCTTTTCAAGCTCCAGGATATCCTTTTTGTAGTACGGTGCCCAGAATTGTACACAGTATTCAAGGTGTGGCCTCACTAGTGATTTATATAACGGGAGTATAATACTCTCGTCCCTAGCATCAATACCCCGTTTTATGCATGCTAATATCTTATTAGCCTTCTTTGCTGCAGTCCTACTTTGGGTACTACTGCTTAGCTTGCTATCTATGAGGATACCTAAGTCCTTTTCCAGTACAGAATCCCCTAATTTTACCCCATTTAGTAGGTAGGTGTAATTTATGTTCTTGTTACCACAGTGCATTACCTTACACTTGTCTGTGTTGAAGCGCATTCTCCATTTGGCTGCCCATGCTTCTGATTTAACTAAGTCGTTCTGAAGAGACTCGGCATCCTCCTCTGTATTTATAGCCTTACACAATTTGGTATCATCTGCAAAAATTGACACCATGCTCTCTAGACCTTCTGTTAGGTCGTTAATGAAAATATTGAACAATAGCGGTCCTAATACTGAGCCTTGCGGCACACCACTTAGCACTTCAGTCCAAGTTGAAAAAGATCCATTAACCACAACGCGCTGCTTCCTATTATCTAACCAGTTTTTGACCCAAGTGCATATTGTACTTCCTAGCCCTGATTCTTGTAGCTTGTAGATAAGTCTCATGTGTGGACAAGTATCGAACGCTTTGGCAAAGTCTAAAAAGATTACATCCACGTCTTTACCCTGATCTAGGTTTGCGCTTACTGTTTCATAAAAGCCAAGTAAGTTGGTTTGACAGGATCTGTCCTTCATAAACCCATGTTGATTCCTTTTAATGACCTTATTGGTTTCAAGGAACTTCTGAATACTATCTCTTAGAATACCTTCCAATACTTTCCCCACTATAGATGTACGACTAACTGGTCTATAATTACCTGGTTCAGCTTTACTTCCCTTTTTGAATATAGGCACTACTTCTGCTATACGCCAGTCTTTGGGAACCATACCTGATATAACTGAATCCTTAAAGATTAAAGATAGCGGTTTTGCCAGTTCAGAGTGAAGCTCCATTAGAACCTTTGGATGAATACCATCGGGCCCTGGTGATTTATTAATCTTTAAATGTTTTAATCGGTCACAGACTACTTCCTCGCTTAAATAAGTACCTATCAGTGTGATATTCTCATTATTGAGATTGTGCGTTAGTCCCTGAATTGGGTCCTCACGAGTGAATACTGTTGAAAAAAACTCATTTAGTGTGTCCGCTATGTCATTATCATTTTTGCTTAAGACTCCCAACTTGTCTTTTAAAGGGCCTATACTCTCCTTCTTTAATCTCTTGCTATTAATGTATTTAAAGATTTTTTTGGGATTCGCTTTGCTTTCCTTTGCTACTAGTTTTTCAGTTTCTACTTTAGCCGCTCTTATTTCCTTTTTGCAAATTTTGTTACATTCCTTATAGTGCTGAAATGACTCTGCTTCCCCGTCAGATTTGTATTTTTTAAATGCTCGCCTTTTCTTGCCCATAAGTTCCTTAATCTTTTTGTTAAGCCACATCGGTTTATGATTTTTATTCCTTTTTTTGCTACTCATAGGAATACATTTGAGTGTATTTTTAGCTAGCAGGAATTTTAGTACCTCCCATTTCTCCGTAGTATTTTTTCCTAAAAACAAACCTTCCCATTCAGTATCCCTGAAAAATACCCTCATCTTTTCAAAATTTGCTTTGCTAAAGTTTAAAGTCCTAGTTGAGCCAGTATAGGGCTGTTTACAGAAACTGATATTGAATGTGACCATATTGTGGTCGCTGTTTCCTATGGGTTCCCCTACTATAATACCTGATACCAAATCCCCATTGTTTGTTAATACCAGGTCTAAGATTGCATTGTACCTAGTTGGTTCCTCAATTAGTTGGACTAAGTAGTTATCATTAAGTGTGTTTAAAAACATATTGCCCCTAGCAGTATCACATTAATCATTTTCCAGTTTATCTCTGGATAGTTAAAATCTCCCATCACTACTATGTCTCCTACTCCTGCTGCTCTTTCAATTTGCTTTAGTAACAATTCATCATCAGATGCGTTGATACCAGGCGGCCTATAGCATACACCCAATACTAACTTTTTTATTCCTTTTTCCCCCGCATGCAATTTCTACCCATAATGTCTCGACAGTGTCTACAGTCCCCTCCTGAATATCTTCCCATATATTAGGTTTTAAAAACGGCTTTACGTAAAGACACACCCCTCCACCCTTTTTATTTAGTCTGTCTCTCCTAAACAGTGTATAGCCCTCTAGATTGACTGTCCAATCATGAGATTCATCCCACCAAGTTTCAGTAATGCCTATAATATCATACTGTTTGCTTGCTGCAAGTATTTCTAGTTCACCCTTTTTACCAGTAATGCTTCTGGCGTTTACATACATACAACTAAGATAAGTATTTTCCCTTGCGTTAGGGACATCTTTCACCTTATGTAGCAAGGATGACCTGTAATCGTCATTGGTTAGTGCTTTGGTAAAATCCCTTTTAGTACCCATGTTAGTAACCTTACCGCCTGCTCTTACCCTCCCCCCAACTTCTCCCCCATTTCGTTTACTACCGCCTTCCCCACTATTCTCACTGCATGACCCGTAATTTCTAGCTAAACCCTCCCCCCAGGCTCCTAGTTTAAAATCTCCTCCAACCTTCTAACCATCCTTCCCCCCAGCACCGCTGCCCCCTCCTCAGTCAGGTGCAATCTGTCACGACAAAAGAGATGGCGCCTGACTGAGAAGTCCGCCCAGTGTTCCAGAACCCATGTCAACCTACTTATTGTCTACCAATAGTGGTCGACCTAGACACTGTGGACCTAAGTGTGGTTGACCTTGCATACCACACCCATATAAATGCTGATTAGTCAAAATTACATGTAGTTGTGGACCTTTAGTGAAATACCAGGTTAGGATAATAATAATAATAATAATAATAATAATAATAATAATAACAATAATAATAATACTGGCTAATTATATATAATTTAGAATGACTACGTTTCTGGGTACTTATCATTATTGCAGCTTTTTTGAACCCCAACCAATCCATGTTATATGGTGCCCACTACAGCTAGGTACAGTGAGAATCCTGTACCCCACTCTATGAAAACCTATATCTAGAGTGGTGCAAATATTATTACGTATTATTTAATGGGTTAATTACGTGCTTACATACTATAGTCATATATTTGTAGTGATTTATGTGATATAATTTAAACATTCATCTATCTGAAACCAACTTCTTCTAACCCAGCGTTACATACAAGCAGTCAATCCATTGCTCTCATAAAAGCCATCCCTACAGGACGCTATCTGTAACAGTGTAGAAATGCTGTAATGATGCCTTTGGATCAAACACTATTGTAAAGCTGTGACCTTCCTTTCAGAGATGATGCAAACAAGGGCATTGAAAGTTGACCTAGAGCTGAGCAAAGAACAGTGTTCGAGCTAATAAGATTCATGGGGTGCAATGCAACAAAAGATTAAAAATAAAAGGTGAGATACATGTGCTAAGTATCAGGCTGTGGTGTTAGTGGATGGAAAAAGGAAACCTTAGGGTGGGCAGAGTGAGCAAGAAAGAGCAGACCTTCGTACTGTACTGTAGCTGGCAGGTAGCAACAGTGATGGAAGATAAACAGTGTAATTAAGAAGCAGAGTGATGGGGGTTTGGTGATGGAATTTTGCACACTAGTTTTTTTTTTGTCCTAGGACATTGGGAGCAGATAACAGTAGTGGACAGGTGGCAGCAGTGATGGAAGGTTAAGCAGTTGGAAGCAGAGTGGTGCAGCTAGGGTGAGGGTAGGTAGTAGCACACAGGAATAGAGGTCATTGGATGCTGGAACCAGATAATGGGGTAATTCAGAGTTGATCGCAGCAGCAAATTTGTTAGCAGTTGGGCAAAACCATGTGCACTGCAGGTGTGACAGATGTAACATGTGCAGAGAGAGTAAGATTTGGGTGGTTTATTTTGTTTCTGTGCAGGGTAAATACTGGCTGCTTTATTTTTACACTGCAATTTAGATTTCAGTTTGAACACACCCCACCCAAATCTAACGCTCTCTGCACATGTTATATCTGCCCCCCTACAGTGCACATGGGGGGGTCATTCTGAGTTGATCGCTAGCTGCTTTCGTTCGCTGCGCAGCAATCAGGCAAAAAAATGGCACTTCTGCGCATGCATATGCGGCGCAATGCGCACGCGCGTCATACTATTACAACGAACGATGTAGTTTCACACAAGGTCTAGCGTAGCTTTTCAGTCGCACTGCTGGCCGCAGAGTGATTGACAGGAAGAGGGCGTTTCTGGGTGTCAACTGACCGTTTTCAGGGAGTGTACGGAAAAACGCAGGTGTGCCAGGAAAAACGCAGGCGTGGCTGGGCGAATGCAGGGCGTGTTTGTGACGTCAAAACAGGAACTGAACAGTCTGAAGTGATCGCAAGCACTGAGTAGGTCTAATGCTACTCTGAAACTGCACAAAATTATTTTGTAGCCGCTCTGCGATCCTTTCGTTCGCACTTCTGCTAAGCTAAAATACACTCCCGGTGGGAGGCGGCATAGCATTTGCACGGCTGCTAAAAACTGGTAGCGAGCGAACAACTCGGAATGACCACCATGGTTTTGCCCAACTGCTGACACATTTGCTGCTGCAATCAACTCTGAATTAGGCCCAATATTAGACTGTAGGTTGCATAATTGCTGGGCCAAGGTGTAAAAATATGCTTTGCGCCCCCCCCCCCCCGCCCCCTCCACTCACCCATCACAACCATGAAAAAGAAAAGCTGTTGACACAGTCGATTTCAAATTTAATTTCTCTTGCATTTAATATACTGTACAGTATGTGACACTTAGGGGCCAATTTATCACTATCCGCATCTGAGCATGCAAATATGATGTGATAAAGTCAGCCCACTCCTCAAAGCGATAATTGATTACATGCCATGGATATATCAATTATCGCATGCAGGGACAGAGCTTGCGGGAGAGCTCTGTCCCTGAAAATGCCTTCTGCAGCCTTATCAGGGCATTTTTCATGAAAAATACCCAGAGTATGTGCTGCACATGCGCTGTAACTGACATTGTGCTGTTACTGTAACAGGTAAGTACTGTGGATGTGTTGTGCAGGTGCAGGTGGACTTACCTGGATTGTTCACCCGGAATCACCTCTGTGACCGGAACTCTCTGCTGAAACCCTAGGCAGAGGAACGAGGAACCCCAACCCCAGGGGACCCAATATAATAGCACACGTTAGGACGGTGAAATATAATTTATTATACAGGAAACACTTGTCACCGCTATGGGATTAAAGGGTTAAAGACAATTACAATTCCACAAATGGGAGAACAGTGCAAATAAGAATATACAATAATTTGACAAAACCAGAATGTAACGTCACAATGTATCAGTATAATATCTCCTTATACTGTGAATGTGCTAATCCCCTGTAATACCCTAACCTGGTCACAGGGTGGCGCATATCCTCAGCTGTCACCCAGCACTATTTTTAACTCAAAGCATGTACTCAGTTCGGAGCTACTCTAAGTAGCAAAGAAGTCCCTTTAAATCTTTTGAATTGTGAACACCCTACAAATTGCAGTCTCAAAATATAGCAGATAAAGCTAGTAATTGAAAGTCATTAGCAAAATAGAAATATATAACACAGTCTGTAGGGTAGGGTAGCAGAAGTAAGCACAGTTCGTACATGCAGAGTGGCGACAGCAGTTATACAGTATGGGGCAGCAGTTCAGTCACTTCCTCTGAGAAAATGAGCATGCAGTTACCTGACACACATCACAGTTTAGAAATAAGCACCCTTTTGCCCAGCTTTCTCTGCCACTGGCAGAGAAATCTGTGCGGGACCGGCTCCAGTGATCAGCTCTTTGTGTCTGATGGACACACAAGCTGATCACAGTGTAAAAAACAAACAAAAAAACCCCATACTCACCTGTCCAGGGAGCTGGTGTCCGTTGCTCCGCTGAGCGCTACCGGGTGCCGGTCCCCCATATACGGTGCAGTAAAGTAAGGCTGAAAAAAGGAAGCACACTTTACAGCACCGGGGGTCACAGCGCAGGAGAAGGACACGGCGCCCGGCAGCGTGGACCGGCTCCCTGGACAGGTAAGTATATTATCCTGCTGGGGGGGGTTGTGGTGCGTGGGGGTAGTTGTGATGGTCGGCGGCAGTAGCGGTGATGTCGACGGGACGGCGCATGCGCAGCAGGACATTGGGGTATTTTTTACGAAAAATACCCCAATGATGCTGCGAAGAGGTATCGCAAGGACCGAGCTTGACCGCAAGCTCTGTTCCTGCATGCAATAATTGATACATCCCTGTGATGTAATCAATTATCGCAGTGTGAGTTTGGGTGATTTTATCACCTGTCATCCGCACCCTGGTTGCGGATGGTGATAAATAGGCCCCTCAGTCCTTACTGCTACTACTGATGGTAATCTAAGTTGGCTTGTGCACAGTACAACTCTGACACATGAGCAGCTCCCCTCCAAAAAAAAAAGAAAAAACAAATCATTATCTCCTGATGCTTTATCCCACCTTGCCCATTTCTTCAATCTGAATTTCTTATTTGACTCTGTCCCATCTTCTTCACTCTACCCAGACTTATGTGTATATTTATTAAAATGCAGGTTTATAGAAGTAGGGAATAGAGAGCAACCATTCAGATTGTAGCTATTATTTACTATAAGGTGCTCGATAAATGATAAGTACAGTAGAATGATTAATCTATTCTCAATGTTGCTTGTCTGACTTTCCTCTCCCACAGAATGGTCTCTGCCTCTACTCTCTGCAATCTGCTTCACTGGCTTCCTGTACCACTCAGAATTCAGTTCATGTTTCTCACCATCACTTGCCTTAAACTATTCCTCTGCTCCCTAAACGTCTTTTTTGTTGTATTGTATGGCAGCCACTTGAATGTTCTCTGTAATATACAGTGGTCACTGGAAAGTTATCTGCATTACATAGCAGTCACTGGAATGTTCACTGTATTGCATGGCAGTCAATAGGATGTTCTCTGGTATGATAATCACTGGGATTCTCACTGTGTGGTATGGCAGTCACTAGGAATCTCTATGTATCGTATTTTTCGGACCATAAGACGCACCTTTTCTCTCCAAAAATGTGGGGGGAAAAGTATGTGCGTCTTATGGAGCGAATAAGAGCCAATGCAGATGGAGTTTGCGGGTAGCGGCGGGTCCTGGATGCTGCTGCGCCGTCATCAGCAGAGCGCGCCGCATCTCAGAGACCAACAGCAGAGCCGGCATCATGTGACTCCCCCCGCTCCCCCACACCTCCTCCCTCCTCAGGAGTTTCCCTGCAGGCAGCGTTAGCTGAGAGCCTGGACGCGGGGAACCGGCGGGTCCTGGATGCTGCTGCTGCTGCTGCGCCGTCATCAGCAGAGCGCGCCACATCTCAGAGCCCAGCAGCAGAGCCGGCATAATGTGACTCCCCCCGCTCCCCCACACCTCCTCCCTCCTCAGGAGTGCACCGCGGGCAGCGTTAGCTGAGAGCCTGGACGCGGGGAACCACTGGTACTGTCTACAATATATGTGTGTGTGTGTGTGTGTGTGTGTGTATGTGTGTATGCTGGCTCTGATGTGTGTGTGTGTGTGTGTGTGTGTGTGTGTGTCTGTCTGTGTATGCTGGCTCTTTTTTTTTCCAGTTTTCCTACTCTAAAAACTAGGTGCGTCTTATGGTCAGGCGCGTCTTATGGTCCGAAAAATACGGTATGTTGTGGCATTCACTGGCATGCACTCTTTATTGTATAGCAGTAACTAGGATATTCTCTGTATTGTGTAGCAGTCAATATAATGATGTACAGATGGGTCCACGGTTATCTTGACTAGTTTTCTGCGCCTAGGCACAACATGACTTATTAGCATAAACCATTCATCTATTGTTCTCAGCTGCAATACAATACAGAGAACAATACAGCAGGGGATTAAGTCATTACAGCAGGGGATTAAGGTGGTCATTTCGAATTGATCGCAGCCAGCAACTTTTTGCTGCTGCGGCGATCAACTAGTACACGCCTATGGGGAAGTGTATTTTACCATAGCAGGACTGTGATCGCTTGTGCAGCACTGCTAAGCTAAAAAAATTCAAGCAGAAGAAGACCAGCCCTATACCTACTTACCCTGTCCGACGATCTCTGCGATGCTGGAGCCGGCTTTGACGTCAGACATCCGCCCTCCGTTCTGTTGGACACGCCTGCGTTTTCCTTACCACTCCTCGAAAACGGTCTCCAATGGTCCGTATCCGCCCAGGTACACCTTCTTCTTGTCAATCTTCTTTGCGGTCTGCTCTGCGACCACTTCCATCGTAGGACGCAACGTAACCGGTGACACCTGTCACGCACATGCACGTGCATTGTGCATTCCGGACCCATTCGCACCGTAGTGATAAACCGCTGCGTGCGAACGGGTCGGAAGGACCCCCTAAGTCCTTCTTTTATTAATTTTACACTTCAGTACAAAACTTACTTTTTCACTGACTACTTTTGTGTTGGCCCCCCGGGAAAGTTTTGCCATATTTAGGTCAGGCACCGTAGACATGCAATCAAAGTAAAGTTGTACAGTTCAGTTCTGCAGAAATCCGTATCCACGCAATTTTTGTGGATCCTGAGCAGATCTGATCAGAACCAAGTTCCTTTGCAGATTTTCCTGCAGGTCAAAATTTGGATTTTAAATCCAAGTTTTGGGTTTTGGATTGCAAAAATTGCATGGTTTTAGAAGTTTATATAGATTTTTATCAATGGTTATCAAATTTGTATATTTTTTAAACTGGACCAGAATCAGAACCAAAACACTTGAGGTTGGTTTTGCAGAACAAAACCAAAAACTTGTAGGTGACTCAAGGTCCAAAAGCAGAACCAAAACACAAGGTTTCCGCACACATCTCTAAATGAGGGTGTTTTTTTCATTTCACGTCACTGTAAAGAGAAAGCAAATTAGTGATCATCCAGTCCACCTTTCTTTCCATATTGTGACTTTAGTTGCAAGTCTTTCAATATTTGTCCTGTGTAGAAGGAAAAAGTTTACTAAACTCATGCTTGATGTATGTTTCCTATTGCACTACTTTGAAGCAAGTCTTCTATTTTATTGCTACAGTTGTGGAAATGAGGATTGCAAAACCAGCAGGCATTATTTTGTTATTTGTAAATATGTGAGCTGACACGTCACTATTTGACAGTTGCTTTCAATAGAATAAGCACATGCAGTTGTAAGCGAAACAGTATATCAAGGGAATTAGGCAGTTAGTGGAGAAACACTGACAGAGGACGCTGCAGGCTTTACTGGTAGGTTGCAAGATCTAACAACCTAAAGTTCACCGCCTCTGGCTATAAAATCCTTATTTGCTATGTAGGACAAACTTAAAAAGCTATGGTCCCTGGAGTGAAGGTACCATAGGACTATATTAACCCTTCTCTGCGGAAGAATATTTAACGTAACAGACACATATCATTTAACCTAGCTCATCAATATTTTATAGACTAAATGTGCCCTTTTAAATTCGCTGGCTCGATCATGCCTGCTGAATCCGTGGTTGATTTTTGCATATCCTTAAATTAAATAGTTAAGGACTCCAAAACCTAAAATAAAATTGTCGGAGGAGAAGCGTAAACTTGCCAATATGCCATTTACCACACGGAGTGGCAAGGAACGGCTGAGGCCCTGGCCTATGTTCATGGCTAGTGGTTCAGCTTCACATGAGGATGGAGGCACTCAGCCTCTCGCTAGAAAAATGAAAAGACTCAAGCTGGCAAAAGCAGTAGCACCGCAAAGAACTGTGCGTTCTTCGAAATCCCAAATCCACAAGGAGAGTCCAATTGTGTCGGTTGCGATGCCTGACCTTCCCAACACTGGACGTGAAGAGCATGCGCCTTCCACCATTTGCACGCCCCCTGCAAGTGCTGGAAGGAGCACCCGCAGTCCAGTTCCTGATAGTCAGATTGAAGATGTCAGTGTTGAAGTACACCAGGATGAGGAGGATATGGGTGTTGCTGGCGCTGGGGAGGAAATTGACCAGGAGGATTCTGATGGTGAGGTGGTTTGTTTAAGTCAGGCACCCGGGGAGACACCTGTTGTCCGTGGGAGGAATAGGGCCATTGACATGCCTGGTGAAAATACCAAAAAAATCAGCTCTTCGGTGTGGAAGTATTTCACCAGAAATGCGGACAACAGGTGTCAAGCCGTGTGTTCCCTTTGTCAAGCTGTAATAAGTAGGGCTAAGGACGTTAACCACCTCGGAACATCCTCCCTTATACGTCACCTGCAGCGCATTCATAATAAGTCAGTGACAAGTTCAAAAACTTGGGCCGACAGCGGAAGCAGTCCACTGACCAGTAAATCCCTTCCTCTTGTAACCAAGCTCACGCAAACCACCCCACCAACTCCCTCAGTGTCAATTTCCTCCTTCCCCAGGAATGCCAATAGTCCTGCAGGCCATGTCACTGGCAATTCTGACGAGTCCTCTCCTGCCTGGGATTCCTCCGATGCATCCTTGCGTGTAACGCCTACTGCTGCTGGCGCTGCTGTTGTTGCTGCTGGGAGTCGATGGTCATCCCAGAGGGGAAGTCGTAAGCCCACTTGTACTACTTCCAGTAAGCAATTGACTGTCCAACAGTCCTTTGCGAGGAAGATGAAATATCACAGCAGTCATCCTGTTGCAAAGCGGATAACTGAGTCCTTGACAACTATGTTGGTGTTAGATGTGCGTCCGGTATCCGCCGTTAGTTCACAGGGAACTAGACAATTTATTGAGGCAGTGTGCCCCCGTTACCAAATACCATCTAGGTTCCACTTCTGTAGGCAGGCGATACCGAGAATGTACATGGACGTCAGAAAAAGACTCACCAGTGTCCTAAAAAATGCAGTTGTACCCAATGTCCACTTAACCACGGACATGTGGACAAGTGGAGCAGGGCAGGGTCAGGACTATATGACTGTGACAGCCCACTGGGTAGATGTATGGACTCCCGCCGCAAGAACAGCAGCGGCGGCACCAGTAGCAGCATCTCGCAAACGCCAACTCTTTCCTAGGCAGGCTACGCTTTGTATCACCGCTTTCCAGAATACGCACACAGCTAAAAACCTCTTACGGCAACTGAGGAAGATCATCGCAGAATGGCTTACCCCAATTGGACTCTCCTGTGGATTTGTGGCATCGGACAACGCCAGCAATATTGTGTGTGCATTAAATATGGGCAAATTCCAGCACGTCCCATGTTTTGCACATACCTTGAATTTGGTGGTGCAGAATTTTTTAAAAAACGACAGGGGTGTGCAAGAGATGCTGTCGGTGGCCAGAAGAATTGCGGGACACTTTCGGCGTACAGGCACCATGTACAGAAGACTGGAGCACCACCAAAAATGCCTGAACCTGCCCTGCCATCATCTGAAGCAAGAAGTGGTAACGAGGTGGAATTCAACCCTCTATATGCTTCAGAGGTTGGAGGAGCAGCAAAAGGCCATTCAAGCCTATACAATTGAGCACGATATAGGAGGTGGAATGCACTTGTCTCAAGTGCAGTGGAGAATGATTTCAACGTTGTGCAAGGTTCTGATGCCCTTTGAACTTGCCACACGTGAAGTCAGTTCAGACACTGCCAGCCTGAGTCAGGTCATTCCCCTCATCAGGCTTTTGCAGAAGAAGCTGGAGGCATTGAAGAAGGAGCTAAAAGGGAGCGATTCCGCTAGGCATGTGGGACTTGTGGATGCAGCCCTTAATTCGCTTAACAAGGATTCACGGGTGGTCAATCTGTTGAAATCAGAGCACTACATTTTGGCCACCGTGCTCGATCCTAGATTTAAAGCCTACCTTGGATCTCTCTTTCCGGCAGACACAAGTCTGCTGGGGTGCAAAGACCTGCTGGTGACAAAATTGTCAAGTCAAGCGGAACGCGACCTGTCAACATCTCCTCCTTCACATTCTCCCGCAACTGGGGGTGCGAGGAAAAGGCTCAGAATTCCGAGCCCACCCGCTGGCGGTGATGCAGGGCAGTCTGGAGCGACTGCTGATGCTGACATCTGGTCCGGACTGAAGGACCTGACAACGATTACGGACATGTCGTCTACTGTCACTGCATATGATTCTCTCAACATTGAAAGAATGGTGGAGGATTATATGAGTGACCGCATCCAAGTAGGCACGTCAGACAGTCCGTACTTATACTGGCAGGAAAAAGAGGCAATTTGGAGGCCCTTGCACAAACTGGCTTTATTCTACCTAAGTTGCCCTCCCACAAGTGTGTACTCCGAAAGAGTGTTTAGTGCCGCCGCTCACCTTGTCAGCAATCGGCGTACGAGGTTACATCCAGAAAATGTGGAGAAGATGATGTTCATTAAAATGAATTATAATCAATTCCTCCGCGGAGACATTGACCAGCAGCAATTGCCTCCACAAAGTACACAGGGAGCTGAGATGGTGGATTCCAGTGGGGACGAATTGATAATCTGTGAGGAGGGGGATGTACACGGTGATATATCGGAGGATGATGATGAGGTGGACATCTTGCCTCTGTAGAGCCAGTTTGTGCAAGGAGAGATTAATTGCTTCTTTTTTGGTGGGGGTCCAAACCAACCCGTCATATCAGTCACAGTCGTGTGGCAGACCCTGTCACTGAAATGATGGGTTGGTTAAAGTGTGCATGTCCTGTTTATACAACATAAGGGTGGGTGGGAGGGCCCAAGGACAATTCCATCTTGCACCTCTTTTTTCTTTTATTTTTCTTTGCGTCATGTGCTGTTTGGGGAGGGTTTTTTGGAAGGGACATCCTGCGTGACACTGCAGTGCCACTCCTAGATGGGCCCGGTGTTTGTGTCGGCCACTAGGGTCGCTAATCTTACTCACACAGCTACCTCATTGCTCCTCTTTTTTTCTTTGCGTCATGTGCTGTTTGGGGAGGGTTTTTTGGAAGGGACATACTGCGTGACACTGCAGTGCCTCTCCTAGATGGGCCAGGTGTTTGTGTCGGGCACTTGGGTCGCTGAGCTTAGTCACACAGCTACCTCATTGCACCTCTTTTTTTCTTTGCGTCATGTGCTGTTTGGGGAGTGTTTTTTGGAAGGGCCATCCTGCGTGACACTGCAGTGCCACTCCTAGATGGGCCAGGTGTTTGTGTCGGCCACTTGGGTCGCTTAGCTTAGTCATCCAGCGACCTCGGTGCAAATTTTAGGACTAAAAATAATATTGTGAGGTGTGAGGTATTCAGAATAGACTGAAAATGAGTGGAAATTATGGTTTTTGAGGTTAATAATAATATGGGATCAAAATGACCCCCAAATTCTATGATTTAAGCTGTTTTTTAGGGTTTTTTGAAAAAAACACCCGAATCCAAAACACACCCGAATCCGACAAAAAAAATTCGGTGAGGTTTTGCCAAAACGCGGTCGAACCCAAAACACGGCCGCGGAACCGAACCCAAAACCAAAACACAAAACCCGAAAAATTTCAGGCGCTCATCTCTAACTTAAAGGCAGGTAAGCAATGTAACAAAGCTATGAGAAAGATGCTTGGTTGCATAGGGAGAGCAATCAGCAGCAGAAAGAAAAAATTAATAATGCCACTGTATAGGTCATTTATACGGTCTCATGTAGAATACTGTGTTCAGTTGTGGAGGCCATATCTCCAGAAGGATATTAATACATTAGAAACTGTAAAAAGAAGGGCAACTAAAATGGTGCATGGCCTACATCACAAAACTTACCTTAATACATACATTCAGCATTAGTTGCAGTATGGCTAAATTAGCAAAACTGCAACTGGTTGCTATCACATTCTGGGGGCCGTCCAGCACAAGACAAGGCCACCCAGCATGCAAATTGCCGCACAGCAATGTGAATCCAATTCAATTGCAATTGCATCGCTGACCCTCGTAAAACAAGGGTAGCCCCCTGCCTGCAGGCACACTGCTCTGTTTTGCATTGCAATGGCCATATGTGATGTCACACGGCCACCCCAGAAACAGGCCGAACCTGCCCCGGTTTAGCCGTCCTGCCACGCAATGCCATGTTGCCACCCCTGACACCCCACAAATGCTCTCCCAGCTCGCACATGCACAGTACAGGCCCTGAACATGTGTATTGTGCTGAGACCCAGAGGAATGCGATCCCATTGCAGCAGTGTCTGCTCCTGAATAAGATCTATAACTTGGAGCAGAGAAATGAAAGGAGGGACATAATAGAAAATGTCAAATCTATATAGTTATAGAGCCCCTGTGTTTCCTCTCTGACAGCCTAATGTAGAGGTACTGTCGGCGCTAAGCAGTAGTAGCTGCTATTTCTGTTGCAGCCGCTACTTTGAAATCATGCTAATGCTTAGGGGTTCAAACCTAGGGCATGGGACCCCCAAACCACCGCTGCCAAGTGACCCCAGGGCATCACAGGGAATGATTATGTGTAGTGAGAAGGATTAAGGAATAGGTGAGAAAAAAGGTGTTATGGGGTGAATTAATGTAAGTGAAAAAGTTGTGACATGTATAATAAACAAACAGTGAAAGTGCCAAATTAAGTGTAATGCTGCGATGCCCTGTTGTCACCCAGCCACGGCAGTCCAGGAGGCCCCACACCCTAGGAGCCACCCTATTGCTGAACTATTGTACAGAATAATTGGACTTACCTAGAATTGGGGTGGTATTCATGTGACCGCCGTTCAGCTGACCGACAGTCACATGACCTCCTCCACCAGCCCGACAGGTCACTGTCCCGATGGTCGGCATGCCGACCAACAGGGACTATTTCCACTGGTGGGTGTCCACGACACCCATAGAGTGGGAATAGAACCCGTGGCGACCGCAGGTCGCCACCGAGCCTACAGCGTGGCGAGCGCAGCGAGCCCGCAAGGGGCTTGCTGCACTTGCCCCTCCCCGCCGGGTTCCCGGCGTCGGTATGCTGCCGGGATCCCGGCGTCGGTAAGCTGACCGGCGGTCAGGAGACCGCCGGTCAGCCGTACTACACCCCTAGAATTGTACTATATTCACAAGTGCAGTCATGCACTTGTGAATGCAGCAGAGTGGAGTCCCTTGCCGTGTGGCTGCAGCTACATGCATTGATCAATACATAACTAAACTCTACTATTTATTATATGCTAAGCTGTATGATATCAGTAATGCTAGAGACAGTGCACCTACAACACCCCCCTTATACGGCAGTATCACTGTAATTATATGGCAGTACCACTGGACATATACAGCAGTATCACTGGATTTATATGGCAGTACTACTGAACATATAGGGCAGTATCACTGGATTTATATGGCAGTACCACTGGACATATACGTCAGTACCACTGGACTTATACGGCAGTATCACTGGACTGGATTTATACGCCAGTACCACTGGATTTATACGCCAGTACCACTGGACTTATACGGCAGTATCACTGGATATATACGGCAGTGTCACTGGACATATACGGCAGTATCACTGGATTTATATGGCAGTACCACTGGACATATACGGCAGTATCATTAGACTGGATTTATGTGCCAGTACCACTGGACTTATATGGCAGTACCACTGAACTTATACGGCAGTATCACTGGAAATATACAGCAGTATCATTGGACATATACGGCAGTAACACTGGAATAATATGGCACTATCACTGGACTGGATTTAAACGCCAGTACCACTGGATTTATACGGCAGTATCACTGGATTTATATGGCAGTACCACTGGACATATACAGCAGTATCACTGGACTTATATGGCAGTATCACTGGACTTATACAGCAGTATCATTAGATTGGATTTATGCGCCAGTACCACTGGACTTATATGGCAGTACCATTGGACTTATACAGCAGTATCACTGGACATATACGGCAGTATCATTGGACATATACGGCAGTAACACTGGATTAATACGGCACTATCACTGGACTGGATTTATACGCCAGGACCACTGGATTTATATGGCAGTATCACTGGACTTATACAGCAGTATCATTAGATTGGATTTATGCGCCAGTACCACTGGACTTATATGGCAGTACCACTGGACTTATACAGCAGTATCACTGGACATATACGGCAGTATCATTGGACATATACGGCAGTAACACTGGACATATACGGCAGTATCACTGGATTTATATGGCAGTACCACTGGACATATACGGCAGAATCACTGGACAGGATTTATACGCCAGTACCATTGGATTTATACGGCAGTATCACTGGACTTATACGGCAGTATCACTGGACTGGATTTATACACCAGTACCGCTGGATTTATACGTCAATACCACTGGACATATACGGCAGTATCACTGGACTTATACAGCAGTATCACTGGACTGGATTTATACGCCAGTACCACTGGATTTATACGGCAGTACCACTGGACATATACTGCAGTATCACTGTAATTATATGGCAGTACCACTGGTCATATACGGAAGTATCACTGAACTGGATTTATACGACAGTACCACTGGACATATACTGCAGTATCACTGTAATTATACGGCAGTACCACTGGACATATACGGCAGTATCAATGGATTTATATGGCATTACCACTGGACATATACGGCAGTATCACTGGACTTATACGGCAATATCACTGGACTGGATTTATATGCCAGTACCACTGGATTTATATGGCAGTATCACTGGACTTACACGGCAATATCACTGGACATACTGTATACGGCAGTATCACTGGACATATACGCCAGTATCACAGGACTTACACGGCAGTACCACTGGACTTATACAGCAGCACAGGGACACCACCATTGGACTGATGCAGGACAACACAGCACCACTGCAATGGACTGAGACTTATACAGCAGTACTGGACATATGGCAGCAGAGGACACCACCACTGTGACTGGACTGATGGAGCACAAGACACCACCACTGGACTGATGCAACACAACACAGCACCACTGCACTGGACTTATACAGCAGCACTGGACATATGCCAGCAAATGTTTTTCCAAATGTTATTGAAGCCTAATAGCTAATGAGCACTTTGTAGGCAAAACACATGATTACAAACATGAGTGTGACTGTAAGTGAGATAGGCCTAATGTAAACCTGGAAAAAGGTGTGTATACTGGCGCCGGCTGTAGGTCAAGTAATGATAAACATAGTACAAATAGGATTAGGTAAAATATAACCACTATTTTATTAAACAATCTTAACAGATGCAGAATATTAAAATATTATAGCAATTGCTAAAAGTAGTAAAATGGCAAAAAAGAATAAAAAAGATATAATGATAATAAGGAACCACTGGTTATGTCCTTTAGGTGTAATGTCCCAAATCTCTGACTAGGACTCTATTCCACTTAAGCTCACAAGTTCAATTGAAGAAATATATGTTGTTACCAGACTTGCTTCCGGAAAGGGGACCCCCTAGGAGTCTCATACATGAAGATCCAAAATTGCAAACAGGGGTATATCCGGGTCTGTAAGTGACTTGTGCTGGAGTTTTATCCGGTGGATGCAAAAGAGTCCATAGTGCCAGAGTTGTTATTGGAAAAACACCTTGTGGTCCTTACACAGATAGCTCAACGCGTTTCGCTGGTCTTGTAGCTGCCAGCTTCCACTGGACTGGATTTATATGCCAGTACCACTGGATTTATATGGCAATATCACTGGACATACTGTATACGGCAGTATCACTGGACATATACGCCAGTATCACTGGACTTATACGGTAGTACCATTGGACTTATACAGCAGCACAGGTACACCACCACTGGACTGATGCAGGACAACACAGCACCACTGCAATGGACTGAGACTTATACAGCAGTACTGGACATATGGCAGCAGAGGACACCACCACTGTGACTGGACTGATGGAGCACAAGACACCACCACTGGACTGATGCAACACAACACAGCAACACTGCACTGGACTTATACAGCAGCACTGGACATATGCCAGCAAATGTTTTTCCAAATGTTATTGAAGCCTAATAGCTAATGAGCACTTTGTAGGCAAAACACATGATTACAAACATGAGTGTTACTGTAAGTGAGATAGGCCTAATGTAAACCTGGCCCTTATGATACTAAAGGGATGGTAATCAATTTCAGCAAGTGGACTGCTGCTCCTAAAGTACCTGTCTGTCTAGATGGGCTGACCATTGAGCAGAAGGTATATTTTCAATTCTTAGTTTTTTTTTTAAATCTTAGATACTTTGCTTTAGGAACCTATTTATTAACATTGTTTTCATACCCTTTTCACATTATTTTAGTATCACCTGAATGTATTAAAGGGCATTTGGAGCAAAGTTCATAAAAAACTGCACCAAACCCGTTTAGTCACTTTTTTTTAGTTAGCCACATCGCATTCCCCATACTTATAATGGGAAATGCGATCTGACCAGATTTACAAAAAAATATATATTTTTTTAAATACTGCAGTGTGCCCTGTGATAATCTCGCCGGCTCAGGCTGGCGAGTTCACAGGGCAGGACTGCCATAAGCACCCTTTTGCTCAGCCTTCTCTGCCCATGGCAGACCAGGCTCCAGTGATCCAATGGACACACAAGCTGATAACAGTGTAAAAATAAAAAAAAGTAAAAAAAAACACCAAAGCATACTCACCTGTCCAGGGAGCTAGTGTACGCTGCTCCGGTGAGCGCTGCCGGGTGCCGGGTCCCCCATATGCTGCAATGTGACCCCGGTGCAGTAAAGTGATGCTGCAAAATGGCAGCGCACTTTACAGCACCAGTGGTCACTGTGCAGGAGAAGGACTCGGCGCCCGGCAGCCTCCTTAAGCAGCGCGGACCAGCTCCCTGGACAGGTGAGTATATTATCCTGCTGGGGGGTCCGCGGTGCCCGGGGGTAGTCGCAATGAAGGGGGGTCTACTGGGCGGCGGCGGTAGCGGCGATGTCGGTGGGGGCGGTGCATGCGCAGCAGGATATCGGGGTATTTTTTATGAAAAATACCCAGATGATGCTGCGAAGAGGCATCGCAAGGACAGAGCTTGACTGCAAGCTCTGTTCCTGCATGCGATAATTGATACATCCCTGCGAAGTAATCAATTATCGCAGTGCGAGTTTGGGCGATTTTATCATCTGTCATTTGCATCCTGGATGCGTATGGTGATAAATAGGCCCCTTAGGGGTATATGCAATTGCAGTCGAATTGCCGAAAATGTCGGAAAACGGGGCATTTTTGATACAAATAAAAATTCGACAATGCAATACAGTACTTTTCGACAAAAAAAAACCAGACTTTTCAGATTCGACTTTTTGAAATTCGACAGTTCACAAATTCGACATGCCTGCAATGGTAAAAATGCGGCTTTTCGACAAAAGTATATTCAATTGAAAAATGTCGATTCGACAACAGTGCTTTTCGACAGTAAATTCGTCTATTTCATTCCGCCTCACTTTGCTGGTGGAATCTAATAAAAAAAATGTAAAACATGTTTTTTTTGTTGTTGTTTTTTTATTGCTAATAGCATATCTATTTATATTAAAAGGGACTAGGTACTTGGTTTGTCTATTAGGATTTTCAACTATTATTTATATATTTTTTAAAATAATTTTTTTTTAACTGACTAAAATTGAGAGAGCATGGTTTTCAGTGGGAAGGGGTGGGAATGGGTTAAAATTCTGGAAAAAAAATGTGTGGTGTCCCCCCTCCTAAGCATAACCAGCCTCGGGCTCTTTGAGCCGGTCCTGGTTGTAAAAATACGGGGGGGAAATGGACAGGGGATCCCCCGTATTTTTAGAACCTGCACCGGGCTCTGCGTCCGGTCCTGGTGCAAAAAATACGGGGGACAAAAAGCGTAGGGGTCCCCCGTATTTTTTGAACCAGCACCGGGCTCCACTAGCTGGGGAGATAATGCCACAGCCGGGGGACACTTTTATACCGGTCCCTGCAGCCGTGGCATTAAATACCCAACTAGTCACCCCTGGCCGGGGTACCCTGGAGGAGTGGGGACCCCTTAAATCAAGGGGTCCCCCCTCCAGCCACCCAAGGGCCAGGGGTGAAGCCCGAGGCTGTCCCCCCCATCCAAGGGCTGCGGATGGGCGGCTGATAGCCTTGTGTAAAATCAAAGAATATTGTTTTTTGCAGCACAACTACAAGTCCCAGCAAGCCTCCCCGCAAGCTGGTACTTGGAGAACCACAAGTACCAGCATGCGGGGGTAAAACGGGCCCGCTGGTACCTGTAGTTCTTCTGCAAAAAATACCCAAATAAAAACAGGACACGCACACCTTGAAAGTAAAACTTTATTACATACAAGCCGACACACACTTACCTATGTTCACACGCCGACTGTGTCCACGTCTCCATCTGTCGACGTCTCGGAATCCGGGGTACCTGAAAATAAAATTATACTCACCTAAATCCAGTGTCCTGTTATTTATTATTTGTAATCCACGTACTTGGCAAAAAAACAAACCGCATACCCGGACCACGGACTGAAAGGGGTCCCATGTTTACACATGGGACCCCTTTCCCCGAATGCTGAGACACCCTGACGGGTGCTGTCACAGAGGGTCCCTTCAGGCAATCAGGGAGCGCCACGTCGTGGCACTCTCCTGATTGCCTATGCGCGTCTGAGCTGGCAGACAGCGCATCGCACAGCCCCATCATTATATTCAATGGTGGGAACTTTGCGGTCAGCGGTGAGGTTACCCGCGGTCATGCCATCTCTCACTCCATATCCGAGCACTGCCACCTGCTAAGGGTTCACGGTCGGCGGCCATTTTGTCAGGTTGCTATGCGATCGAGCTCGGTGTAACGTAATGTGCATAGACCTCGCTTATCCCTGTGTATTTTAGCTAGGGGATTGTGACGCTCCTTCAGCATTGCCCCTTGGCCTGTAACACTTATGCCATCTCTCACTCCATATCTGAGCGCTGCCACGTGCTGGAGGTTCATGGTCGGTGGACATTTTGTCAGGTTGCTATGCGATCGAGCTCGGTGTAACGTAATGTGCATAGACCTCGCTTATCCCGGTGTATTTTAGCTAGGGGATTGTGACGCTCCTTCAGCATTGCCCCTTGGCCTGTAAAACTTATGCCATCTTTCACTCCATATCCGAGCGCTGCCACGTGCTGGGGGTTCACGGTCAGTGGCCATTTTGTGAGGTTGCTATGCGATCGAGCTCGGTGTAACGTAATGTGCATAGACCTCTCTTATCCCTGTGTATTTTAGCTAGGGGATTGTGACGCTCCTTCAGCATTGCCCCTTGGCCTGTAAAATTCATGCCATCTCTCACTCCATATCCGAGCGCTGCCACGTGCTGGGGGTTCACGGTCGGCGGCCATTTTTAATATGCATAGAACTCGCTTATCCCCATAGGCCCCTGTGTTTTTTAACTACCATATTGAGATGCACATTTCTAGGCCTACAGTATTTAATATACAGTAAGCAGCATTGTTGTTAGGCAATAATTGAAGAATTTACATACAGTACTGACATGTACTGTATGTAATGCTTGTACATCATGTCAGTCGCCCCTTATGCTGTACACTACTGTAAGTCTCACAGGGCCCATGCACTTCCAAGGAGGGTTATTTACTGTATCTTTTTTATATAGGAAACTAATTGCAGTCCATAACACTGATGTGGTATTTTCAGTACTGTACAGTATACAGTACTAAAATTTGAACATCAGGTACTGTATAGTAAACATGTACAGTATTAACTTTTATCATAAAACTCTTACAAATTTTCAGATGTGTAAATTTTAGACTACAGTATTCACAAACGTTTTTTCTCCAAACAGGAATTACAGTTGGACAACATGCCAGTAACTATCAACAACACGATGAGCAAGATAATCGCCAACATGAAAAAAGAAAATAAAACCATCAAAGAGATCCATGCATGGCTCAAGGAAAGTGGCATTATAGTCACTTTAGAAACGGTGCGCTATCATGCTTTCGAGAGAACAACACCCAGATTTGTATTTCCGACAAAATGCACATGGTACGTACTGTACACTACTGTAATGTTTAAATGACTTGCTGTATACCATAGACAATATTTTGGAAATAAAAAAAAACACTTCATCTAACTGTGATTGTGCTGTTCATTAATTCATATTTTTCATACTGTATTGTACTGTAGGAGAGTGCAACAAATTGTGGAGGAACTAACTCGTGAGGATGATGAGCGTACTGCTTTGCAAATAAAACGAATTCCCCATTCCAAGTATGACCTGGACATATCGGCCACCAGCGTCAGAAGGATGCGACGGAAAATGGGATGGACCTTTGGCGCAACAAGGTAAAATACTGAAAGCAGTATAAACCATTCAGTAAATGCACACTTATTCACTGTTAATAATCCCTTGATAAGTGATATAACAATGCCATAAATCATTATACAGAGTGTGTACTTTATACTATATACAGTATGTGTGTGTATGTATGTATATATATATATATATAATCTATCCCAAAAGAGATATCTACTGTATAGGCACTCAGAGACAGCAATGAAGCCGGCTTATTGTGATTATTACATACTGTATACTGTGTTTGTGTGTGTGTATTTATGTGTATATATATATATATATATATATATATATATATATATATATATATATTACACTGTATATACTGTAATGTATGTACAGTTTAATGTATACAGTAGGTATATAATACAGTATACTGCACATACAGTCTACTGTATATACAGTAATCTGTAAATCAGTAATTTCATTACTGTATCTGATTTCATTATTTTTGGCTCTTCACAGGATATATCTAATGATAAGAGATGTGCATAAAGAAAAGAGAGTGGAACAGGCACGGCGATGGATTGAGAGTGGTGAAATAGTTCATGATGACATTTTCACAGATGAATCGTCTGTTGCCCTTGAGCGGTTCTCCAGAATGTTATTCCGGAAACGTAACCATATCTAATTAAAACCACGCCCAAAGCATCCATTGAAAGTCCATGTATGGGGAGGCATAACACGATTAGGAGCTGGTCCCCTATTATTTTTCGAAGGTACAGTACTATACTTTATTCTGTGCCTGTGTTCTGTAAAAATACATGCTATACTGTAGAGTACATGTAACTGCACAATAAAATGAGTTGCTTATTAATGAACAACATTTTTTTATTTCTGTAGGTATCATGGATAAGAAATTTTTCCAAGAAACAATAGTAGAGGGATGTATGGTGCCATTTGTGAATAAATATTACCCAACTCACCATAGGATATTCCAAGACAATGATCCTAAACACTCCGCCTCAGCCAAATTTATGGAAGAGAAAGGTATGAATTGGGAACGCACACCACCAGAGTGAGTATTCTTTCAACAGTGTACAAGTAAAATTTTGGATAGCACTCTAGTACTGTAAATATATTTTTTGGTTTAATAAACAGTACAATACCGTATGTTTAATTTTCTCTATTTAATGTCATTAATTGACTAACTTTTTTTCTATACTCTTTTTTTTTTTTTTTTTATATAGATCACCAGACATGAATCCAATTGAATTAGTGTGGGCTCAATTGAAGAGGTACATTAGGAGTTTTGCGAAGCCAACAACAAAACAGCAGCTGTTGGATGGGATAAAGAAATTTTGGCTAGAAGTACTCACACCTGAGCATTGTAATAATTATATAAATCACCTGTATAAAGTATTACCTGTTATAGTCGAAAGAAATGGTCAAGCCACAAATATGTAGTTCTGTACTGTATTTTCTGTTTAAAAATTGAAATTGGTTCATTATTAAAAATGTTTATAAAATTGCCTTTGTCTGATTATTGCATAAACTAATGTAGAATATTATACAGTAGTAATGTTATTGATGTGTATGAACAGTTATTTTCTGTTTTATAAGTCCTGAATAAGAGTACTGTACATTTTGATCAGTACAGTACATGCAATTGGATGTTGTAATAAATACTTTTTTTTACATTAATATTGATTTTTTCCCAATAAATATTCCATTATACAGTATGGTACGGTACAGTACATGGGGGTAACTGTACAGTATGATGTGCAGTTATGGGGGAGAAATACTGTATCCACTAAATGTACAGTAAAATGTTTTTTTCTTATTACAAACGCACAAATGCATCCCAGATGGAAATCTGCTATACACAGCAGACAGCTTATGGTGACAGAACTTACCTACTGTATCCCCACCCATAGTCGTGGTATATTTTAGATTGCCTAATGAGACATTCCTGCAGCATTGCCAATGATTCATGTAAAACCTGTGTGCAAACAGTATCTCTATTAAATGCAAAGTACAGTAAGAGTACAGTATACAGTATTATCAGAGCCATACCTGACCAACATGATGCCCTAGGCTAGATTTTGGCTGATGCCCTCTTGCACAGATGCTAGTTCCGCCTCTAACCCTGCACCCCTTTCTCAGCACCATCACCCATTTTGGCGCTCCTACCCCCTATAATTTAAATAGGAACAAAGGCCCTCATTCCGAGTTGTTCGCTCGCAAGGCGATTTTAGCAGTATTGCACACGCATAGCCGCCGCCTACTGGGAGTGAATCTTAGCTTCTTAAAATTGCGAACGAAAGATTTGCAATATTGCGATTACACATCTCGTAGCAGTTTCAGAGTAGCTTCAGACTTACTCGGCATCTGCGATCAGTTCAGTGCTTATCGTTCCTGGTTTGACGTCACAAACACACCCAGCGTTCGCCCAGACACTCCTCCGTTTCTCCAGCCACTCCCGCGTTTTTTCCGGAAACGGTAGCGTTTTTTCCCACACGCCCATAAAACGGCCTGTTTCCGCCCAGTAACACCCATTTCCTGTCAATCACACTACGATCGCCTGAGCGAAGAAAAAGCCGTGAGTAAAAATCCAAACTTCATAGCAAATTTACTTGGCGCAGTCGCAGTGCGGACATTGCGCATGCGCACTAAGCGGAAAAACGCTGCGATGCGAAGAAATTTTCAGAGCGAACGACTCGGAATGACCTCCAATGTGCACATTTAGTGCCAGCCCAAAACAGGGCATGTTCTTGCTGGGAAGGGTGCATGGTAACACAATAATACCCCCAGATGAAATGACACAACACAGTACTGCAACTTTATTCACATTATATCATGCAGTAGTGTCTCTTTTTCTCGTTACATCATATGATAGTACCACATTACTCCTAACAGTATTGCCCCTTATTCACATTACACCCCACCACATTGATCTTTATTTACATTAGACCACAGGTTCTCAAACTCAGTCCTCAGGACCCCACACAGTGCATGTTTTGCAGGTCTCACAGATTCACAAGTGAAATCATTATCTCCACCTACTGTATGGACCTTTTAAAATGTGTCAGTAAGTAATTAATACAGTACACCTGTGCACTTGCTGGTTTACCTGCAAAACATGCACTGTGTGGGGTCCTGAGGACCGAGTTTGAGAACCACTGCATTAGACCATGCAGTAGTGCCCTTTCCTTATGTTACGCTAGAAAATATTGTAGCACACCTTATACACATAATGCCGCACATTAGTAATGCATTTAATATTTACATTTTCAGATTTCATTTCATAGAGCCGCAGTCACACACAGAATATAGGCATGTACTGTAGCATCTCATTTTATTCAGCAGAAGCTGATTATTCCCGTTTGGCTAGTTTGCCACCTCTGTATATTACAATAGAAAAAAATAATAGTGTCAGTGAAAAAAACACCTCATGACAGATACTGTACACAAGCTCATGTCACACGGTATATGCAATTGCGGTCGAATTCCGGCTGGAATTCGACCGTTTTTAAATTCAACACAATTCGACATATTCAATAAAAAACGGATTTGACAGTCCCGCTGTCGAAAAACGGACCAATTGACGGATATGTGCATCCTGGATTTGACTTTTTGGATGGCACAAAAGTTTTTTAAAAATCCCGGAAAAAAATGCGTGGGGTCTCCCCTCCTAAGCATAACCAGCCTCGGGCTCTTTGAGCCGGTCCTGGTTGTAAAAATACGGGGGGAAAATTGACAGAAGATCCCCCGTATTTTTAGAACCAGCACCGGGCTCTGCGTCCGGTCCTGGTGCAAAAAATACGGGGGACAAAAGACGTAAGGGTCCCCCGTATTTTTAACACCAGCACCGGGCTCCACTAGCTGGAGAGATAATGCCACAGCCGGGGGACACTTTTATACTGGTATTAAATCCCCAACTAGTCACCCCAGGCCGGGGTACCCTGGAGGAGTGGGGACCCCTTAAATCAAGGGGTCCCCCCCTCCAGCCACCCAACGGCCAGGAGTGAAGCCCGAGGCTGTCCCCCCATCCATGAACCCCTTTCAGTCCGTGGTCCGGGTAAAGGCGGTTTGTTTTTTTGCCAAGTACGTGGATTACAAAAAAGAAGAGGACAGATGCTACACTGGATTTTGGTGAGTATAATTTTATTTTCAGGTACACCGTGGATTCTACTTGGAGAAGTGGACCGAACATCGTGTCAACATAGGTAAGTATGTGTGTGTCGGCATGTATGTAATAAAGTTTTACTTTCACGGTGTGCGTGTCCTGTTTTTATTTGGGTATTTTTTTTTGCAGAACTACAGGTACCAGTGGGCCCGTTTCCCCCCCCCCGCATGCTGGTACTTGTGGTTCTCCAAGTACCAGCTTGCGGGGGAGGCTTGCTGGGACTTGTAGTTGTGCTGCAAAAAACAATATTCTTTTTTTTGACACAAGACTATCAGCCCCCCATCCGCACCCCATGGATGGGGGGGACAGCCTCGGGCTTCACCCCTGGCCCTTGGGTGGCTGGAGGGGGACCCCTTGAATTAAGGGGTCCCCACTCCTCCAGGGTACCCCAGCCAGGGGTGACTAGTTGGGTATTTAATGCCACGGCTGCAGGGACCGGTATAAAAGTGTCCCCCGGCTGTGGCATTATCTCCCCAGCTAGTGGAGCCCGGTGCTGGTTCAAAAAATACGGGGGACCCCTACGCTTTTTGTCCCCCGTATTTTTTGCACCAGGACCGGATGCAGAGCCTGGTGCTGGTTCTAAAAATACAGGGGATCCCCTGTCCATTTTTCCCCCATATTTTTACAACCAGGACCGGCTCAAAGAGCCCGAGGCTGGTTATGCTTAGGAGGGGGGACACCACACATTTTTTTTTCAGAATTTTAACCCATTCCCACCCCTTCCCACTGAAAACCATGCTCTCTTTATTTTAGTCAGTTCAATAAAAAAATATTATTTTAAAAAATATATAAATAATACTTGTGTCTCCTAATAGACAAACCAAGTCCATATCCCTTCTAATATAAATAGATATGCTATTAGCAATAAAAAAAAACACACAAAAAATTTATTTTTACATTTTTTATTAGATTCCGCCAGCAAAGTGAGGTGAAATGAAATTGACGAAATTACTGTCGAAAAGCACTGTTGTCGAATCGACATTCTTCAATTGAATTGTCAAAATGCCGCATTTTTACCACTGCAGACATGTCGAATTTTAAAAAGTCGAATCTGAAACGTCCGTTTTTTTGTCGAAAAGTACTGTATTGCATTGTCGAATCCAATTCAACATGTTTTTTTTTGTCGAAAATGCCCCGTTTTTCGACTTTTGCGGCAATTCGACCGCAATTGCATATACTCCCTACCAAGGGGACTTGGCCGCTGACTTACTGTACTGTACCACATCCCTGACTTTAATGAACCACACTGTTGCTTAAGCTCCTTGTTTTGGGTCTGTATACTGTACATTATACAGCATTTATTATTTGATCATTCTTCGGGACCTCATTGCCTCTGTGTACTGTTATTTTAGCGAGGGGATTGTGACACTCCTTCAGCATTGCCCCGTAGCCTTCAAGACTATTGCTATCTCTCACTCCATCTCCGAGCGCTGCCTGCCACGTGGTGGGGGTTCAGGGGCGACGGCCATTTTGACAGTGTGCTATGAGATCGAGTCTGGTGTACCGTAATGATAGACCTCGCTTATCCCTATCACCTCTGTGTATTTTAGCGAGGGGATTGTGATGCTCCTTCAGCATTGCCCCGTAGCCTTCAAGACTACTGCTATCTCTCACTTCATCTCCGAGCGCTGCCTACCACGTGGTGGAGGTTCAGGAGCGACGGCCATTTTGACAGTGTGCTATGCGATCAAGTCCGGTGTACCGTAATGTGCATAGACCTCGCTTATTCCTTTTGCCCCTATGTATTTTAGCAAGGGGTTTGTGACGCTCCTTCAGCATTGCTCCGTAGTGCGATCAAGTCCGGTGTAACGTAATGTGCATAGACCTCGCTTATTCCTATCGCCCCTATGTATTTTAGCGAGGGGATTGTGAAGCACCTTCAGCACTGCCCTGTTGTCCGCAAAATCTATGTCATCACTCGCTCCATAGCTGAGGGCCTCCATGGGGCAAGGAGTCACAGGCAGTAGCCATTTCGATTGAGTCTGCCCTGCTACAGAATTGTATGTGTACCGTATGGTGCATAGAACCTTAACAGTACATCTGCTCCTGCAGCTTTGCCCTGGTTTATGTGAATAAAAAAAATTATAAAGTGTCTGGAAAAAACTAACATGTGTTCGTACTGTACAGTACTTTAGGAATCGAACACGGGACTCTGAGTATAGGAAGCGGAACACTTCACCACTTCGCCGCAGACAGATGAATAAATCCATTAGTTTTGATTAAGCCATAATGGCTACGGGATTAGGATGCTAACATACTGTACAATATTCCTAATATCATTAGGCAATAATGAACTTCTAACACGTCCATTTGCGTCAGTGTACACTACTGGTTTTATGTTGCTTTGTCTTCAGCGTAACGAGACGCACTAGTAAAGTAGTCCTTACTATACAGTATACATTATTTCAGTATTATATTTTACGGGAGCCCACACGCATGCGCAGTGGTGATCGTAAAAAGCGACATCTGGTGGATGATCGCAGGTATTACACGTAAAGGTAGCGCCAAACGTCTGTCTCCGTGCGATTAGATAGCCTCTCTGTGACTAGGCGCGCCTCCCTACGCCCCAGTACGCTGCATATGCTCGATCGGGACAACCGCCTCAGCCACTCAAGATAAAGGTGGCTACATCTGTACAGCATAGAGGGAAGGAGGGGTTGGAGCACACACCTTAATTTTAATCATAATAAGCAGTGACGAATTCAGTATGAATTACTGGTGGGCAGGATGCCGGCTGTCCATATCCCGACAGCGGCATCCAGCTCACCAGAATAACGGCAGCGGGGCGAGTACAAACAGTCCCCTTGCGGGCTCGGTGGCTCGCTGCACCCACCACAGGTTCTATTTCCACTCTATGGATGTTGTGGACACACACGAGTGGGAATAGTCCTGGCATTGCCGGCTGGCAGGATTCCGGCGTCGGTATCCTGACCACCAGGATCCCGACAGCCAACAAATTTAACGAATCCCGCAGTAACTGCTCCAGAGATGGGGCTGAAGCGCTATCCAAATTTGAAATAGGGAAGCCACGCCTACTGCCACCAACTGTCATCCCAATCTGACTCACTGACAGTTGGTATGACTCCCTTATTTAAAAGT
Source organism: Pseudophryne corroboree (assembly GCF_028390025.1). Classification (NCBI taxonomy): domain Eukaryota; kingdom Metazoa; phylum Chordata; class Amphibia; order Anura; family Myobatrachidae; genus Pseudophryne; species Pseudophryne corroboree. Next base: position 1,105,000,903 of record NC_086444.1, on the reverse strand, counting down.
TTGACTGCACTGCAGCCCCACCCCTGGAGCCAACACTGATAATAAGATGTACTACCATGCCCTGAAGTTCCCGGTTGCAAGGACTGCTGGGAGCTATAGTTTATTTTGAGTTTGATTACTGTAGTGCGGAGTGGTGCCGGACATGACGGCAGTAGCAGTGGCTTCTGTCTGCGGTGCGAAGCTCCGTTACAGGCACTGCCCAGGGCAGCACACCGGATATTGCCACAACTGTATGATTCTAGCCCCTGGTCGCGGCTGGCACCACTGGGTGGAGCCTCTTCTTGACCGGTGCTCCCAGCGAGCACCATCCTGGCAAAGGGGTAGATACGCTCCTGGTCCCTAAAAACTTACCTTACCATCATTGTGTTCATTCTATTATGTAGAAAGCAATGCAAGATCTTGTGCATACTAAAAAAAACCTAAGGGCAGGTGAGAGGCATGCTAATACCACGCAAAGGAGCCTGTAAGTGTACAAGTGGGTGGGCCGGTTGACACCAAACTAGATGGATGATATAGAGAAGGTAAACAAGAATTATGTACAGTGTTAAAAAAAGGTTTCAGTACTCAACTAATAATGTTTTGTCATTATTTTTTTCTTTATACTGTATGCCTGCAAACACAATAAGCATGTAAATTCCTATTAGAATGCATAAATTTATTTTGTTCACATTGATAGAGGAATGTGGTGACATTTGTCCATTGAGCTCTGTGGTAATGATGGTGGTGAGGGTGGTACAACAAACTGTTGTCTTGAGCCAATGCTCATATATACATTGTAGCATACAAGTGGCCCTTAGGTAACAGCACTCGGGAAGGAGTAATAGGGAATATTGGGGGACATGTACTAAGCAGTGATAAAAGTGGAGAAGTGAGCCAGTGGAGAAGTTGCCCATGGAAACCAATCAGCTGCTCTGTATACTTTTATAGTGTGCAAATTATAAATGTTACGTCAGTGCTGATTGGTTGCCATGGGCAACTTCTCCACTGGCTCACTTCTCCACTTTTATCACTGCTTAGTACATGTCCCCCATTGTCCTGTAACTGCTATTTGATTACTCTTTAAATGCACAAACTGTACAATTGGTTGTCACAGCTGGCAGAGCAAATGTTAAGTGTACTTGATTTGGTCTGACATGTCAATGAAATATATATGGGATTCCTTATCTACCCGGTGGCCATAGGTTGTGCCCATGCCCTAATCCATTCAGACTGGAAATCTTGTTTCGTCATTTAGTCATGTGGCTCATAAAATATAGAATTTGCCCTTGATCCACTTATGCCTTTAAGCAGCTTTGCACGTGACAAATTCCCATCACTAGACTGGCCACTTAAAAAAAATAAAGGGAACACTAAAATAACACATCCTAGATCTGAATGAATGAAATATTCTTATTAAATACTTTGTTCTTTACATAGTTGAATGTGCTGACAACAAAATCACACAAACATTATCAATGGAAATCAAATTTATTAACCCATGGAGGTCTGGATTTGGAGTCACACTCAAAGTTAAAGTGGAAAAACACACTACAGGCTGATCCAACTTTGATGTAATGTCCTTAAAACAAGTCAAAAAAAAAAAAAAAAAAAAAAACAAGACTAAAGCATCCGCCAACTCCTGGACAGTCTGTGGTGCAACGTGGCATTGGTGGATGGAGCGAGACATGATGTCCCAGATGTGCTCAATTGGATTCAGGTCTGGGGAGTGGGCGGGTCAGTACATAGCATCAATGCCTTCATCTTGTAGGAACTGCTGACACACTCCAGCCACATGAGGTCTAGCATTGTCTTGCATTAGGAGGAACCCAGGGCCAACCGCACCAGCATATGGTCTCACAAGGGGTCTGAGGATCTCATCTCGGTACCAAATAGCAGTCAGGCTACCTCTGGCGAGCACATGAAGGGCTGTGCGGCCCCCCAAAGAAATGCCACCCCACACCATTACTGACCCACTGCCAAACCGGTCATGCTGGAGGATGTTGCAGGCAGAAGAACGTTCTCCTTGACGTCTCCAGACTCTGTCACGTCTGTCACATGTGCTCAGTGTGCTCATATGCTCAGCATCTGTGAAGAGCACAGGCTGCCAGTGGCGAATTTGCCAATCTTGGTGTTCTCTGGCAAATGCCAAACGTCCTGCACGGTGTTGGGCTGTAAGCACAACCCCCACCTGTGGATGTCGGGCCCTCATACCAACCCCACGGAGTCTGTATCTGATCGTTTGAGTAGACACATGCACATTTGTGGCTTGTTGGAGGTCATTTTGCAGGGCTCTGGCAGTGCTCCTCCTGTTCCTCCTTGCACAAAGGCGGAGGTAGTGGTCTTGCTGCTGGGTTGTTGCCCTCCTACGGCCTCCTCCACATCTCCTGAAGTACTGGCCTGTCTCCTGGTAGCGCCTCCATGCTCTGGACACTACGCTGACAGACACAGCAAACCTTCTTGCCACAGCTCGCATTGATGTGCCAACCTGGATGAGCTGCACTACCTGAGCCACTTGTGTGGGTTGTAGACTCTGTCTCATGCCACCACTAGAGTGAAAGCACCGCCAGCTTTCAAAAGTGACCAAAATATTAGCCAGAAAGCATAGGAGCTGAGAAGTGGTCTGTGGTCACCACCTGCAGAACAACTCCTTTTTTGGGGGTGTCTTGCTAATTGCCTATAATTCCCACCTGTTGTCTATTCCATTTGCACAACAGCATGTGAAATTGATTGTCAATCAGTGTTGCTTCCTAAGTGGACAGTTTGATTTCACAGAAGTGTGACTGACTTGGAGTTACATTGTGTTGTTTAAGTGTTCCCTTTATTTTTTTGAGCAGTATATATATATATATATATATGGGTTCACTACGGCTGGCCGGCGGTCGGGCTCCCGGCGACCAGCATCCCGGCGCCGGGAGCCCGACCGCCGGCTTACCGACAGCTTGGCGAGCGCAAATGAGCCCCTTGCGGGCTCGCTGCGCTCGCCACGCTACGGGCACGGTGGCGCGCTACGCGCGCCACACTATTTTATTCTCCCTCTATGGGGGTCGTGGACCCCCACGAGGGAAAATAAGTGTCGGTATGCCGGCTGTCGGGCTCCCGGCGCCGGTATACTGAGCGCCGGGAGCCCGACCGCCGGCAAACAGAAGACCACCCTATATATATATATATCTCCTTTTAACAACATGTTAATTTACACTTCTCTAAAACTTACCAGAGCAGGCACATTACTAATAGGAGTATATAAATGTTTGAAATGTGTATCATAAAATAAATAGCTACTAATTAAAATGATATATAGAATATGTATCTTACTATACAGTATGTTATTTAAAATTAAGAAACCCTGTAAAACTAATGATGGTTTTACTTGGTCTTATGATGTACTATAGAGTGGTGCTGTGTGATGGTTCTGTAAGTGTAAGGTCATATTACAGAGTCGTTTCCTTGCCGTGTGCTACACAGATAGATCAGATACAATAGGGGAACAGATTATGTGCCGGCACTTTCTCTCTATCCTTACCTGTTATCTTTATTATTCAGGAAACTTTGATATTGATTATTTCTCAGGCTGAATAGACAAAGCAATAAGATCATGATGTCTAAATACTGCCTTTATCCACAACGGTGCTGCAGATGGTAGTGAGCCATATCGACTTAACCTTTATCAGTGACATCTAACGTTTTGATCTGGAACAATTATTTGCTGTCATTATGTACTCAAGCATTACACAGAAACCAAGCAAGTGGATATTATACATGGATTCAGTGATTGGGCATTTACTGCACTAAAACATGTAATTAACAAACCCACTGAATTTGGGTCATAGCATCCATCTTCAATACAGAGAAATCAAAGCATTTACTGAATAAGATTAAATGTATGGCCGATACTACATTTTAATGAACCTAGGGACCAATGTTAGGGGATTTCTAAAACACTGAGGGTGGGATGTACTAAATGAAAAATGCTGCCAAAGCTCATATAATGTCAGTTCTCGGACTTTGGCAGCATTTTACATATGTACCAAGACCCAGAATGCAATGCATTCTAGGGCTTAGATACGGTGGGTAATGCCAGCTTTTACTGGTATTACCGTATAGAAGCCTATGGATCCCTTCCTGCATGTTCGGTAAGTAATTCTGCCGGCCGGGATGCCGAACGTCAGTATCCCAATATTGGCACCCTGAGCGGTGGAATGCCAGCAGGGTGGTGAGTGAAAAAAAGCCCCTTGCAGGCTCACTGTGCTTGCCACTCTGCAAGCTCTCCCTCTATGGTGTTGTGGACACCCATAGAGTGGTTATCACCTACCTCGACGGTATACCGGCAGCGGTATGGTCCTTATTGTGACTGTCGGAATCCCAACAATCGGTATGCTAACCGCATACCCTCCCTGCAGCTGTCGAGTTTTTACTGGTGTTACCCTATAGAAGCCTATAGATTATTATGATTATTATTATTATTATTATTATTATTATCATCCTTTATTTATATGGCACCACAAAGGATCCGCAGTGCCCAATTACAGAGTACATAAACAAATAATCAAAACAGGAGAACAGCAACTTACAGTTGATGACAATATGGGACAAGTACAGGGTAAATAAACATAGCTACATCAGCAGATGACACTAATAATTATCAGGTGCAGAAGACCGCTGGATTTGGTGCAGATGAAGATTATTAAAGTAAGAAAAAGGATAAGCACATGAGGGAAGAGGGCCCTACTCATGAGAGCTTACATTCTAAAGGGGAGGGGTAGACAGACAGGGGTGACACAGACGGGGTACATAGAGAGCATGGAACAGAGGGTTAGGATGAGATATGGATGGGTTTGGTGAAGAAGTGGGTCTTGAGAACCCGTTTGAAGTTTTGTAGAGAGGTGGAGAGTCTGAGGGGGAGAGGTAGGGAATTCCAGTGAAATGGAGCAGCACCTGAAAAATCTTGGAGGTAGGAGTGGGAGGAAGTAATCAGAAGGCCAGAGAGTCAGCGTGCATTAGCAGAGTGAAGAGGACGGGTGGGAGTGTAAAGGGAGATAAGGTCAGAGATGTAGATGGGAGAGGAGTGGGTGAGGGCTTTGTAAGTGAGTGTGAGAAGCTTGAAATGGATTCTGAAAGGGAAGGGGAGCCAGTGAAGGTCTTGTAAGAGAGCAGAAGTGGACGTAGTGTGTTTAGTGAGGAAAATGAACTGGGCAGTAGCATTGAGGATAGGAGTGGAGAGAGGTATTTGTCAGGAATTCCAGTCAGAAGGAGATTACTGTAGTCCAGTCTGGAGATGACCACTGAGTGGATAAGAGTCTTAGTATCATCCTGGGTCAGAAAGTGTCTGATCCTGGAAATATTTTTTAGATGAAAACGGCAGGTTTGCGAGAGGTGCTGAATGTTTGGTTTGAAGGAGACGGAGGAGTCAAGGATTACTCCAAGATAGCGCACTTGGGGGCTATAGGAGATAGTAGTGCCATCAATAGATAATGAGATTGTAGGAGGTGAGGTTATGCGGGAGGGAGGGAAGATGATCAGCTCGGTCTTAAACATGTTATGTTTAAGAAAGCACTTGGACATCCAAACAGAGATAGCAGAGAGATAGTTGGAGATACAAGTGAGGAGAGCAGGGGAGAGGTCTGGAGAGGAAAGATAAATTTGAGTGACATCAGCATAAAGATGATATTGGAAACCAAAAGAACTAATGAGCTTACCTAGTGAGGACGTATAGAGAGAGAAATGAAGAGGACCAAGGACAGAACCTTGGGGTACACCTACAGTTAGTAGAAGTGAGGAGGAGGTGGAGTCATGAGAAGAGACAGAGAATGAACAGTCATAGAGGTATGAAGACAGCCAAGAGAGGGCAGTATCATGCAGACAAATTGAGTGAAGGATTTGTAGTAGGATAGGGTGGTCCACAGTGTCAAAAGCAGCAGAGAGATTAAGAAGAATAAGTAGAGAGTAGTGATCTTAGATTTAGCAGAATGGAGGTCATTGCATACTTTTGAAAGGGCAGTTTCAGTGGACTGGAGAGGACGGAAGCCAGACTGGAACGGGTCAAGCTGTGAGTGTGAGGAAAGAAAGGAAGTAAGGCGGATGTAGACAATATGCTCAAGGAGTTTGGAAGCAAAAGGGAGAAGAGAGATGGGTCGGTAGTTGGAGAGAGTGTTTGGATCAAGGTTAGGTTTTTTAAGAGTAGGAGAGATGAGTGCATGCTTGAAGGCAGAGGGGACAGTGCCTCATGAGAGGGAGAGATTGGAAGGTGGGAAGATGTGAACAGGCAGGAGGAGAGAGGTAGCGGAGGAGGCAGGAGGGGATAGGGTCAAGTGGGGAGGTGGTGAGGGGACAGGAACAAATGAGGGCCATGACTTCCTCACCAGATGCTTCGGAGAAAGATGTCAGAGTTGGTGAGAGGGATGGGGACAGGTGGTAAGGGATGGGAGGAGGCGGGTTGCTGATGGTTTGGTGTGATGTGATGTCCTGACGTATGGAGTCAATTTTGGATGTGAAGTAGGTGGCAAAGTCAAGAGCAGAGAGTGAGGAAGGGAGACGAGGTTGAGGTAAGCAGAGGAGTGAGTTGAGAGTGGCAAAGAGGTGTTGTTGGTTGAAAGACTGGGAGGAGATGAGGGTCTTGAAGTATGACTGTTTAGCAAGAGAAAGGGCAGCACTTAAGGATATGAGCATAAGTTTGAAATGGGAGATGTGTGCCTTAGAGCATGGTTTCCTCCAGTGTTGCTCAGCAGTACGTGAGCATTTTTGCAGATATCTAGTGCATTTGGTGTGCCAGGGTTGAAGTATTATTTTGCGAGGATGAATAGTGGTTGGTGGAGCAACAGAGTCAAGAGCAGAAGTAAGGGAAGCATTGTATATGAAAGTGGCTTGTTCAGGGCACTTTAAAGAGAGAATAGGAGAGAGAAGTGAGTCCAACAGGGAGGAAAGGAATGTGGTGTCAATAGTCTCAATGTTACGCTTAGTGATGGTAGCCTTAGGAAGCATAGATGGTGTAGCAGAGAGAGATAGGTTAAAGGAGAGTAGGTGGTGGTCAGAGAGGGGAAATGAGTAGTTGTAAAAATCAGAAATATCACAATGGTGAGTGAAGACCAGATCCAGTGAGCTCCCATTCACATGTAATGGCTAGTAAGTGCAGGGAGTTGTAAATGAAACTGTCATGAGTGGGAACCAATTTGTTACAAACAGATATGGCATTCCAGAGGGCACAGTATAGGAGGTATAAGTTTGTGGGAGAGATGTGAATGAGATTATCAGGGTTGCTGCAGCGATGAGGTGAGATTAACTTTGAGGGCAGGGATGATGAGAGAGTAGTGATGGTGCGGGTGCCTGAGCTAGGAGGGGAAACTGCAGGAGGTGGGCAGGGAGGGAGGTCAGTGTGATGTGGATGGGGGTGAGGGTAGGTGACAGGGAAGGGAGGGATGGAGCAGGGCTGAGTTGTGGGGTAGCAGGACCATGGGGCAGAGGTGTATGAAAGTGGCGTAACATGAAAGGAGGGGAAAGGAAACAGAGGGAAGGAGGGGAGACAGAGGAGGGGAGAGAAGAGGAGGTGTAGGAGGCTAGGGGGGAGGATAAAGGTGGGAACAGGGGGCAAGATACATGATTAGGTAGACACTTAGTGATGTGTGGAGTATAAGAAAACATTGCAGTGTTAAGTAGGTAAATAGGTTGAGGGAAACTAGAAGTAGGAGTGGAGGCTGTAAGGGAATCAGAGCAGAAGAATTGCAGAAATGCAGGTGAGAAAAGCAGTGTAGGCTCAATGGGTGTAGATTTAGGGGGTCATTCCGAGTTGTTCGCTCGGTAAAAATCTTTGCATCGCAGCGATTTTCCGCTTAATGCGCATGCGCAATGTCCGCACTGCGACTGCGCCAAGTAAATTTGCTATGCACTTAGGAATTTTACTCACGGCATTTTCATCGTTCTGGCGATCGTAATGTGATTGACAGGAAATGGGTGTTACTGGGCGGAAACAGGCCGTTTTATGGGCGTGTGGGAAAAAACGCTACCGTTTCCGGAAAAAACGCAGGAGTGGCCGGAGAAACGGAGGAGTGTCTGGGCGAACGCTGGGTGTGTTTGTGACGTCAAACCAGGAATGACAAGCACTGAACTGATCGCAGAAGCCGAGTAAGTCTGGAGCTACTCAGAAACTGCTACGAGGTGTGTAATCGCAATATTGCGAATACATCGTTCGCAATTTTAAGATGCTAAGATTCACTCCCAGTAGGCGGCGGCTTAGCATGAGCAAATCTGCTAAAATCCGCTTGCGAGCGAACAACTCGGAATGACCCCCTTAGTTTGAAGTAAATCAAAAGCGTAGATAAGGTGAGTGCAGAAATGTATTTGGACTGTAAGAAATGAGAGGATTGTGAGAGGGTTAAAAAGCAACAGTAATTCTGTAAGGTTTGTAGGTAAAATTGCATTGGTGCAGCTGTGCATAAAAAAACAAATTACAAAAATACAGATACAAGCATTTGTTGGTGAAATAGATGGTTTTTTAAATGTTCAAGTCAGATAGTTCTGAAGAGTACTGTAAGTGACTCACATTTGTTATTAGTTCTTCGGTTTCCTATGTTTTGTTAGATTGGTGTGCTTCTGTTTTCATTCTTTTTCACTTTGATTGAACGCTGAGGGAACGCTGCTGTTATGTGGCAATTTTATCACACTTTGAAAAAAATGCACACTTTGAGAATAAATGCCCAGCCAACCGGCTTTGCAAAGCCTACAGCAGGCATGGGTGAACCTTTGGCCCTCCAGCTGTTGTTGAATTACACATACCAGCATGCCCTGCTACAGTTTTACTATTTGGCTATGTTAAAAATGTTGCAGGGCATGATGGGATGTGTAGTTTAACAACAGCTGGAGGGCCGCAGGTTCCCCACCCCTGGCCTAAAGGACAGAACTTAAGTAGAGAAATACTGCAAGTGAAACCAATAATTGGAATCTCCAACCACACCCCACTCCCTAAAATGCCAGGCAGTAAATTACCTTACAAAATCATACTGGTAATTCAAAACTATAGAAAGTACATCAGAATGATATAGTATGCAATAATGGCCCTCATTCCGAGTCGTTCGCTCGGTAATTTTCATCGCATCGCAGTGAATTTCCGCTTAGTACGCATGCGCAATATTCGCACTGCGACTGCGCCAAGTAATTTTACAATGAAAATAGTATTTTTACTCACGGCTTTTTCTTCGCTCCGGCGAACGTAGTGTGATTGACAGGAAATGGGTGTTACTGGGCGGAAACAGGCCGTTTTATGGGCGTGTGGGAAAAAACGCTACCGTTTCCGGAAAAAACGCAGGAGTGGCCGGAGAAACGGGGGAGTGTCTGGGCGAACGCTGGGTGTGTTTATGACGTCAAACCAGGAACGACAAGCACTGAACTGATCGCAGATGCCGAGTAAGTCTGAAGCTACTCTGAAACTGCTAAGTAGTTTGAAATCGCAATATTGCGAATACATCGGTCGCAATTTTAAGAAGCTAAGATACACTCCCAGTAGGCGTAGGCTTAGCGTGAGCAACTCTGCTAAATTCGCCTTGCGAGCGATCAACTCGGAATGAGGGCCAATGTTTCAGTTTGCATTACCTAGCAGTATCAGCCTGGCCTACAGAAGTATAATGCAGCAGCATATGTTGGTAATTGTAGTCAGGGCCAGTGCTAGGGTGTTCGGTGCCCCCCTGCAAACTATAAAGTTGCACCCTCCCAAACTTTACAAAGGAACAGCGCACATAAGGGGTAATTCAGACTTGATCGTAGATGTGCTATATTTAGCACATCTACAATCTCTTTCACAGACATGTGGGGGCACGCCCAGCACAGGGCTAGCCAACCCTGCATGTATGGCTATGCCACCCCCACACAGGTACAAAAGTATCGCATGGCGGCGATGCTTTTGTACCTGAATAGTAGCTCCCTACCAGCGCAGCTCCTGTGCGCTGGCAGGGAGCTACCCGTCGCTCTCCGAGTCACAGCGGCTGCGTGTGACGTGCCCCCTGCACGAACTGGGCATAGACTGGGCACACCTGCGTTGCCCAGACTGCGCCCCAAAAACGGCGGCCCAACACCGCCGGCCCACCCCATCCTGCCCAGCGAACGCCTCTGCCTGTCAATCAGGCAGAGGCGATCGCTGGGCAGAGATTCCAATTGCTTCTCTGGCATGTGCCGGCACACTGCGGCGCCTGCGCAGTTCAGACCTGGTCGCCCGCTATGCGAAAACGCACAGCAGCGATCAGGTCTGAATTAGCCCCATAATGCCCCCTTTAGCAGTGACTTTTATACACATAATGATCCCTGTAGTAGTGACGCTTACACAAGTAACCCTCCCAGTAGTAGTGATGCTTACACACGTAATGCCCCCTGTAGTAGTGATGCTTAAACACATAACGCCCCCTGTACCAGTGATGCTTACACAGGTAATGCCCCTGTAGCAGTGACGCTTACACACGTAACACCCCCTGTAGTAGTGACGCTTACACATGTGCCGCCCCTGTAGTAGTGACACTTACACACATGACGCCCCCTGTACCAGTGATGCTTACACACGTAACGCCCACTGTAGTATTTATTATTTATTTACTACCAGTTATTTATATAGCGCACACATATTCCGCAGCACTTTACAGAGAATATTCGGTCATTCACATCAGTCCCTGCCCCAGTGGAGCTTACAATCTATATTCCCTATCACATGTACACGCACACACATCATGCTAGGGTTAATTTTGTTGGGAGCCAATTAACCTACCAGTATATTTTTGGATTGTGGGAGGAAACCGGAGCACCCGGAGGAAACCCATCCGAGTACGGGGAGAATATACAAACTCCCCACAGTTAGGGCCATGGTGGGAATTGAACCCATGACCTCAGTGCTGTGAGGCAGTAATGCTAACCATTACACCATCCGTACTGCCCCACATCTGACGCCCCCCTGTAGTAGTGATGGTTACACACGTAACGCCCACCGTAGCAGTGCCACTAATACACATACACACACAGATACACCCAAAATACACATATACAAACACACACATACATACTGTACATACAGTCATAGACACCCCCTAATATTCGGCACCTCCCACATGCCACACCTGCTACAGCAGCACAGTGATGATTGCCGCAGCCCGCTGGTGTGTTATCGGACGCCGCTGAGCCCAGCCTGCCGCTCATTTCTGTTACTGTGCCGCTGCCCGGTCCGGAGCGCAGTATGTGCTGTGTATAGCCGGGGGCAGCACAGGGAGGACAGAAGTCACACTGTAAGTAAACTCTCGGGTCTACTTCGCAATGTGACATGATGATGTCACACCGTGCGACGCCCCTCCCGGACGGCCCGAGCTCTTTCTCTTTTCACACCTGCATTCTCAAGCCTCTGTGCTACCCACACCATGCAACACCACAGGCCGAGGCAGTGTTCCCCTGAGGAGGAATTGGAGCTGCTGCTGGAGGACATGTTCTGCAGAGACTATCACTGAGACAGTAAAGTCACTGCTCAGCACTGAGCCTGCTCCTGCTGCAGGTGAAATAGAGGGGGTCAAGCCAGCCAGGGCAGCGTGAATAACATGATACATTACACACATACACAGTCACACATACACACACACACACACACACACACATACACACATACATATACACAGATACTGTATACACACACACACACACACACACACACACACACACACACATACATATACACAGATACTGTATACACACACACACACACACACACACACACACACTTTTAATCACTTACTCTTTCTTTCTTTCTTTCTTTCTTTCTTTCTATACACTTACCTAAGAAAGTCTGGCTGTCCAGAGTTGTAGCAGTTCATCCTCCTGCTGCAGCCTGGTCCTGTGTAGCCCCGCCCCTTCTTCCCATGTAGCCCCACCCCCTTTTAGGTCCGCACACTGCTACACAGGGGAGGGAGGAGGAGAGGAGGCTTCATGCTGCCGGCGCCGCTGCCTGTCATAGAGTGTGACAGGCGCAGTAGCCAGCAGCAGCAGCGACATTAGCTCAGCAGCTGCGGGGATACAGTGCAGGGAGAGTGTCTCTCCAGTCTGGCGCCTCCCTGCACTGCATCCCTTTGCTGACCAGCCAGCGCCGGGCCTGGTTGTAGTTACCTAGCAGTATCAGCCTGGCCTATAGAAGTATAACGCAGCAGAATATGTTGGTAGTTGCAGTTACCTGTAGATGACAAGAAGAGAAGAGACGTCAATTCACAATCAATATCAGCTGAAGATAAATTAACACTGATGGAACGCTGCTGTTATGTGGCAATTTTATCAGACTTTGAAAAAAATGCACACTTCGAGAATAAATGCACAGCTAACTGGCTTTGCACAGCCTACAGGATAGAACTTAAGTAGAGATCACTCCATACAGCCATCGAGACGCTGTGCGCATGCACAGAGAGACTCCCAGGTAGTAAACCCAGAAGTCCCGACATCCCAAAGGACAGCTCTTATTAGAAGAGCTGTCCTTTGTGTTACTAATCGCATATGTTAATACATATGCAATTAGTATGTGTGCGGTAAGTGGCAGGATGTACTGCATCACGTAAGCGATGCTTGGTACTTTCCGGGCTGAGGGACAGATCAGGCCTTGGAGAGAGATAAAGTGGTGAGAGATAAAGTACCAACCAATCAGCTCCGAATTGTCATTTTATTTTGAACTGTAGTTACACCTCCTTGGCCTACTTGGTTATGTCTCCCTTGATGAAGTGGTTTGGCTGGAGCGACTATTGGGTGGAAAGAAAGATAGCAAGTGGGATAGTGAGATAGCCAGATGGGCAGTGAGATAGCCAATGGGGCAGTGAGATAGCCAGTGGGATAATGAAATAGCCAGATGGGCAGTGAGATAGCCAGTCCTGCTCTTATAAGCTGGGAGATTCTGTGCTGATTGGCTATAGGTGGTCATTCCGAGTTGATCGCTAGCTGCTTTCGGTCGCAGCGCAGCGATCAGGCAAAAAAACGGCACTTCTGCGCATGCGTATAGGGCGCAATGCGCACGCACGACGTACTTTCACAAAAGCCGTTGCAGTTTCACACAAGGTCTAGCGACGCTTTTCAATCACACTGCTGGCCGCAGAGTGATTGACAGGAAGTGGGTGTTTCTGGGAAACGCAGGCGTGGCTGGCCAAACGCAGGGCATGTTCGTGATGTCAAAACAGGAACTAAATAGTCTGGAATTACTCTGAAGCTGCACAAAATTATTTTGTAGCCGCTGTGCGATCCTTTCATTCGCACTTCTAAGCTAAGATACACTCCCAGCGGGCGGCAGCTTAGTATTTGCACGGCTGCTAAAAGCAGCAGGCGAGCGAACAACTCTGAATGAGGGCCATAGTACTCTGCTTTGCCTTTAATGACATCTTTACCCCTTGTATGGAGAAACCTAGGGGGTCATTCCGAGTTGTTCACTCTGTAAATTTCTTCGCATCGCAGCGATTTTCCGCTTAGTGCGCATGCACTGCGACTGCGCCAAGTAAATTTGCTATACAGTTAGGTATTTTACTCACGGCTTTTTCTTCGTTCAGGCGATCGGAGTGTGATTGACAGGAAGTGGGTGTTTCTGGGCGGAAACAGGCCGTTTTATGGGCGCGTGGGAAAAAACGCTACCGCTTCTGGGAAAAACGCGGGAGTGGCTGGAGAAACGGAGGAGTGTCTGGGCGAACGCTGGGTGTGTTTGTGACGTCAAACCAGGAACGACAAGCACTGAACTGATCGCAGATTCCGAGTAAGTCTGGAGCTACTCAGAAACTGCTAAGAGGTGTGTAGTCGCAATTTTGAGAATCTTTCGTTCGCAATTTTAAGAAGCTAAGATTCACTCCAAGTAGGCGGCGGCTTAGCGTGTGCAATGCTGCTAAAAGCAGCTTGTGAGCGAACAACTCGGAATGAGGGCCCTTGTACCTTGCTGTAACATTTCTTGTAACATGTCTATATTTGCTTTTTACTCTGACTTTTTTATATACCCCTGCCCTTTGACCTGTGCTTTGCTTCACCCTCTCCCATTCTGTATCCCATTACCTGTGTAAAATCTAAATAAAAATCACTGATAAAAAAATAATTATAGGTCCATTTGTCAGTATGCAAAGATAACAATGATTTTCTTTTGGTACATATGACTCTAATCGCCACAGGGCCTGATTCAGATTTTTACACAAACCCAATTATTTTCTTACAAATCTGATGTTGGGGGAACTGCGTATGTGCCATACCTGTTCTGCGCAAGTACAACCAGGTCCTATGTAATTGCTCACAGTTCCTCCTTACCTGCAACATGACTGACATGCTGCGGTGTCTGGGGGCGGAACAGGGGCAGAGACCGGGGCGAGGGCAGACTTCCTGGACTGATAGAGAAGTTTCCACATCCAATCTGAGTAAGCTTCAGCTTACACAGATGGTTGAGGGTTGTAACCATCATGATCAGTGGTTGCACTGGTTTTCTGATGTAGCACCTGATTTGCAGATGCATGCAGCAGGTGTCTATTTCCTACAGATGGCTCTTACTGCTTTAGCATTTCAGTTGTACGGCATTGCACAGCTGCTTCTTTGTGGGAATGCAATACCGAATATATCGGAATCAGGCCCACAATTTTGTAATTCGCCAGACAGTTTGGGATGCCTTATTCGCCAGTTTACACCACATGCTTAGTGGAACTGGAAGTGCTGTTTTGGGGATCCAATTCCACTTTCATGAAAAAAAAGAGTAAAATTTTCAAGGTAACCACTTGATAGATGGGGAGAAACCATATCTATGGTTTTCTCTATTTAGCAAATAGACCAGTGACGTGGGGTTAGGCAGGTGAGGCAGAGTGTTTCCTGTCATACTAACATATACGCCAGAGTTCTGACTATATAAAGTATATGAAAAATACAAAGAATCTATTATAAATATCTTCTTTGTATTATTCTAATCATTTTTAAAAGCAAAACTGTGGAGCAAAAACTCTATGGCAGGGGAGGCAGTGCCTCCCCTGTCTGTCTTTTCTTCACATCTCTGATCAAAACTCACCAAATTTCTAGCAGTATATACTGCTGCACCTGTGTATAATGCCCACATGTACCCTTTGGCTCATATATTGTGTGTAAATCTGGCTCTGGTACAAGCCTATTTCTCCTCAGCCATTTTCCTCACCGCACGTCCATGAAATAGACATCATATTGTCAAGGGATGTAGTTATGTGACCGGCGGTGTCCAAGTCGAAAATATTATACCCACATGCATCACGTGCAACTGCAAACACCACACAGAGTGGCCTCCGTGCATGTGCTTGTGCTGCCGTGCGTGCGCATGCCCGCACGCTGCTTACATTGGCTCACGAAGCCCTGCATATTAGCGCGTGGTATGAGTAAATACGGTAGCATGCGCATTCGACACACCAGCGAGTTACATTTACTTCAGAAATGGAACAATAGAGACATCATACTTTACAGGATGTGAGGGGACAGAATTAGGTTATTACATAGTGTTTGGTATCCAGATGTACAGTAATTTAAGGGCTACATTCCGATCGCAGTTTGCAGACTATAGCATGCTCCTGTGCATAGTTATGCGCAGGAATAAGCCTATTTCTCCTCAGCCATTTACCTCACCGCACGTCCCTGAAATAGACACCATATTGTCAAGGGATGTAGTTATGTGACCGGCGGTCAGGAGACCGCAGGTCTCAATACCGACCCCTGCAACCTGCACGCATGAGATCCTGACAGCCGTCATGCCAACTAGCAGGGACTATTCCCACTCGTGGGTGTCCACAACACCCATAGAGTGAGAATACAATCTGTGGCGAGCGCGGTTCGCCACTGAGCCTGCAGCGTGGCTAGCGCAGCGTGGCAAGTGCAGCAAGCCCGCACATTCTACTGACGGGATCCTGCAGTCGATATACTGACCACCGGGATCCCCAGTGCCGGTCTAGCATACCCGACCCATTGTCAGAACTTGTACACACAGGTGTTAATTTTAAGAATTAACACAGGACAGAACTTGTATTGAAAAGAAGCTGCGGCTTCTACATTGTAGAACTTCGTATGCAACTTCAAAGACTAATTTGCACACAGATGTATACAAGTGTCCCATATCAAATTAATCAGTTTCCTGGAGCGTCCTAGTCCATTGCAATATGCAATAATTATGCACAACCTTAGCATAGTCTCACGGGACCTGGCACACCGAGAGTGGCTGTGTGGCATTACTGCAGAAAAGATGTACTGTATGAGGACACATCAGTACAATGGGGATCTATGAGCAGGCTTATTTAGTATATGCTGCAGGGAATCTTTTTTTTCTACACTTTAATACATTACTACTTATGTGTAATTGCTCGAAGACGTGCAGTATGGGACCCGCAAATATTTATCCTTATGTCAGTGGTTCCCAAACTGTGTGCCTAGGCACCCTGGGGTGCCTCAGGACACTAGCAGGGGTGCCCTAGATTGCTCGTCCAGGACCAATTCAAACTATTTTTGGTCAAAGTAATAGACAAAACCAGTGCTTGTGGCTGCCAATTATAAAATATGAGGACAAACAGAAGATAATACTGTCCTGCACCACACTAAAGAAACTAAGGGTGACATATAAACATAATTTACTTATTGTTTTCTAAAAATCTCAATAACAAACTTTTGGCCTAGGGGTGCCGTGAAAAAATTCTGATACTCTAGGGCACCATGATTAAAAAAAGTTTGGGAACCACTGCCTTAGGTACTTCACATAATATTAATGTTGTTATTTATGGGCTAACATATTGTTGGGATAAAATATATTGTATTATTATTGGTTTTATATGAGTTGCTATGTGATGCAAGGACAGAAGAAAACTATTCTGTATGTCATGGACTTTCTTGTCTAACATCGACACAATGTGGGCTACCTAAAGGCTTTTGTATGCCAATCATTATGTATAGTACAATTTTCATCAAAATTGTTGCACATTAAAGTTATTTGTCTGAGTTTATGGCTTTAAAAGCAGTCATGTTCTTACAAATATTCAAGTATAGAACAAAAGCGCTAAAGATTATGGCTGTTAAGCTACTGTAAATTGCTGTCTAAATGGACTGTCATCTCCCAGGTTATTTCCTTCCTCTTTCTACTTACAAAATAAAACATCACAGATGACTTTATTTCAAATCAAAGAATTCAAATAATTTTTCATGTGCATGCAGACAGACACTGCATATGGGATATTATTTACAAACCAATTTAAGTGCGTTTTATAAGCAAAGCTTATGTGATGTGAAGAGACAGATATGGTATCACAAAAAAAACTTGAATCTATTTAATAACATTTATGTAGCGCACACATATTCCGCAGCGCTTTACAGGGAATATTTAGTTAATCATATTAGTTACGGCCGCAGTGGAGCATTAAATCTATATTCTCTATAAGATGTACAAATACACACACACACACACACACACACACACACACACACACACACACACACACACACACACACACAGGTATACATCAGAAGCCAGTTAATCTGCCAATATGTTTCTGGATTGTATAGTAGTAGGCAACTGGAGCATCTAAGGCAACTCAGATAGAACATGCAAACACACATATACAGGGTCTTGGTGGCAACTGGACCCAGGACTTTAATGTTGTGAGACAACAATGCTAACCACTACAACACCATGATGTTCATTGTATTTTGTCTTAGGCAGTAATTGCAAAACAAATTAATTGGCTCACAAAATGTATGCTTTGTTTATATACCCTCAAGAAAATAACCATGACTACTCATTAATTTGCTAGGAAATTCTACTCAATAAGATAAACATCATTGGTACACAACCTATTACTATCATTAATTAATATTCTTTGTATGTCTGTACATGCAGATTTGTATTAATTAATATTCTTATATATGTCTACATGCAGTTTTGTATGAAGGAAAATCTAATCCACTAAATCATGTTACATATTGCAAACATTCTATAGTGTTTCATTGTCTGCTAATTCTTTAAATCCACAGGAAAGTATATGGCATAGAATTGTAATTCATAACCTGGTTACAATAAAAACAAACATTTTTAATCACCATGTAATGCATAATTATGAGATGATATAAAACAAATCAGAAAATGTATAATTATTATTGTGACGAAGTGTCTTTATATTTTATTTTGTTCTTTCGTGTTTACAATTCTTCCTGTATTTAAGCAAGAGAGTCTCTCAGGAGTCTCATCTATTTTCTGGGTCTGGGAAATTATCCCGTCCCCTAAGTGTTTTCGCCCAAAACTGGGTGAATTTTCAGAAGAAAAAAACAGGAATTACTTGAATTGTCCAATACTGAACAGCGGGCAAAAATCACAATAAATCTCTGTTTTTTTTACTCCCAAAAAATTATCAAGGACAATTGAATATCACCATACAGTATTTATTGAAACCTTCATTTTATACTATATATGTCATACAATATGTAGCTTGCAGCAATGTGTAAGTAGCAATTTACAGGTTAATACAGTATATTAATTTGGTTAAAATGCATAAAAAGTTTCAGTGAAGTGGATCTTTATTACAATTATGTACCTGTAATCTGAACTTTCATTTATATAGTGACATGAAATGACATACAGTAAAAGTATATAGTTACATTGCTGTGATTTTCTTGATGTGAGTAACTCAAAGAGTACGAAGGTTCCACACGTGGCTGCTGAAACACAACAATTTGATATTGCGGGAATTCAATTGTGTACACAACACATTTCTTGAAGTTGAATTCATTGTTGTAAATGTATCAAATTGACCCAGTCATAATGAGGCAAGCAAGCAAAAAGGAGGTGTGAAAGCATCATCCAGAGAAAGTGCATACACAAAGAAGCAAGAGCAAAACACAATCTAAAATAATTGTATGATTCCTTGGCAAAAGTAACAAGAAAGCAGAAAAAGGCTTTTAAACAATGTAAAAAATGCAACGGAATGCTACTACCGTGGGACGCACCGAGAGATTGTGCTGGTTAATTTGTTATGCGACACTTGTATATTGTGTACATGAAGCAGAACAGAACTTGTTATGGAAAAAAAGCTACGGATGCTGCGTCATAGCATTTCGTATGCAGATACAGAGACTCGGTCACACCCAGATATACAAGTGTCGCATATCAAATTGATTAGCAGTCTTTTGGTGCAGCCTAGTCATATCGCATTGCAACTGAGATGCATTTTCGGCAAAATAGACGCAACAAAGATGTCTGACACTAGCAGAATCTTGCAGGACCTGTTGTTTCTCTGCATGGTAAATACTGGTTGCTTTTTTTTTTTACACTGCAATTTATATTTTAGTTTGAACACACCCCACCCAAATATAACTCTCTCTGCACATGTTACATCTGCCTCACCTGCAGTGCAGCATGGTTTTGCCCATTAGTGTGTTTTTTTTTGGTTTGCTAACGACTCTAAGGCCCTTAATCTGAAAAGACTTGAAACCAGATTTCTGGGCCAAATGGAAAACTGTATTTCTACTACTGCAACAATTGGTATTCATTGATTATTTTCTAACTGGATTAGTGTTTCTACCACTGAACCTGGATTCCCTAAGGCTAACAATTTCCTTTTTAAAATCATCATCAAAATGAAAATTGTTATATCCTGATATTGAAAGACCCTTTGTTATAGCAGATCCAGGAACTTAGATGCTGTGGTGAAGAACTGGAAACTTGAAACAACAATTGAAGTGGAAATCAAAAGTCTTTATTGCTGGACACTTGGAAACAGGTCAAACTGCAGGCATTTACCAATATAACGATATGTGTAAGTCCAAAAAGTTGATACTTATTGAAATTAATAGCAAGTGAATGATCAGCAATTAACTTGTGAAACCCCTACCACCACCACCACCACCACCACCACCACCACCACCACCACCTCCACCCCGTCAGGATAATCTCACATATTTACTATAAGGTCACTTTAGCTAATTTTAACATGTCTATTTGAATTAATCCTCTATAAGAACCAGATAGCTACCATCCCCCCTCTAACCCTTAATAATGGCTTAAGGAATATTATTCTTCCATCTGGGATAAAAAAAAAAATATATATATATAAAATTAAGCTATTGCTATCAACCTACAATGTGTTGCTATATTTCTCAATTTCTCATACTATATCTAAACTGATTTTTATTTTAAGTAAAATTTCATCTATCTTTGCCTTTATGTTGGTTAAAACAAATAATAAATCATCAATGAACCTATGATATGCATTAATTTACATCCAAATGGAACTACAGTATTATATTGTCAGAGACCTCAGTAAGTATCCCTGATGGGGTTTGCATTCTAACTATGATCACAGCACCATCATTAGAATATATCGATGGTACCACACTCCTCTACTGCCACCACCTGTTATAATTAGGTTCCCTAACCTCACTATCACAATTGTATAAGCCTCCCTAACAGTTAAGATGGATGCCTCCTGCTTCTAGCACTCAACAACAGATATAGGATAACATCTACCACAATTGCACAGGCTTGGCAATTCAAACTACCACACAGTTAATTTGGATGTCTCCTGCTCATAGAAATTAATAATATGTTGTATCATAACCTTAGCAGCATATTAGGCTCTTCAAATACTGGATTCTGGAGAATTAACCAAACTGTGCCAACATATAGTACATCTCTTTGCTTATCTCAAAAACACTGTATCTCCCTATATGACCTCTCTGGTCTGCATAAGATCTGCATATCTCATCCACACACATTAATCACTCCCAAGCATTACTACAAAACTTTTTGTGGGATGCGTCCACTCTGTGGAATGCTTTCCCATGCACAATAAAACTCTGCTTGTCACGATCCGGGTATCTGGACGCCATTACCTGCCGTTTAGGTGTCTTCTGAGACTAGCCCAGCGTTCCAAATCCGGATCTCATCTGTGTCAACACTCTGCACATCCCTCCTGTCATTCTGAGACACTACCACAGCGGCGCCATGTTTGAATCCAACATGGCGTCTCCCATCCTCCGCGGCCTCCGCCGCCGATACTGTGTTATTGCTGCAGGTTCTCAGAATCATGTATCATGCCTGCCGCGGCCTCTGCTGCCCTCCAAGTGTCTCAGCATATAATTGTCGTCTGGCGTCTCCTGTCCTCCGCGGCCGGCGCCGCCATTATCATTATGTTAGCACATTTCATTTCAAACCAGTTTTCCTCCAGGTTCCAGCATGGGCGTAGCCATGTTGGATTTGATCACATGCTCCAATTCCTCCAATCCACCGTTGCTGGAATCTGCATAATTGCCCAGCCAATGCCTGCATAGCAGCAGGTATAAGTATCCTGTGTCTGGGCCAGATAGATGTCAGTGCTTTGAATGTCATACCTTGTTCCAGTCTCTCTCTCCTGTGGTTTGTTTCTCCAGGTTCCAGCTCCTGTCTCCAGCATCCACAAAGAGACCCGCACCTGCTTTCCATCCTGCGGTGCAGCCTGACTTTGCGATCCTCTGTGACTGATCCAGCTTTCAGCTATTACCTCGTTTGCTTCCAGCTTCCAAGCTTTCAGCTATTAACCCATCTGTTTCCAGCAACCTGCTTCCAACAGAATTCAGCCTCCTTAAAGAGCCGGTGTTCTCCCAGCGGATTTCTACTTACCAGCAGTATCCACTACCACCGGTAACCACTCTTCATTTCATCTGTTTCCACGCACCCTAGCATCTTTCAGTTTTAACTCCGTGTCTCCACCATCTGGCTGGTTCCATCCAGTGACTCCTACAGTGCATTCCAGTTACCAGCATCATCTCATACACCTACTGGTGTGTTCCTCGGTTGTCTCCACTACTACAGCCTGGCCTGGTAAGGTTATTCTACCAAAGGACTATAACACCTGTTCTGCAACCTACCAGTGCCCTGTGATACCTTTTATGGTTTAGTGATCCAGGAACTGTATTATCTGCCACTGCTAATTCTGACTGTGAACGCTGTTGTGATTATACGGAGTCTGTTTAATAAACTTTCATTTGACTTTTAACCTGCTTGTCATGGTCACACCTTCGGGTTTCCTTCCACACTTACATGTCCAGGGGTCTGATTAAACCATCTAAGTTTAACTTCGTTCCAGCCCCTACAACTGAGGCTTCCTCCCGTCAGCCTAAACCCTCAGTTGTGACAGTAAGCACTGACCATATGAATCCAGCCGGAGACCAGGATCAAGCGGCTAGACCTATGCAAGAACTGGCAGCCAGACTCGAACATCAGGAGGCTGCACAAGGTCACATCATCCGCTGTCTCCAGGATCTCTCTACTCGGCTGGATGGGATTCAGACGACCCTCCATGGACCTGGCACGTCTGGTGCGTCCACCACAGTGACTCCAGCTGTAACCCCACCCACCTTGCCCATTTCCATACCACGTCTTCATCTTCCAACGCCAGCAAAATTTGACGGATCTCCAAGGTTCTGCAGGGGATTTCTTAACCAATGCGAAATCCATTTTGAGCTTCAATCTGGCAACTTCCCCAGTGACCGTACCAAAGTTGCTTATATTATTTCTCTCCTCAGTGGCTCAGCCCTTGATTGGGCATCACCATTATGGGAGAAGTCTGATCCCCTGCTGTCCTCCTATACTGACTTTGTAGCATCATTCAGGCGTATCTTCGACGAGCCGGGACGGGTTTCCTCTGCTTCATCTGAGATTCTCCGTCTACGCCAGGGAACACGTACTGTGGGACAGTATCTTATACAGTTCAAAATCCTGGCATCTGAACTGGCCTGGAACGACGAGGCCCTGTATGCTGCATTCTGGCATGGCTTGTCAGAACGCATTAAAGATGAGTTAGCTACCAGAGACTTGCCTTCTAAGTTGGATGAGCTAATTTCACTATGCACGAATGTTGATCTACGGTTCAGAGAGAGAGCAACCGAGCGAGGAAGATCATCCGTTCCTAAATCTTCTGCTCCTCCTCCTCGTCAACCATCTCCATCCAAGGATGAGCCTATGCAAATTGGTCGTTCCCGTCTATCTCCCGCTGAGCGCCGAAGACGCCTCTCCGAGTCTCTATGTCTCTACTGTGCAGCTCCGACGCACACTATCAACGCCTGTCCCAAACGTTCGGGACTCCAGATCCTAGCTCGCCAAGGAGAGGGCCGGCTAGGAGTAATGATCTCCTCTCCATCTCCTCATGATTGTAACCTCCAGTGTCGCTCCAAATTGCTCAACGTTACAGGAACGTCATTGCCCTCCTTGATTCCGGAGCAGCTGGGAATTTCATAACCGAAGCTTATGTTAAACGGTGGTCCCTACCCACCGAGAGACTGTCCTCGTCCATCTCTTTGACTGCCGTGGATGGCAGCAAGATTTTTGACGCAGTCATTTCCTTTAGGACGCTTCCAGTTCGTCTGAGAGTGGGAGTTCTTCATACTGAGTATATTTCTTTTCTAGTGATTCCAAGAGCCACACATCCAGTGGTTTTAGGCCTTCCATGGCTCCGTCTCCACAACCCATCGATTGACTGGACGACTACGCAAATACTGGCATGGGGTCCCTCCTGTGCTGAGACTTGTTTAGCCAAAGTTCTTCCTGTTTGTTCTTCCTTCCCCAGGTCATCTGATGTTCCGCCTCCTCCATATCAAGACTTCACGGACGTGTTCAGTAAAGCCTCTGCTGATATCCTTCCTCCTCATAGAGAATGGGACTGCCCAATCGACCTCATTCCAGGGAAGGTTCCACCGCGAGGCTGAACTTATCCGTTGTCTCTGCCTGAGACACACTCCATGGAAGAGTACATCAAAGAGAACCTGGCGAAGGGTTTCATCCGACCATCTTCTTATCCAGCCGGCGCAGGCTTCTTCTTCGTTAAGAAGAAAGACGGTGGTCTGCGTCCGTGCATCGACTACAGAGGTCTGAACGACATTACCGTCAAGAACCGATACCCTTTACCCCTGATTACCGAGCTCTTTGATAGAGTTAGTGGTGCAATCATTTTTACAAAGCTGGACTTGAGGGGTGCCTACAATCTCATCCGAATCCGTGAGGGTGACGAGTGGAAGACCGCCTTTAACACCCGTGACGGACATTATGAGTACCTCGTCATGCCCTTCGGATTGAGCAACGCTCCAGCAGTCTTCCAGCACTTCGTGAATGAGATCTTCAGGGACATCTTGTACCGCCATGTCGTGGTTTATCTGGATGACATCCTCATCTTTGCTAATAATCTCGAAGATCATCGTTTCTGGGTAAAAGAGGTTCTTTCCCGTCTCCGTGTCAATCACCTCTATTGTAAATTGGAGAAGTGTGTGTTTGAAGTTAAAACCATTCCGTTTCTAGGTTACATTGTGTCCGGTTCCGGACTAGAGATGGATCCTGAGAAACTCCAAGCAATCCAGAATTGGCCTATACCCTTAACCCTCAAAGGGGTCCAGAGGTTCTTAGGGTTCGCCAATTATTATAGAAAATTTATACAAGACTTTTCCACCATTGTGGCGCCTATCACTGCATTAACCAAGAAAGGTGCTAATCCGTCCAAGTGGTCCGAGGAAGCTACGCAGGCCTTTCACCTTCTGAAGCAACGGTTCATCTCTGCACCAGTTCTGAAACAGCCCGACACCGACTCTCCTTTTACCTTAGAGGTAGATGCCTCCTCCGTTGGAGTAGGAGCAGTGTTATCCCAGAGGGCCAAAGATGGACATCTACATCCTTGCAGTTTCTTCTCCCGGAAGTTCTCCCCAGCTGAGCGCAACTATGCCATTGGCGATCAGGAGTTGCTGGCCATCAAGCTCGCTCTGGAGGAGTGGAGATACCTGTTGGAGGGAGCTTCCCACTCAATCACCATACTTACCGACCACAAAAATCTTTTATATCTCAAAGGCGCACAATGTCTGAATCCTCGTCAGGCCAGATGGGCACTTTTATTTTCTAGGTTTGACTTTAAACTCCAGTTCTGTCCGGGTTCTCAGAATCGTAAGGCCGATGCCCTTTCCCGCTCATGGGAGCAAGAAAATGAGTCCGAGTCTGCAGACAAGCATCCTATTATTAATCCGTTGGCATTCTCCACGGTAGGGATGGACTCTACGCCTCCAACAGGGAAAAGTTTTGTTAAGCCAGTTCTAAGGAAGAAGCTCATGCATTGGGCCCATGCTTCCCGTTGTGCTGGACATACAGGCATTCAGAAAACCCTTGAATTTATTTCTAGGTCCTACTGGTGGCCAACTCTGAAGAAGGACGTTATGGAATTTATTGCCTCCTGCCCAAAGTGTGCCCAACACAAAGTCTCCCGCCAGTCGCCTGCGGGGCAACTGGTTCCATTATCTGTTCCCCGTCGACCATGGACCCATTTGTCGATGGACTTTGTTTCCGATCTACCTATCTGCAACAAGTTTAATACCATCTGGGTGGTAGTTGACCGGTTCACCAAGATGGCACATTTCATCCCTCTCACCGGTCTTCCGTCAGCTTCCAAGTTGGCTCAAGTATTTATACAAGAGATCTTCCGACTTCACGGTCTTCCTGAAGAGATCATCTCGGATCGTGGAGTACAATTTGTAGCCAAATTTTGGCGAAGTTTGTGTCAAGCCCTCCAAGTCAAGTTAAAGTTTTCCACGGCTTACCATCCTCAGACCAATGGTCAAACCGAGAGGGTGAATCAGGACTTGGAGGCCTTCCTCCGTATATATGTGTCTTCCTCTCAAGATGACTGGGTTCAACTTCTTCCTTGGGCCGAGTTCAGCCACAACAATCAATACCATTCCTCATCTTCTTCTACACCATTCTTCATTAATTATGGATTCCACCCTAAAGTCCCAGAATTCCAACCGCTTCCCGCAACTTCTGTTCCAGCAGTGGATGTCACCTTGCGTCAGTTTTCAAATAACTGGAGGAACGTCCGCGCAGCCCTGCTTAAAGCCTCATCCAGGTATAAGAAGTTTGCCGATAGGAAGCGTAGAGCGGTTCCTGCTCTCAAGGTGGGTGATCGTGTGTGGTTGTCCACGAAGAATTTGAGGTTGAGAGTTCCCAGCATGAAATTTGCACCTCGCTACATCGGTCCCTTCAAGATTGAACAAGTCATCAATCCTGTTGCCTACAGATTACAGTTACCACCCTTCTTGAAAATACCCAGGACATTTCATGTTTCCTTGTTGAAACCGCTGATCCTAAATCGGTTTCATTCCGCACTTCCTCCAGCTCCCAAAGTTCAGACTCAACAGGGAGTCGAGTACGAGGTGGCCAAGATTTTGGACTCACGTTTCCGTTACGGTCAGCTACAGTATCTCATTGACTGGAAGGTCTATGGTCCTGAAGAACGCTCTTGGACCAATGCCTCAGACGTCCATGCTCCTTCCTTGGTCCAAAATTTCCACTCAAAGTTTCCTTTAAAGCCTAAGAAGTGTCCTGGGGCCACTCCTAAAGGGGGGGGTGCTGTCACGATCCGGGTATCTGGACGCCATTACCTGCCGTTTAGGTGTCTTCTGAGACTGGCCCAGCGTTCCAAATCCGGATCTCATCTGTGTCAACACTCTGCACATCTCTCCTGTCATTCTGAGACACTACCACAGCGGCGCCATGTTTGAATCCAACATGGCGTCTCCCGTCCTCCGCGGCCTCCGCCGCCGTTACTGTGTTATTGCTGCAGGTTCTCAGAATCATGCATCATGCCTGCCGCGGCCTCTGCTGCCCTCCAAGTGTCTCAGCATATAATTGTCGTCTGGCGTCTCCTGTCCTCCGCGGCCGGCGCCGCCATTATCATTATGTTAGCACATTTCATTTCAAACCAGTTTTCCCTCCAGGTTCCAGCATGGGCGCAGCCATATTGGATTTGATCACATGCTCCAATTCCTCCAATCCACCATCTCTGGAATCTGCATAATTGCCTAGCCAATGCCTGCATAGCAGCAGGTATAAGTATCCTGTGTCTGGGCCAGATAGATGTCAGTGCTTTGAATGTCATACCTTGTTCCAGTCTCTCTCTCCTGTGGTTTGTTTCTCCAGGTTCCAGCTCCTGTCTCCAGCATCCACAAAGAGACCCGCACCTGCTTTCCATCCTGCGGTGCAGCCTGACTTTGCGATCCTCTGTGACTGATCCAGCTTTCAGCTATTACCTCGTTTGCTTCCAGCTTCCAAGCTTTCAGCTATTAACCCATCTGTTTCCAGCAACCTGCTTCCAACAGAATTCAGCCTCCTTAAAGAGCCGGTGTTCTCCCAGCGGATTTCTACTTACCAGCAGTATCCACTACCATCGGTAACCACTCTTCATTTCATCTGTTTCCACGCACCCTAGCATCTTTCAGTTTTAACTCCGTGTCTCCACCATCTGGCTGGTTCCGTCCAGTGACTCCTACAGTGCATTCCAGTTACCAGCATCATCTCATACACCTACTGGCGTGTTCCTCGGTTGTCTCCACTACTACAGCCTGGCCTGGTAAGGTTATTCTACCAAAGGACTATAACACCTGTTCTGCAACCTACCAGTGCCCTGTGATACCTTTTATGGTTTAGTGATCCAGGAACTGTATTATCTGCCACTGCTAATTCTGACTGTGAACGCTGTTGTGATTATACGGAGTCTGTTTAATAAACTTTCATTTGACTTTTAACCTGCTTGTCATGGTCACACCTTCGGGTTTCCTTCCACACTTACATGTCCAGGGGTCTGATTAAACCATCTAAGTTTAACTTCGTTCCAGCCCCTACAACTGAGGCTTCCTCCCGTCAGCCTAAACCCTCAGTTGTGACACTGCTCTAGTCTCCAAACCTTCAAGCATTCCCTCAAAACTCACCTCTTCAGACAAGCTCATAAGATTCCAGAAGGTTAACACATATGATAGCTATAAAGGTGGAATGGTAAAAAAATGCAGGAAATGTAGGATATCAAACATTGACCCCTCAGTCTGCACACAGAGCAATGAACTCCAATACCTTTTTTAAAATAATTCTCACACCGTTATGTTGAGGTTATCCATGATTCTGCTGACTGTTTGATTTGTTAATTATAAGATCTGGGTCCCTTCTCAAACTGCTCGAGACATGTTTATCCTAAATTCACACAAATGTGCATAATTTCCCCTGCAAAAATATTACTTAAGGGGGGTAGATTTACTATCAGTCAATTTTGTGTTTCCGTTGATTTTGAGTGACAGCTACTGTATTTACTAAAGTCAAAATTTACTCAAAATTGACCCAAATAGAACTCTACACTCAAAAATAACTAAAAAAGAACCTTCTATACTTTAACATAGAGTTCAATTCCTAACCCATATTTAATAGTCGATTTGAAAATCGACTCAAAATCACCCCCAAATTGACCCAAAATCACCATATTCAATAGAACTACCAGAAATAGTTCTATTTGATTTTTTCTTCATGTAGAATTGTCTGAATCCCTTATCCAAAATTCAAAATCCCACATATTTGGGTCCCATACTGAGATAATGACATATATATTATATATATATATTGTATGATGGAAAAAAAACATGGCAGAGAAGCATGTGAGGCTCTCTGGCTGTATAAAATATGACATTGAAAGGCACAGCAATGATTTCAAAAATATATGTATATTCAAATTAGGCCAGGAATGAAGGGGTTGAGGGTAATACAGTGCATGTGACCTGTTTTGACCAATTTAAATGGTGTGGGTTTTTTTTTTTGGGGGGGGGGGGGGTTGATTTTTTGACAAATAGAACACTTTAAGAACTTCAAAATAGAACTCACATCACACAGCAATTTATGAAAGAAACTCAAAATCGACTTTTAGTAAATGAACTATTAGGAATAGAACCATTGTAGTTGATTTTGTGGGGATGTTGGTTCTATTCCATTTGATTTTAAATAGAACAAAAATAGACTTTTGGTAAATATACCCCTGGGTGTTCACATTCATTAATCTTTGCTATATTAGCTGCAATAATGTATGACTGTAAATATGATGTCTTGTGAAGTGTGATTGGCAAGCTAATTCATACTTCTGTAGCTACCTATCTGAGGGTTCTCCAAATCTCACTGAACTTGACCTCTGCTATTTTTGTATGGATTTATACACTCTCAGTTATCATTGACTAAATAATATTACATCATAAACCAGATAAAATATGATTTGTCTTTGATCTGCATATATCTAATCATACCTGTAGGGCCAGATTGCATACACTTGTGGTTTCTTTACCCCCAAACTGTGCTGGCCTCCTCTAGCTGTGGACATAAAAAGGCTGTGTGTGTCCAAATCTCCTGTCAGGTAACCGCAGTGTCTGCTTACAAAGTTACCTTAATGGAATATACATGTATGTGGGTAAAATGTTATATCATTTCCATGAACATAACAAAGGCCTGTACTGTATATTACCTGTCCTCACTGATTTGGAGTCACAGACACTAATTCATCTATATACAGGTATCCTGGGAGTCATAGCAAAAATTGGCATTCTCCTGATGTATGTGAGGCCTATACATTTTAATTAGTCAACTGGGATCAAATAAAACTATAACTCACAATATACTAATATATATATATATATATATATATATATATATATATATTCCTTACACATATGTTCAGGTCTTATAAAGATGTTACCATAGTTGGTATTAAACTTTGTTCCCATTGCAGCGCCTTGTTTTTGGAAGTAGCACTGATTATGTACAGTATGTGGTAATTTGAACTGCAGTATAAAGCATCTGGTGAAAACTTTAAAACTGGCATCTAATGAAAACACATTTTTGATGTTAGCAATCCCTTTATTATGTGGAATGACATATGATTGTGAACTATATACTATATACTGTATGTCTTTTGATAAAAATATATAAAGGTTTTAGTACATGACTGTAGTTTTGAGACTTATTTTCAGGTTGTGATCAATAATATGTGATAAGTTGGAAACTAATTCCATAAATAATGGGTCTTCCTGAGGGTGATTCCAGAGGTTTAAAAATGTTTGGTATATGGTAATATATGGGAACCTTTGGGGGTTTGTTTCACAAATAATCAAAATAAGCTTGGAGAAAGTGATAAAAAAATAAAAATACTTGTACTAATAAGGTGGGTGTTGGCATTATACTTTCCCAGGCTTACTTTCCGAGAGTATAGCATAGGACGCCTGGCCTATTAGGACGCTGCAGTGGCTAGAGTATGAAGTGGCTAGTTATTAAGTGGCAGCTAAAATCAATAGCAGTGTTATACCTGTATGTTATTAGTTACATCTTCAACTGATATTCAAAATTGACTCCTGTCTCTCCTTTTCGTCAACAGGTAATTACTGCAGAGTGCTGCCCATTGTTTCTTTCTTGCTAAAGATATATTTGGTAATTACTGCAGAGTGCTGCCCATTGTTTCTTTCTTGCTACAGATATATTTGGTAATTACTGCAGAGTGCTGGCCATTGTTTCTTTCTTGCTAAAGATATACTTGGTAATTACTGCAGAGTGCTGCCCATTGTTTCTTTCTTGCTAAAGATATATTTGGTAATTACGGCAGACCATTGCACATTGCATTGCATGTTTTGAAAATTGTTTTAAGTGGATTAATATCTGTAGTCTGCAAAAACTTATAGTGATTGACTGGGGTTAACTGACCTCACATTTGGTAGTTGATTATCACCTTTTGGTGGAGGGTTGCTGTGTGGGGGAGGGGGTTGTAATCAGAAAGGACATGTGTTTGTTGACTTATTTAGTCAGTATAGCATAGGACGCCTGGCCTATTAGGACGCTGCAGTGGCTAGTATATGAAGTGGCTAGTTATTAAGTGGCAGCTAAAATCAATAGCAGTGTTATACCTGTGTTAAACCGAAAGAAAACAGAAGGCAAACAAACAAAATAACAGAAGGACTGCATTTCAACCACAAAACTCTGGAACTTTATGTGGCCTCTCCTCGCCTCTAACATGAGAATACCAAGACCAGGCTTACCACCTCTCTGGCTGAGAACTTCAAGTCTGCCCCTGGGCCTAACCCTCAAGATGAGCAGGGAACTGTGGGGGCAGAGCTCCAGGACCAGGCTCAGCAGAGACATCCCCATTGCTCATGAGTGTGCTCCCCACATTCTCATACCCACCAGTACTACGATCTGATCAAAGTAATGTTATCTTAATCCTACTTCTGCCACTAGTTACCTGCTATTGTGTTTTTTTTTCCATTGCTCGCTTCACCCCACCATGTGTTTTCCCTGTAATGTTTACCTCCACTGATTGCACACCCTGCCATTGTGCCCTACATGCAGGGTACATCATACTACTACATAAGCATCAGTTTTCCCATACATGAACTTGGCCCTTGTATGGCTCACCTACCACAGTGTAACCTTCAAAGTGCACCTAACATGGCTGCCCCATATGGTACACTTGTGGATGGGATGAAAAATACATGGACCTTGTGGTTTTGTTGGAACCCTACCCTAAACTGTAGGACTCTGAAATCACCCCCATTTTGTGTCATCTCTTCTAGGGATGGACTATTCCACCTTGGGTAATCCTACACTGAGCGCCCAAGATGGCTGCCGCACTTGGTACCTTGTGAGGGTGGAATACACAACCCTTGGAAGTTATTACCAAAAATGCCTACACCAATCCTGCATTATGCTTTCTGTGTGCTTAAGGTTTTCTTTTATGTCAGTGTGGCTTATCTATTGCTGTATTACTTAAATCTTCTGTATTATGTGTATTGTTTTTGATGTCTGTAAAGCGCCTTGAGTCCTGTTGGAGAAAGAGCGCTATATAAATAAAATTATTATTATTATTATTATTACTGCTTCCTTTATGTTACTCACTCTTTTATAACTTCTTAGCCCCCCCCCCCCCCCCCCCCCTTTTTCCTTTTCTCTTTAATTATCCCTTATTCCTTTTCCTTTCCCTTCCACAGTTAGACCTGTTTTTCAATTTTGGTAATAACTACTATGTTTAGCCATTATGTTCTGATGAAGGAAAATTTGGAAAACTGAAAACTAGATGGCAGATACGGACATGAACTGCTTTTTGATTCATCTGGGAGCTTCGTATTTGCTTCCCTACAACATCTCAGATCTTTATGGGAACCTATTTGATGCAATGTTTTATCACACATATTTTTCTTACATTGTAACTTCATTGTAAGATGTATGCAAGGATGTAAGACCCTATGTATACTCAATATTGCTTAATGATTTTCACTGTAAATTCTTGTGTGCTTTGTATACTTGCCATCCATTGTCTCAATAAAAAAACAATGTTCAAAAAAATAATAATAATACTTGGCCATAGTCTATGACAGCACTAGGCTCAGTGTTATGATTCAGGTAAAGATAAATTTTGTCAAAATTATTTGTGCATCTTGTAAGAAATGATTTTAGTCCTGTCCTGCTACCCCTCCCATTTTCTCAGCAGATGTAATGAAAACTGATGTGTCCTGTTCATGTTTACTGTGAGGCCCTTGTTGAGTTTTAATTCAATGTGTGTATATTTTGAGCTTTCCAGCTTCCTAAAATCATGCTTAACAATACTTCAATGTACAGTATATCTATGTGACTATTGCAAGATTCAACTAGATACAATATACTGTATATGGTACAATAACTTGCACTGAGCTTTGAGTGAGACGACAGTAATGGCTAAATGGAGGATTTTTCTAAAAATGTTTTTGGCGCATTAACATAATATCTTTGAGATCAATGAACAATTCAAACTTATTAACATGACTCCTGGAACACTATAAAATATAACTCATTCAGTGGAGTCAACAATTAACACAATCACCAAAAGCCATGATTAAATAATCCAGCATGCTAAAATTGGGGACTTCAACACCCATAATAAACTATTAGAGCAGCAGAATATAGCCAAAGAACACATAATGTCATTGCTTAAAAAACGTGAAGTAAAAAGGTCTTAATAAAAGGAATGGCCAGTCTTGGGTGAAATCCAGATGTACGTAGCTAAATATTCTGAACTCGCTACTATATGTACTACTAGTCAGCAAAACTAATTTGTTTAAAAGAATTTGAAAGTAATAAAGTTGTACATTATACTTAAAAGTGACTCCACACATTACATCATTTTTATTACCTGGCTATTACAGGGTTTCCATGGAATAACACCCAATAAGGGTACAACTTTAGGGACAGAAGAGGCTGAACCTGCTGTAGTAAGCTCTCACCAGCAGGATCCTCTACCCTCATGTGCTTTTCCTTTTCTCACCTATACCATCATCTCTTCACTGCCAACAAGGGCACCAAACTTTGGGTGCGGCTGTTCCACTGCTGATTTGGGTCTTATGACTACTGTTGCAGGAACGTTTAAAAACCTTGCTTTGTTCTGCAATGTTTTCTACTGTAAGTCACTTTTTTATTTTTTCTGTGTTCATACTGTTCCTGTTTATGTAAATTCAAAGGCGCTGCAGACTCCTTTTGGTGCCATATAAATAAAGAATAATAATAATAATAATAATAATAATAATACTGACTTCAAGAATATCAGCCTTACATTGAGATAATGGACAAAATATCCTTTGATTGGACATTGCAATTCATCCTTTGCACAGGTGTATTTTGGTCTTAGACTTTTCAGAACTGCATTACAGGTACTCTTTCAAAATATTCTATCATCAGCAGAATTTGAAATCTTATTTGAAAACAGGGTCTTTGTCAACAGAAAGAGAACATTTATTAGCAACTGAATTCAGTTTAACATGATAATTACAAGACTTTCTTTCTAAACTGCATACATCTTAGAGGGAAAAAGTGCTAGCTAGTTAAAATCAGAAACCCATAT
Source organism: Pseudophryne corroboree (assembly GCF_028390025.1). Classification (NCBI taxonomy): domain Eukaryota; kingdom Metazoa; phylum Chordata; class Amphibia; order Anura; family Myobatrachidae; genus Pseudophryne; species Pseudophryne corroboree. Next base: position 1,104,967,268 of record NC_086444.1, on the reverse strand, counting down.
GAGAGAGAAAGTATCATTTCAGCTGAAATGGCTATAAAATACGTATTATTCAGTGCAGTAAATCAGGAAAGTGCTGATTTAGGTACTATTAAATTTGCTTCCATTCTTTCAGCATGTCAGATGTAACTGCCATGGGTTGTCCTTATGCTAATTTCCTCTGTGAAGTATGTTAGCATGAATTATGCTAAGACAATAAAAATAACTTTCCCCTCTACAACTAATGTTCATTGTAATGATCTATTTCATGTGCTTTAGATTGACAAAACAACTTGATAGGAACTTGATAGGTTCTGATTTAGCTATAAACCGGTGTTCTGCAAGAGCATTAAGGCGAAAACTACTTACCATATCAAAACACTTTCCTTGTTCTTCTTATTCTTGAACATCTCATCTTCCCCGAAATGTAGCTTATATATCTGTCAGAGGAAGAATCTGTGGTAGGATTTGGTTTGACTTATTTGTATACTTTTTTCTTATTTATAATCAGAAAATAAGAAAAGCTAACTTTTAGCAGCATGTAAACCTATTTTTTAAGCAGAGATAGCATTACTGCTTCACATCAGTGAGGTCATGGGTTCGATTGTCACCGTGGCCCTTACTGTGTGGTGTTTATATAGTCTCTCCATGCTTGTGTGGATTTCCTCCAGGTGTTCCGGTTTCCTCCCACAACCCTAAAATATACTGGTAGATTAATTGGCTCCCAAAAAAATTAACCCTAACGTGAATGTGTCTACATGTACATGTGATAGGGAATATTGTAAGCTCTACTGCGGCAGGGACTGATGTGAATGGCCAAATATTCTCTCTGTAAAGCGCTGCAGAATATGTGTGCACTAAATAAATAACTGGTAATAATAAATAATATATATGTGACAACCGGGTTTGATGACAAAGTACCTTTCTCCTTACCAGGCCTGGTTAAGTTTTATGCTACAGTATGGGGTATATTCAATTGAAGTCGGATCCATTCCGACTTTCATTTGTCGGAATGGATCCGACCTGGGCTATTCAATGCATTCCCAAATCGACTTTAAAAAAAGTAGAATTGAGATGCGGGAGCTTAGACGGGGGAGAGCCGCGGGCAGACGGGCGAGAGCAACGCTACAGCAGCGGCTATATAGCCGTTGCTGTAGCGCTGCTCTCCCCCGTCTGCCCGCGTCTCTCCCCTGTTTCCCCCCATCTCTCTTCCTCTCCCCATCCCTCTTCTCCCTGTCCCCGCATCACAGCCGCCGCTCACGGCAGCGTCCACCCGGCTCCAGCAAGCAAGGTCTTCCCGCTGTGAGCGGCGGCTGTGATACATCCTCCGGTGCAACTTTTCCCGTCTGTCTGCCCGCGGCTCTCCCCTTCTCTGCTCCCGCATCTCACGTCAACTTTTTTTAAAGTCGAATTGAGATGGTCGAAAAGGGGTTTGGCCCCGTTTTTGACACAAGCACGCGGATCGGCAGCTATTCCGCCGATCCACGTGCTTTTCGACAAGTCGAATTCCTCGACTTGTCAAATAATTTGGGGTTGGATTGAATAGGTCGGAACCCCTTCCGACCTAAAAAAGTCCAAAACTGCCGTCTTTTCAACAGATGGCAGCTTTCGACTTCAATTGAATATACCCCATTGTCTTCCAAATCAATGAAATGGGAATGTGAACTCAATTTCAAAGCAATAATGTTACAGTCAGAGATTCAAATGAGGATTCAATTTAATAATTAAGATAATTGAGTTAGCTTTATAAATACTCACAATAAGGACAATTTGGGTACATACAATAAGTACATGGGTTTACAACATGTACTGTATTTAGATTAACAATCCACACCAAACAACGCAGGCTTGTTTATTGTACAGGAAACTTGTAGAAGTATGTTGTTACTCAGGACCAGTGGTGCAAGTGGGCGGGTACGGGTGGGTACGGCGTACCCGTAAGAATTTAGCCGTGGGTACGCCGTACCCACACCGACGGGCCGCCGCTCCTCTTCCCTCCCTCCCTCCCTCCCTCCCTCCCTCCCTCTCTCCCTCCCTCTCTCCCTCTGCTGGCTCCATGCCACACCCGCCGTCCCCGCCGCATCGCCGCACCGCCGCTGATGTGAGGGGAGGAGAACGCAGCCTGCGCCTCTCCTTCCCCTCAGTCTCCGGCGGGTGTCATAGTTTAATTCAGCGCCGATCCGTGAGCCAATCAGAGCTCGCACCGTGAGCTCTGATTGGCTCACGGATCGGCGCTGAATTAAACTGTGAGACACCCGCCGGAGACTGAGGGGAAGGAGAGGCGCAGGCTGCGCTCTGCTTCCCTCACATGACAGACAGGACAGCAGCGGCCAGCGGCAGCGGTGAGCAGGGAAGGGGGGGGGCATGTTATACCTGGCACTGGGGATATCTGGCACTGGGGGGGCATTTCTATCTGGCACTGGGGGATATCTGGCACTGGGGGCATATCTGGCACAGGGGGGCATATATACCTGGCACTGGGGTATATCTGGCACAGGGGGGGCATGTATACCTGGCACTGGGGGATATCTGGCACTGGGGGGGCATGTATACCTGGCGCTGGGGCAGGGACGTGCGGTGAGCTAAATAGCTCAGGAGGCACTAGCTAGAACCAGAGCCAGATTTACATGCAATTTTTGAGCCAAAGCGTACATCTGGGCATTATACACAGGTACAGTAGTATAAACTCCTGGAAATTTGGTGAGATTTGATCAGAGATGCGTGGAAACGTTAGCCAGGTGAGGCACTGCCTCACCTGCCATAGACTTTTTACTCCAGAGTTTTGGCTATAAAAAGTATTGGAATAATGCAAAGAAGATATTTCAAACATATTCTTTATATTTTTCATATACTTTATACAGTCAAAACTCTAACACAAACGTTAGTATGACAGGAAAGGCTCTGCCTCACCTGCCTCACCCCACCGCACGTCACTGCGCTGGGGGATATCTGGCACTGGGGGCATATCTGGCACAGGGGGCATATATACCTGGCACTGGGGGATATCTGGCACAGGGGGGGCATGTATACCTGGCACTGGGGGATATCTGGCACTGGGGGGGCATGTATACCTGGCACTGGGGGATATCTGGCACTGGGGGAATATCTGGCACTGTAGGGGCATTTCTGTATCTGGCACGGGGGGCAATGTATATCTGACACAGTGGGGGCATTTGTGTATTTGGCACTGTGGGGCAATGTGTATCTGACACTGTGAGGCAATGTATATCTGGCACTCTGGGGGCATTTCTGTATCTGGCACTGTGGGGCAATGTGTATCTGGCACTGTGAGGCAATGTGTATCTGGCACTGTGGGGCAATGTGTATCTGGCACTGTGGGGCAATGTATATCTGGCACTGTGGGGCAACGTGTATCTGGCACTATTGGGGTCATACGTGTATCTGCCCCTCCCCCCATATGTGTATCACGCCCCATTTTCATTGGCCACGCCCCATGTGGCATTTGGCCACACCCATTTTTTTTGCACGCGCGCCGTACCCGTAAGACATTTTTTCTACTTGCACCACTGCTCAGGACTGTTCTAGATACCTGCAGAAAAAGGGTTAATCTCTCATATGAACTTTTCTTAAGAGTTTAACTAACTCACAATGTTCTAATAAACAATAAAGTTAACTAGGTAATTACCTCAACGCATACAATGAATTTTACCTTAGTTGGTAACAAATCTAATATAAATCAACAATCCGCTAACAAAATACTTCTTGAACAATAGCAGGCATGCACCTTTTACTGATAATCGGTCCCACAAGTACGTTAGAGTTTGTGCACGTTTGCATGAATATGAATAAGAGCTCTCTTACTATTTGTTGCCCGGGTTACATAACTAGAAAGAAGCTGTCTGTCGCTCAGTGTTATTCCTAGGTGACACAGTCTCGCTTATAAGTTAGTTGTGCTCCCTGCTCCTTGTGGAAATGGTTCACTCTAATAAGCCCAACATAGTTACAGAGTTTCCCGGATAAAGCTCCAGATTATTATACATATTCTCTGATCTGTAGCTTGAATTTAACTGACCCCACCGTGGACACTTTGTAACACCTCTCCTGTAACTGCTTGAGCTAATAAAGTTTTATTAGTTATATCGTCACAAGTGTATACTTTTGAAACTGTACACAGAAGGTAATACACTGTATAATCTTATGCCCTTATTTATCAATTTCATTGTGAGTGATAAATTGCACCAGCCAATTAGCTCCTAACTGCCATGTTACAGACTGTGTTTGAAAAATGACAGGAGCGGATTGGCTGGTGAAATTTATCACTCACAGTGAAATGTATCACTCATTGATAAATAAGGGCATTAGTCTCTCCACACAATGCCAGGGAGAAATTGGTACACTGGATAGTGTTGAAGACTAACGTGTCAAGCAATAATCAGCTACAGTTGCATGCTATCCCTCAAGCTTACTGTTTTCAGAGTTCCTTAATTAGAAGCCAATCTGGCTCCTTTTCCATACAAAATATATTTGTCCAGATCTGTGACTCTATGACTCATTTCCTAATGCTGGGCGTGGCTAGGAGCTCTGAGTCATAGAGTCACAGATCTGAAAGGAGAGACTAGCTAAAACTAGTGATGGGCGGGTTCGGTTCCTCGGAATCCGAACCCTCCCGAACTTCACCTTTTTTTGCACGGGTCCGAGCAGACTCGGATCCTCCCACCTTGCTCGGTTAACCCGAGCGCGCCCGAATGTCATCATCCCGTGGTCGGATTCTCGCGAGATTCGTATTCTATATAAGGAGCCGCGCGTCGCCACCATTTTTCACTCATGCATTGGAGATGATCGTGAGAGGACGTGGCTGGCGTCCTCTCAGTTTCTATGTTCAGTGTGCTGCAAATATCTGTGCTCAGTGTGCTGTAAATATCTGTGCTCAGTGTGCTGCATATATCTGTGCTCAGTGCGCTGCAAATATCTACTTTCTCTGCCTGAAAACCGCTCCATATCTGTGCTCAGTGTGCTAATTGCTTTATTGTGGGGACTGGGAACCAGCAGTATTATATAGTAGGAGGACAGTGCATAGTTTTGCTGACCAGTGACCACCAGTATACGTTCTCTGCCTGAAAAATGCTCCATATCTGTGCTGCATTGTAGTATATAGTAGGAGCACAGTGCAGAATTTTGCTGACCACCAGTATATATATAGCAGTACGGTACAGTAGTCCACTGCTCTACATCTGTGTCATCAAGTATAATATCCCATCCATACCTGTGATGCATTTAAGTTTTGCACAGTATATATATAGGAGGACAGTGCATAATTTTGCTGACCACCAGTATATAATATATAGCAGTACGGTACAGTAGGCCACTGTTCTACCTACCTCTGTGTCGTCAAGTATACTATCCCATCCATACCTGTGGTGCATTTAAGTTTTGCACAGTATATAAATAGTAGGAGGACAGTGCATAATTTTGCTGACCACCAGTATATAATATATAGCAGTATGGTACAGTAGGCCACTGCTCTACCTATCTCTGTGTCGTCAAGTATACTATCCATCCATACCTGTGGTGCATTTAAGTTTTGCACAGCATATATATAGTAGGAGGACAGTGCATCATTTTGCTGACCACCAGTATATAATATATAGCAGTACGGTACAGTAGGTCACTGCTCTACCTACCTCTGTTTCGTCAAGTATACTATCCCATCCATACCTGTGGTGCATTTAAGTTTTGCACAGTATATATATAGTAGGAGGACAGTGCATAATTTTGCTGACCAACAGTATACAATATATAGCAGTACGGTACAGTAGGCCACTGCTCTACCTACCTCTGTGTTGTCAAGTATACTATCCCATCCATACCTGTTGTGCATTTAAGTTTTGCACAGTATATATATATAGTAGGAGGACAGTGCATAATTTTGCTAACCACCAGTATATAATATATAGCAGTACGGTACAGTAGGCCACTGCTCTACCTACCTCTGTGTCGTCAAGTATACTATCCCATCAATACCTGTGGTGCATTTAAGTTTTGCACAGTATATATATAGTAGGAGGACAGTGCATAATTTTTCTGACCACCAGTATATAATATATAGCAGTACGGTACAGTAGGCCACTGCTCTACCTACCTCTGTGTCGTCAAGTATACTATCCCATCCATACCTGTGGTGCATTTAAGTTTTGCACAGTATATATATAGTAGGAGGACAGTGCATAATTTTGCTGACCACCAGTATATAATATATAGCAGTACGGTACAGTAGGCCACTGCTCTACCTACCTCTGTTTCGTCAAGTATACTATCCATCCATACCTGTGGTGCATTTAAGTTTTGCACAGTATATATATAGTAGGAGGACAGTGCATAATTTTGCTGACCACCAGTATATAATATATAGCAGTACGGTACAGTATGCCACTGCTCTACCTACCACTGTTTCGTCAAGTATACTATCCATCCATACCTGTGGTGCATTTAAGTTTTGCAAAGTATATATATAGGAGGAGGACAGTGCATAATTTTGCTAACCACCAGTATATAATATATAGCAGTACGGTACAGTAGGCCACTACTCTACCTACCTCTGTGTCGTCAAGTATACTATCCCATCAATACCTGTGGTGCATTTAAGTTTTGCACAGTATATATATAGTAGGAGGACAGTGCATAATTTTTCTGACCACCAGTATATAATATATAGCAGTACGGTACAGTAGGCCACTGCTCTACCTACCTCTGTGTCATCAAGTATACTATCCATCCATACCTGTGGTGCATTTAAGTTTTGCACAGTATATATATAGTAGGAGGACAGTGCATAATTTTGCTGACCACCAGTATATAATATATAGCAGTACGGTACAGTAGGCCACTACTCTACCTACCTCTGTGTCGTCAAGTATACTATCCCATCCATACCTGTGGTGCATTTAAGTTTTGCACAGTATATATATAGTAGGAGGACAGTGCATAATTTTGCTGACCACCAGTATATAATATATAGCAGTACGGTACAGTAGGCCACTGCTCTACCTACCTCTGTGTCGTCAAGTATACTATCCATCCATACCTGTGATGCATTTTAGTTGTGCGCAGTATATAAATAGTAGGAGGACAGTGCATAATTTTGCTGACCACCAGTATATAATATATAGCAGTACGGTACAGTATGCCACTGCTCTACCTACCTCTGTGTCGTCAAGTATACTATCCATCCATATCTGTGGTGCATTTCAGTTGTGCGCAGTATATATATAGTAGGCCATTGCTATTGATATATTACTGGCATATAATTCCACACATTAAAAAATGGAGAACAAAAATGTTGAGGGTAAAATAGGGAAAGATCAATATCCACTTCCACCTCGTGCTGAAGCTGCTGCCACTAGTCATGGCCGAGATGATGAAATGCCATAAACGTCGTCTGCAAAGGCCGATGCCCAATGTCATAGTAGAGAGCATGTAAAATCCAAAAAAATAAAGCTCAGTAACATGACCCAAATATCTAAATCAAAATCGTCTGAGGAGAAGCGTAAACTTGCCAATGTGCCATTTACGACATGGAGTGGCAAGGAACAGCTGAGGGCCTGGCCTATGTTCATGGCTTGTGATTCAGCTGCACATGAGGATGGAAGCACTCATTATCCTGCTAGAAAACTTAAAATAATTAAGATGGCAAAAGCATAGCAAAGAACTGTGCGTTCTTCTAAATCACAAATCCCCAAGGAGAGTCCAATTGTGTCGGTTGTGATGCCTGACCTTCCCAACACTGGACGTAAAGAGGTGGCGCCTTCCACCATTTGCACGCCCCCTGCAAGTGCTGGAAGGAGCACCCGCAGTCCAGTTCCTGATAGTCAAATTGAAGATGTCACTGTTGAAGTACACCAGGATGAGGATATCGGTGTTGCTGGCGCTGAGGAGGAATTTGACAAGGAGGATTCTGATGGTGAGGTGGTTTGTTTAAGTCAGGCACCCGGGGAGACACCTGTTGTCCGTGGGACGAATATGGCCATTGACATGCCTGGTCAAAATACAAAAAAAATCAGCTCTTCGGTGTGGAAATGCGGACAACTGGTGTCAAGCCGTGTGTTGCCTTTGTCAAGCTGTAATAAGTAGGGGTAAGGACGTTAACCACCTAGGAACATCCTCCCTTATACGTCACCTGGAGCGCATTCATCAGAAGTCAATGACAAGTTCAAAAACTTTGGGTGCCAGCGGAAACAATCCACTGCCAACTAAATCCCTTCCTCTTGTGACCAAGCTCCTGCAAACCACACCACCAACTCCCTCAGTGTCAATATCCTCCTTAGACAGGAAAGCCAATAGTCCTGCAGGCCATGTCACTGTCAAGTCTAACGAGTCCTCTCCTGCCTGGGATTCCTCCGATGCATCCTTGAGTGAAACGCCTACTGCTGCTGGCGCTGCTGTTGTTGCTGCTGGGAGTCGATCGTCATCCCAGAGCGGAAGTCGGAAGACCACTTGTACTACTTCCAGTAAGCAATTGACTGTCCAACAGTCCTTTGCGAGGAAGATGAAATATCACAGCAGTCATCCTGCTGCAAAGCGGATAACTCAGGCCTTGGCAGCCTGGGTGGTGAGAAACGTGTTTCCGGTATCCACCGTTAATTCACAGGGAACTAGAGATTTGATTGAGGTACTGTGTCCCCGGTACCAAATACCATCTAGGTTCCATTTCTCTAGACAGGCGATACCGAAAATGTAAACAGACGTAAGAAAAAGAATCACCAGTGTCCTAAAAAATGCAGTTGTGCCCAATGTCCTTTTAACCATGGATATTTGGACAAGTGGACCAGGGCAGACTCAGGACTATTTGACTGTGACAGCCCACTGGGTAGATGTATTGCCTCCTGCAGCAAGAACAGCAGCGGTGGCACCAGTAGCAGCATCTCGCAAACGCCAACTCGTTCCTAGGCAGGCTACGCTTTGTATCACCACTTTCCATAAGAGGCACACAGCTGACAACCCCTTATGGAAACTGAGGAACATCATCGCAGAATGGCTTACCCCAATTGAACTCTCCTGGGGATTTGTGACATTGGACCACGATACCAATATTGTGCGTGCATTACATCTGGGCAAATTCCAGCACGTCCCATGTTTTGCACATACATTGAATTTGGTGGTGCAGAATTATTTAAAAAACGACAGGGGTGTGCAAGAGATGCTGTCGGTGGCCCGAAGAATTGCATTCAGCCACCGCGTGCCGAAGACTGGAGCACCATCAAACACTCCTGAACCTGCCCTGCCATCATCTGAAGCAAGAGGTGGTAACGAGGTGGAATATAACCCTCTATATGCTTCAGAGGATGGAGGAGCAGCAAAAGGCCATTCAAGCCTATACAGCTACCTACGATATAGGCAAAGGAGGGGGAATGCACCTGACTCAAGCGCATTGGAGAATGATTTCAACGTTGTGCAAGGTTCTGCAACCCTTTGAACTTGCCACACGTGAAGTCAGTTCAGACACTGCCAGCCTGAGTCAGGTCTTTCCCCTCATCAGGCTTTTGAAGCTGGAGAGATTGAAGGAGGAGCTAAAACAGAGCGATTCCGCTAGGCATGTGGGACTTAATTCGCTTAACCAGGATTCACGGGTGGTCAATCTGTTGAAATCAGAGCACTACATTTTGGCCACCGTGCTCGATCCTAGATTTAAAACCTACGTTGTATCTCTCGTTCTGGCAGACACAAGTCTGCAGAGGTTCAAAGACCTGCTGGTGAGAAAATTGTCAAGTCAAGCGGAACGTGACCCGTCAACAGCTCCTCCTTCACATTCTCCCGCAACTGGGGCTGCGAGGAAAAGGCTGAGAATTCCGAGCCCACCCGCTGGCGGTGATGCAGGGCAGTCTGGAGCGAGTGCTGACATCTGGTCCGGACTGAAGGACCTGCCAACGAAACCTGACATGTCGTCTACTGTCACTGCATATGATTCTGTCACCATTGAAAGAATGGTGGAGGATTATATGAGTGACCGCATCCAAGTAGGCACGTCAGACAGTCCGTATGTATACTGGCAGGAAAAAGAGGCAATTTGGAGGCCCTTGCACAAACTGGCTTTATTTTACCTAAGTTGCCCCGCCTCCAGTGTGTACTCCGAAAGAGTGTATAGTGCATCCGCTCACCTTGTCAGCAATTGGCGTACGAGGTTACTTCCAGAAAATGTGGAGAAGATGATGTTCATCAAAATGAATTAGAATCAATTCCTCCGTTTTGAAGTGCCATCCTGTCTGACACTGCAGTGCCACTCCTAGATGGGCCAGGTGTTTGTGTCGGCCACTTGGGTCGCTTAGCTTAGTCACACAGCTACCTCATTGCACCTCTTTTTTTCTTTGCATCATGTGCTGTTTGGGGAGTATTTTTTTGAAGTGCCATCCTGTCTGACACTGCAGTGCCACTCCTAGATGGGCCAGGTGTTTGTGTCGGCCACTTGGGTTGCTTAGCTTAGTCACACAGCTACCTCATTGCGCCTCTTTTTTTCTTTGTATCATGTGCTGTTTGGGGACTATTTTTTTGAAGTGCCATCCTGTCTGACACTGCAGTGCCACTCCTAGATGGGCCAGGTGTTTGTGTCAGCCACTTGGGTCGCTTAGCTTAGTCACACAGCTACCTCATTGCGACTCTTTTTTTCTTTGCATCATGTGCTGTTTGGGGACTATTTTTTTGAAGTACCATCCTGTCTGACACTGCAGTGCCACTCCTAGATGGGCCAGGTGTTTGTGTCGGCCACTTGGGTCGCTTAGCTTAGTCACACAGCTACCTCATTGCACCTCTTTTTTTCTTTGCATCATGTGCTGTTTGGGGAGTATTTTTTTGAAGTGCCATCCTGTCTGACACTGCAGTGCCACTCCTAGATGGGCCACGTGTTTGTGTCGGCCACTTGGGTCACTAAACTTAGTCATCCAGCGACCTCGGTGCAAATTTTAGGACTAAAAATAATATTGTGAGGTGTTCAGAATAGACTGGAAATGAGTGTAAATTATGGTTTTTGAGGTTAGTAATACTATGGGATCAAAATGACCCCCAAATTCTATGATTTAAGCTGTTTTTGAGGGTTTTTTGTAGAAAAAAACTCCCGAATCCGATAAAAAATTTTCAGGGAGGTTTTGCCAAAATGCCTCGGAATCCAAAACACGGCAGCGGAACCGAATCCAAAACCAAAACACAAAACCCGAAAAATTTCCAGTGCACATCACTAGCTAAAACACACACAGACTAATAGTAAGAGCAACACCTAGCAGCAGCCAGTGCCCTGATGACAGCCCCACCGAGGAATAATGGGGCAATTAGCAGTGACCTTGGGATGATACACTTTATCACTGAGCCCTGCCACTGCCCAGGTGGGCGCCATACTGCTGCGGCTGCGGAGTAACTTCTATCAGTCTGGAGTTGGGGAGGAAGAGGAGGAGGGAGGGTGGTGATCTCACCTGTCGGGCGAACACCAGGACACCCGCACTGGGCTCCCCGTCAGCTGTCAGGCCATGTGCCACTGCTGGAGGTTGGAACGGGGGGAGGAGGGTGATGATGGCTGCCCTCCTTGCCCACTCCACTGCGATCCCCCAGGAGTCTCTCCACCGTTCACATCCCAGCCTCACCAGCCGCTGTCGGCTGGCTCCCAACTGCCATGTGAACACTCAGCAGCCAACGTGCAGCTCTCATTCAGCCGAGAGGCCGCGGGGACTCTGAGAGTTGTAGTTCCCGACCCCGCTGGCTGCTCCCCGAGGAGCGCGAGGGGGCGCGGTGGCCACGGCTACATCTCCCAGGGAGAACCACGGGGGATGCGATGGGCCTGCCTCCCTCTACACGGGGATAGACTGCGGAGGGTGAGGCCACGGCAGTGCTGTGTGTAGAATACAACTTCCGGCACGCCTTGCATGGCCAAGAAGGACCATGGTGGTTGCTGTTTCTGGTGCAGGTGCAGAGTGAGAGCCTAGTGTGCAGTGTGCGGGGACAATGAAGCTGGTGAGAGGCTAATACCATATACTGTTATGAGGGCTAAGTCCCCAGAGCGCACACTGTGTATGAAATGTTATATAGGGGCTGTATAGTGAGATATATATATATATAAATAAATAATAAAATATATGATAAATAATCTCCCAACACATACAGGGCGGGATGTATTAACATACATCGCCGCCCCTCGCCGGTTACCGCAGCGATGTTGATCGCATATGTACTAACATATGCGATCAACATCGCGATGCGGTGACGGAGGCCCCCCGCGATACCTGTTAGGTGGTCTGCGGGGGGTCTCCGTCACCTCCCCGGGGTCCCCACACTGGCTAGATGCCGGGAAGCAGCAGCAGGCTGCCCCCGGCACCTCCTCCTCCCCCCTGCAGCCGGAAGGACGTCCGGCTGCGTTGCTAGGGGGAGGAGGACACTACCTTCCGGGTCCAGGGCAGCCTGGAGGAAGGTAAGCCAGGGGGAAGGGGGGTCGGCGTCTGCGGCGGGGGTCGATGGTGTCGGCGGGTTGCGGCGGTCGGCGAAAAGAAGCCCATAGGTTTCTATAGGGTTTCGCCATCCAGAGATGGCGAAACCCTGGACGCCGAAAACGCTGCGGTAGGGTCTTAGTAAATATGAAAATGCGGTAAAACCCCCGTTTTCGGGGGTTTTACCGCATTTTTGCTTTAGTACATCCCGCCCACACTGTTTATGTGATATTTACCAAACATTGTCTTTAGATCTAAATTATGTACACAAAACATATTATTAACACGCTAGGTCATTCATCGTGCCCTGTGTCCGCTCTGCACACCGTTGCAAGAGCCTACACCCCCTTGACCATCGCACGCCCTTTGGCCGTAAACTGTTTACCCACAAACAACATTATTCTTGAAGGTAATACTTCATATAATACAAATATTGTCTGCCCAAAGGACATGCGACGGTGTGAAGAGCGCCCGTAGGTAGCGATGAATCACCTAGTGTCATATAACTTCAATGATCCATTCCTTAAACATGCCACATTGTAAACCAAGGTGTATTGTACTTTGAACAGTGCACCAGCCTAAAATCACCTGTATAACCTTATTACAGGGATATACTCATATCATGCTCATAGTCGTCTCAGCTGGTTGGATTGTGAAAATAGAAAAGAATAGAGCTGAGAGACTTGCACCATTAACCCCTCTGGCTGCCATTTGCTAATTAACAGTGAACAGCTGCTGTGAGAGGTGTCTGAGCAGGAATAGCCAGTAAGGAAGAAAAGTCACATCTGCTGTTCGTTTTGATGTTAGCCAGTGTGGTCCCTGTTGCACAGCATTGCAGGGAGCCTATACTGGACCAAATGAGAGGGTGTTGAAGAACAGAATAAGGGTTCTTTCCTCTATTCTGTGTTCCCAGGCAGTGAGCGGATCCTACTGTGTCTTCGCTCTCCATTTTGACACTAATTTTCATGAGGAGAACCAAAATGTTTAGAATGTTTACACACAACAAGCAGGATTTTTAAATGCATCTACGGTAAGTACCACAAAAAGATTACATTGGGTAGAAGGACATCTTTACTGATATACTGATTAGTGATGAGCGGGTTCGGTTCCTCGGAATCCGAACCCCCCGAACTTCACCCATTTTACACGGGTCCGAGGCATACTCGGATACTCCAGTATTGCTCGGTTAACCCGAGCGCGCCCGAACGTCATCATCCCGCTGTCGGATTCTCGCGAGATTCGAATTCTATATAAGGAGCCGCGCGTCGCCGCCATTTTTCACTCGTGCATTGGAAATGATAGTGAGAGGACGTGGCTGGCGTCCTCTCACTTTGTTTCAGAACTTTCAGGGGGCTGCAAATATCTTTATTCTGGGGACCAGCAGTATTATAGGAGGAGTACAGTGCAGAGTTTTGCTGACCAGTGACCACCAGTATTATACGTTCTCTGCCTGAAAAACGCTCCATATCTGTGCTCAGTGTGCTGCATATATCTGTGCTCACACTGCTTTATTGTGGGGACTGGGGACCAGCAGTATTATAGGAGGAGTACAGTGCAGAGTTTTGCTGACCAGTGACCACCAGTATTATACGTTCTCTGCCTGAAAAACGCTCTATATCTGTGCTCAGTGTGCTGCATATATCTGTGCTCACACTGCTTTATTGTGGGGACTGGGGACCAGCAGTATTATATAGGAGGAGTACAGTGCAGAGTTTTGCTGACCAGTGAACACCAGTATTATATGTTCTCTGCCTGAAAAACGCTCTATATTTGTGCTGCATTGAAGTATATAGTAGGTGTACAGTGCATAATTTTGCTGACCACCAGTATATAATATATAGGAGTACGGTACAGAAGGCCACTGCTCTACCTACCTCTGTGTCGTCAAGTATACTATCCCATCCATACCTGTGGTGCATTTCAGTTTTGCACAGTTTGCTGACCACCAGTTTAGAATATAAAGCAGTACGGTACAGTAGGCCACTGCTCTACCTACCTCTGTGTCGTCAAGTATACTATCCATCCATACCTGTGGTGCATTTCAGTTGTGCGCAATATATATAGTAGTAGGCCATTGCTATTGATACTGGCATATAATTCCACACATTAAAAAATGGAGAACAAAAATGTGGAGGGTAAAATAGGGAAAGATCAAGATCCACTTCCACCTCGTGCTGAAGCTGCTGCCACTAGTCATGGCCGAGACGATGAAATGCCATCAACGTCGTCTACCAAGGCCGATGCCCAATGTCATAGTAGAGAGCATGTAAAATCCAAAACACAAAAGTTCAGTAAAATGACCCAAAAATCAAAATTAAAAGCATCTGAGGAGAAGCGTAAACTTGCCAATATGCCATTTACGACACGGAGTGGCAAGGAACGGCTGAGGCCCTGGCCTATGTTCATGGCTAGTGGTTCAGCTTCACATGAGGATGGAAGCACTCATCCTCTCGCTAGAAAAATGAAAAGACTTAAGCTGGCAAAAGCACAGCAAAGAACTGTGCGTTCTTCTAAATCCCAAATCCCCAAGGAGAGTCCAATTGTGTCGGCTGCGATGCCTGACCTTCCCAACACTGGAAGGGAAGAGTTGGCACCTTCCACCATTTGCCCGCCCCCTACAAGTGCTGGAAGGAGCACCCGCAGTCCAGTTCCTGATAGTCAAATTGAAGATGTCACTGTTGAAGTACACCAGGATAAGGATATGGGTGTTGCTGGCGCTGAGGAGGAAATTGACAAGGAGGATTCTGATGGTGAGGTGGTTTGTTTAAGTCAGGCACCCGGGGAGACACCTGTTGTCCGTGGGACGAATATGGCCATTGACATGCTTGGTTAAATTACAAAAAAATCCCCTCTTCGGTGTGGAATTATTTTAACACAAATGCGGACAACTGGTGTCAAGCCGTGTGTTGCCTTTGTCAAGCTGTAATAAGTAGAGGTAAGGACGTTAACCACCTCGGAACATCCTCCCTTATACGTCACCTGCAGCGCATTCATCATAAGTCAGTGACAAGTTCAAAAACTTTGGATGACAGCGGAAGCAGTCCACTGACCACTAAATCCCTTCCTCTTGTAACCAAGCTCCTGCAAACCACACCACCAACTCCCTCAGTGTTAATTTCCTCCTTACACAGGAAAACCAATAGTCCTGCAGGCCATGTCACTGTCAAGTCTGACGAGTCCTCTCCTGCCTGGAATTCCTCTGATGCATCCTTGAGTGTAACGCATGCTGCTGCTGGCGCTGCTGTTGTTGCTGCTGGGAGTCGATCGTCATCCCAGAGGGGAAGTCGGAAGACCACTTGTACTACTTCCAGTAAGCAATTGACTGTCCAACAGTCCTTTGCGAGGAAGATGAAATATCACAGCAGTCATCCTGCTGCAAAGTGGATAACTCAGGCCTTGGCCGCCTGGGCGGTGAGAAACGTGTTTCCGTTATCCACCGTTAATTCACAGGCAACTACAGACTTGATTGAGGTACTGTGTCCCCAGTACCAAATACCATCTAGGTTCCATTTCTCTAGGCAGGCGATACCGAAAATGTACACAGACCTCAGAAAAAGACTCACCAGTGTCCTAAAAATTGCAGTTGTACCCAATGTCCACTTAACCACAGACATGTGGACAAGTGGAGCAGGGCAGACTCAGGACTATATGACTGTGATAGCCCACTAGGTAGATGTATTGCCTCCCGCAGCAAGAACAGCAGTGGCGGCACCAGTAGCAGCATCTCGCAAACGCCAACTCGTTCCTAGGCAGGCTATGCTTTGTATCACCGCTTTCCAGAAGAGGCACACAGCTGACAACCTCTTACGGAAACTGAGGAACATCATCACAGAATGGCTTACCCCAAATGGACTCTCCTGGGGATTTGTGGCATCGGACAATGCCACCAATATTGTGCGTGCATTATATCTGGGCAAATTCCAGCACGTCCCATGTTTTGCACATACATTGAATTTGGTGGTGCATAATTATTTAAAAAACTACAGAGGCGTGCAAGAGATGCTGTCGGTGGCGCGAAGAATTGCAGGCCACTTTCGGCATTCAGCCACAGCGTGCCGAAGACTGGAGCACCAGCAAACAGTCCTGAACCTGCCCTGCAATCATCTGAGGCAAGAGGTGGTAACGAGGTGGAATTCAACCCTCTATATGCTTCAGAGGATGGAGGAGCAGCAAAAGGCCATTCAAGCCTATACATCTGCCTACGATATAGGCAAAGGAGGGGGAATGCACCTGACTCAAGCACAGTGGAGAATGATTTCAACGTTGTGCAAGGTTCTGCAACCCTTTGAACTTGCCACACGTGAAGTCAGTTCAGACACTGCCAGCCTGAGTCAGGTCATTCCCCTCATCAGGCTTTTGCAGAAGAAGCTGGAGACATTGAAGGAGGAGCTAAAACAGAGCGATTCCGCTAGGCATGTGGGACTTGTGGAAGGAGCCCTTAATTCGCTTAACCAGGATTCATGGGTGGTGTTAGGGTCTCCTGCCCTGTGCTGCCACGTCGTCATGGCAACCAGGAGACAAGTGCTAGTGGAGTAACCTGAGCGCAGCTGATACTCCGGTTCGGGTCTTTTGCTGTGCAGTGGTTATAGGCTCTGTGCACGGCAGGGGATCCGGTGCTGGTTTTTGTGCTCACAGTCTGTGAGGTCTGAGTGGGGCGTGGACAGCACCTGCTTTATAAGGCCTCTTTTCAGGGTAAGCAGATGCTGCTGAATCTCTGTTGGTTAGTCAGTTCATGAAAGTTAGCCAGTACTGTGTAGCTTTGTATTTGTTTGTTGCTTACTGCAAATAGGCCTGGGGATTTGGTATTACACTCTGCCAATCCAGACCTAGCAGTAAGACTGGAGTCAGTCATTTAGCTTGCTGGGGTTCTGTTATTACTCTGTGAACTTAGCAAGTTTGCGGCTGTATTCTAACACTTGCCTGTCTAATCCTGTCTCACTGTGCTAGGTGTCAGGGGTCAGTTTAGTGGCAGTAAGCTTAAACCTGTGCACTGCAAGTGAGAATCAGGATTGTGGAGGCTCTCCTTGTGTCTATCATTCCATCTCTGACCAAGGAGTTTACTGCCACACCCGTTGGTAACCCTTTAGGGTTTTGCTGTTGCCCTTAGCAACAGCATTTCGGGTTCTCTACGTATTAAAACACAACATCTTGCTTTTTACATCTGAGCAGTTCTAATACAAGGGAGATACCCAGTTCCTTAGCCTCTGGGCTTCTCTGTTCACTGTGTGTGTATTTTGTTACCCTATCACCTTCTGTGTACGTTATGTCATATTCCCCAGTTTGTCTGTGAGTCCATTTGTTTTGCCTAACATTTCAAACACCAGTACATTCCTGCAGACACTGGAGTGCATAACAGTTCTGACACTAGTACTTTCCTGCAGGCACTGGTGTGCATAACATATTCAGCAGCCTAATACTCCTGTTGAAATTTTGTGGGAATATGGAGCATACCCCTCAAAATACGTTGCAAAAGGTGGTCGATCAGGTGCAGGTCCTGACTCGGCAATTTAATGATTTGTCCATTAAAATGCACACCTCCCAGGCTGCTGGCGGAGCTCCCGCAGCAGCAGCACCTGCAGGGGTTAAGGAGCCGAAAGTAAATCTCCCGGATCGTTTTTCTGGAGATCGCTCGCAGTTCTTTTGTTTCAAGGAGAGCTGCAAGCTATACTTCCGGCTTAGGCCTCAGTCTTCTGGGTCGGAGATTCAGCGGGTGGGCATAGTGATTTCCTTGCTACAAGGAGACCCACAGGTCTGGGCATATGGGTTGCAGCCTGACTGTCCGTCGCTTAAAAGTGTTGATGCTTTTTTTACGGCACTGGGCATGTTGTATGATGACCCTGACAAGACGGCCTCAGCCGAGGCTCAGATTTCGATCCTTAAGCAAGGGCGAAGGCCAGTTGAGGTTTACTGTACGGAGTTTCGGAGGTTGGCCCATGATACCCAGTGGAATGACCCAGCCCTGAGACACCAGTACCAAAGAGGTCTTTCTAACCAGATAAAGGACCAACTGGTACAATATCCCTTGCCTGATAGCTTGGATCAGCTCATGCAGTTATCCATCCGGGTGGATAGACGGCTGAGAGAGCGTAGGCTTGAAAGGGAGACTGAGATTTCCTTCCTTCCCAAGGGAACCTCAGACTCTGAGGAATTTTCTGAGGAGCCTATGCAGATTGGGGCTACCCGCCTCTCCTCGCGTGAGAAGACGCGGAGGAGACAGCAGGGGTTGTGTTTGTACTGTGGGAATAAAGGTCATGTGGTAGTATCATGCCCAGAAAAGCCGGAAAACTTCAGGGCCTGAGGGTGATGGGAAATATCCTGTCAGGCCAGAAGTCAGAATTTCCCAAGAAGACTTTTATCATTCCGGTGACCTTGAAGATCCTCGGTCAAACTGTCAAGACTGAGGCCTTTGTGGACAGTGGGGCCAACGGGGTTTTTATGGACCGCCAATTCGCCCTAAAACACTCTGTTCCCTTAGTACCCTTGGCATCGGAAATTGAGATTTGTGGGTTAAACGGGGAACCATTATCCCAAGGTAAAATTACCTCTTGCACTAGCCAGATTTCTTTGTTTATTGGAGCCACACACTCTGAAAAATTGTCCTTTTATGTGACTGTCTGTACTTTTGCCCCATTGGTGTTGGGGTTACCCTGGTTAAGGGCCCACAATCCTCAATTTGACTGGGTCTCTGGGGAGATTCTTAGTTGGGGTACTGATTGTTTCAGGAGTTGCTTGAGCCTTCCAGTCAGGCTCTCGCAGCTAAGTTTGCCAGGATTGCCAGTGTGTTATGCAGATTTTGCGGACGTGTTCTCCAAAAAAGTTGCAGAGGTACTACCTCCCCATCGCCCCTATGACTGTGCCATTGATTTGTTGCCAAATGCTAAGCTTCCCAAGAGCAGGTTGTACTCCCTGTCACGTCCTGAGACTCAGGCTATATCAGAGTACATTCAGGAGAACTTGGCTAAGGGATTTATCAGACCTTCACAGTCTCCAGTTGGGTCGGGGTTCTTCTTCGTGGGTAAAAAGGACGGTTCGTTGCGACCCTGCATCGACTTCAGGGAATTGAACCGTATCACGATTAAAAACTCATACCCACTGCCTCTCATTTCGGTCTTGTTTGACCAGCTTCGTACTGCCACCATTTTTTCTAAGATTGACCTACGCGGTGCGTACAATCTAATCCGAATAAGAGAGGGGGATGAATGGAAGACTGCCTTTAATACCCACTCAGGGCATTATGAATATTTGGTGATGCCTTTTGGGCTCTGTAATGCCCCGGCAGTCTTCCAGGATTTCATGAATGATGTGCTCAGGGAATATTTGGATAGATTCTTAGTTGTATACTTAGATGACATCCTAATCTTCTCCCATTCCCTGGAGGAACATCGGAAGCATGTACGCTTAGTCCTCCAGAAACTCAGAGACCACCGGCTTGGGGCGAAGCTGGAGAAGTGCGAATTTGAAGTTCAGCAAATCGCATTTCTAGGATATATTATCTCCCCAGAAGGTTTCCAAATGGAGGGTTCCAAGGTACAGGCAGTCCTGGATTGGGTGCAGCCCACTAGTTTGAAGGCGCTTCAGCGTTTCCTGGGCTTTGCGAATTTTTATAGACGATTTATCGCTGGATTTTCGTCTATAGTGGCGCCCTTGGTGGCACTCACTAAGAAAGGGGCGGATGTTGCTCACTGGTCTTGTGAGGCTAAAGCGGCTTTTGCCCGTCTCAAAAGGGCATTTGTTTCGGCCAAGGTGCTGCGACACCCAGATCCAGAGCGTCCTTTTGTGGTGGAGGTGGATGCCTCTGAGATGGGTATTGGGGCAGTGCTTTCTCAGATGGGAGTGTCTGATAATCGCCTTCATCCCTGTGCTTACTTTTCCCGTAAATTTTCGCCTGCCGAGATGAATTATGACGTGGGTAACCGGGAATTGTTGGCTATTATGGATGCACTCGAGGAGTGGAGACACTGGCTTGAGGGGGCTAAGTTTGTGGTCTCAATTCTCACTGACCATAAGAATCTGGCATATTTAGAGTCAGCGAAGCGTCTCAATGCCAGGCAGGCACGATGGGCTTTGTTTTTTGCTCGCTTTAATTTTTTGATAACATATCGCCCTGGGTCAAAAAACATCAAGGCTGATGCGCTCTCGCAGAGTTTTGCTCCAATCCAGGAGACCACCGAGGAGCCGTTGCCCATTGTTTCCCCATCATGTATTAAAGTGGGCATTACCCAGGACCTCTTATCATTAGTCCTTAGAGCACAGGAGCAGGCTCCTCCAGACCTTCCGGTAGGTCTTTTGTTTGTGCCTCCTAGGTTAAGACAGCGAGTGTTTCTGGAATTCCATGCCAAGAAGTCGGCAGGTCACCCGGGTATTGCCAGAACTCGGGAGTTGCTATCTAGGGCGGTGTGGTGGCCCTCGGTGGCTAAGGATGTGGATCAGTGGGTTCGGGCATGTGACATCTGTGCCCGAAATAAGACTCCTAGAGGGGTTCCTGTTGGCCCATTACATCCACTCTCTATCCCATCTAAGCCATGGACCCACATTTCAATGGATTTTGTGGTGGACTTGCCCAAATCCTCGGGGATGACAGCCATCTGGGTTGTCGTTGACAGGTTTTCGAAGATGGCGCACTTCGTTCCACTGGTTGGGCTGCCATCAGCCAGACGCCTGTCTGAATTATTTATGCTGCATGTTGTGCATCTCCACGGGTTGCCACTTGATGTGGTCTCTGACCGCGGATCCCAGTTTGTGGCCAAATTCTGGAGGGCATTTTGTTCCGATCTCCAGATTTCTGTCAGCTTGTCGTCAGGCTACCATCCGCAGTCTAATGGGCAGACTGAAAGGGTGAACCAGTCCTTGGAGCAGTTCCTCAGGTGTTATGTCTCCAAGTGTCAGACTGACTGGGTTGCTCATCTGTCCATGGCGGAGTTTGCCTATAACAACGCGGCTCACTCTGCTACAGGGATCTCTCCCTTCCTTTGTGTGTATGGGCATCATCCTAAGGCCAATTCTTTTGTCCCTCTGGACTCCACGCCTGGTGGTTCCTCTGTGGTTTCGGTCCTTAGAGGTATTTGGCGGAAAGTGAAGAAAGCCCTTGTGTCTGTGTCATTAGTGACCAAAAGGGTTTTTGATAAGCGGAAAAGACCCTGCAGCTTCAAATTAGGAGACTTCGTCTGGTTGTCTACCAAGAATTTGAAGTTGAGACAGCCATCTCATAAGTTAGGGCCCCGGTTCATCGGCCCTTATAAGATCACCAGGGTTATCAATCCGGTGGCATTTCAGTTAGATCTGCCCCGTTCTTTGGGTATCAATAAAACATTTCATTGTTCCCTTTTAAAACGGGCGATTAGTAATCCTTCTTCCAGTGGAAGACCTTCCCCTCTTCTGATACGTGGCCAAAGGGAGTTTGTTGTTGAAAGGATTCTTGACTCCAAGGTGGTTCGGGGTCGGCTGTCATTTTTGGTGCACTGGAAGGGGTATGGCCCGGAGGAGCGGTCGTGGGTGCGCAGTTGTGATCTTCATGCCCCCAGACTGATACGCTCTTTCTTCTCGGAGTTCCCCGATAAACCCGGTGGTAGGGGTTCTTTGACCCCTCGTCAGAGGGGGGGTACTGTTAGGGTCTCCTGCCCTGTGCTGCCACGTCGTCATGGCAACCGGGAGACAAGTGCTAGTGGAGTAACCTGAGCGCAGCTGATACTCCGGTTCGGGTCTTTTGCTGTGCAGTGGTTATAGGCTCTGTGCACGGCAGGGGATCCGGTGCTGGTTTTTGTGCTCACAGTCTGTGAGGTCTGAGTGGGGCGTGGACAGCACCTGCTTTATAAGGCCTCTTTTCAGGGTAAGCAGATGCTGCTGAATCTCTGTTGGTTAGTCAGTTCATGAAAGTTAGCCAGTACTGTGTAGCTTTGTATTTGTTTGTTGCTTACTGCAAATAGGCCTGGGGATTTGGTATTACACTCTGCCAATCCAGACCTAGCAGTAAGACTGGAGTCAGTCGTTTAGCTTGCTGGGGTTCTGTTATTACTCTGTGAACTTAGCAAGTTTGCGGCTGTATTCTAACACTTGCCTGTCTAATCCTGTCTCACTGTGCTAGGTGTCAGGGGTCAGTTTAGTGGCAGTAAGCTTAAACCTGTGCACTGCAAGTGAGAATCAGGATTGTGGAGGCTCTCCTTGTGTCTATCATTCCATCTCTGACCAAGGAGTTTACTGCCACACCCGTTGGTAACCCTTTAGGGTTTTGCTGTTGCCCTTAGCAACAGCATTTCGGGTTATCTACGTATTAAAACACAACATCTTGCTTTTTACATCTGAGCAGTTCTAATACAAGGGAGATACCCAGTTCCTTAGCCTCTGGGCTTCTCTGTTCACTGTGTGTGTATTTTGTTACCCTATCACCTTCTGTGTACGTTATGTCATATTCCCCAGTTTGTCTGTGAGTCCATTTGTTTTGCATAACAGTTCAAACACCAGTACATTCCTGCAGACACTGGAGTGCATAACAGTTCTGACACTAGTACTTTCCTGCAGGCACTGGTGTGCATAACAGGTGGTCAATCTGTTGAAATCAGAGCACTACATTTTGGCCACCGTGCTCGATCCTAGATTTAAAACCTACGTTGGTTCTCTCTTTCCGGCAGACACAAGTCTGCAGAGGTTCAAAGACCTGCTGGTGAGAAAATTGTCAAGTCAAGCGGAACGTGACCCGTCAACAGCTCCTCCTTCACATTCTCCCGCAACTGGGGGTGCGAGGAAAAAGCTAAGAATTCCGAGCCCACCCGCTGGCGGTGATACAGGGCAGTCTGGAGCAAGTGCTGACATCTGGTCCGGACTGAAGGACCTGCCAACGATTACTGACATGTCGTCTACTATCACTGCATATGATTCTGTCACCATTGAAAGAATGGTGGAGGATTATATGAGTGACCGCATCCAAGTAGGCACGTCAGACAGTCCGTACGTATACTGGCAGGAAAAAGAGGCAATTTGGAGGCTCTTGCAGAAACTGGCTTTATTTTACCTAAGTTGCCCACCCTCCAGTGTGTACTCCGAAAGAGTGTTTAGTGCAGCCGCTCACCTTGTCAGCAATCGGCGTACGAGGTTACTTCCAGAAAATGTGGAGAAGATGATGTTCATCAAAATGAATTATAAGCAATTCCTCCGTGGAGACATTCACCAGCAATTGCCTCCAGAAAGTACACAGGGACCTGAGATGGTGGATTCCAGTGGGGACGAATTAATAATCTGTGAGGAGGGGGATGTACACAGTGAAAGGGGTGAGGAATCGGACGATGAGGAGGAGGTGGACATCTTGCCTCTGTAGAGCCAGTTTGTGCAAAGAGAGATTGATTGCTTCTTTTTTGGTGGGGGCCCAAACCAACCAGTCATTTCAGTCACAGTTGTGTGGCAGACCCTGTCGCTGAAATGATGGGTTTGTTAAAGTGTGCATGTCCTGTTTTTACAACATAAGGGTGGGTGGGAGGGCCCAAGGACAATTCCATCTTGCACCTCTTTTTTCTTTCATTTTTCTTTGCATCATGTGCTGTATGGGGACTATTTTTTTGAAGTGCCATCCTGCCTGACACTGCAGTGCCACTCCTAGATGGGCCAGGTGTTTGTGTCGGCCACTTGTGTCGCTTAGCTAAGCCATCCAGCGACCTTGGTGTACCTCTTTTTTTCTTTGCATCATGTGCTGTTTGGGGGCTATTTTTTTGAAGTGCCATCCTGTCTGACACTGCAGTGCCACTCCTAGATGGGCCAGGTGTTTGTGTCGGCCACTTGGGTCGCTTAGCTTAGTCACACAGCTACCTCGTTGCGCTTCTTTTTTTTCTTTGCATCATGTGCTGTTTGGGTACTATTTTTTTGAAGTGCCATCCTGTCTGACACTGCAGTGCCACTCCTAGATGGGCCAGGTGTTTGTGTCGGCCACTTGGGTCGCTTAGCTTAGTCATCCAGCAACCTCAGTGCAAATTTTAGGACTAAAAATAATATTGTGAGGTGTGAGGTGTTCAGAATAGACTGAAAATGAGTGGAAATTATGGTTATTGAGGTTAATAATACAATGGGATCAAAATGACCCCCAAATTCTATGATATAAGCTGTTTTTGAGGGGGTTTTGTAAAAAAAACACCCGAATCCAAAACACACCCGAATCCGACAAAAAATTTTCAGGGAGGTTTTGCCAAAATGCGTCCGAATCCAAAACACGGCCGCGGAACCGAATCCAAAACCAAAACACAAAACCAGAAAAATGTCCGGTGCACATCACTAATACTGATATGTTCCCCATGAAAACTAAAAGAATATTAATATTTTATAGCCAAACAAAACTACAACATGTGTGCTCAAGTTCTTCACATTGGCCCTCATTTCGAGTTGGTCGGTCGCAAGGCGAATTTAGCAGAGTTGCTCACGCTAAGCCGCCGCCTACTGGGAGTGAATCTTAGCTTCTTAAAATTGCGACCGATGTATTCGCAATATTGCGATTACTAACTACTTAGCAGTTTCAGAGTAGCTCCAGACTTACTCTGCCTGTGCGATCAGTTCAGTGCTTGTCATTCCTGGTTGACGTCACAAACACACCCAGCGTTCGCCCAGGCACTCCCACCGTTTCCCCGGCCACTCCTGCGTTTTTTCCGGAAACGGTAGCATTTTCAGCCACACGCCCCTGAAACGCCGTGTTTCCGCCCAGTAACACCCATTTCCTGTCAATCACATTACGATCGCCGGAGCGAAGAAAAAGCCGTGAGTAAAAATACTTTCTTCATAGTAAAGTTACTTGGCGCAGTCGCAGTGCGAACTTTGCGCATGCATACTAAGCGGATTTTCACTGCGATGCGATGAAAAAGAACGAGCGAACAACTCGGAATGAGGGCCATTAACAATGCATTGTACTAATTTAATGATTTATTTTATACAATAATCCAATACAATGCAATGCAATGTTATTTGTCAATACAGAAATAAATAAGGCTTTCTAAAAGTTAATTAACACATTTTCTATCTACTTATTTATAATAATGGAATGTTCCTTTATTTCTTTCCAATTATTAACAAGGTTGGATCTGCCATTCAGTTTACTTAAAACAGAAAATAGCAATAGAATTCTGGTATAACTGTAAAATACAAAAACAAACCTCACAATGCTCAACTTACATTTCCATTATCTTGACTTCCTGATTAACCCAAATTAGGTGGATAAGCGAGATTATTTCTTATAAACTTATTTGGCACTTTAAAGGAATAATTGGACATACTTCATAGCCTGAGAAAATTTCGGACTATGTAAATGTCCCAATTTGATGGGAGTCCTCGATTTTATAGAGTGTGCAGAACTTTAGGGAGGCAGTGATCTCTGCTTGAGTAATTGTGTTTCGGAGAGTAGGACAGGTAGGAGTCAGTGCCCAGGGGTGGAACTTGCTTGGGGGCAGCATACGACTTATTTTTTATATTTTATTTAGTAAATGATGGGGGTGGGACAATGGGAGCAAATTGTGGTCCAAGAGTTGGTAGTAAGGTGAGGCTGGGGCTGCTTTGGTAGTCTCGAGTCATCCAGGCTGGCACCTGAAATGAAGGGGGCAATTACGTGATTTGAAGGGGGGGAGGGTGCAGCTGCCACTAATGTGCCAGCAGCCAATAATGTGCCTGACCCCTAAATCCACCCCTGGTAGGAGTGGTATACTTATTTAAGGTTATTACTGAGAAAATTGAGAAGCCATGAAGACTTTGATAGTGGAAGGCACTGGATCCACCATTTGCAGAGAAGGGCTGATTTGATAATAATAATAACATGACAAAGATTAGTATGCGGTTTGAATTTGAACACTGAGGGGCCAGTTTAACTATATCTACATTTTTGGGCCAATAAGTTTCTTTTATTATTTTAGTTCAAAGTTCAGACCCAACTTCACATGATACACCTGAAAGTACTTCAGTCTAGTAGTAGTAAGTGCATTTCTATGACAGAAAAGGGAAATTTTGCAGTGTGGAGGGTGAGTTATGCTGGGTAAAGCAAGGTATTTTGCAGCATTCTTTGAAAAAAAAACCCTCTATTGTGTTCCATCCTAAAATAATCAATTGCCTGTTATCAAACTGTGTTTGCTCAGGAGCACAGCAAAAGGGGGGAGCAGGTGAAGCGTACTCCAGGTGATGGAGGGTGATGTAGCACTAGCTGGGGGAGTCAGCCCTGCAGGCAAACTCATTTATTAATGGAAGTTGCTTCCTTCCTGCTCTGAGTCAGCTGCTAATGTCTGCTCTGCACTGCCGATGCCCAAAAACTCCCTCCCTTGTCTGTCCCCAGGTGTGAAAATAAATTTATATTATCTAGGAGGAGGTATATGTATGCAGCGGGGAGGGCTTTATTTGTTTTTTTAGGAGAGGGGGGTGTTTAAATTTTGTCTGTAGCGGGGGTGGTATATTAATGTTGTGTGTGCGGTGGGGGAGGGGTGTATTTATATTACCTGTGTTACATGTTGGTCACTGATGGTCTCTATATTATATGGTGGTCACTGCAATGTTTTCTGTATTATATGGTACTCACCGCAAAGTTCTCTGCATTATATGATAGTCACTGCAATGTTGTATTCATTATGTGGTGGTCACTGTGATGTTCTCGGCTTTAACTTGCTTTTATTGGTATGCTCTCTTTATTATATGGTTCTATTTGTGATATTCTCTGTATTACACGACGGTTAATGCAGTGTTCTCTACATTATACGAGTATGGTGGTAACTATGATGTGTGGTCACTGATCATTTTATTCAGCACCAGGCATAGTGGCAGGATCAGTCTTTCTGTTGATAGATTTCTGGACTAAATAATCTACATGATCTCTATTATGGAATGTATGACATTTCCAATATAGAGCTGCTAGTTTATCGTTATATAATTGCTCAGTAATAGGTTGAGAGGTTTACAGATATACAGTGTAACTTAAAACACAGACTGTAAATATGCCGTACAGTATGTACTTTTCAGCTGCTTAGATTTGTAAGTAAGGTTACTGTAAACGTATAACCTGCATTAACACTTATGTATTATATTTATATATAACAATCATGTAACCTCTCCTACAGCGGACTGATAAAGCAATTTTATTTTTTTAAGTTGTTGTTGTTTTTTTTTTTAATATACCTGTAGGTGGGATCTGGTCCTCCTCTCGCTAATACAAGATCCACAGCATATTCTGAAACCACTAACTTATATTTTTTTCAAGAAACCTATAAGACAGATTTATTTGTCTCCTTTTTGTATTTAAAGCATCTGTTTTGAGAATGTCATCTATATCTGCAATCTTGTCTCATAAAAAAATCTTTTATTAACCATATTTCTCCCCATTTCAAGAAAGTGACTATTAGCCTCCTGTCACTGCTCCCAACACAGGCATTTCAGTATCTTATTAAATGACTCTTGCTCAATATACTGTCACCAAACTACTTTGCCATTCCATATTAATGGCTTTTAAAAATTCTATTCATATATTTGGCTTTCCATCTAGTAGGCTCTATGCGATGGCAAAGAAGAGACAGGATTTATGTGAATCCACTTGAAATTCAGTGCAAAACAATGGAAGTTTTGATTAAATGCAGAAAGAGAACATCATAAGGAAGCAAATATTTAGTTGTATATGAATTTTAGTCTAATTAACACCTTACATAAACTCTTAAAGGATTATGAGGAATCGGGTGCACCTTTGATAATAAAAAAATCTCAATAAAGTCACCTTAATTAGATATCCAATTTAGCAGCTCCTATATGACCATATGGATGTAAAATATATAAACCATAATACTTTGTTACTTGATTATACAGCAACAAGAAAGAACACTTTTTTCAATGAATAAATTAAAAAAAATTATATATAAAATCACATTCAATATAAAAATCAAATATAATAAAAATCACAATATCAGTAATTGGACAGGTATAGATGCAGTTTTAAAAGTTTTGATGTCCGTAATGCTAATTTGTATCTGATTACTGTTAACAGCAAGCAACTTAGTAGCAATCCGGCTTAAACAAAGTCCGGAGTTTCGATTGGCGTTCAGCCAGGTACGCTATACTCAGACCCCTGTTTGTACGTTAATGTTTCTCACCCACAATGATTGAAGGGGGCTGCCGTCAGTCAGACCTTTCACCTGGCACTTGAGGCTTAGTTCGCTGCCGCACTCATGTGCTGATGTTGGATGCTTTGTACAACTCCTATGCAGGATTGCAGCCGATGGTGTTAAGGCTTATGATCCCGGCTCAGCTAGTGGTAGGGGGAGGGCATACCCAGGCTTAGAGATGCTCAGTTCAGTTTTCAGAAGCGGACATGCAAACTTCTGCTATGATCTCAATG
Source organism: Pseudophryne corroboree (assembly GCF_028390025.1). Lineage (NCBI taxonomy): Eukaryota > Metazoa > Chordata > Amphibia > Anura > Myobatrachidae > Pseudophryne > Pseudophryne corroboree. The sequence continues at coordinate 1,104,938,549 of NC_086444.1, read as the reverse complement.
CGTTTCTCCGCTACAGCAAATCAGCGGTTTCCTCAGGAGATGTGTAATGATGTCCCAATTCAGTAGGTATTTAAACAGGCTACAGCCAATCATCAGCCTGCTTTTGGAACATCACCTGTAGTCCTTACTAATCATTCCAGCACTACTGATCAAAAACTGAATTATACAAAAAGTATCTAAGCGATGACATGTGTTTAGTCAAAAGTATATGTAAACTTCAGTATAGCTTAATAAACAATTCATATATATTATTTATTAGCATCATAGAGAATTTTAAATTTCAATTTCTTTACCAAGTATATGACATTCTATATGGCTATTTCTATTATTTGTGGAGCTCATTTTTATAGGGAACAACTATAGCTCATTCAGTAGGGCTCTGGACCAGAACCCAGAAGGTCAAGGGATCAAGCCCCAGACAGAATGTACTTTAATTTTAAAATCTATTTATTTGTTATTTTATCAGGTATAAGCCATTCTCTGTAGCTATTACTTAAGGCGCTAATTGTTTATAAGGAGCCACTATGGCTCATTTGATAAGGCTCCAAACCAAAACACAGAGAGTCAGAGGATCAAGCCCCAGACAGAATGCATTTTGATTTTATATCTATTTATTCATTTATTTATCAAGTATAAGCCATGCTATGTAGCTATTACTATTACTGTACTTATGGAGCTCAATGTTTATAAGGAGCCACTATGGCTCGTTCGGTAGGGCTCCAGACCACAGTCTAAAAGGACATGGGATCAAGACTCCAAACGAAATGTACTATAACTTTATGAACTTTTTGTTTAGTTGTTATTTTATACTAAAATACAAATTTTTATATAGTTTACCAATTAATTACTAGTTATTAATAAATGCATTTACATCTATTTGAAACTTGCAAAGGATTGGATAGTCATCACAACCATCTTATTTGTTATTTCACTTCTCTGTTTCTTATATTCAAATATGCTGACTAATGCTTAACCTAATCCTATAGATCATACTATTTGTAAACCGGTAAATACATGAAAACATTAAATTGACAATGACTAAAATAGTGATGAGTGCACAAAATTATTTGGTGCGTAAATTGTTTTTATGTGTTATACTAGCGAAAGACAAAAGGGTGAATGTTGTGTTACAGTAAATGCCGGTTAGCTGCCTTTATTCCCACTAATATGGATATTAGCCCATACTGTTTGATAAATTGTACTGATCTATGCCACAGCAAAGCCCATATACAGTACCTACACTTTAATACAGTACCTGTCACCATTATTAGTTCACAATGCACCAGCCCTATCTCTGAGGATAGAGCTAATGGAAGTGATATAGCAAATCCCCATTTATCTTCCATTTCAGTATAAAGGGCTTGGGTCATATGTGGATGGCGTTACTCTCACTGCTGCTTCTTTGAAAACAGCAGTAATACTGTAGCTCTGTATGGTAATGCAGCAAGAGGCGTCTATTGCAAGCAGATGCTGCCTGCTGCAGTAATGATTTGACAGGCATCCTACAAAGCAGCATCAGATCACTCACTCACCATCGGGTGGCTTGCGGCACCCATGTGGATACGCAAGTAACAGAGGCATGGAAATCTCTGTGCAACCACGGAGATCCCTAGCCTCTTCCCTCTCCCTAAATGGTGGGGACACGCCTCCGTTTCAAGAAAAGGATACCTTTGCCATCCCCTCCTCACCCCAAATGTCATCAGACTGTCAATCACTAACAGTCTTATCCCAGACTGCATGCCGCATCTCAGGGCCCATTCGCACAAGCACATGCACTAAGTACAGTACTGATAATCGGTACTTTACGATGCACAGCGCACCTCCAACCACATCTGAATAACCACCAATATGTTTGCTGTAAAATAAGGATATTGAGCAAGTTTGTGTCCTGCATGAAAACACTTGGATTTGAACTATTGGACTGTAGAAGAACTTATCAGTAATTTCTAATATACTGTAGTATTCCGTGATAACACATACAAATAACTCTGCACAGCCCTCTGCAAACTTTACTTATGTGGAAATTAGTGATGAGCGGGTTCGGTTTTACTCGGTTCTACTCGGTTCTCAAAACGGCATCTTATTGGCTCACGGATGTCACGTGTTTTGGATAGCCAATAAGATGCCGTTTTGAGAACCGAGTAAAACCGAGTAAAACCAAACCCACTCATCACTAGTGGAAATCACCCATTATGATTGCTAATATTCCTTCAGCCACAAGTGTATTGAAACTGACTTGGCGATGATTCATCACTGCCCTTAGTTACCCAAAACTGACTGGAGTTTAATTCTTCCTCAACCCCAAAATGTTAGGCTTTGTCTCTAGAACAATCTAAACTACAACTGTACCACCAGAACTACCCCGATCCATGTGAATCCAGAGCAGCGGCTCGGGTTTTCCTGCCTTGCTCGGATTCCAAATTGAGGCAAAAAGTAATCATCTAGGCAACGACTTCTCGTGGGTTTTGGATTCTATATAAGACCCTGTGGTGGAGACATGGTGCCATTTCTCACTGTCCATGCTCCTGTGCTAGCTGCTGGGCTGTGCTGTCTCCAATGTACTGTGTCAATACACTCCAGTCAGTGGCTGCTGCTGTGTTATGCTACAGTATGTCCACTGTCTATCCCCTCCAGTCAGTGGCTGCTTGGCTGGGCTGTCTCCATTGTACTGTGTCCATACATTCCAGTCAGTGGCTGCTGCTGTGTTGTGCTGTGTCCACTGTCTATCCCCTCCAGTCAGTGGCTGCTTGGCTGGGCTGTCTCCATTGTACTGTGTCCATACATTCCAGTCAGTGGCTGCTGCTGTGTTGTGCTGTGTCCACTGTCCATCCCCTCCAGTCAGTGGTTGCTGTGCTGTGCTGTCTCCATTCTACTGTGTCCACTGCCCATCCACTACATTCAGTGTCTCCTGGCCTGTTTTGTTTCAATTGTACTGTGTCCATACACTCCAGTTGGGAGGCAATCACGAGACCACCTGTTGGGATCCCGGAGGTCACAATGCTGCTGCAATCCTGACTGGCGGTGGAATTCAGCCGCCGGAATACTGATTACACAGGATATTCTCCCTCTGTAGGTATCCACGACACCAACAGAGAGAGAATATAACCTGTGTCAAGCACAGAGAGCCATCATGCCCGCAGCGTGGCGAGCACAGCGAGCCCGCAAGGGGCTTTCTAGCGCTCGTCCTGCAGCTGTCATACTAGCAGCTGGGATACACCTGTAGATATCTTGGCATCCTGGCCACCGGTAAATAGTATGTATTCCCTCCAGTCAGTGACTGCTGCTGTATTGTGCAGTGTCCACTGTCCATCCACTCCAGTCAGTGGCTGCTGGGCTGTGCTGTCTCCATTGTACTGTATCCACTGCTCATCCACTCCAGTCAATAGCTGCTGGGCTATTTTGTCTCCATTGTAATGTGTCCATCCACTCCAGTCAGTAGCTGCAGTCGTGTTGTGCTGTGTCCATTGTCTATCCACTCCAGTCAGTAGCTGATGCTGTGCTATGTCCATCCACTCCAAATACAAGCAGTGTGATTCCCTGGTGTCATTTGCGAAGAAAGTACAGGCAGGTACTTATCCATCATGCAATGCCATCATAGTGGCATTTGATTGGCTCCAAATTTATTCTGCAGCAGGAAAACGACCCCAAACATACAGCTAATGTAATTTAAGAACTATCTTCAGTGTAAAGAAGAACAAGGAGTCCTGGAAGTGATAATATGGCCCCCCAGAGCCCTGATCTAAACATCATCGAGTTTGTCTGAGATTACATGAAGAGATAGAAAGATTTGAGCAAGCTTGTAGCCAGAGAAGATGTATGGATAGTGCTCCAAGATGTTTGCAACAACCTCCCTGTGGAGTTCCTACAAAAACTGTGTGTAAGAGAACCTGTGCAAGTGAAGAACTGATGCTGTTTTGAAGGCATAGGATGGTCACACCAAATATTGAATTGATTTAGATTTCTCTTCTGTTCATTCACTTTGCATTTTGTTAAATGATAAAAATAAAATATTAACACTTTTATTTTTGAAAGCATTCTTACTTTGCAGCAGTTTTTCTACACTTGCCTAATACTTTTGCATAGTACTATATAAGCACTGTAATACCCCGCAGTGTGAACTGTCATTTGCAAAAAATAGCAGTCAGAAATATATATTGTTCTATTGTTTGCACTACTTCTTCTATGTATTGTTGCCCACTGTGTTTGTTTGCATACATGTAAGTGCTGTGATACCCTGCAGTGTGAGTTGTCACTAAAATCTAAGAGTAGTAAAAAAAAAAAAATATTGCTGTATTATTTGCACTACTTCTGCAAGTTTGGCGATATAGATAAGGATCAGTTGAAAGAACAGCAGGAGCAGCAACCAAATGCTTGTGCTGTTGCTGCTGTTAGTGCCACCAGTGCCACCAGTCACAACGATACTAGTCCTTCAACATCATCTATTAAATCCGATGCCCAAGGGTGCATAAAGCCTTCAAGTCAGGGCATTTAAAAAAAAAATAATATATATATATATATATATATATATATATACTCGTACAGGTCCGCGGCACCCGGTAAGTAACAAGGCTAGAACGGCAGCTTACTGCAATATTTCAAAGTTTATTAACTTCATCATCAGGTACAAATAACATTTAAAATATTGCTCACCTTTATACCCCGTTCCCCACACGTTAAGGCGGTGGGGTCTGGAAGCGGAGGGACGGCGTCCAAGTATGATGTCATCACAATCCGTCCATTGCCATACCAACCGATCTAAACACAATACATATACATGCATTAAAAATAGATGAAGTGACACGTGGTTAATGTTCTAGAAATACAATAATATAAAGAAACAATTCATCAGTTACATCTGTTACATCTGTGGGGCAGGTGAGCAATGTTTTTAATGTTATTTGTGCCTGATGACAAAGTTAATAAACTTCGAAATGGTGCAGTAAGCTGCTGCTCTAGTCTTGGTATTTACCGGATGCTGCGGACCTGTACGAGTACATATGGATTTCGCATTGAGATACCTACAGTGGGCACCGGGACCTTTCTAAGTGAGTTCACGGTTGTGCTGTTCTTACATATATATATATATATATATATACAAACAAATCTAGAAAACCACAGCACTCGCCACCCCAGAAGCAGGGTGCAATATCTGCACTCACCACTCATAGGGTGGGGTGCATGCAGCCCATGGCCACCAACCCAAATACATACAAACAGAAAATTCAGCACTCACCATAGCAAGCTCACTTATCCTCACAACATCAATAAATAAATGATGGGGGTTTAGTTAGTGAGTTGGCCAATGCACGGAAGCCTACACACCGCTAGCCAAGGTACCCCACCTTCATGCAGGTCCTACACTATCACAAAGTCTCAAAAATTAAAACCTGGCAACTGTATCACACATAATATACTGCACACATGCCCACTAGGTTTAATGTGTATCTGCCATGCTTCTTATGGCTTTTAAAGGTACACTATTCACCTGACACTGGCTGATAAATTACTAAGGAGCAGCTGACACAGGTTTAGAACAAGTGAGATTACACAGGGGTGCATGAAAAGGTCTGTAACCACGGTTAATAAGAGTTAACCAAAGATTAACCCCATAATATATATGTATATTGTATAAGCCTGATACAAAATTATGGGCACCTGTGGTGAAAAATATACTGAAAAACATAAAAAAATAAAAAAATATAACACATTTTTTTAAATATTATTAAGGTGCCTGAGTTAATCAAAATTCAAAATTAGGGTAGAGGTAAATGTTATGTACATATAATCACCGCAGTGACAATTGTAGGTAAGCACCTAATCAAAAAACCTCATGGGAATAGATGAGAGGCACAAGGGTTCATAATTGAAATGTCAAATGACAAAGGGTAATCACCTGGTAGAGATTCTGTTTGCTAAAAGGCTAGATCCTTATAGATAACAAAGCATTTAAGAGAAAAGTATGATTATTAAAGATACACAAAAACATTGATATATAAGCCTAAAGGCAAAGCCAAATGTAGATGAGTAGAAGGTTTGCGGGAAAGTTGGATAAGGAATAGGTAAGTTCAGAAGTTGCTCTAACACTTCTGCTGTTTGTGATCAGAGGTCACAATCTTACTGCACCTGATATTCCCAAGGGGTCACCCTACTAGGTACTGATCAGGCTTATCAGCGCTTAGCTTCCAAGGTCGGATGAGATTGGGCGTTGCTGCTGAAATATGGCAGTAATAAACACTAAGATACAAATGAGAGAGTGTAATGAGTAGTGAGCAGAATATAATGTGGTCAGATGAGAGCAAAATCGAACTTTTTGGTACAAACTCCACTCGCCGTGTTTGGAGGGAGAAGAATGATGAATGGCATCCCAAGAACACCATATCCAATGTGAAGCATTGGGGTGGAAACATCATGCTTTTGGGCAGCTTTTCTGCAAAGGGGACAGTACGACTGATCCTTATTAAGTAGAGAATGAATGGGGCCATGTATTGTGAGATTTTGGGCAAAAACCTCCTTCCCTCAGTAAGATCATTGAAGATGGAACGTGGCTGGGTCTTCCAGCATGACAATGACCCCAAACCCCACGCAACTAAGGAGTGGCTCCGTAGGAAGCATTTCAAGGTCCTGGAGTGCCCTAGCCAGTCTCCAGACCTCAACCCAATATAAAATCTGTGGAGGGAGTTGAAAGTCCATGTTGCCTTGTGACAGCCCCAAAACATGACAGATCTAGAGAAGATCTGCATGGAAGAGTGGGACAAAATACCTGCTACAGTGTATGCAAACCTGGTCAAGAACTACAGGAAACATTTGACCTCTGTAATTGCCAACCAAGTTTATATTACAAAGTATTGAGTTAAACTTTTTGATTGTCCAAATATTTATTTTCCGCAAGAATATACAAATGAATTGTTTAAAAATAATACAATGTGATTTCCTAGTTTTTTTTTCAGATTCTGACTCTCACAGTTGAAGTGTACCTATGATGGAAATTACAGACCTCTCTCATCTCTTTAACTGGGTCAACTTACACAATCGGTGGCTCTCCAAATACTGTTTTGCCCCACTGTGTGTGTGTATGTATATATATATATATATATATATTTTTTTTTTATATATATATATATATATATATATACACATACATACACGCAGTATGTATATATATATATATATATACAGTGTATATATATATATATATATATATATATTACAGTGGAAAAGAAAAAACTCTCTTATATAGTGAAATTTGGTGCAGAAAAACATAAAATTGCCAATATGCCATTCACCACATGAACTGGCAAGGACAGGCTCAGGCCTTGGCCTTTATTTATGAGTGGTGGTTCTGCAACTTTCAGTGAGACATCTTCTGCCTCTCATGACAATGTAATACCTTCTCACTCAGAGTCTAGAAGCTGTCTCAAAAAAATGAAAACCACTAAGGCAGTAGAACAAACTTTGTGTCCAGAGCCGTCACACATCCCTGAGGAGAGACTAGGGGTGTCCGCGTTAGCTATGTGTAAGATTGACATTTCTCAAACAGTCCTTGTAGAAAAGCCTATTTCCCCTCCTTCCACCATATCTGCACCATTTGCACATGTTGAGAGCAGTACAAATAAAGATGGTGATGAGGACATAATAGAAATTGAGGATGTTTGTGTGGAAATGAAACAGGATGAGGGGGATATTTGTGTACTACTGCTTTTGGACACTGAGGATGAGGATGTTGATGATGATGTTTGTTTGAGTCAGCCAACAGTGGCTGCTGTTCTTGCCTGTGATAAAATGGAAAGTGATTGTGATGCCTGGGCATATGACCAATATAGCCACCTCTTTGGGTGTGGTATTATTTTTGCCCTAATTCTGACATTTGTGAAGGCATCTGGTTCATTCATGAGGCCAAAGTTAGCAGGTGTAGCGATGTTAACCATCTAGGCACCTTCTCCATATAACATCATTTGCAGCAAGTTCATGAAATGTATTTTACTAGATTATAATGTAATTAACACCCTCATCATCAACCTCATTAGTGATCGGAGGTAGTCGTTCCAAAAAGTTGATTTGTAAGGGCCAAAACAAATCAAGCATTTCAGCCACAAAAGTGTCAGTCTCTGTCGCTGAAGGGCTTAGTTGTTAAATTGTGCATGTCCTTCATAACAGTGGGTGAGAGAGTCCAAGGACAATTCCATTTTGCACCATAATGGGCAGTATTTTGGGGGAAGGCATAGGGGACAGTCTTTGCATTACTAATATGCAACACATTTTTGGAAATATATACAGTACATGCAGTGTTTGTGTTGCTACTTTGTTGCTTAATTTTGTCAGCCAACCTTTACCTAATATTGGTGAAGAATATTGTGATCTGTGAGGTGTTCAAAATTAAGTGAAAATGACTGGAAATTAATGTTATTGAGGGTAGTAATACTGTAGGAACAAAAAAAGGCTCTAATTATGTGATTACAGCAGTTTTTATACATTTTTGCAAAAAATACAGATTTAAAACCAAAACACATGAGGGCAGTTTAGGCAAAACCAAAGCCAAAACATGAAGTTAATACAGATCCAAAATCAAAACCAAAACACAATGGTCGGCTTACATCTATAATTTAAGTTAGAGATTTGCCGGTTCGGATTTACCCGGATTTATGCCGATCTCATAACGGCATTTTATTAGCTCTCGGATGTTAGATGTTTTGGATAGCCTTTTAGAATAATCCGGATAAATCTGAACTTGCGTTAGTTTTGGCGTTAAGAACTGAGTAAATCCGAACCCGCACATCTCTAATCTAAACTGGAATGATCCTGAGTTTTGTTAAAGGTAAAGATATACAGTAGTAGTTTTTTAGCTTTATTATACCCAGTTTCTCAGTTTGTCTATCAGAAATGGGTTTCAATTGCATAAATATAACACACAATAAAGCCTTTAAATTGTTATGTAATATTTACAACATACATTCTCTTTGATAAAATTGTTAAATGTGACATCCAGCTAAGTAAGAATCGTAATTAATGTACTCTGTATGGCTGTGAGGAGTTTCCTAGCGTGGGACACAGGAAAATGGAGAAAAGATGGGAGCCAGCTGATGGACCCCCTCACCTGCGGGCTATCGCTGGAACCATCCCCAAAGGAGCCACCATCATCAAGGCCGTAGTAGATGAGTATCCAGGGTCTTCAGGCTACAGTGAACTTGAATCAGAAGTTTCAGAATATATCTAATTAGTTTATATATATATATATATATCTCCTCTCTTGGTAAATGTAACAAAAACGGGCAATAATATTTAATTAAAATTTCAAGAAAGTAAACTAAAAGCATAAGTGTGTGTTTTTTCTGACCCCCCCCCCCACCCCACCCCCCTTCCTTTTTGTTAATCCAATTTTCCAAAACTACAAAAATCTAGACTCTAGACATATTTTTTAATAATAATACCATCAGTTAAAAATAATTATGCTTTTATTTATCGCTAGTTCAAATGAAACAAAAAAATGTGTTGGAAAAATATGGTAGCCCAACAAATCATACAATTTTGAAAAATTAAGCAACCCCTAGAGGTTAGTCTGCAAAGTTGAAAGAGAAGATTACCCTCGTTTAAACAACAAACTACTCTCCTTGAAATCAGTTTGTAATTTTCTACATGCAGACACTGAATTTATTCATCTTAGGTAAATCACTAATTGATGCCCAAGTTTATATTAATATGTACAGGTATACCACCTATTATCTATCACCTCTTTTAATCTGGACACATCAGATGCTTGGTGAAGTTAGGCTGCTAGTGTGAGTTAGGAGGTGGGAGGATCTTGATAGGTTGTGGGAAGCACTTAAATAGGCAGTGGGATACTTAGTTGCTAGCCATACATCAGACCAACTTTTCTCGAACACTCCAAACTTCCAACCATCCAACTTGTCTGTTCAACTAAAACAGTGCCCCACACATCTAAACAACTTTTTACCAGTGCTCCACACATCTAACCAACTTTTCATCAGACCAACCAACCTACCAACTTCTGTCCAACTTGTGATGTCACCGAAGTAGGCGGACAGTGCCTGCCTACAGTTCTTCAGTTTTGTTTTGTTTTTTTCATTTCAAAACATGCAGAATTGTCTTTTTTTCAGTGAAACTGGGCTTTTCTTTCACCACCATACATTTATTAGATTTACTTATTTTTATACTGAACTATGGATACCAGCATGGTTGGGCTGCCAAGGCAAATTATATATATATATATATATATATATATATATATATATATACCAGATGTAGATATTCGGCACTCCTAATGTAGTAAAATGTACAGCTTGCCTGGTGCCCTCCTGAGCTTCAAAAAGCAAACATATCACAAACGATATGCGGCACTCTAGGACTTTTCAAAAATCAAGAACATACGTGACCCTGTTCTGACAGCTTAATGTTTCGGTTTCGGTCATTTTCAATCCGCCACACTTTGCTGGCGGAATCTAATAAAAAAATTTAAAAACATGTTTTTTTTGGTGTTTTTTTGGGTGGGTAATAGCATATCTATTTATATTAGAAGGGATTAGGTACTTGGTTTGTCTTTTTTGGAGGCACAAGTATTATTTATATATTTTTAAAAAGATTATTATTATTATTATTTTTTTTTTTTTTAAATGGAATGGGAAAAACCTGAAAAAAAATTGCGTGGGGTCCCCCCTCCAAAGCATAACCAGCCTCGGGCTCTTCGAGCCGGTCCTGGTTCTAAAAATGCGGGGGGAAAACGGACAGGGGATCCCCCGTATTTTTAATACCAGCACCGGGCTCTGCGCCTGGTGCTGGTGCAAAAAATACGGGGGACAAAAAGAGTAGGGGTCCCCCGTATTTTTTACACCAGCATCGGGCTCCACTAGCTGGACAGATAATGCCACAGCCGGGGGTCACTTTTATACAGTGCCCTGCGGCCGTGGCATTAAATATCCAACTAGTCACCCCTGGCCGGGGTACCCTGGGGGAGTGGGGACCCCTTCAATCAAGGGGTCCCCCTCCTCAGCCACCCAAGGACCAGGGGTGAAGCCCGAGGCTGTCCCCCCCATGCAAAGGCTGCGGATGGGGGGCTGATAGCCTTGAGAAAATTAAAAGAATATTGTTTTTTCCAGTAGTACTACAAGTCCCAGCAAGCCTCCCCCGCAAGCTGGTACTTGGAGAACCACAAGTACCAGCATGCGGGAGAAAAACGGGCCCGCTGGTACCTGTAGTTCTAATGGGAAAAAAATACCCAAATAAAAACAGGAGACACACACCGTGACAGTAAAACTTTATTTCACACATGTCGACACACACATACTTACCTATGTTGACACGAAGCAGTCGGTCCTCTTCTCCAAGTAGAATCCACGGGTACCTGAAAATAAAAGATAATTATACTCACCTGATCCAGGGTCCAGATTATAATCCACGTACTTGGCAAAACAACAAACCGAACACCCGGACCAAACGGACTGAAAGGGGTCCCATGTTTACACATGGGAACCCTTTCCACGAATGCAGAGACACCCCGGTCACAGCTGTCACAGAAGTGTCTCTTCAGCCAATCAGGAAGCGCCACTCCGTGGCACTCACCTGATTGTCTCCGTGCGCGTCTGAAGTGACAGAAGGCTGGCGGAGGGGGGCCGCGGGGGTGAATTAGCGGTGCGGGAGCCGGTGCGGGCTGGAGCTGGCCCTGGTGGTGGTGAGGGGGAAGGGGTGCCGCGTTCTTGGGGGGCAGTGACTGCAGGAGGGGAGCAGAGGTCCCACGATCGCTGGTGATATGCGGGGGGTTCCGCGATCGTGGATGATATGCGGGGGGTGCCGAGATCGCGGGTGATATGCGGGGGTGCCGCGAGCGTGGGTGATATGCGGGGGGTGCCGCGATCGTGGGGGGGGGTGCCGCGATTGCGGGTAAGTTGCGGGGGGTGCCGCGATTGTGGGTAAACTGCAGGGGGTGCCATGATTGCGGGTAAGTTGCGGGGGGTGCCGCGATTGCGGGTAAGCTGCGGGGGGTGCCGCGATCGCGGGTGGGGTGCGGGGTTGCCGCAACCGCAGGTGGGGTGCCAGTGATCGGGGGTGGTGTGCGTGGGTGCAGCAATCATGGGTGGGGTGCGGGGGGTGCCGCGATCGTGGAATATCGCGGGAGGGGTGCCACTGCTGGGTGTCCTGTGACAGCGGCAGCCCGGCAGCAGTGATGTGCTACCGTAGCGGTGCGCGCGGGGGGGGTGCGGCTGATTAGCGGTGCGGGGGGGGGCTGATTAGCGGTGCGGGGGGCGGCGAATTAGCGGTGCAGGTGCGGGGGGGTGCGGGTGCGTGCGGCGAATTAGCGGTGCGGGTGCGGGGGGGGTGCGGCTGATTAGCGGTGCGGGTGCGGGGGGGTGCAGCGAATTAGCGGTGCGGGGGGGCGAATTAGCGGTGCGGCTGATTAGCGGTGCGGGGGGGGCTGATTAGCGGTGCGGGTGCGGCGAATTAGCGGTGCGGGGGGGTGGCGAATTAGCGGTGCGGGTGCGGGGGGGGTGCGGCTGATTAGCGGTGCGGGTGCGGGGGGGGTGCGGCGATTTAGCGGTGCGGGTGCGGGGGGGGGGTGCGGCTGATTAGCGGTGCGGGTGCGGGGGGGGGGCGGCGAATTAGCGGGGGGGGGTGCGGCGAATTAGCGGTGCGGGGGTGGGAGGGTGGCTGGCTGGTGGTGAATTACCGATGCGGGGGAGTGAGGCTGGCTGGCGGCCGGGCGGGCAGCCGGTGAATTACCGGTGTGGCAGCCGGTGCAGGCGGAGGGAGGCTGGCGGGCGGGGTGTAAATTTGCGGTGCGGGAGCCGGTGCGAAGGGAGGCTGGCGGCCGGGGGGGGGGGGATTACTGCTGGGCGGGCTGAGCAGGGCTGAGGGAGGCTGGCGGGATGGATGGGGCGGCCGGCGGAGGTAAGGGACTGGCGGGCGGAGGGGGGTTAATTTGCGGTGGGACTGGCGGCTGGGCAGTGGCGGGTCACTGCGGCTGGGGCGGTGAGGTGGCCGGAGGGGTATGGAGCACAGAGGGTCACCTGCAGCACGAGACAAAAGTAGGCGGACACTAGCAGCCAGTGTCCGCCTACTTATCGTTCAGTTGGGGGGAAGTTTTCCCCTACACCTGAACGATTGGTTGGGAAAATCAAACAGGTTTGATTTTCCCAACTAGTTGGTCAGACCGTTTCTGACCGTTTTTTAGCGTGTGGGAGCAAACGGCTGATAATCGTTTGCTCCCACACACTGCCAGATTATCTTTCCAACCAGCCAACTAGTTGGCTGGTTGGAAAGATATCGTCCTGGTGTATGGCTAGCTTAAGGCTGCAGGTGGGGTAGTCTGGCTGTGGGCAGGTAGTTGGGCTGTGGCGGGGAGTCACGCTGTGGGCAGGGAGTCGCACTGTGGGCGGGGAGTTGGGTGCATGGCCGGAGTTAGGCTGTGGGAGTCACGCTTGATACGATTAGGCTGCGCGGGGAGGTCAGGATGCTGTCAACACCACTGTCAACAATACCACCGATAATCCAGCAAAACCGATAATCTGTCACAGTGCTGGATCCGAGGGTGCCGGATTATTGGTGGTGTACTGTACCTGTATATGGAAAATGAATAGTATCACCAGGATGGATCACTATAAAATTACTCACTGTAATAGATTTAATGGAGTAAGTTTATCTTCAGATTTCCTCTTTATATGCCTGTTAATGAGGTAACAATGTGGTGACCCCACAGCCCACTATGGGGGTCATTCCGAGTTGATCGCTCGCTAGCAACTTTTTGCAGTGCTGCGATCAGGTTAAAGCTTGGAAAAACTGCGCATGCAAGAGGATCGGTGCTGGGCGATGGATTTAACGAAGAATCCATTTGCACAGCCGATCGCAAGGTGATTGACAGAAAGAGGGCATTTATGGGTGTCAACTGACCATTTTCTGGGAGTATTTGGAAAAACGCAGGCATGTCCAAGTGTTTGCAGGGCTGGTGTCTGACGTAAATTCCGGGACCAAAAAGTCTGAAGTGATCGCAGCGGCTGAGTAAGTCCAGAGCTACTCAAAAACTACAACAAACTTTTTTGTGCCGTCTGCTGCAAAAGCGTTCACACACTTGCAAAGTGAAAATACACTCCCCCATAGGTGGCAACTATCTGATCGCAGCACAGCAAAAAGTTGCTAGCGTGCATTCAACTCGGAATGACCCCCTATGTCTCTAGTGACTTGACAGGTCATTTAACTGAGTTGTGGTGGGTATGCAAAAGGTTTCTCCAATAACCTTTACAAATTATCCACCCCTTTCAGAGAGGCAAGTTCACCTACTGTACTAGAACTTAGATACTGGGTGTAACAATTACAAGTAACAATTACAATCTTTGCAAACAATTTAGATTTTAATTTTGCATGGAACAGGTCAGCAGTTGCTCCATCAGGCTATGTTCTCCACAAAGGAAAAGGCAAGTACATACATTATTATCCATAAACTTTTACAATCTTCAGAAATCAGTATAAATAATTTAACGTTACAGTAGATTATACTCTTAATTTCATATGCAGTTTATAACACAGCATGCATAACATGACTTTTTAAAACACTATGCAACAACTATATCAAGTTTCCCTGAAATCCTAACAGTTACTACAATTAAATGAATTGTCTCTACAGCTCGGTGGTGCACAATGGGGGTCATTCCAAGTTGATCGCTCGCTAGCAACTTTTTGCTGTGCTGCGATCAGGTTAAAACTCGTCAAAACTGCGCAAGCGTATGCACCGCAATGCGCAGGTGCCTCGTACGGGTACAGAGAGGATCGGTGCCGGGCAATGGATTTAACAAAGATTCCATTCGTACAGCCGATCGCAAGGTGATTGACAGAGAGGGCTTGTATGGGTGCCAACTGACCGTTTTCTGGGAGTGTTTGGAAAAACGCAGGCATGTCCAAGCATTTGCAGGGCTGGTGTGTGACGTCAATTCCGGGACCAAAAAGTCTGAAGTGATCGCAAGGGCTGAGTAAGTCCAGAGCTACTCAGAAACTGCAAAAAAAAAATTTGTGCCGTCTGCTGCAAAAGCGTTCGCACACTTGCAAAGTGAAAAAACACTCCCCCATAGGCGGCGACTATCTGATCGCAGCACAGCAAAAAGTTGCTAGCGAGCGATCAACTTGGAATGACCCCCAATAATGGCTGAAATAAGCTTTACAGCAGCTGCACTGGGAGCGATCACTGTTGCACATCAACATATAGACTGTCCCAATTAAACAGTTGTGACTGTAGGCAATTGTTTGTAGTCAGAGAAAAAGTTACAATTTAGCTTCAGGCTATTGTGTCTGAGCAGTGGGCCAATATACACCTGGGTTCTTTGTTAACTATCCTACTCTTCACAACCAGTTGGCTTTGGTGCTGGTTTACTCTTCTGCAGAGCTTTTTAGTGTATGCAGAAGATGGCTCCTATTGCTGCTGAGACGAAATACATGCCTGTTTTCTGGTGTACAAAGCTGACTACTCGCTGATAGAATTCTGAGCACCACCCCTTAGATGACAAGTACCTCAGCACTGGCTCAGATGCCACCTGTGTAGTTGAGGACCACCCTTCTTTTTCCCTGTAAGCCTGTCAGATTCTTAGTACTGATGGGACTCATTGCACCCCTGTAAGCTGCTCCTATTACACCACCCAACTGTCCTGCTGATTGAGCTTGGGTTTCTTCCCCGGGCAGGGGCATTTCTAGAGAGGAGGAGGCCCATGTACAGGATCCATGCGATGTCCCAGATTCTAGAGCGCATGCGCAGATCTCCGGGAAAATGGCACTGTGCCATTTTCTTAGTGATTTCTGCAGCTCTGCTTCTGCGCCACGGGATTCTGGAGGGTAAGTATTAAAAATAATGGGTGCAGAGTGTGCACTGTGGACCTCCTGGACCCCGGGTGTCCGTGTGCACCACGCATACTGCACCCATTATAAATATGCCAGTGTCCCTAGGCCCAATACTGTAGCACCTCCTCCTTCCAGTAATGTATTTTATTATATTCTGATCTGGTACAACTGGACTCCTGCTCGGTCAGTTTACTATGACAAATTGATGTTAAACTACTGTGGTTACTGTTTTCAATTCTCATGCATGGCATTCATCCACTGCCTGCATGCCTGCTGTGACACCTGGACACTACAGGGCTATCACACCAACACTAGAGACCGGATCCCCACAAGGGTGTGGTATGCAAGGTCGACAGTAACTAGGTTGACAGTAACTAGGTCGACCACTATTGGTAGAAAGTAACTAGGTCGACAGGTTCTCTAGATCAACATGGTATAGGTCGACAGGTCAAAAGGTCGACATGAGTTTTTTATGGGTTTTTTGGTGTAGTTTTCTCTGTGCAGTGACCGGGAACCCCAATTAGTGCACCATGTCCCCTCGCTTTGGGCAAGGTGCCTCGCTGCGCTTGGCACAGGTTACTATTCCCAATCATAGTCCGCGTGGATTGTTAAGTATGAAAAAGGTCAAAAAAGAAAAAAATTGTGAAAAACTCATGTTGACCTTTTGACATGTTGACCTAGAACATGTTGACCTAGAGACCCTGTCCCCATAGAGACCCTGTTGACCTAGTTACTGTTGCACCAATAGTGGTCAACATAGTTACTGTCGACCTAGAGACCGGATCCCCACAACAAGGTAGAATCTACATGCAAAAGAAGAAGGCAAGAGTTGACAATATAAATGGTCTTACTTGGTTCTAGTAATACAATGTGTATAAATTGATAAAGAGAATAGCTGAAAGTTTGGGATTACCTCCCTCTGTCATCAACTACAGAAATGCTTCCCCATGCCATCAACAGACCACCAGATCAGACGATCAGTCAATAAGGCATCAATCAGATGAGCTCAGATTATTGGATGGTCTTAGAGCAAATGATGTACCAATAAGTCAGCTAACATCTCCTGAAATGTAGGGCCTAATTCTGAGTTGATCGCAGCAGCAATTTTGTTAGCAGTTGGGCAAAACCATGTGCAGTGCAAGAGGGGCAGATATAACATGTGCAGAGAGAGTTAGATTTGGGTGGGGTGTATTCAAACTGAAATCTAAATTGCAGTGTAAAAATAAAGCAGCCAGTATTTACCCTGCACAGAAACAAAATAACCCACCCAAATCTAACTCTCTCTGCACATGTTATATCTGCTCCCCCTGCAGTGCACATGGTTTTGCCCAACTGCTAACAAACTTGCTGCTGCGATCAACTCAGAATTACCCCCATTGGGGGTAATTCTGAGTTGATCGCAGCAGGAACTTTGATAGCAGTTGGGCAAAACCATGTGCACTGCAGGGGAGGCAGATATAACATGTGCAGAGAGAGTTAGATTTGGGTGGGTTATTTTGTTTCTGTGCAGGGTAAATACTGGCTGCTTTATTTTTACACTGCAATTTAGATTTCAGTTTGAATACACCCCACCCAAATCTAACTCTCTCTGCACATGTTATATCTGCCCCTCTTGCACTGCACATGGTTTTGCCCAACTGCTAACAAAGTTCCTGCTGCAATCAACTCAGAATTACCCCCATTGGGGGTCATTCCGAGTTGTTAGCTCGGTAAATTTCTTCGCATCGCAGCGATTTTCCGCTTAGTGAGCATGCGCAATGTCCGCACTGCGACTGCGCCAAGTAAATTTGCTATGCAGTTAGGAATTTTACTCACGGTTTTTTCCTCGTTCTGGTGATCGTAATGTGATTGACAGGAAGTGGGTGTTTCTGGGCGGAAACAGGCCGTTTTATGGGAGTGTGTGAAAAAACGCTACCGTTTCTGGGAAAAACGCGGGAGTGGCTGGAGAAACGGAGGAGTGTCTGGGCGAACGCTGGGTGTGTTTGTGACGTCAAACCAGGAACGACAAGCACTGAACTGATCGCAGATGCTGAGTAAGTCTCGAGTTACTCAGAAACTGCACAGAGATGTCTTATCGCAATATTGCGAATCTTTCGTTCGCAATTTTAAGAGGCTAAGATTCACTCCCAGTAGGCGGCTTAGCGTGTGCAAAGCTGCTAAAAGCAGCTTGCGAGCGAACAACTCGGAATGACCCCCATTGTACGCTGAATTACTGTAAGTGGAAAGATAACTCCAGTGACCTGCTGGATAGTAGCTGAGAAAGTGCTCAAGTAAGACCACTTAACCCTGGGGACCCTGGTTTTGTGGTAGCATGATCAAACAAATAACCGCTACAGAAAAGAATCTTGTAAAAGTACAACACCAATTTCAGAGAAAAAAAGCTGAATATAATAGAGCAAAGAGTGGAGATGATGAAAAAAAGAGATCATTGTATAATATAGTGAAATTGAGGGGAAATAAGTTTGTCTAAGACATACTATATCAAGAATCAGAGAGGAGAGACAAAGGAACTGTATGCCAACAGTAACAGACTGTGTCAGCTACATACCAAAAGAGCAAATAAAGAGAAAAGGGGAGGAATATACTGAGGGATCTTCTAAAACTTTCTCTCTCTTCTAATAGTAAAACAGTATGGGAAATTGCACCTGGAACTTCTGCTGATTAGCTGGAGTAAGTACAGAATTTTGCTAAAGTGTCTGATATGAATTTACAAGACTACTACTTGATACATATATATATTTGTCAGCCTGTTTCATTGACTTGTACACATTTGGCAGGGATGCATTCAATATCCAGGTTGTCGGGATCCCGGCGCTTAGCATACCAGCATGAGGATCCCGACACCTATTTTCCCTCTTGGGGTGTCCACGACACCCCTGGAGGGAGAATAAATAGTGCGGTGCCTGTAGCAAGGGGCTTTTTTGCACTCGTCTCGCTCCGGAATTCTGGCACCAAGCATCCCACTGTTGGGATTCTGACCGCTGGGATGACGGTACCCACCATATACTGTAGATACTAACTCATTTGTTAAACCCCTCTAAAAATTAGCAGCCACAACAAAATCCATATATACATTAGTACATACAGAACATTTTAGAGGAAAATCATAGCCACACTCAACATCTTGCTGCTGTGCTCAAAGCCTATTGTTGTTATTTACATTAGTGCAATAGTGGCATGGTCTTCATCTTGCAACAAGTATATTGCTAGCAGGACCACCTTCTGTCACTGTGGCATCACTACTTTCCTCTTCTAGTTTTCATTCGTTCACTTACAGTATTAATATGCCTACTGACAGCATTGCAAACCCCATTCCACTACTGAGTTTGCAATTGAGTGGACTCTTTTGCTGCCTGTCTCCCAAAAATCAAATCAGAAAAGTATACTTTGGAGGAGATTTAATAAGGCCTGGAGAGAGATACAGTGAAGAAAGATAAAGTTCCAACTAATCAGCTCCTAAGTGCCATGTTACAGGCTGTGTTTGAAAAATGACAATAATAGTAGGAGCTGATTTTATCTCTCTCCACTTTATCTCGCGCCATGTTTTGATATATCTCCCCCTACATTAGTAATGAGAATGCAGCTCTCATCATAGAAGACCTGAATATTGTGGCCAGACTTAGCTTTAGCTACCCAGCCATTGTCATCACCATAAAGAATGTCCAGCAAGAAAATAATCCTGAGTATAGTCAAGTGGCAAATATAGCACAGTATAGCATAATATAAATGTAACACTCCTTTTCTAGGTCGAACTGGTATGAGGTGTGTGTAATATGTAGTTAACTTTGGCAACATGTTCCTCTTATCCTGGCGTCTTCTTACAGCGCCTCCATCCAAGTAGATAATTTTCTGGGGTGTGTCCTAATACATAAACACCAGGGGGAGATTCGAGGGACACCCTGTCCAATCACTATCATAACACCACGCACACACAGTAATTTATAGACACAGAACACTGCAGAAACAACAATGGTGCATTTATCCTCTCACTGCCATAATGCCAGAGTCTACTGCCCTGCCGGAGAAAAGGGGGCCCAATCGGTGACTGCACACAGGCCCCCTGCTCTCTTGAAGTGGCTCTGGGGAAGGGGTTTATATAGAAATTTGTTCGTTTTATCTAGTGTAAATTGACTTGTTCCTTACATGCACCTGTGATGGACCAATAAATTGATTTCAGCAACTACCATTTTGTTTATAAATTGAGAAACTACATGCCATAGAACAGGTGAGAGTGTAGGTGGTGCATTCAGTGGTGTGACGAAGGTGGACTGACTAGAACCACACTGTCTGTGTTACAGTGTGCACGGAAGTTGAAAGTGGGCATCTTGCACATTCCGGTACATGCTAGTACACAAGAAGAAGGCTGCTTTTGACACTGTTGACCACTCTCTCCTCATACAAACACTGCAATCCCTAGGTCTTCAGGACACAGCCCTCTCTTGGTTCCTATCATACATATCTAATCGCTCTTTCAGTGTCCGTTTCTCTGAATCCACCTCCTCTTCACTACCTCTTTCAGTTGGAGTACCGCAGGGCTCAATCTTAGGTCCTCTGCTTTTCTCAATCTATACCTCATCTCTCGGGAAACTAATCAGCTCATTTGGATTTCATTATCATCCTTACGCAGATGATACTCAAATCTATCTATCCTCCCAAGATGTGTTACCATCTGTATTGGTCAGGGTCACTGAATGCCTCTCTGCCATTTCATCTTGGATGACATCTCGCCACCTCAAACTTAATATTTCCAAAACAAAGTTAATTATATTTCCACCAGCCAATAGCAATTACCAACCTGATATTTCTATCACTGTTGAGAACGCTACAAACAGCCCTACACGACAAGCTCGCTGCCTAGGTGTCATCCTTGACTCTGATCTGTCCTTTGTTCCCCACATTCAATCTGTCTCAAGATCATGTTACATGCATCTAAAAAACATATCCAAAATATGACCATATCTTACACAAGACACTGCTAAAACTCTAATCCATGCTCTATTTTTCTCCCACATTGATTATTGCAATAGTCTTCGAACTGATCTTACTAAGAAGATACTCTAACCATTACAATCCATTCTTAATGCAGCTGCGAGGCTATTATTCCTCGTTAGACGTTCATCGTCTGCAGACCCACTCTGTCAGTCCCTCCATTGGCTACCTGTATTCTACCGTATTCAATATAAAATTCTGTTACTTACACACAAGGCTATTAACCATACTACACCAACATACATCTCTTCACTTATCTCAAAGTATCTCCCAATCCGGCCATTTCGCTCTTCACAAGATCTACGTCTCTCATCCACACTCATTACTTGCTCCCATGCATGATTAAAGGACTCTTCGGGCTGCACCCACTCTGTGGAATGCCCTACCACGTACAATAAGACTCTCCTCTAGCCTTCAAACCTTCAAGCGTTCCCTGAAAACTCACCTATTCAGACAAGCTTATCAATTCCAGAACCACTCACATTACCTTCATAGCTCTAATATCCAATTATATCCTCACAGTATAGTTCACATATCCCCCACATATTATCTTTCTTTACTCTCCTTTCCCCTGAACCTGATTCATCACTGCTGTGATGTGATATCATGCAATTCACCAAGAAACTTTACAATCTGGTGAACAACTATGCAATAGATAGCACCTATCCTTGTGTTTCAATGCCTATTTCCCCATAGATTGTAAGCTTGCGAGCAGGGCCCTACTCCCTCTATATGATTGTTTGTTTTTTACCCAGTTTTGTCTTCTAATTGTGTCCAGTTGTAAAGCGCAACGGAATTTGCTGCGCTATATAAGAAACTGTTAATAAATAAATAACATAAAATCAGCAATGGCATATTATCAGATCCAGAACTCTGGCACCAGGGTCTACAGTGGCAGTAGAAGCGTCCAACTCTAAATCAGGCCCTTAGTGTCAGAAACAAATCTACAGACACATCGAGTCTGATGTTCTCTTGTAAATGTCTTAATATAAATTCCAATTGGTATTGGGCCAGTGGTATATCTACTCAAGCTATAGAGGGTACAGGTTTTAATGTTGCACATGGACTTCTGTGACAAAATGACCTACACTGCTCACCCTACTAGAAGAATTCTCAGATCACCCTTCTGTTAAATGCTTCTGTATTAATCCTTTTTAGAAAGTCTAGACTAGACAGTCTTTTGATACGCCTAAAACAAGTGAAAATATATTAAATTAAACAAAAAATAAACTGTCCCATTCCTCTCTACCCAAAAGAGGAAAGGGAACACTGCAGCCAAATTCAAATAGGGAAATCAAGGTTAATCTAGAGTTTACACCATGAAAAATCATGTAGCTCTGCTTAATACTGACTGCTTACAATTAGCACATTTGTAAGGATTCAATGTCAGATCCTAAAGTATTTGCCCTGCCTGAGCTGCTTTTTGCCTTGTAATGATAAAGTAAATTTGTGTAGGATTCCATACTTCATCATTGCAGACAATAGCCTATGGGCCTGGGGAGTATTTCAGACCTGATCGCATGCTAGCTTTTTCCGCTGCTCAGAACTGCGCATGCGTATGCACCGCAATGCGCAGGTGCATTGCACGGGTACAAAGTGGATCGTTTCTGTGCGATGGGTTTTACAAAGAATCCATTCGCACAGCCGATCGCAAGGATATTGACAGGAAGAGGGCGTTTGTGTGGGTGGCAACTGACCATTTCCAGGGAGTGGTTGTGAAAACGCAGGCGTGTCCAAGCATTTGCAGGGCCGGTGTCTGACGTCAATTTCGGTCCTGAACAGGCTGAAATGATCGCAGCGGCTGAGTAAGTCCTGGGCTACTCAGAAACTACAAAAGATCTTTTTGTACCGCTCAGCTGCACATGCGATCGCACAATTGCACAGCTAAAATATACTCCCCTGTAGGCGGTGACTATCTGATCGCAGCACTGCAAAAAACTGCAAGTGAGCGATCAGGTCTGAATTAGTCCCCTGTTCCAAAGGTGGATGTAGGGCCGGCCTGGCCATCTGGAACTTCTGGCAAATGCTAGAAGGGTCAATGGCCTAATAGGCTGGACTGGCCACTTGGTGCCATGACAAACGGGCTGGATAAGCAAGCTCCGCCTCCAGTGAATCTGCTCGGCCACCATGCATATAGAGAGACAGAGGCATGCTGCGAGGCCAGGCCCACGTGACTCATTGCACGCCCCCTTGAGATTCACAATGCCAGTCCGTCCCTGGGTGGATGTTTTTGGATTTGATTGAAGCTTTTGTACTATGCATGCAGTGTGCACATGCCCAATCTGAGTCGCAGTGAGGATTTGAACACAGAGAGATTGACAGACATAGAGCATTTGTGGGAGATAATGAGTGTGTTGAATCAATTGTGGGTGTGTTGTGACCATTTTAGGGGGTGTCTTCATGTGTGTACACAGACAGATCCAATGGCTTTGGTGGCTTACTTTTCTACCATAGGGTTGCTAACATGATCAATGGTGCGACCAATGTATGTCAATATTGCATCTATGTATGTAAGCCCTGGATTAAAGTCGCCGCCAGTTGGCATCTCTGTACAAATCCCTTAGGAGGAGGTGAGTAAATAAACAACAATATGGTCAAAACATACAGGTGTTGGCGCTTAGTAGACAGAAATTAGTACAAAAATAAAGATAAATACTATTATTATAATCATTGAAGTAAATGTACTCCCATGTGTTTTTTTTTTTTAATCCCACTAAGGGTTGGCACACTTCCCACATCAGAAAAAAATATTGAATGAGGTTAAAAAAAACATCTACATTCAAAAAGACGAAAACCCAGACCATATAGATGATGTGAATGAAAGTTTACCTCTTGGAGTTCAACAAATACTTCACAGTGCCCGCAGATCTATAAATTATTCCATTCCCAGAATACCTTTCTGCTCCGATCTGCTGTTGCTTGAAGATTCCATCAACCGTGTCAACTCTAAGAAAATGTAGAGCCTCAAAGCTAGGAACAACACCCGCTCTCAGGCTTGCAGCTGGGTCTCAGCCAGGCCTCTCTGCCTATAAACATTCCTCTCTGTATAACTTCTAATCCTTAAACCAGAGGTTGCCAAATGTGCTCCTCAAGAGACCCTAACAGGCTAGGTTATAAGGATGAGGAAGAGGTGGTATTCAGGCAAAAAAAAACATTTACATTTGAATTTGCTCTAGGAGTATATGATTTTATGTGATGCTTCCCCTTTTTAATGATAGAATGAACAAGTATAGAAAAAGGAGTACATTTATTTAAAAAAAACCCAAAGCAAACAAACAGTAGAACGTGTATTGCTTATTTTGATTCTCTTGTTTATGGCTATTTAAGCTTAATCTATCATAATTATCAAGCACTTACTCTGTATGTAACAAAAGCGACAAAAATGCATTTTTAAATAAATAAAGCAAACCATTGTAATTATACTTTATGTAACCACAGAAACCAAGATTTTCTATATAAGATAGATACACAGTGCTCAGAAGACTGCTATGTTGAACACATCATCTACTGCATTGCTCATTACTCCACAATCAATTAAAGACTGAGGTAAATTATATTTCTCCTTTTATTGGTTTTATACAGTATCTATCTATCTATCTATCTATCTATCTATCTATCTATCTATCTATCTATCTATCTATCTATCTACAGTATCTATATACAAAACAAGCACCAAGCGTTGCACACACAAAGTCTGTAGAGTAGACAACTGATTGTGCATGGTAGGGTTGTCACTAGGGGTGTTGTGATATGAGCAGCTGCGCAGAGTGCACCCTCTGTGGGCAGCACCCTCGCTGCCCCATGACCGTTACTTCTGGCTAGCAAGGAGACAGTTGCCCTGAAGTCTTTGCAGCCAATTGGAGCATCCACAGGATGCATTGGACTGCAATACACGTAACAGTGCTGATGGCCGCGGTGCCTCTGGTCGACATCATGACAATGCGTGATATGGGGACGCAGCCAGCACAGGGCACATATGTGCTTGAGTGCCGGTCTCTAGGCTTTGCTGACTATACTGACTTGGATGAGAGATCTATAAGATCCTTGCACAAAAATAAACAAACACATTAGAAATATACAAATCCATTACCCTTGCTTTAAAATAAACTTAAACTTTTCTTCTTCATGTCTGCCTTTGTCTTGCTATGCTCTTTTCATCTGTGCATCTTCTATCTAAAGCTACAGCTACTGTCTGAGAGCCTTTCTCAAAATTACATGAATTTATTTCTTCTTTTTTTTAATAGGATGCGTCTATTTGTTTGGAACTACAATTCCCAGCATGCCTTTGTATCTGTATGTGCACAACAGCTGGAATGCCATAGGTTGCCCACGCTTATGGATCTCTTAATGCTATGGCTACTATACTTGGAAGAAGCAGCAATGCTACCATATGATAATGCAGCAGAGTCGTCTGAGTAGACACCTCCTGCATGCATGTGTGATCCTCTGCTGAGTCTGACGATGCAGCATCGGACCACCTGCAACACCATATGCCTGCTGAGTAACCCATGAGGTCACACAGACCAGCTGTGCAGCTCTGTTGCCAGGAAATATTCATCAGAAGACAGAGACCCAAACCTCAGCACAAAACGGAGACGACACACCAGAGGCCATCACCGCCCCCTCTCTACCCCAAAAAAAAACATTCAAGGACACAGCACCTGTACTCCACATGCGCAGTATGGGTCCGGCACATGTGCAATGTACTGAACATCTGTGTATTGCGTACAACTTCGGCTTGCAGACCTGAATCACTGCTTTAATTCACACTTCAGATTTGCAGCAATAACCATCTTTGTAAAAGAGTGGCTTTGTGAGAATGCAGAGTGGTATATTAAGAGGCTTGCTTGTTTGATAGAGGAAAACCAAATTTAATAACTTAAAAATTCTGCTTGAGGGAAATTCCGCCATCCTTTTACCATACTTACCAACTCTCCCTGATTGTTGGGGAGACTCCCTGAAATATTAACAATCTCCCTGACTCCCTTAAGAATCTAGAAATCTCCCTGATTGCACCTTACCCACAGTACAGTATGTTAGATTTTTATTTTATTTTTGGTAGTGATGAGCGGGTTCGGATCCTCGGGTTCGGATCCTTTTACATGGGTCAGAGCGACTCAGATCCTCCCGCCTTGCTCGGTTAACCCGAGCGCGCCCGAACGTCATCATCCCGCTGTTGGATTCTCGCGAGACTCGGATTCTATATAAGGAGCCGCGCGTCGCCGCCATTTTCACACGTGCATTGAGATTGATAGGTAGAGGACGTGGCTGGCGTCCTCTCCGTTATAGTAGAACACAGAGTGACTTAGTTAGTTATAATTCTGGGGAGGATTGGGGACGGAGAGCAGCTGTTAGGGAGTACAGTGCAGGGTTTTGATTATACCACCAGTGAGTTTAATCCTTTGTTTCTTTGCCTGAAAAAAACGCTCCGACCACCATATCTGTGCTCACTCAGTGTGCTGCACTGCTGCATGATATATCTGTGCTGAGTGCACTGCTCTGCTCACACTGCCTAATTGTGGGGACTGGGGAGCAGTTATAGTAGGAGTACAGTGCACAGTTTTGCTGACAGTGACCACCAGTCCAGTATACGTTTGTCTGCCTGAAAAACACTCCTGTGTTTTTTTTTTCTTCATACAAGTTTAGCAGTCTGCTGACAGTGTCCACCAGGTCCGTTATACAGTATATTATATATATAAGCAGCAGTACGGTAGGCCACGGCTGTACCTACCTCTGTGTCGTCAGTGCACTCGTCGTCCATAAGTATAAGTAATACTATACTATTCATCCATCTACATTGTATACCTGTGGTGTTTTTTTTTTCTTCATACTAGTTTAGCAGTCTGCTGACAGTGTCCACCAGGTCCGTTATACAGTATATTATATATATAAGCAGCAGTACGGTAGGCCACTGCTGTACCTACCTCTGTGTCATCACTCGTCGTCCATAAGTAATATAATACTATACTATCCATCCATCTACATTGTATACCTGTGGTGTTTTTTTTTTCTTCATCCTTGTTTAGCAGTCTGCTGACAGTGTCCACCAGGTCCGTTATACAGTATATTATATATATAAGCAGCAGTACGGTAGGCCACTGCTGTACCTACCTCTGTGTCGTCACTCGTCGTCCATAAGTAATATAATACTATACTATCCATCCATCTACATTGTATACCTGTGGTGTTTTTTTTTCTTCATCCTAGTTTAGCAGTCTGCTGACAGTGTCCACCAGGTCCGTTATACAGTATATTATATATATAAGCAGCAGTACGGTAGGCCACGGCTGTACCTACCTCTGTGTCGTCACTCGTCGTCCATAAGTAATATAATACTATACTATCCATCCATCTACATTGTATACCTGTGGTGTTTTTTTTTCCTTCATACTAGTTTAGCAGTCTGCTGACAGTGTCCACCAGGTCCGTTATACAGTATATTATATATATAAGCAGCAGTACGGTAGGCCACGGCTGTACCTACCTCTGTGTCGTCACTCGTCGTCCATAAGTAATATAATACTATACTATCCATCCATCTACATTGTATACCTGTGGTGCTTTTTTTCTTCATACCAGTTTAGCAGTCTGCTGACAGTGTCCACCAGGTCCGTTATACAGTATATTATATATATAAGCAGCAGTACGGAAGGCCACGGCTGTACCTACCTCTGTGTCGTCAGTGCACTCATCGTCCATAAGTAATATAATACTATACTATCCATCCATCTACATTGTATACCTGTGTTGTTGTTTTTTTCTTCATACTAGTTTAGCAGTCTGCTGACAGTGTCCACCAGGTCCGTTATACAGTATATTATATATATAAGCAGCAGTACGGTAGGCCACGGCTGTACCTACCTCTGTGTCGTCAGTGCACTCGTCGTCCATAAGTAATATAATACTATACTATCCATCCATCTACATTGTATACCTGTGTTGTTGTTTTTTTGTTCATACTAGTTTAGCAGTCTGCTGACAGTGTCCACCAGGTCCGTTATACAGTATATTATATATATAAGCAGCAGTACTGTAGGCCACAGCTGTACCTACCTCTGTGTCGTCAGTGCACTCGTCGTCCATAAGTAATATAATACTATACTATCCATCTATCTACATTGTATACCTGTGTTGTTGTTTTTTTTCTTCATACTAGTTTAGCAGTCT
The DNA here is from genome assembly GCF_028390025.1 of Pseudophryne corroboree. NCBI lineage: Eukaryota > Metazoa > Chordata > Amphibia > Anura > Myobatrachidae > Pseudophryne > Pseudophryne corroboree. The sequence continues at coordinate 1,104,910,568 of NC_086444.1, read as the reverse complement.
GCTGACAGTGTCCACCAGGTCCGTTATACAGTATATTATATATATAAGCAGCAGTACGGTAGGCCACGGCTGTACCTACCTCTGTGTCGTCACTCGTCGTCCATAAGTAATATAATACTATACTATCCATCCATCTACATTGTATACCTGTGGTGTTTTTTTTTTCTTCATCCTAGTTTAGCAGTCTGCTGACAGTGTCCACCAGGTCCGTTATACAGTATATTATATATATGTAAGCAGCAGTACGGTAGGCCACGGCTGTACCTACCTCTGTGTCGTCACTGGTCGTCCATAAGTAATATAATACTATACTATCCATCCATCTACATTGTATACCTGTGGTGTTTTTTTTTTCTTCATACTAGTTTAGCAGTCTGCTGACAGTGTCCACCAGGTCCGTTATACAGTATATTATATATAAAAGCAGCAGTACGGTAGGCCACGGCTGTACCTACCTCTGTGTCATCACTCGTCGTCCATAAGTAAAATAATACTATACTATCCACCCATCTACATTGTATACCTGTGGTGGCTTTTAGTTGTGCGCAAAATATGGAGAACAAAAATGTGGAGGTTAAAAAAATAGGGAAAGATCAAGATCCACTTCCACCTCGTGCTGAAGCTGCTGCCACTAGTCATGGCCGAGACGATGAAATGCCTTCAACGTCGTCTGCCAAGGCCGATGCCCAATGTCATAGTACAGAGCATGTAAAATCCAAAACACAAAAGATCAGTAAAAAAATGACCCAAAAATCAAAATTAAATGCGTCTGAGGAGAAGCGTAAACTTGCCAATATGCCATTTACGACACGGAGTGGCAAGAAACGGCAGAGGCCCTGGCCTATGTTCATGGCTAGTGGTTCAGCTTCACATGAGGATGGAAGCACTCATCCTCTTGCTAGAAAAAAGAAAAGACTTGCGGCAAAAGCACAGCAAAGAACTGTGCGTTCTTCGAAATCACAAATCCCAAAGGAGAGTCCAATTGTGTCGGTTGCGATGCCTGACCTTCCCAACACTGGACGGGAAGAGCTTGCGCCTTCCACCATTTGCACGCCCCCTGCAAGTGTTGAAAGGAGCACCCGCAGTCCAGTTCCTGATAGTGAAATTGAAGATGTCAGTGTTGAAGTACACCAGGATGAGGATATGGGTGTTGCTGGCGCTGGGGAGGAAATTGACAAGGAGGATTCTGATGGTGAGGTGGTTTGTTTAAGTCAGGCACCCGGGAAGACACCTGTTGTCCGTGGGAGGAATATGGCCATTGACATGCCTGGTGAAAATACAAAAAAAATCAGCTCTTCAGTGTGGAAGTATTTCAACAGAAATGCGGACAACAGGTGTCAAGCCGTGTGTTGCCTTTGTCAAGCTGTAATAAGTAGGGGTAAGGACGTTAACCACCTCGGAACATCCTCCCTTATACGTCACCTGCAGCGCATTCATAATAAGTCAGTGACAAGTTCAAAAACTTTGGGCGACAGCGGAAGCAGTCCACTGACCAGTAAATCCCTTCCTCTTGTAACCAAGCTCGCGCAAACCACACCACCAACTCCCTCAGTGTCAATTTCCTCCTTACCCAGGAAAGCCAATAGTCCTGCAGGCCATGTCACTGGCAAGTCTGACGAGTCCTCTCCTGCCTGGGATTCCTCCGATGCATCCTTGAGTGTAACGCCTACTGCTGCTGGCGCTGCTGTTGTTGCTGCTGGGAGTCGATCGTCATCCCAGAGGGGAAGTCGGAAGACCACTTGTACTACTTCCAGTAAGCAATTGACTGTCCAACAGTCCTTTGCGAGGAAGATGAAATATCACAGCAGTCATCTTGTTGCAAAGCGGATAACTGAGGCCTTGACAACTATATTGGTATTAGACGTGCGTCCAGTATCCGCCGTTAGTTCACAGGGAACTAGACAATTGCTTGAGGTAGTGTGCCCCCGTTACCAAATACCATCTAGGTTCCACTTCTCTAGGCAGGCGATACCGAGAATGTACACGGACATCAGAAAAAGACTCACCAGTGTCCTAAAAAATGCAGTTGTACCCAATGTCCACTTAACCACGGACATGTGGACAAGTGGAGCAGGGCAGACTCAGGACTACATGACTGTGACAGCCCACTGGGTAGATGTACTGCCTCCCACAGCAAGAACAGCAGCGGCGGCACCAGTAGCAGCATCTCGCAAACGCCAACTCGTTCCTAGGCAGGCTACGCTTTGTATCACCACTTTCCAGAATACGCAACAGCTGAAAACCTCTTACGGCAACTGAGGAAGATCATCGCAGAATGGCTTACCCCAATTGGACTCTCCTGGGGATTTGTGGCATCGGACAACGCCAGCAATATTGTGCATGCATTACATCTGGGCAAATTCCAGCACGTCCCATGTTTTGCACATACCTTGAATTTGGTGGTGCAGAATTATTTAAAAAATGACAGGGGCGTGCAAGAGATGCTGTCGGTGGCCAGAAGAATTGCGGGCCACTTTCGGCGTACAGGCACCGCGTACAGAAGACTGGAGCACCACCAAAAACACCTGAACCTGCCCTGCCATCATCTGAAGCAAGAGGTGGTAACGAGGTGGAATTCAACCCTCTATATGCTTCAGAGGATGGAGGAGCAGCAAAAGGCCATTCAAGCCTATACATCTGGCCACGATATAGGCAAAGGAGGTGGAATGCACCTGTCTCAAGCGCAGTGGAGAATGATTTCAACGTTGTGCAAGGTTCTGCAACCTTTTGAACTTGCCACACGTGAAGTCAGTTCAGACACTGCCAGCCTGAGTCAGGTCATTCCCCTCATCAGGCTTTTGCAGAAGAAGCTGGAGGCATTGAAGGAGGAGCTAAAACAGAGCGATTCCGCTAGGGATGTGGGACTTGTAGATGGAGCCCTTCATTCGCTTAACCAGGATTCACGGGTGGTCAATCTGTTGAAATCAGAGCACTACATTTTGGCCACCGTGCTCGATCCTAGATGTCTGCAGAGGTTCAAAGAACTGCTGGTGAGAAAATTGTCAAGTCAAGCGGAACGCGACCCGTCAACATCTCCTCCTTCACATTCTCCCGCAACTGGGGGTGCGAGGAAAAGGCTACGAATTCCGAGCCCACCCGCTGGCGGTGATGCAGGGAAGTCAGGAGCAACTGCTGATGCTGACATCTAGTCCGGACTGAAGGACCTGCCAACGATTACTGACATGTTGTCTACTGTCACTGCATATGATTCTCTCACCATTGAAAGAATGGTGGAGGATTATATGAGTGACCGCATCCAAGTAGGCACGTCAGACAGTCCGTACGTATACTGGCAGGAAAAAGAGGCAATTTGGAGGCCCTTGCACAAACTGGCTTTATTCTACCTAAGTTGCCCTCCCTCCAGTGTGTACTCCGAAAGAGTGTTTAGTGCCGCCGCTCATCTTGTCAGCAATCGGCGTACGAGGTTACTACCAGAAAATGTGGAGAAGATGATGTTCATTAAAATGAATTATAATCAATTCCTCCATGGAGACATTCACCAGCAGCAATTGCCTCCAGAAAGTACACGTGGACCTGAGATGGTGGATTCCAGTGGGGACGAATTAATAATCTGTGAGGAGGGGGATGTACACAGTGAAAGGGGTGATGAATCGGACGATGATGATGAGGTGGACATCTTGCCTCTGTAGAGCCAGTTTGTGCAAGGAGAGATTGCTTCTTTTTTGGTGGGGGCCCAAACCAACCAGTCATTTCAGTCACAGTCGTGTGGCAGACCCTGTCGCTGAAATGATGGGTTGGTTAAAGTGTGCATGTCCTGTTTATACAACATAAGGGTGGGTGGGAGGGCCCAAGGACAATTCCAGCTTGCACCTCTTTTTTCTTTCATTTTTCTTTGCGTCATGTGCTGTTTGGGGAGTATTTTTTGGAAGGGCCATCCTGCCTGACACTGCAGTGTCACTCCTAGATGAGCCAGGTGTTTGTTTCGGCCACTAGGGTCGCTTAGCTTACTCACACAGCTACCTCATTGCGCCTCTTTTTTTCTTTGCGTCATGTGCTGTTTGGGGAGTATTTTTTGGAAGGGCCATCCTGCCTGACACTGCAGTGCCACTCCTAGATGTGCCAGGTGTTTGTGTCGGCCACTAGGGTCGCTTAGCTTAGTCATCACACAGCTACCTCATTGCGCCTCTTTTTTTCTTTGCGTCATGTGCTGTTTGGGGAGTATTTTTTGGAAGGGCCATCCTGCCTGACACTGCAGTGCCACTCCTAGATGGGCCAGGTGTTTGTGTCGGACACTAGGGTCGCTTAGCTTACTCACACAGCTACCTCATTGCTCCTCTTTTTTTCTTTGCGTCATGTGCTGTTTGGGGAGTATTTTTTGGAAGGGCCATCCTGCGTGAGATGGGCCAGGTGTTTGTGCCGGCCACTAGGGTCGCTTAGCTTACTCACACAGCTACCTCATTGCGCCTCTTTTTTTCTTTGCGTCATGTGCTGTTTGGGGAGTATTTTTTGGAAGGGCCATCCTGCCTGACACTGCAGTGCCACTCCTAGATGGGCCAGGTGTTTGTGTCGGCCACTAGGGTCGCTTAGCTTACTCACACAGCTACCTCATTGCGCCTCTTTTTTTCTTTGCGTCATGTGCTGTTTGGGGAGTATTTTTTGGAAGGGCCATCCTGCGTGACACTGCAGTGCCACTCCTAGATGGGCCAGGTGTTTGTGTCGGCCACTAGGGTCGCTTAGCTTACTCACACAGCTACCTCATTGCGCCTCTTTTTTTCTTTGCGTCATGTGCTGTTTGGGGAGTATTTTTTGGAAGGGCCATCCTGCCTGACACTGCAGTGCCACTCCTAGATGGGCCAGGTGTTTGTGTCGGCCACTAGGGTCGCTTAGCTTAGTCGTCACACAGCTACCTCATTGCGCCTCTTTTTTTCATTGCGTCATGTGCTGTTTGGGGAGTATTTTTTGGAAGGGCCATCCTGCCTGACACTGCAGTGCCACTCCTAGATGGGCCAGGTGTTTGTGTCGGCCACTATGGTCGCTTAGCTTACTCACACAGCTACCTCATTGCGCCTCTTTTTTTCTTTGCGTCATGTGCTGTTTGGGGAGTATTTTTTGGAAGGGCCATCCTGCCTGACACTGCAGTGCCACTCCTAGATGGGCCAGGTGTTTGTGTCGGCCACTTGTGTCGCTTAGCTTAGCCATCCAGCGACCTCGGTGCAAATTTTAGGACTAAAAATAATATTGTCAGGTGTGAGGTGTTCAGAATAGACTGGAAATGAGTGTAAATTATGGTTATTGAGGTTAATAATACTATGGGATCAAAATGACCCCCAAATTCAATGATTTAAGCTGTTTTTTAGGGTTTTTTGAAAAAAACACCCGAATCCAAAACACACCCGAATCCGACAAAAAAAATTCGGTGAGGTTTTGCCAAAACACGTTCGAACCCAAAACACGGCCGCGGAACCGAACCCAAAACCAAAACACAAAACCCGAAAAATTTCCGGTGCACATCACTAATTTTTTTGGGGGAAACAGAGATACTGTACATGTATATTCAAATGGGATCATTTCCCTGCATTAGTTATAAGGCAAAATAATCCCTATGGCTACACGCATTTTTAAATAATAATTTCTCGTAGCTAGCTACTTATATGGAACCGGGAAAAGCATCAGTATCTTTTCATCAACACGTAGATCTTACTAACTGCTTTGGGGCTCATTTACATTTGGATGTAATGTAAGTCATTTTTATGACACCCCTCTCAGATGTACTAGTCCCCATCCACACTGATAGGTGTTACATTCATACAGTAATCTCCCTGAAATGCTTCCTCAAAAGTAGGCAAGTATTGTACGTATTTTACATACAGCCCAACACCCACCGAGAACTGGTCCTGCTAATATCATAACTATTCAATTGTTCAACAAATACTTTTACTAAAAGTACAGCTGTCATAAGCTTTCTCTTTGTAGAACCAAAACTCAACATCTCATGGTGTCTGCTTGCAAGGTAGGGAATAGGCAGCTGAACTCATTGAGCGCTGAAGCATCATTTTGACAGAATCCATCATCCGGAATTAACCAAAAATGTAGAATGGATTTTAAGAAAAATGTGTCCAGCAGATTATTTGTTGTATTAATGTCACTGGTGCGCCTTAACAGTGCCTCTTTCTCAGGCAGGCCGAGTGTGTGCCCTATATGACTGCAATGGCTGTGAATTACTGTGCTATGGTATATACTGTATGATACAGAAAAGCATACTATTTGCTCACATTTACAAGTGGATTATAATTTATTGATAATTTGTCTGTTTCAAATCACAGCGACATATGGTCGGATACTCTTGGTGTATTCCCTAAACTTAATACAATAAAAGGAAGCTGGCACCGCTACAGTAAAAAGCATGACTTACTGCTAAGCTCAGAAATGTGACCTGGCATAACATCTGCCTCTGACAAAGCCTGGGACAGCTGCCAGAACTTTATAATTCACATAGTACAAACCCTCTCTCTTTCTGCATATCACTGAACAAGTGGAGAAAAAAATGACTTAATTACTAAAAAAAAAACTGACAGCAAACTTTGCAAAGGGATATCTAAAATAGGACAATTTTGGCAAATACGTGAATTGTCCACACACAGAGTTTCACAGTAGCTTCATTTATTTCACTTTGCTGAATACATGTTTGCAATATTCAACACGTCAAAAACACAAACAGTTAAGTTGCTAACATTTCAGCATGGTCTAGGTGGCAGCATCTGTGGAAGCACTGGCATCACTAGGGGTGTGCGGGAGGGGGAAGGGCAGACCACATTCAGTCATAGCCAGATTAAGGGAGAGGGATACAGGGGATACTGTACCTCAGTACCCCCTCTGGCAGGGGGCCCCCCAGCTGGAGCACATTGTAGCACTCCCTCTTGTGTATCAGGCAGCCAGAATGCAAGAACGACAGTATGCAGTGAGGTACTGAAGTATCAGGTTTCAAGAGCTACTGATGGTAGGAGGGGTAAAGAGCTGTAAGTGACCCAGTGAACCAAGCATCTACTCATCTTCTGTGCTGAAATACCTATGTTATCATTTAATTAGTTCAACACAGGTGATGCCAATCATATATTAAGAGTGAAGTCTGGGAGCAGAGCATTTTTTTCCTTCTGGAATGGGTCATATTGGGGGGTATACACAATCTAATATACACACCCTTCACCCTTCTCCATGCCCCCTTGTCTTAAGTGACCTTGGATCTCTAAGGTTTAATCAGACCCTGCACTCCTGCTCAATGGTAGAAGCTGGGTTCTGCACTGTAACATTACGTGCAGCATCTGGCTCCTGTCACAGTGTCACAGTGTAGGAGCCGGTACTGCAAATTTACTGGTCTTGGGGGGCAGCCCGCATCTCCAGGACCTCCCCAGATTGACATGGGGGGTCCGGGCTGTGGGGAGATGCCTCCTACCCACAAAGCAATTTCCCAACCTATGATGCCATGCCTCTTTTCATCAACGTGTAAAGAACAGGCCTTCACGCTCCGGGTGTCACCTGAGGTAAGGAAACCACTGTATGGGAGGGAGGGATTTCATACATTTGTATTTTTTGCAGAAGGATATGGTCATATTGAGACATAGACCCGATCGCACGTTGCACTTCTTCGCAGCGGTGCGATTGGGTCTGGAATGCACATGAGCAGAGTGTGCACTGCGCACGCACGTCATTGCCCGGTGACAACCGTCGTTGGGCAACGACGCTGACAGCGAAGAAAGCGGTCGCAGCAGCAGGAAGGCATTCCGGGGCGTCAACTGACCGTTTGAAGCCGTTTTCAGGGTGTGGTAAGAAAAATGCAGGCATGTCCAGGCGAACAGAGGGTGGATGTCCATGTCAAAGCCGTGACCATCATCGCTGGACCCGTCGCACAGGGTAGGTATGTCCAGGGCTGGTCTTGTTTTGTGTGAAACTCTTTTAGCATAGCAGGGCTGCACAAGCAATCGCAGCCCTGCTATGCTAAAATACACTCCCCCATAGGCGGAGATTAGTTGATCGCATCAGCAGCAAAAAGTTGCTTGGTGCGATCAACTCGGAATGAGGGCCATACCCTTGCTGAATGAGGTCTAGCAGCACTTACACACTTTGAATTGCATCCACTTGGAAAAATCACTTTTTGTTGTTGTGGATAACAATACTTCAAAGAGCTTAAATTTATGGAAACTGCATTTAGTGACATACTGTATTCCCACATCAGCAGGGTGTCAAAGGACCTGATTCCGATTCGTAAGGAATTGCACAGTTGTAGGGAAACAGCTGTGCAATTCTGTACAAATAAAATGCAACTACAGCAGGAGGAATCTGTACGAAATAGACGCCTATTGCATGCACCTACCAGAGCTGAGTGCTGCATCTGCAGACACAGCATTAGATCGCCATCACAACCATCAGTTGCAACTCGCTGAAGCTTAATCAGATTGGCCATAGGATCCAGTTAGCTTGGTCCATGAAGTCTGTGTCTGATGACATAAAACCTGGGCACAGCTCTCATATAATATAGGGGAAACAATGCCCCATTTTGAAGAATGGTGTCAGTTGCTGCTAGTGCAGAACGGGTCTTGCACCTGCACAGACCCACAAACATCAGATTTGCTTACAAATACGAATCAGGCCCAAAGTCTTTAGCCAGGGCTGTTTCTTGGGGCAGGCGAGCAATGCAACCGCACTGGGTGCCCGCCGCGGCACTAACTGTGGCTCCCTGCTTCCCCCTCCTGTTTCTCCCCGAGTAACCCGCTCGGGGGGCGGAGTTTCACGGAATGACGCGGTTGCGTCGTTACGTCACGATACAACCCCGTCACTGCGTGAAACTCCCCCCCCCCCCCGAGCGGAGAACAGAGGGGGATCCAAGTTAGGAAGAGGGAAAGGCCGGCGCGAGGAGCGACTGGTGAGGCGGGCCAAAGAGCGGTAATCGCCTCTGTAAGTATTCCCTCTCTCTCTCTCTCTCTCTCTCTCTCAATGTGTAAAATGGGGACACCTGCCGTAATGTGTGAAATGGGGACTCTTGCCTGCCGTAGTGTGGGGATTTAATGTATCAAGGGCATTGCGGTGTGTGGCATAATATGGTGCAGGGGGCATTACTGTGTGGGGCTTAATATGGTAGATTTTTTTTTTCCTGTGGTGGTCGTGATCTGTTGGAGCAGGGTCAAAAACTGGATTGTGAGGTAGTCTTTTCAGACGAGGCCATGGCCATTTAAATGAGGCCACACCCATTTAGACGAGGCCACGCCCCCTTGCCGGGAGCGCGCTCAAGTTTTTTTTTAAATCTAGGTGTGTGTGTGTGGGGGGGGGGGGGGGCGGCACATTTTTTTTATGTCATGGGGGGGCGCATTTTTAAATCTCGCACTGGGAGCCAAATTGGCTAGAAACAGCCCTGTCTTTAGCTAAAGGGCCCTATTCACTGGCCGACCCGCCGCCGAGCTGCCCGACGGCGGATACGGCCGACGAGCGACCCGGCGGCGGGGGGGCAGTGACGGGGGGAGTGAAGTTTCTTCACTCCCCCCGTCACGCGGCTGCATTGAAGTGCAGGCAAATATGGACGAGATCGTCCATATTGGCCTGCATGCACAGCCGACGGGAGACCAGCGATGAAAGAGCGCGGGGACACGCATCGTTCATCGCTGGAGTCTCCACACTGAAAGATATGAACGAGTTCTCGTTCATTTATGAACGAGATCGTTCATATCTTTCCGAAAATCGGCCAGTGTGTAGGGCACTTAACAATTAAAAAAAAAAAACTAATTTCAACTCATCTACACTATGCTTCAGTGGGATTCTATTCACATAATCCATTTCCCTGGAACAAAAAAATAAATACCACACCAGTTCCACATAGTAGCTTGGGTATAGCATGAGATTCCTCCCATACCTCGCAACATCTGAGAAAGGGGAATTGGGAACTTATGTGCATGTGTCATCAGGGCAGCAATTCAGTACAGTAGGTGAGGGAGAGTGACTTCCCCCTGCCCCCCACTGCACACTGCCGCCCAGTGCTCAAAAAAGCAGACTGTCCTGGCAAAATTGAGACGGTTGGAAGGTTTGGATTCTTTAAAAGAACTATTAATAAATAATAATGATGTAAAGATATATTCAAAATGATACTGTTCTGAAACATAAGGGATATGTATATTACGCAGTTGTATATCTGGCACCGTGAGGCATTTGTGTATCTGGCACAGTCGGGCATTTGTGTATCTGGCACTGGGAGAGCGTATCTTGCACTGTGGGGACATATATGACACTGCTGGGGACATTTGTGTATCTGGCACCGTGAGGTATTTGTGTATCTGGCACTGTGGGGCAATTGTGTATTTGGCACTGTGGGGCATTTGTGTATCTGTCACCATGGGGCATTTATGTATCTGGCAGTAGGGGAGCATATCTGGCACTGTGGGGGCATATATGGCATTGCTGGGGACATTTGTGTATCTAGCACTGAGGGGCATTTGTGTATCTTGTACTGTGGGGCATTTGTGTATCTGTCACTGTGGGGCATTTGTGTATCTGGCACTTGGGGAGCGTATCTGGCACTGTGGGGGCATATATGGCACTGTGGGGGCATATATGGCACTGCTGGGGGCATTGTGCATTTGGCACTGGGGAAGTGGATCTGGCACTGTGGGGGCATATATGGCACTGCTGGGGGCATTGTGCATCTGGCACCATGGGGCATTTGTGTATCTGGCACTGGGGAAGTGGATCTGGCACTGTGGGGGCATATATGGCACTGCTGGGGCCATTTGTGTATCTGGCACTGTGGGGCATTTGTATTTTTGTACTGTGGGGCATTTGTGTATCTGGCACTGTGGGGAATTTGTATATCTGGCACCGTGGGGCATTTGTGTATCTGGCACTGGGGGAGCGTATCTGGCACTGTGGGGTAATATATGACACTGCTGGTGGCCTTTGTGTATCTGGCACTGTGGGGTATTTGTGTATCTGACACTGCTGGGGACATTTGTGTATCTGGCACTGTGGGGCATTTGTGTATTTGGCACCGTGGGGCATTTATGTATCTTGTACAGTGGGGCATTTGTGTATCTGGCACTGTAGGGCATTTGTGTATTTGTACCGTAGGGCATTTGTGTATCGGGCACTGTGGGGAATTTGTGTGGGGCATTTGTGTATCTGGCACCGTGGGGCATTTGTGTATCTGGCACTGGGGGAGCATACCTGGCACTGTGGGGTAATTTATGACACTGCTGGTGGCCTTTGTGTATCTGGCACCGTGGGGTATTTGTGTATCTGGCACTGTGGGGCATTTGTGTATTTGGCACTGTGGAGCATTTGTGTATCTTTCACCATGGGGCATTTGTGTATCTGGCAATGGGGGAGCATATCTGGCACTGTGGGGGGCATATATGGCACTGCTGGGGACATTTGTGTATCTGGCACTGTGGGGCATTTGTGTATTTGGCACCGTGGGCATTTGTGTATCTTGCGCTGTGTGGCATTTGTGTATCTTGCACTGTGTGGCATTTGTGTATCTGGCACTGTGGGAATTTGTATATCTGGCATCGTGGGGTATTTGTGTATCTGGCACTGGGGGAGCGTATCTGGCACTGTGGGGTAATATATGACACTGCTGGTGGCCTTTGTGTATCTGGCACTGTGGGGTATTTGTGTATCTGGCACTGCTGGGGACATTTGTGTATCTGGCACTGTGGGGCATTTGTGTATTTGGCACCATGGGGCATTTGTGTATCTTGTACTGTGGGGCATTTGTGTATCTGGCACTGTAGGGCATTTGTGTATTTGTACCGTAGGGCATTTGTGTATCTGGCACTGTGGGGAATTTGTATATCTGGCACCATGGGGCATTTGTGTATCTGGCACTGGGGGAGCGTATCTGGCACTGTGGGGTAATATATGACACTGCTGGTGGCCTTTGTGTATCTGGCACTGTGGGGTATTTGTGTATCTGGCACTGTGGGGCATTTGTGTATTTGGCACTGTGGGGCATTTGTGTATTTGGCACCATGGGGCATTTGTGTATCTTGTACAGTGGGGCATTTGTGTATCTGGCACTGTAGGGCATTTGTGTATTTGTACCGTAGGGCATTTGTGTATCGGGCACTGTGGGGAATTTGTATATCTGGCACCATGGGGCATTTGTGTATCTGGCACTGGGGGAGCATATCTGGCACTGTGGGGTAATATATGACACTGCTGGTGGCCTTTGTGTATCTGGCACCGTGGGGTATTTGTGTATCTGGCACTGTGGGGCATTTGTGTATTTGGCACTGTGGAGCATTTGTGTATCTGTCACCATGGGGCATTTGTGTATCTGGCAATGGGGGAGTATATCTGGCACTGTGAGGGGCATATATGGCACTGCTGGGGACATTTGTGTATCTGGCACTGTGGGGCATTTGTGTATTTGGCACCGTGGGCATTTGTGTATCTTGCGCTGTGTGGCATTTGTGTATCTTGCACTGTGTGGCATTTGTGTATCTGGCACTGTGGGGCATTTGTGTATCTTGCACTGTGGGGAATTTGTATATCTGGCATCGTGGGGCATTTGTGTATCTGGCACTGGGGGAGCGTATCTGGCACTGTGGGGTAATATATGACACTGCTGGTGGCCTTTGTGTATCTGGCACTGTGGGGTATTTGTGTATCTGGCACTGCTGGGGACATTTGTGTATCTGCACTGTGGGGCATTTGTGTATTTGGCACCATGGGGCATTTGTGTATCTTGTACTGTGGGGCATTTGTGTATCTGGCACTGTAGGGCATTTGTGTATTTGTACCGTAGGGCATTTGTGTATCGGGCACTGTGGGGAATTTGTATATCTGGCACCATGGGGCATTTGTGTATCTGGCACTGGGGGAGCGTATCTGGCACTGTGGGGTAATATATGACACTGCTGGTGGCCTTTGTGTATCTGGCACTGTGGGGTATTTGTGTATCTGACACTGTGGGGTATTTGTGTATTTGGCACTGTGGGGCATTTGTGTATCTTTCACCATGGGGAATTTGTGTATCTGGCAATGAGGGAGCATATCTGGCACTGTGGGGGCATATATGGCACTGCTTGGGACATTTGTGTATATGGCACTGTGGGGCATTTGTGTATTTGGCACCTGGGGCATTTGTGTATCTTGCACTGTGTGGCATTTGTGTATCTGGCACTTAGGGAGCGTATCTGGCACTGTGGGGGCATATATGGCACTGCTGGTGGCATTTGTGTATCTGGCACCGTGGGGCATTTGTGTATCTGGCACTATCTGGCATTTGTGTATTTGGTACTGTACACCACCAATAGTTGGGAGGCACATGAGGACAGGGGGGCATGCTGTGAAGGGATGCCCTATGGCTCTAATTAACATTGTACCTCTACAGGGGGGCACATGGGGGTCATGATGAGTGCAGAGTAAAGTGTAAGGCCATATTATTGTGTAAAAAAATGTTTTTGCATTTGTGCAGGGCGGCGTAATATGTCATGCACTAATGATTTTTTTTGTTGTTGCTTTTTTGGGGTGCTGCGTAAAATGTCATGAACTAATTAGGTTTTTTGCTTTTGTTTTTACTTTTTTGGGGTGCGACGTAATGTGTCATGCAGTAAATATGTTTTTTTTATTTTTTTTATTTTTTTTTGGGTGCGACGTAATGTGTCATGCACTAATGTTTGGGGGAGGGTCAGGGGGTGCTGCATGTGTCCACATGGCCGCTGTACACAACCAATCTTTGGGAGGACCGGGGGGACACAATAAGGGATGCATTTTTTGAGGTGATGTCTAGTATTTTAATTATTTTAATGTGATAATGTTGTTTTATATTTAATAGTAATTTTTGGGGTGCTGCGTAGAGATGAGCGGGTTCGGTTCATTGAGATCCGAACCCCCGCGAATTTCACCTATTTTACACGGGTCCGAGGCAGCCTCGGATCTTCCCTCCTTGCTCGGTTAACCCGAACGAGGCCGGACGTCGTCATCCCGATGTCGGATTCTCACTCGATTAGTATTCCATATAAAGAGTTGCGCATCGCCGCCATTTTCACTCGTGCATTGGAGATTGAACGGAGAGTACGTGGCTACGTTCTCTCCCTGAAAAGCTCCGTATCTGTGCTCAGTGTGCTGCAAATATCTGTGCTCAGTGTGCTGCAACTATCTACGTTCTCTGCCTAAAGAGCTCCATATCTGTGCTCAGTGTGCTGAAAATATCTATGTTCTCTGCCTGAAAAGCACCATATCTGTGCTCAGTGTACTGCAAATATCTGTGCTCAGTGTGCTGCATTGTGGGGACCACCAGTATATACTTATAGTAGTATAGTACAGTAGTCCATTGCTGTATCTTGCAGCTCCGTGTCACTTCAAGTATCCATATCTGTGCTGCATTGTTGTAAGCAGTATATATAGTAGTACAGTGCAGCATTTTGGTGACCAACAGTATATAGTTGTACAGTACAGTAGGCCATTGCTGTATCTTGCAGCTTTGTCACTGCAAGTATCCATATCTGTGCTGCATTGTTGTGAGCAGTATATATAGTAGTACAGTGCAGCATTTTGGTGACCAACAGTATATAGTTGTACAGTACAGTAGGCCATTGCTGTATCTTGCAGCTCCGTGTCACTGCAAGTATCCATATCTGTGCTGCATTGTTGTGAGCAGTATATATAGTAGTACAGTGCAGCATTTTGGTGACCCCCAGTATATAGTAGTACAGTACAGTAGGCCATTGCTGTATCTTGCTGCTCTGTGTCACTTCTAGTATCCATATCTGTGCTGCATTGTTGTGACCAGTATATAGTAGTACAGTGCAGTATTGTGGTGACCATCGGTATATAGTAGTACAGTACAGTAGGCCATTGCTATATCTTGCAGCTCCGTGTCACTTCTAGTTTCCATATATGTGCTGCATTGTTGCAACCAGTATATAGTAGTACAGTGCAGCATTGTGGTGACCCCCAGTATATAGTAGTACAGTACAGTAGGCCATTGCTGTATCTTGCTGCTCTGTGTCACTTCTAGTATCCATATCTGTGCTGCATTGTTGTGACCAGTATATAGTAGTACAGTGCAGTATTGTGGTGACCATCGGTATATAGTAGTACAGTACAGTAGGCCATTGCTGTATCTTGCAGCTCCGTGTCAGACTCAGTTCTATTCTCCGGATCACTGCTCAATATCGTTGCTGCATTGTGGGGACCAGTATACTACAGTACAATAGTCCAGTGCTGTTCTTGCTGCTCAGTGTCAGTTCTCCGTAGTATCATCAGTGATCAGTGTAATCAGTTCTCAGTATAATCAGTGCGCTGTTAGAAGTGCGCCCGTTTTCCACCATTAGTGCATTGAAATTTAGACAATTGATGAAGTTAATGTGTCCCCGGTACAAAATCCCATCTAGATTCCACTTCACTAGGCAGGTGAGAGCGAGATTTTACCAATTAATTTATAATTATTATTTACAGTGATCTTGCCAAATAATTCCTGTATTTTCTTCCAGTGATTTGGACCAATAATACCATTGATTAGAACAAACATTTCCTGTGATTTTGTCATTTTCTTCCAGTGATTTGGACCAATAATACCATTGATTAGAACAAATAATTCCTGTGATATTGAGGTGTTTGTGTCGCTTAGCTTAGCCATCCAGCGATCACAGTGCACCTCTTTTTCTCTTTTCTTTGCATCATGTGCTGTTTGGGGACTATTTTTTTAAGTCCCATCCTGTCTGACACTTCCGTATATGTCCAGTGGTACTGTCATTTGATATAATTCCCAACATTTCTGCCATTTAATTCTAGTGATTTTGTCATTTTCTTCCAGTGATTTGGACCAATAATACCATTGATTAGAACAAATAATTCCTGTGATTTTGTCATTTTCTTCCAGTGATTTGGACCAATAATACCATTGATTAGAACTAATAATTCCTGTGATTTTGTCATTTTCTTCCAGTGATTTGGACAAATAATACCATTGATAAGAACGAATAATTCCTGTGATATTGAGGTGTTTGTATTGCTTAGCTTAGCCATCCAGCGACCACAGTGCACCTCTTTTTCTCTTTTCTTTGCATCATGTGCTGTTTGGGGACTATTTTTTTAAGTCCCATCCTGTCTGACACTTCCGTATATGTCCAGTGGTACTGCCATTTGATATAATTCCCGACATTACTGCCATTTAATTCTAGTGATTTTGACATTTTCTTCCAGTGATTTGGACCAATAATACCATTGATTAGAACAAATAATTCCTGTGATTTTGTCATTTTCTTCCAGTGATTTGGACCAATAATACCATTGATTAGAACTAATAATTCCTTTAATTTTGTTATTTTCATCCAGTGATTTGGACCAATAATACCATTGATTAGAACGAATAACTCCTGTGATATTGAGGTGTTTGTGTCGCTTAGCTTAGCCATCCAGCGACCACAGTGCACCTCTTTTTCTCTATTCTTTGCATCATGTGCTGTTTGGGGCCAATTTTTTTAAGTGCCATCCTGTCTGACACTGCAGTGCCACTCCTAGATGGGCCAGGTGTTTGTGCCGCCCACTTGGGTCGCTTAGCTTAGTCATCCAGCGACCTTAGTGCAAATTTTAGGACTAAAAATAATATTGTGAGGTGTTCAGAATAGACTGGAAATGAGTGTAAATTATGGTTATTGAGGTTAATAATACTATAGGATCAAAATGACCCCCAAATTCTATGATTTAAGCTGTTTTTGAGGGTTTTTTGAAAAAAAGCACCCGAATCCAAAACACACCCGAATCCGACAAAAAAGTTTAAGGGAGGTTTTGCCAAAACGCGTCCGAATCCAAAACACGGCCGCGGAACCGAATCCAAAACCAAAACACAAAACCCGAAAAATGTCCGGTGCACATCTCTAGTGCTGCGTAGTATTGTAATGTGATAATGTTGTTTATTATTTTTTAATAGTATTTTTAGGCGTTTTGTATGTGACAGTTGTATTTTGAAGGTTAATTGTGTGATTTCATTTTCCAAAAGAAATGACCACTGATGAGTATCGACAGTTCTGGGCAGGGTTCATCGACACCTACCATGAGAACGAGTGCCTTTTGCGTGTCAGAAATCCAGACTATGTCAACATAACAAAGAGGATTCGGGCATATCAACAACCTATCCAGTACAGTAGAGGCAGAAACTCTAGTGCCGATATACAGTACCTTGGGTGAAGAAGAAAATAGCAAATTTCTGAACAGTGTTTGTAAAGGAGCACAAGAAGGTGCAGGAATCGCAGCGATCAGGAGCCGGGACAGATGAGGTCTATAAGCCAATGCTGTGGTATTATGACCAACTAAAGTCAATTTTGGAGCATGAGCCGCGGGTAAGGTCACGGGAATGTCTGGATCCAGAGTCTCCATTTCTTGTGGAAGAGGAGGCCCAGGAGAGTCTGGATCTGGTAAGTACACAAACACTTGTTTTCTATGCCAGCCACAAATTTTTACATGGAGCTAATTTTTGTTTTTCTTATATTGCAGGACCTTAACCCGGAGCTGGAGGAGGAGCCTACCACAGGCCAAGGGGCAGAAGTGGTTGAGCCAGTGGTGGTGCAGGTGGTGGAGCCAACCCCACAGCCATGTCCTGAAAATCCAAGGTGGATGGCAAGGAAGGCCACTTCTGCCCCCTATAGTGCCCCCTCTTACTCCCAGCAGTTTTTCCACCATGCCGAGGAGGTTCTGCATAGGCCCCCAGATGTGGATCAACAATTCTGAAATTGTATTGCAGCGGAGATGCGGTTGATGACCGAGAATCAAAAGATGATCAAGAAAGGGTTAGTATATGAGGCTACCTAAAATGCCAGGCACCAAACACTGGTGCTGGCATGTGAAATAGCACCAGCTGAACGTTGGCATCTCACAAATTTGCCCCCTCCCACCTTCCCATACCACCCCCCCATGGAGCATGCGCCGGAAAACCCTCCTCCGCGGCGTCGGTTTTTTCGGCTGGAGCCACACAGCCCAGCACCTCCGCCCAATCAAGCACCTCACCCAGTGGCATGTACTAGGACATGCTGAGTACACAGTCCTCTGTGCTGGGCGACCCACGTTATGTTAATTTATGATTAGTTTTTTGTACCCGATTTTATAGTTCTGTTGGAAAAATCTGCTGGTGACCTTATCCTACTCTCTTGCACCAAGTGAACTTTATTGAGGTCATTAGTACTGTAGCATTGGTTTTGTGACCTCGTTGTCCCGGACTACTGATCATTGTGATAAATGCACTTCTTGTGTTACTTCAACACTGTTTCAAAATTTGCTGTTGTTCTTCTTTACCCAAGGCAAAATCGCACTGTGTTTGCCTCTTCTGTACTGCTGTGTGGGATATGCCCGATTCCTATACTATTGGCATAGTTCCTGTAAAAAGGAACTTGTTCTCGTGGAACAGTATATGAATCCTGGCCAGAATTGGCATTATATTTAACATATTTAAATGTTTAGATAAAGTTTTTGGGAAAAAAATTGTCTTGTGTATTTTTTTAAATGTAATGTGGGTTATATTGTGTTACGGGCAGTGTTCGCAAAAACGCACTATAGCGTTTTTAGGTAGGGGTGGGGTGGATACATAGTTGGCAATCCACAAAGGAGGGGGAATGCACCTGAATCAAGTGCAGTGGAGAATGACTTCTGTGTTGTGCAAGGTTCTCCAACCCTTTGAACTTGCCACACGTGAAGTCAGTTCAGACAATGCCAGCTTGAGTCAGGTTATTCCCCTCATCAGGCTTTTGCAGAAGCAGCTGGAGAAATTGAAGGAGGAGCTAAGACGGAGTGATTCCGCTAAGTATGTGGGACTTGTGGATGGAGCCCTTCATTTGCTTTGCCAGGATTCAAGGGTGGTCAATCTGTTGAAATCAGATCACTACATTTTGGCCACTGTGCTCAATCCTAGGATTAAAGCCTACGTTGTATCTCTCTTTTCAGCAGACACAAGTCTGCAGAGGTTCAAAGACCTGCTGGTGAGAAAATTGTCACCTCAAGTGGAACGTGACCCATCAACAGCTCCTCCTTCATTTTCTCGCGCAACTGGGGCTGCGATGAAAATGATAACATTTCCAAGCCAACCCGCTGGCATGATGCAGGGCAGTCAGGACCAAGTGTTGACATCTGGACTGGACTGAAGGAGCTGCCAACAATTACTGACATGTCTACTGTCACTGCATATGATGCTGTCACCATTGAAAGAATGGTGAAGGATTATATGGGTGACAGCATCCAAGTAGGCATGTCAGACAGTCCGTATGTATACTGGCAGGAAAAAGAGGCACTTTGGAGGCCCTTGCACAAACTGGCTTTATTTTACCTAACTTGCCCCCCCTCCACGGTGTACTCTGAAAGAGTGTTTAGTGCAGCCTGTAACCTTGTCAGCTTTTGGCATAGGAGGTTACTTCCACAAAATGTGGAGAAGATGATGTTCATCAAAATTAATTATAAATTCCTCCAGGAAGACCTTTACCAGCAATTGCTTCCAGAAAGTACAGAGGGACCTGTGATGGTGGATTCCAGTGGGGATGAATTCATTCTCTGTGAGGATGAGGATGTACTGTACATACTGAAAGGGGTGAGGAATCGGAGGATGAGGATGAAGACAACATCTTGCCTCTGTAGAGCCAGTTTGTGCAAGGAGAGATTAATTGCAGTCTTGTGGCAGACCCTATTGCTGAAATGATTGGTTTTTTAAAGTGTGCAAGTCCTGTTTATACAACATAAAGGTGGGTGGGAGGTCCCAATGACAATTCCATTTTGCGTCTCTTTTTTTCCCCTTTGCATTATGTGCTCTTTGGGGCCTAGTTTTTAAAATTGCCATCCTGTCTGCCACTGCAGTGCCACTCCTAGATGGGCCAGGTGTTTGTGCCACCCACTTGTGTTGCATACTGTAGCTTAGTCATCCAGCTACCTCGGTGCTACCTTTTGGCCTAAAAACAATATTGTGAGGTGTTCAGAATAGACTGGAAATGAGTGGAAATGAATGTTTTTGAGGTTAATAATACAGTAGGATCAAAAGTACCCTCAAATTCTGTAATTTTAGCTGTTTTTAGGTTTTTTTCAAAAATCATTCAGATCCAAAACCCAAACCAGAAAGGGTGGTTTTGGCAAAACCAATCCAGATCCAAAACACGAGCGTGGATCCAGATCCAAAACCAAAACACAAAACCCGAAAAGTGTCCGCCGCACATCGTTACTTGTAAGGTACTGAAGAAGAGGGACACTATAACAAAAATATAAGTGATTCCTATTTTTCATTAAAGTTACGTTATCCTGTAAAGCTAATATACATTTTAAACTTTGTAAACTCATATCGGCATTCCATTTTCTCAGTTTATTATCCATCCATCTTTGCTTCCCTCTGCCGAATCCCCTATTTGATTTCTTCAGTTGTCTTTTCTGGACCCTGTTCACCATCTCTTTGTTTTGCCACCAAATTTTCTTGCTAATGTATTTAACTCTTTCTGTAGAGATATAAGGTTGAATCAGATATTGTTTTAGTATACATAAGTTCATAAAAACAGTGACTGAGTGAATGGGCTTCTGATATGTTTGATTGTCAACGTGAAAGCTTTGCTGATAGCGCAGAGGCACAAAAGTACACTTTCAAATATTGTTTCTGCATAAGTGGATCAGATAAACAATCTAAACCTCTACCACCTGCCAATCAACACAAGTAAATCCTTGTAATGCAGAATAAACCCTTTCAAAGAGCATCACATCCAAATCAGCACATGAATATGAAAAGAAGGTGAAATATTGTTCTGTATCAGAATGTCTGCGTGTATTGTGTACTGTCTTTCTGCAGAGAAGATGCTGAAATGTATTTATTATATGCCAAATGTCAAATGGTTGCTTTATATCTAGGATCATAAAAATATTGCTAGTGGTAAGCAAACTTAGCAAAGTGTCTAAAAACAGCAAAGCTTTAAATAAGCAATTGTTACTGTTTAAAAATAAATTAGGTGGGTCATTCCGAGTTGATCGCTTGCTAGCTGTTTTTAGTAGTCGGGCAAATGCTATGCCGCCTCCCACTCGGAGTGTATTTTAGCTTAGCAGAAGTGCGAACAAAATAATCGCAGAGCGGTTACAAAATAATTTTGTGCAGTTTCAGAGTAGCTTCAGACCTACTCAGCGCTTGCGATGACTTCAGACTTTTCAGTTCCTGTTTTGACGTCACAAACACGCCTGCATTTTTCCAGACACGCCTGCGTTTTTTTCGAACACTCCCTGAAAACGGTCAGTTGACACCCAGAAACGCCCACTTCATGTCAATCACTCTGCGGCCAGCAGTGCGACTGAAAAGCTTCGCTAGACCTTGTGTGAAACTACATCGGCCGTTGTGAAAGTACGTCGTGCGTGCGCATTGCACCGCATACGCATGCACAGAAGGGCCATTTTTTGGCATCATCACTGTGCAGCGAACATTTTCATCTAGCGATCAACTCGGAATGACCCCCTAGAAGAAAATGTACAGCTGTATGCCTTATTTCAACTTAGGTTGCATGCTACAGACTTTCAATTGGCCACCCCCAGTAGCCAATTATACTCCTTTCACACTGTGACCCAGGTCCGACCTGGGATACTGAACACGGTTTCAACCCGTGTTACAGCTCTTCACACTGCAGCTTGGACCGGGTTATTCCTGAGTCAACCGCACTGAACTCGTGTCTGCCCTGCAAAATGCGTGAGTCGTTAGAAGTGCATCTTTCTTTTGGAATGCAATGATGAAGTCATGAAAAGTGGGTGGTGACTGCCCTCTGCCAGCGTCCCTGATCTGCCAATCAGCTACTTTTAGTGCGACCAGGGTCAAATAACCTGGGTCGCATCCTTCGCAATGCAGCATCAGTCCAAGGAATAACTCTGGTCGTGACCCTGGTAGGGGACCCAGCACATATAACCCAGGTCAAGCACATACAACCCAGGTCAAGCATTTCACACTATGACAATATCTCGGGTCAGAGGCTCAGTGTGAAAGGCGCTTTAGAAACAGGAGGCAATAAATATCATAAGATACTCGCATCTTTGCCATTGCGAGGGTGGAAGTCGGACTTTACCATTTAGTGGCAACACCTTAGCAGTTCTCTCCCAATGTTTTTATATTTGGCAATCTAGAGAAATTACATTATTATTGTAAATGGAAAAAAATGTAATTAAAACCTTTCGACCCCATCCTCCGATTCCTCACCCCTTTCAGTGTTTACATCCTCCTCTTCACAGAGTATTAATTTGTCCCCTCTGGAAGCCACCATCACAGATCCCTGTGTACTAGATCCCTGTGTACTTTCTGGAAGCAATTGCTTGTCATTGTCTTCCTGGAGGAATTTAAAATTCATTTTGATGAACATCATCTTCTCCACAGTTCGTGGAAGTAACCTCCTACACCAATCGCTGACAAGGTTACCGGCTGCAACTTAATAAAGCCAGTTTGTGCAAGGGCCTCCAAATTGCCTCTTTTTCCTGCCAGTATACAGTACATACGGACTGTCTGACATGCCTACTTGGATGCTGTCACTCATATAATCCTCCACCATTCTTTCAATGGTCAAATGCAGTGAAAGCAGACATGTCAGTAATCGTTGGCAGGTCCTTCAGTCCAGACCAGATGTCAGCACTCGCTCCTGACTGCCCTGCATCACCGCCAACGGGTGGGCTAGGAAATCTTATCCTTTTCCTCGCAGCCACAGTTGCTGGGGAAAATGAAGGACAGCTGTTGACGGGTCACGTTCTGCCTGAGTTGACAATTTTCTCACCAGCAGGTCTTTGAACCTCTGCAGACTTGTGTCTGTTGGAAAGAGAGATACAACATACTGTAGGCTTTAAACCTAGGATCGAGCATGGTAGCCAAAATGTAGTGCTCTGATTTCAACAGATTGACAACCCTTGAATCCTGGCAAAGCGAATGAAGGGCTCCATCCACAAGTCCCATATACTTAGCGGAATCGCTCCATCTTAGCTCCTCCTTCAATTTCTCCAGCTGCTTCTGCAAAAGCCTGATGAGGGGAATGACATGACTCAAGCTGGCAGTGTCTTAACTGACATCCTGTGTGACAAGTTCAAAGGGATGGAGAAGTCAGGTGCATTCCCCCTCCTTTGCCTATATCATAGGTGAATGTATAGGCTTGAATGGCCTTTTGCTGCTCCTCCATCCTCTGAAGCATATAGAGTGTTGAATTCCACCTCGATACTACCTCTTGCTTCAGCTGATGGCGGGGCAGGTTCAGGAGTGTTTGCAAGCGCTTCAGTCTTCGGCACGCAGTCGCTGAATGTCGAAAGTGGCCCGCAATTTTTCGGGCCACTGACAGCATCTACTGCATGCCTCTGTCATTTTAATAAAAATTCTGCACCACCAAATTAATTGTATGTGCAAAACATGGGACGTGCTGGAATTTGCCCAGATGTAATGCACGCACAATATTGGTGGCGTTGTCCAATATCACAAATCCCCAGGAGAGTCTAAGTGGGGTCAGACATTGTGCAATGATGTCCCTCAGTTTCCGTAAGAGGTTGGTAGCGGTGTGCCTCTTATGGAAAGCAGTGAAAGTCTAAGTGGGGTCAGACATTGTGCAATGATGTCCCTCAGTATCCGTAAGAGGTTGGTAGCGGTGTGCCTCTTATGGAAAGCGGTGATACATAGGTAGCCTGCCTAGGAACGAGTTGGTGTTTGTGAGATGCTGCAACTGGTGCCGCTGCTGCTATTGTTGCTGCGGGAGGCAATACTAATACCCAGTGGGCTGTCACAGTCATGTAGTCCTTAGTCTGCTCTGTTCCACTTGTCCACATGTCCATGGTTAAGTGGACAGTGGGTACAACTGCATTTTGTAGAACACTGAGGACACTTTTTGTGATGTCTCTGTACATTCTCGGTATCGCCTGCCTAGTGAAGTGGAATCTAGATGGGATTTGGTACCAGGGACACCCTGCCTCCATAATTTTTCTAAGTCCCACTGAACTAATGGTGGATGCCGGACGCATGTCTAACACTAACATAGTGTACGTACATAACAT
Organism: Pseudophryne corroboree; assembly: GCF_028390025.1. Classification (NCBI taxonomy): domain Eukaryota; kingdom Metazoa; phylum Chordata; class Amphibia; order Anura; family Myobatrachidae; genus Pseudophryne; species Pseudophryne corroboree. Next base: position 1,104,886,616 of record NC_086444.1, on the reverse strand, counting down.
ACATAACATAACATAACATAACATACAGTACGGTACTATAAGCCCTGACGAAGCTTATCAAGTGAAATGCGCATCGGCTTTTGCTGTGCGCTGTCAGTACTGTAATTATCATGTATCATTAGCCTGTGTAAATCAGATTATTAGCAAGTGTTACCTTTTAGATTAAATTGTGTATGCTGGCACTGCACATAGGAGACAGGAGGGTCTCTTCTCGTGCAAGCTACCTGTGAGATATCATATATATGAGAGGCACACAGTTTATAATGAATCTCTTATGAGAAAGGAAAAGCTATATTAGGCTGTGAACAAACTTAGCTTGTTTCTAAGAGACTTTACTATGCTGCTTGGCAATACTAGCCAGATATCTTGACAGCAATGGAGGTTTGAATGGTTACATCCATATGTGAGAGATCTCAAGAAACCACCAACACTTTTTGAATATTTAGGCATAATCTATTATCAGCTTGTATCACTGGAATGATAACAAACAGTGATTTGTGGCCTTATTCAATTATATGTGTTAGGATTAGCTGCTCGTTTTAGACAGCATTACTTGTAATAGCCTCACAAAGCACCTATAAATTCTACATTTTTTCTCTATATAATCGAATGAATAGGTGGCTAAACAGATTTATTTGCGAGCCAGTATCCTGTGCAAGTCTCATTTAGTACATTGATATATTAACAGGTTATCAATTAAACAACAATCTGCTAGCCTGTAACTGTATACCGGTATAATTAGAGGTAATAATAACCTCATGTGTATAACAGACAAATAAATTATTATCCGGATACTTGCAGTGTTTTTCTGAATATTCTCTTTATCTCACTATATAGCAACAAATATTGCATTGTGATATATAAAATTAAGAATTTATCAGAAATATCATAACACTGATATATTTCGTAACCCTATCTAAAACACCACTGGCTAGAAATGGCCAGGGGTGATCTTAATAAACTAAAGTAACCAAATAATTAAAAACTTATTGAATCACAGGTGTTAATTGATCTAGAAATTAAGACAGCGTACTAGCACTTTCTTTTAAATATATCTTTACACACATAAATTTTATTTTGTTTTTCCTTACACGTTATTCTGTCTCTATTGTTTTAATATTTCACTTAGTTGTCCCCTTTAAACTACAGGGGACATATAATACATCACATGTGGTAATAATAAAGACATTTACATCACATGTGAGTATTGAGAATCTTTCTCATAACCAATATTATTACTCATAAAATATTTGAATAAATTATATTTTTAATCAACATAAAATTATGGGAATGAGTGCTGCTATCAGAAGTTGATCTGCTTTTCCTCCCCTTTTATTTTCTAATCTGTATATTTAGATCAACAAGCAGCACCACTGTAACAAAATTGTGTTGAAATATTTGTTTGGTCAGCACAATATATGACATCATAAATATTCCCTAAAAAGGATCTATTATCTATAATCTGGTGCGGGAATCTCTCTAACTTGAAATTCTTTGGTATTTTGCCAAGGAACCACAATGGGCCTATTCATCCAACGGACAACAACTGTCTCCCCTGGTGCCTGATTTAAACAAACCACATCACCATCATAATCCTCATCGTCAACTTCCTCCTCAGCGCCAGCAACACCCATATCCTCATCCTTGTGTACTTTAACAGTGACATCTTCAATTTCAATACCAGAAACTGGAATGTGGGTGCTACTTCCAGCACTTGCAGAAGGCATGCAAATGGTGGAAGGAGCCACCTCTTCCCGTCCAGTGTTGGGAAGGTCAGGCATCCCAACCACCGACACACTTGGACTCTCCTTGGGGATTTGTGATACCATCTTAGAATGCACAGTTCTTTGCTGTGCCTTTGCCAGCTTAACTCTTATCAGTTTTCTTGTGGGAGGATGAGGGCTTCCATCATCATGTGAAGATGAACCACTAGTCATGAACATAGGCCAGGGCCTTAGTCGTTCCTTGTCACTCCGTGTCATAAATGGCATACTGGCAAGTTTATGGTCTCCTCAGACCATTTACATTTTTTGGGGGGGTCTTTTTACTGAACTTTGGCTTTTTGGATTATACATGCCCTCTATTATCACGTTGGGCATCAGCCTTGGCAGACGACATTGATGGCATTTCATCATCTACTGTATGTCATAAATAGTGGCAGCAGCTTCAGCACTAGGAGGAAGTGGTTCTTGATCTTTACCTATTTTATCCTTCAAATTTTTGTTCTCCATTATTTTTCTGGCGTTATATAACACAATATGCAGCACAGGACAGCATATCCCTACACCACACAGGGCAACCCTATAAAAATTATGTGGATTAAATATTAATAACCCCTTTAAATGGAGTAAATAATATACAGCACAGGACAGTACCACTGGATTTATATGTCAGTACCACCGGACTTGATTTATACGGCAGTATCACTGGACTTATACAGCAGTACCACTTGAATTATACGGCAGTACCACTGGAATTATACGGCAGTATCACTGGAATTAATTGGCAGTATAATTGGAATTAAATGCCAGTACCACTGTAATTATACGCCATTACCACTGGAATTATATGGCCGTATCAGTGGAATTATACGGCAGTATCACTGGAATTATTCGGCAGTATCACTGGACTTATACGCCAGTACCACTGGAATTATACAGCAGTACCACTGGAATTATACGGCAGTAACACTGGACATATACTGCAGTATCACTGGACTTATACGGCAGTATCACTGGACTGGATTTATATGCCAGTACCACTGGATTTTTATGGCAGTATCACTGGACTTATACGGCAGTATCACTGGACATATACGGCAGTATGACTAGACATATATGGCAGTATCACTGGACATATATACGGCAGTACTACTGGACTTATACAGCAGCACAGGGACAACACCACTGGACTGATGCAGGACAACACAGCACCACTGCAATGAACTGGACTTATACAGCAGCACTGGACATATGGCAGCAGAGGACACCACCATTTTGACTGGACTGATGCAGCACAATATACTACCACTGTACTGATGCAGGACAACACAGCACCACTGCACTGGACTTATACAGCTACACTGGACATACTGTATGGCAGCAGAGGACACCACCACTGTGACTTGAATGATGCAGCATAAGACACTACACTGGACTGAGCAGCACAAGACAGCACTGGAAATGCCACCCCACTTTCCCTCCCGCGCAGACACTGAGGATGGAGATACGTCCTCTCGCTACACTCTCCATTGCCAGAGTGAAAATGGCGGCGATGCATAGCTCCTTATATGGAATCCAAACCCCGCGAGAATCCGACAGCGGGATGATGATGATTTGCCTTGTTCTGGTTTCCGAGTCAGGCAGGAATAACCGAGCTGGGCTCGGGTAGTGAAGTTCAGGGGGGTTTGTTTCTCAGGGAACCGAACCCGCTCATCTCTAATTCTCACATAGACTAAGTTTAATAAGGAAACTCTGAGGTAAGAGTAAAGACAGAGGCAACAGAACGAGGGAGCGGATACTAATTATTTATATTGCAGGTTCAGAGCTCTACAGTCAGGTTGCTTGGCAACCATGGTTGTAGCCACACACCCTTTGGTAGTCCAGCCACCTGAAAGCATGGAGCAGCTCACTTCTGCAAGGTGAGTAGAGAACTAGCAATAGTGATCACTCCGAATAGTGATCACTCAGTAGACTACCACTGCATCTCTCACTCAGTACACAGTGGTGGTATGCATAAAAGTAAGTATTTTATGTTGTAACTTTAATTTCTATTCCTAGTAAATGTATTATTTAATTTAGTCCTGTGTCTCTTGATCTCTCTCTGATTCTTTGCTCTTGTACTACTGCTTCCAGGCTCTACCTATATATACACACATATATTTATTATCATTTATAAATACACATAGCTACACATGCATACATACTGTACATAAATACATACATACATACATACATATCTACCTACCTACATACATACATACATACATACATACATACATACATACAAGATACAGGTTGAGTATCCCATATCCAAATATTCCGAAATACGGAATATTCCAGAATACAGACTTTTTTGAGTGAGAGTGAGATAGTAAAACCTTTGTTTTTTGATGGTTCAATGTACACAAACTTTGTTTAACACACAAAGTTATTAAAAATATTGTATTAATTGACCTTCAGGCTGTGTATAAGGTGTATGTGAAACATAAATGAATTGTGTGAATGTAGACACACTTTGTTTAATGCACAAAGTTATAAAAAATATTGGCTAAAATCACCTTCAGGTGTGTGTACAAGGTGTATATGTAACATAAATGCATTATGTGCTTAGATTTAGGTCCCATCGCCATGATATCTCATTATGGTATGCAATTATTCCAAAATACCGAAAAATCCAATATCCAAAATACATCTGGTCCCAAGCATTTTGGATAAGGGATACTCAACCTGTACTAGCCCATGGCCCTCCTCACCTGCAAATATTCCTTTTGTGGTCCATTAGGAATTAATGAAGCGACCACCAACTGCAAATAGTCACAACCTGGCATGCCATGAAGCAAGCTGTGCTGCAGCATGCTGCATCGCAGCCAGGGGTGTAGCGAGGGTGGCTGCAGTGGGGCGCGATCTCCAGGCACCGGAAAAGTTATAAGGCGCATTGCTCCCACCCCTGCTGTGCCATGTACCACTGTACAGTCAGCTGCAGAGCAGGAGGAGGAGAAGCATAAGGGGTGCACACTGACTCGGCATCTGAGACTAGGTAGGGAACAGGGCAGGCCAGAGTCGTCGACAGGAGATAATTAGAGCCGGCACATGCTGGTGCACTGCTCAGAATGGCTCACTGTGTGCACCTCTCTCTGCCCCAGCTTGTGCAACAGCTCTCTCTTTCCTGGAAGCTGCAGCACATGTCTTTAGTTTAGATGCTGCAGCACTTCTCGCTGCTCTAACTGCTGCAGTACACCTTTCTGTCCCAGCTGCTGCAGCACCTCTCTCTGCCCCAGCTGCTGCAGCACCTCTCTCTGCATTGATGATGCAGCACTTCGCTCTGCCCCAGCTGATGCAGCAGCACCTCACTCTGTCCCTCAGGCAGCTGACTCTGCCCCTAAGGAAATTTTGGGACATATTATTTATTTATTTATTTTATTTATTTTCATTGAGGCGTATTGGGATTATCAGGTCTGGGATGGCAATTCTACGGTATTGTTTTCATTGAAGCATTGGGGGAATATCTAGTCAGGGGAGGGCAGTTTTGGTGCATTTTTTTCATTGAGAGTTTGGGGGGTTCAGGTCTGCGGTGGGATCATATTTGGGGCATTATTTTCATTGAGAGATTGGGGGGTTATTAGGCCTGTGGGAGGTCAAATTTGGGGCATTATTTTTATTTAGAGATTGGAGGGGTGTGAGGTCAGGTCAATCAGGGAATATATAGTGTTTTTAATTTATTTGTGTTAAACAAGTAAATAGTTAAATACATCTACTTACATAGCGGCTCTACTGTGATGTATAAGGGGCTCTACCATGGCATAACATTTATAAGGAGTCTACTATGGCATAATATGCTTAAGGAGCTCTACTGTGGCATAATGTGTATAAGTGGCTCTAGTGGCATAACATACATAAGCGGCTCTACTATGGTGTAATATGTATAAGTGACTCTACTGTGACGTAACGTGTATAAGCAGCTCCACTGTATGGCATAACATGTATAAGCAGCTCTACTGTGTGGTGTAACATGTATAAGAGGTACTACTGATTGGTGTAATGTGAATAACAGACACTACTGTGCGTTGTAATGTGAATTGGTACTGTTCTGTGACCACGCCCCTTCCCATGAAGCCATGCGCCTATATTTTATTTGCGCACCTGCATAGCACACTCTCTATGGGACTAATTCACACCTGATCGCTAGGATGTGTTTTTTGCATCCCTGCGATCAGGTAGTCACCGCCTACAAGGGAAGGGGGAATTCGCTGTGCAAGTGTGCATTCGCATGTGTAGCAGACCTGCACAAACTAATTATTTCCAGTGCGATGATCGGGGCCGGAGCTGACGTCAGAAACACTCCCTCCAAATGCTTGGTCCCTCCGGAGTTTTTCCGGACACTCCTTGAAAATGGTCAGTTGCCACCCACATACGCCCTCTTACTGTCAATCTCCTTGCGATTGCCGGTGTGGTTGGATTTTTCGCACCATCCCATCGCTACCCGGGGACCCCCGTCATTGCGGTCTGTTGCACCTGCGCATTGTGGTGCATATGCATGCACAGTTCAGACCTGATCACCCACTGTGCAAAAATGCACAGCAGTGATCAGGTCTGAATTAGCCCCTATATTTTAATCATGAGGGGCACCCAAAGGATACTTTCACACCGATTTCCATAAGGTCTAGAATTGGCCCTGTCACCAATTTAGGATTTTTCTTTTCAACTGTAACATGCCATCACATGGTGGCCAGGCCCCAATACAGTACAAGAAGTGGGAGGGGAAATGCCCTTGCTCCAGGCACCATGGCACCTAGCTACACCTCTGATCGCAGCAAAGATGAGCATGGCTACATCTGTAACTACTGTATGCTGTATGTTTGTCTACAGAAGGAATTTTTGCAGGGATGAAGTCAAGTAGTACCCTATATCAGTATCTGGTCTAGATACCTGAGGTCTTGATCTGATTTTGTATTGTATTGGTACCTTACTTTCTCCCCTGAGAGAAGCAAGGGTAGGATGGTGAGAAGTGGAGTAAAGTGCCGGGCAGAGCGGGGGCAGAGGGGGTGTAATGTTAGGTTGGGTGCACTGCTTTATTATTTGTCCTAGGCCTCACAATTTCTGGAGGCAGCCCAAGCTCTTTTTTCCTATGGCGGGACTTTTGTGTTTGGTTGCACCAATGTTGTATAATTCCCGTAGTCTTTCCCCAGTCTCCAAACCTTCAAGCATTCCCTGAAATTTCACCTTTTTAGTTAAGCTTATCAAATTCTTGAGATATCTTTTTAACATCTTTAAGGTCTCTATACATTTGCAGATTGTCACAATTTTCCGAACCATTGTCACCTGGGTTGGGAATATTCAACATGTAAAATTCTCTTGATTTGCTAATCCTGACAAAAAAAAATTATAGGGATCAGCAAATCTGGCAATTTTAACATGTACAGAAGTACTTTCTTAATTTCCCGACAGATCACCGACCATCGATATCTGCCAATCAGAGTTTTTGATCAGTGGATCGGGGAAACAGTCTCGAAATTGGTAGCTGAAATCTTACAGTACATTTATTCCTTCAATACTCAAGAATCCCTCTGACCCCCAAAGCTAACAGTGCTGTGTGACCTATAACCCCTCTAAACCCTAAGCCAGAGGTACTTAAATACAGTCCTCAAGGCACCCCAATGGTCCAGGTTTTAAGTTTATCCATGCTTAGCCACAAGGTACTTAAGTAGCACCTCAGTCAATTTGTTTTAACCATCTGTGCTGAGCCATGGATATACCTAAAACCTGGACCATTGGGGTGCTTTGAGGACAGTGGGGGTAATTCAAATCTGATCGTAGATGTGCTAAATTTAGCACATCTACGATCATTTACTCTGAAATGGGGAGGGATGCCCAGCACAGGGCAAGTCCGCCCCCGCATGTCAGGCCCTACTCCCCCCACTCAGGTGCAAAAGCATTGCACAGCAGCGATGCTTTTGCACCTGGTGAGTAGCTCCCTGCCAGCGCAGCTCCTGCACGCTGGCAGGCCGCTACTTGCCATGTCCAGGGTCGCAGCGGCAGCGTGTAACGACACACAGCCACCGTGGCCTGCGTTGTCTGGACCATGCCCCACCAACGGTATTCAAATGCCATTGGCATGCCCCCTCCCAACCCCCGACTACCTCTGCCTGTCAATCAGGCAAAGGCTATCTCAGCCCTGAGATGCTGATAGGATCTCACTGGGCTCCCGGGGTGCGCGCGCGCAGTGCAGCCACTACGCATGCACACTCCAGCAAGGGCTTCAGACTGCGATCCAGTCTGAATTAACCCCAGTGTTTGAAACCCCCTGCCTAAGTCCTTTTCTCACTGTATCTTACTGGAATAATATGTAGGACCTAACCTCTTATATCAAAACTCTTTTTTCAAAAATGTAATAGTTGTCAATTTAAAACCACCCAACTCATCATGCTGCCACTGTTGATGTGCTCAGGGTTGTCATTTAGGGTACAAGGTCCGTGTGAAATCAGAAATGAAGTCATGCACTTTCCTGTTTGTTTGGGGGATTTGTGGAGGCAGAGATACAGTACAGTAGGCTCTACTTCTTGGCAGGGCTGTCTTTTCGTATGGCCTCAATGGGCAGTTACCCAAGGAACCCAGGAGTATAAGGGCCCAAGGCTGATAGCTGAGGGTCCCCTTTTTCCAGAGGCACCGGATTTAATCGGCCCTGGAGAACTGGAGACATCTGCCTACAAAGCAGTGGTCCCCATCCAAGCCTGTTAATTGCTCTTCCCAACCAGATATCTCTGATTCTGTCTGACATAGAGTTTTTCAGAGGGTATACTCCAAAAGCTGGGACTCTACCTTTTCGGTGGACACAGGCAGCTTCTCTCTACTATGCCCAGAACCAGAGATATCAGCATTCCAGCAGCTGGTTCCTGCTCCAGCTCCACATGTCTGGTATGCAGTTATATAATTTCATTGGAGGGTTGCTCTGTCTCCTGAGCTCTGATCACCAAGTCCCCGGTACCTCCTGAAAGGTTTTTTTATCCCACTGAAAGCTAAGAAGTCTATTTCCAGGAACAGGAGATATCTGCAGTCAAATAATAACTATTAAGCCCACTCCACTATCTACCCCTCCCCTGCATATTAAATACCCCCCACAACCCTGGAGGTCATGTACTAGAGCCCCTACATTCAGCCCAATGCCCCATTCTACAGTTTAGTGCACCATCTCTTACCAGCTATGCAGTAAAGGAGAAATTAGCAGAAATTACTGCTTCAGGTCCTACATGCTGAGCGGAAAACAGAACACCCTCTACCTCCCGCTGGAGGGATTCAGTTAAGTTCCCAACAGTCAGGATCCCGGCAGTCGAAATACCGGTGGGATCCCGACTCTATATAAACCCTGAGGAAGAACAGGCCATGCTACAGAGATGCAAAGTTGGAGCTATTTTAATATTCATGTTCTGCTTCATCTGAAAATTTTGCTCATCTCTACTTTATCCGTTTTTCCATTTTTTGTATAAATATATCAGTGTTCATTTAATTTGCTTCACTTAATATTTTATTTAGTTTGATAAATTAAATTCACTGAATTTGTGTTTTCCAAACACGCTGTAAGTAATAGAAATCAATCTATTAATATTCTAAACCATGACTCTACTTGATATAGGTAGGACTCGGAGCCCATTGAAACACATTAGCCTCTATGCACAAACATACTGTACAAAACATAGGGGGTTATCCAGAGATATGGCAGATTTTGCATATTAGCCAAATCTGCGACCATTAAAACTGCATGCGTGGGGGCTGCCCAGCACAGGGCAAGGCCACCAAGAATGTGTGGTGCCACACCGCTATGAGATCGTAATTCAATAGCGATCGCATTGCAAAAACCTCAAATAGAGGTTACATAGGAAGGCATACAACCGCCATGCTTCCGATCTCAGGAAATGCAGGTGATGTCCTGAAGCCCCGGCCATTTTACCACATTTTACTTTTAGTACATCCCACCCTATGTCACACTATAGTGCCTCCACTTTATATTGGTAGGCATGTCTCAGCTCTGTGCCCAATTGCATCTGCACTTACTGCACCTTTGGTAGCAACACCCTTCAGTAAGGGCATTTTAGCACATTGTTAAAGGACAGCATTTTAGAAAAGTGTAAAATTCATAAGATTTTGTGGTAATAAATTATGTCATTTGATAAGGTGGCAGAGTGGTCAGTATGGTTATCTAACAACACTGGGGTCATGTGTTCAATCCCCAATCAGGGATGTATTTGTGTGGTGTTTGTTTGTTTACTCAATATTTGCGTGGGATTCCTATGTATGCTCATATTTCCTCCTGCACTCTAAAAACATACTGTACCCATAGGTTAATTGGATTCTGACAAACGTAACCCTTGTGCTACTGTAGATAATTTAGACTGCAAGCTTCAATGGGGGCAGGGACTGCAGAAAATGAGAAATATTCTCTGCGAAGAGCTCCATAAAATGATGGTGCTTTATAATTAAATGGTAATAATAATATATTAAATTGCATGTTTTATGCAGAACAGACTTTTTTATGTGAATTAACATTAACTGAAAAACATCTACTGGAAGACAGCATAAACTACATTCCTTTACTACGTTGCTATTGGTTGGATCATGGTTATGATAAAAACTGCATCCTCATAGAAATCACATTCAAATACTTACCTAACCAAATTTCTATTAGTGAAACATATTAATTCTAACATAGGCAGCATAAGCTCATTCACCAAACCAGACAAGTGATTAGCATGGTGTAAAGTAATTATGTCATGTACAACAAGTTAATAAACACAGGAACTTGTCATCTGTGTCGTTCTTATGTATTGCTAATACTGATGTTAATATAAATATAACATTTTGATTAGTAAATGTTACATTTTGATTAACTGTTTGCCACTTTAATTACGACATGTTTTTCAGCTGACATCTTATTTCATAGCGTTATCCTGTTCGCTGTTTTCATATTGAATCAGTTTATTGTTTTTACATCACCATTTTCTGTACATAACTGTCTTTTCATTATATTTCTCTCTTGACCCCTTTTGTGCACCAGAAAATAAGATATCATGATAAATTTTCTATAGAGTAATCCAGGATGGCGCAAGCCAATCACAATTGCAGCAAGGATCTCACCTAGAACCTCCTGCATTGAATAAATCAGCACCTGCCATGGGATTTCAGGATTTTACTTATGTAATGGCTATTATTTAAGCAAACATTCATGCCTTTTGCTTTTATATAGAATACACATTGCTGACAAAACCGTGGTTATGATAGACTGCAATTGTCAAAACAGACTGTTATGAATTGATGAGTACTTTTAAAGTCTCTTTATGTAATAGTGGGAACATGTAATCTCTAATTTGCAAGCTGTCCATACATATGGTATTGTTGTTTTTTTCATGAATTTTCTCTTTTGAGGAGTACAGCATGTTCTTCAGGAGGTACTGTATGCAGATCTCTATGCCCACTGGCAAATAAATCATTTTTACTTCCAAATAAACTGCATTAATTGTTTATTAATGCTCTAAACTGTAAGAAAATGACGGGCACTTAAAGCATTGCTTATTTACATTAAAACTTCTCAGAACATCATAGAAAATCAACAAGCTGTTTTAAATATGTTCTTCAATCTCTCATTTAATACAGCGTGTGGTTGCCAAGAAATGTAACTTAACATTGTTAATCTCAACATTGTTTATGTCTCAAGGAACTCTGACACTCCAAACGTTAAAGAGGAAAGATAAAATGTATTGTGGCATGTTAATTGTTACAAGTCAGAATAAACTCATGAATCAAGTAGATAAACAACATTTACTTGATTCAAAAAGAAATTATTTTTCATTGCTACCTTGTACATTTTAGCTATAAGACACTTTAGAATACATTCATAAAACAATGCAAATGATCCTTTGAGCCGAATACAATAGACTATCTTCAGGTAAGAGCACCATGAAATTCTGGAGGATGTATAAATACAGTAATAAAACAGGACTGGGTGAGCTAATAAAATGTGTGTTTTCTTAAGGTTTATTAAAATAAAGTCAGATAATCTAGAATAGACACAAATATAGAATTTCTTTGACCTAACCCTCTGCTTTATGAAGATGTAATATTAAGAAGTTTCAATTGGTGTAATTTAGTTGAGAGCTTTTCAATGGGCACATTCATTTCAATAGGGTTTCCATCATGTGTGTTACATGTAGAAGGGATCCGGTTAACATACTGGCGTTCAAGATGCCAGCACTTGGAATCCAATGCCAGAATCCCAGCATTGGTCAGAAGATCAATGCTGGGATCCCTACATCACTCACAATGCAAGCATTGAAATCCCGACTTTCGGCATCCCAATTGTAAGTATGCCAGGGAGAGTTAGACTACGGGTGGGGGAGTTAGGTTCAGGCACTAGAGTTAGGGTTAGGCACTAAGGGGGGAGGGTTAGGTTTATGCTGCAGATAGGGAGGGTTAGGGGGGCGGAGGGGGAAGGTTAGCATATGTACCTAAAAGGTGTCAGGATCCTAACAATCAGGGTGCCGCTGTCGTTCTTCTGATTGCTGGCATCCCAAGACTCGGGATGCCAATACCATCCCAAGTAGAAAGCCCCACTGGAACTAAGGTGCCCATTCAAATTGAAAAGCTCCGTCTATGGAATTTAATATTATTAACCAATTGTTCTAGATATAGAATAGTCAGAGAGTAGACAGGTTTATTTCAAAAGAGCCCCCAAAAAATTGAGGGTTGCAAATGCCTTACATCCCCAGCAATACTAGCAGATGTAGGTCTTACTGACAATGGTGAGGGCTCACATGACCTGTGTGAGGTATCTGATAAAAAATTCAGAGCACACAGCAGCTTCTGCTAGCCTGATACAAAATGTGACTATGCAGTGTCTGGCTCAAGTCTTGACAAGGCCATCTGGCATCATTATGTTGGAACGTTTGAGGCAGAACATTTTCTCGGTATATACAGTATTACATGCGCAGTGGGAAAATCAGTAGGAAAATGGCAGCTGCACTATTTACCCGTAAACCTGCGCATGCGCGCTAAAGCGCTAGGGTCTATTAGTGAGTCTACTGTGCTGTCAGCTAGGGAGAGGTCCCGACCGAAGACTGCACACGGGCACCTCACACTCTTAATATGTCACCTGGTAAAGAATAATAAACAGTTGAGTCATATTCTACTGGATGATGCACTTTGCACACGATGAGTCATAGGAGTGATGACTAAGTAAACCTTTCTTACTATGTCATCATTCCTAGCCAGTTGGTGGTCAGAGTTCTTTATCTAAATATTTACAGAATGTTTCTCTGTCATAAGTTGATATGTACAGTTCAGTATATATTTTCTAGTTTTAGGAATACCAAGTGGCACCATGCATAGATACTGTGTTAACCATCTGGACTTTTTGCTACATTTTTGGTGATATCTCAGAAACGCTGTTTCACTTCACTCATTAAGAAGCGTCATGAGCTTTACCTTGGATGCAAAGTTAGAGACCAAGATAAAATTGGGCCCCTCAGTTTTGTTGTATCACTTGTGTCAGACTATTCACAGGTTGGTCAAAGGGTTCTCGACATATGAATTTTACTGTTTTAATTGTTTGGCTGGAACCAAACTTGTACAGATTGTTAATTTTGTCTTACAAACATTTAACGCATCAGTTCTTTGTCACACTGTGACATACCCTAATTTACCATCTGCCATAAGGCCCATGCCTCATAGTGTCATACTTAGAGATGATGACAAAATGTCATACTTAGTGATGATGAACAAGAAATAGAGCATGCAGAGCATGGTGATGATCATGTAAGGCTTGATCCAACCTTTGAAGCTTCCTGTTCATCTTTGGAGCTATATTGACTTACCCAAGGAGATCTCAATGACCTTGTGTGAGATTTGAGCCTATTTAAAAGCAAGAATAACTTTTAGGCTCCAGATTGAAAGGCTGGAAACAACTCCACAAATAAACAAAAGTTTTTTTAGATAGTGACTTTAAGGATTTCTTTTCCCTTGAAGATGGACTTATTTTTTTGCAATGATGTTAATGCTGTTATGGAAGCACTATGTTATGGAAGCACTATTGATTCTTTTACAGTTACCTTGAAAGTGCTTCTCCACAACAGAAATAAGTCTCCATCAGTACCACTAGCTCATGCTGCTGATATGAAAGAAACATATGAAAGCCTAAACCTCCTGCTGGATAAAATTGAGTACAAATAGAATGGCTGTGGTGACTTTGAAGTCAATGATCTTTTCCTTGGACTACTACTTGGTTTCATGAAGTACAGTACTGTTGTTTTCTTTGTGAGTGGGACAGCAGAGACCAGAGATATCATTACGCACAGAAGCAATGGCTAAAGGGAACATCACTTACCCCAGGCAAGAAGAATGTTATCAGTACATCACTTGTTGATCAGGAAAAAGTCTATCTACTGTACTGTAACTCCACTCCATATAAATCTTGCTGTCATGAAATACTTTATTAAAGCAAGTGAGACATTCTAAAATGATGTTTGAATGGGATGTAGTTATGTGACCGGCGATCAGGAGACCGGCGGTCACAATACCGACCCCTGCATCCCCATCCGTCAAAATCCCGACAGTCGGCATGCCGACTAACAGGGACTATTTCCCACATGTGGTTGTCCACGAGTGGAAATAGAACCTGTGGCGAGCACAGCTCCCCACCTAGCCAGCAACCCTACCACCCACACGGCGTTCTAATCCCCTTGATCCCAGCATCGGTATGGTGACCGGCGGGATCCCAAACGCCAGTCACCAATACCCAACCCGTTTGAATTTAACACAGAAAATACTGTTACATTCATAATATTCACTCGTGTGGCAAAGAAGAAAAAAACAATGTATTAACCAGTGTAATGGATCCCAGTGACTGATGAGTACTTTGTGAAAACACTCAATGGTTCTAATAATAGAACTATGATAATGTTAGTAGGTGGAGACCACAGTAGAGTACAGTACAGATGTAGCCAGCTTAATCATTGCCATGATGCGTACACCCACTAGTTGTGGGTGCGAATTGCTGCAGCTTGAATGAGGCTGGCAATGGGGGTTAGTCAGGTTTGTTAGCTAACCAAAACAGCAAACAACTAGGCAAAACCAAGAGCACTGCAGGTGGGGCAGATGCAACATGTGTAGAGAGAGTTAGATTTGGGTGGGGTGTGTTCAAAATGAAATCTCTCTCACATTTTACATCTGCACCACCTGCAGTGCAACATGGTTTTGCCCAGTTGCTCGCTTTTTTGGTTTGCTAACAAACCTGATTAAGGCCCTATATCGTAGCTTGGAAATGGAGGCTTGGCCCAAGCAAGAGCTGGATGGAGTATGTACAGTATGATGCTCTAGATATTGAATAGAATTGGGATGTGCTTGAGACTGAGGGGTACATTTACTAAGCAGTGATAAGAGCAGAGAAGTGAGCCAGTGAAGAAGTTGCCCATGGCAACCAATCAGCACTGAAGTAACATCTATAATTTGCATACTATAAAATGATACAGAGCTGCTGATTAGTTGATGGGGAAATTTCTCAACTGGCTCACTTCTCCGTTCTTATCACTGCTTAGTAAATGTACCCCTGAATAAGTTAACTGTATCACTGCTAAAGACACAGCATTACATGTGATACACAACAATGGAGCTCAATAGAGTAGCAGTGATTAAGATCATGATAGGGTATGGTACACACAGGAATAATGGAAGCAAATCTGGTTAGTGGTTATCAGAATCACAAGGCTGATAGCAGTGGTCAGTCAAAGCCAGGGTGTGCTACAAGAAATGCAGTAATAGCACAGTGGGGGTTACATCTGAGACATGATACAACAAACAGAAGGGTATTTTTTTCTGTACGTGTATTTTGAAGATATATTATTATTACCATTATTATTAATCTTTATTTATAGGATGCCACAAGTGCTCCACACAGAAGGCAAGACAATAAGAGTACAGGGTAATACAGTACAGTGCAGAGAACAGTACAATCTAGTGATGTGCACCAGAATTTTTTGGGGTTTTGTGTTTTGGTTTTGGATTCGGTTCTGCGGCCGTGTTTTGGATTCGGAGGCGTTTTGGCAAAACCTCCCTGAAAATTTTTTGTCGGATTCGTGTGTGTTTTGGATTCGGGTGTTTTTTTACAAAAAAAACTCAAAAACAGCTTAAATCATAGAATTTGGGGTTCATTTTGATCCCATAGTATTATTCACCTCAATATCCATAATTTACACTAATTTCCAGTCTATTCTGAACACCTCACAATATTATTTTTAGTCCTAAAATTTGCACCGAGCTCGCTGGATGACTAAGCTAAGCGACCCAAGTGGCCAACACAAACACCGGGCCCATCTAGGAGTGGCACTGCAGTGTCAGACAGGATGGCAGATTAAAAAAATTGTCCCCAAACAGCACATGATGCAAAGAAAACTAGAGGCGCAATGAGGTAGCTGTGTGACTAAGCTAAGCGACCCAAGTGGCCGACACAAACACCTGGCCCATCTAGGAGTGGCACTGCAGTGTCAGACAGGATGGCACTTCAAAAAAATAGTCCCCAAACAGCACATGATGCAAAGCAAAAAAAAGAGGCGCAATGAGGTAGCTGTGTGACTAAGCTAAGCGACCCAAGTGGCCGACACAAACACCTTGCCCATCTAGGAGTGGCACTGCAGTGTCAGACAGGATGGCACTTCAAAAAAATAGTCCCCAAACAGCACATGATGCAAAGAAAAAAAGAGGCGCAATGAGGTAGCTGTGTGACTAAGCTAAGCGACCCAAGTGGCTGACACAAACACCTGGCCCATCTAGGAGTGGCACTGTAGTGTCAGACAGGATGGTACTTCAAAAAAATAGTCCACAAACAGCACATGATGCAAAGAAAAAAAGAGGCGCAATGAGGTAGCTGTGTGAATAAGCTAAGTGACCCAAGTGGCCGACACAAACATCTGGCCCATCTAGGAGTGGCAAGATAAAAGAACCAAAACGTGCGCAAAAGGAAGAGCCAAACTAAAAATATATTAATCTATTTTATTAAATAGTAATTGTAGTTATTAAAAAATATTCAATTCAAATATATATTCCTCGGAGTGACCACAGTAGGATATTACAAATGAATTTAAAATAAATAAAACAACATAATCATAAAATATATTACCAACTAGTTGTTCTCATATATGATTAATATTCTAAAGGATCAATAATGGATACAGATATATATAATCCTGAAGAACAATGGCTGGCCAGCCTTAATTAATACTTAATAAATTGTGCACAAATAGGATGTATCAAAAGATCGAATAGAAAAATGAAAGATTGTTGTCTAGAAGATATCATATAATTTGCATAGATGGTAAGAGCTCAGGATTCTTCCAACAACAGTCTAAAATAGTAATAGTTAGCCGTTATATATGTATCCAAAAGTCTCGTGAGGGAATTAACCTCATACGGCTGCTGATGTAATTGCTAAATGTTGGAGCTAATGAATAGACACCAGTCCCGTCTTTTAGACCAAAAACTAATGAAAGTCTCGGTAAAAGCACCTAGCCTTAGGCAGCTG
This sequence comes from Pseudophryne corroboree, assembly GCF_028390025.1. NCBI lineage: Eukaryota > Metazoa > Chordata > Amphibia > Anura > Myobatrachidae > Pseudophryne > Pseudophryne corroboree. The sequence goes on along the minus strand of NC_086444.1, from coordinate 1,104,869,339 downwards.
TTTAATGTGGGCAGCCAATGCCGTGATAATGCAGTCCCGCAACAAGATGATAAATGTGAACAAAAAATACTGGAACAAAGTCCCGAATGACTCAAATAGCACCTAGCCCAACGAGGCCATATATGTGGGTAGCTATAATGACGGGATAATGTATAAATGAATAAACCCCGTATCACTCGTAGCAGTCTCACCCGTGCCAGTGAATGCAATAGCCGTCCGTCCGGCCGGATGTTCACCGGACCTCCGCCGTTACCAATCCACAAGCCGTTCAGTGCTGCACTGCCTGGGTGCTCCTCCGACAGTGCAGCTGGGTAATCCTTTAGGCTGGGATGTTAAAGAGGAAAATAACTGTGGCGGTTATGGGCAGGTTAGGGCTGTTGGTGATGTCCGTTCGTCTCCCAATCGCAGAGAGATGGTGTATAACCGTGGATCACTCCAGAGCCGTTCAACCTAACGCGTTTCTCGACCGTAGGCACTGGTCGTTTCATCAGAGGAAGTGTAATAAAAGGGAGTCCTCATCTGGCTGTATTTAAAGCTCCCCGTTAATTGTCTAAACAGAAACAGCTGATGAATTTCCAACTATTCACCCATAGAAATCGAGTTGAAGTGAAAGAGTCTAATATATTTCTCAATACCTATGTATAAATCTCAGTGTCATGCTAAAATATTAGGATCAAAAGCCAATATATGAAATAATATAAATATATAGAAAATAAATATATGAAAAAAATGAAAAAAATATATATAGAAATACAGAAATAGTGAATATATAAACTAAAATTAGTATCATTAATATTTAATCTTTCAAAAAACAATCAAACAGATCTCAGGAGTGGCGTGTCTGAAGGTATAAAGACATAATAAATATAGTGTACCACAATAAATCATATGAATAGTGAAGTGAAAAACATATATAAATGCAAAATGAAACGGTAATAGTTATAATTCATAAAAAACCCGTTTTCTATAAATGTGTTACAAATAAATGATAAAGAAATAGATAAAGAATATATATATAAATATAAATACCCAATAATCTGTACATCAATATATGACTAATATTTCATTTGTAATCTATAGTCATTAAAGAAAATATATAAAAAGAACATATATTAAATAAAAATATAAATGTAAATTATAATAAATATATAAATAAAAACATATATATCAGCACAAGAATTAGGACTGTGTCACATCATATGACCCGTCTACGGGGAAAACAAAGGGAAGAACTAACCTAAAAAGGAGAGATATATTTAAACTCATCCAAAAAAAGGTCTGTCTAACGAATGTCAACCCCGCCTGCAGGGTCCAACACATGACACCTCCAAATACACAAATTAATTAATAATATAATACTCATCTATCAGAACATGAAGAAAAAGAGGTATAATGAATAAACTAAAATATATTATAATAGAAGTACGCATTAAACCACAGACTCAAGCTCATTTAAATAAATTAATAAATTTTTAGTTTAAATGGCATATATCAAAAAAACCTTTTATAGCTAAAAAACCATTATCAATATATGAAAAATATACATAAAAATATATTGCATGATCATACATGGACAGAGGATGTAAAACTACCTATCCGTATAGGCATAATATGAATGGACTAGAAGTCTAACTACCAATAAAATACTAGTAACTAACAATTCAATTACCCTCAATTATTCCATTGGGACAACTAATACTGATAAAAATAAATAAAAGAAGAAAAGGAGAGAAGAAAAAGAAATTTATAAGAATGATGGTATCATAATAACCCAGCTGAAAACCTAGTACTCGGTCATCCACTAAAATCCAAGATCCTAACGATCTTAAATCGGTAGGGATTCTAAAAATCACACATTATTAAGTTCAACTGTATCGTTTAAACCTTGTGGGGACAATGTTTGTAATTGGAAAATCCAAAAAGCCTCCCGCTTACACAACCTGTTGAATCTATCACCACCCCTACTAGTTGGCTTAACCTGTTCAATTGCTCTCAGTGTGAACTTATTTTGTTTCCCCTTTTGACATGAAGCAATATGACTAGAAAGGGTATGTGTCTTCAGACCTTTCAAAATATTGCGCCTGTGTTCAAGAAACCGCATATGTAGGGGGCGTATCGTCCTACCCACATATTGGATCCCGCAAAAACACTGAATCACATAAATCACGTAATTGGATCTGCAGTTTAAAAAAGCAGTGATCTCAAATTCCTCTTTGGTGACATGCGAAGTAATCATAGTGCATTTATGGTCCACATATGAACAGGTAATACATCTTTCTTTCCCACATTTAAAAAACCCTTTTGGTCTGGGAGGTAACCTAAACTCCTGTTCATTAATATCCACACTAGATAATGTAGATGTTCTTTTAAACAAACTTGGCGCCAGCCTCTGTTTCAAGTTTTGTGCTTTCTTGAATATAACAGGATTCTTATCCGTGATGACACCCTCTAAAAACCGATCTGACTGTAGGATAGTGAGATTCTTAGAAATTATCTTCTTGATTTGGCTCGCAGCTGAATTATATTGTGTAACAAATATAGGGACCTGGCTAAACCTCATATCTTTTTTAGGCAATCTCCTGGTGGAATTCAGCATCAATGGTCTAGAGCAACTTGAAGCTGCCTCTAATGCCCCATCAAGGAGGTGGGTGGGGTAACCCTGTCTAACAAATGATGTATACATATCCTTTGCTTGTAGCTTAAAAGATTCTTCTGTGGAACAATTCCTGCGTAATCGGAGAAACTGGCCTTTAGGAATATTATTTTTCCAAGGATGATAATGACCACTTCTGTAATGCAGGTAATTACCACAATCCACCTCCTTGATATAGGTAGAAGATTCTATTCTACAGTCTCTTATAGAAATGGTAATATCCAGAAAATTAAGACTATTCGGACTAGAATTATATATAAATTTCAAACCCAAAAAATTGGAATTAAGATAGGAATTGAAAACTGATAATGATCCTATGTCACCCTCCCAAATCATAAATATGTCGTCAATATATCTGCCATAGAGAACTAGGTTCGCGCCAATGTGGCTGTTGGAAATATGATGATGTTCAAACCAGCCCAAAAAAAGGTTGGCAAAACTTGGCGCGAATCTAGTTCCCATCTAGGAGTGGCACTGCAGTGTCAGACAGGATGGCACTTCAAAAAATAGTCCCCAAACAGCACATGATGCAAAGAAAAATGAAAGAAAGAAGAGGTGCAAGATGGAATTGTCCTTGGGCCCTCCCACCCACCCTTATGTTGTATAAACAGGACATGCACACTTTAACAAACCCATCATTTCAGCAACAGGGTCTGCCACACAACTGTGACTGAAATGACTGGTTGGTTTGGGCCCCCACCAAAAAAGAAGCAATCAATCTATCCTTGCACAAACTGGCTCTACAGAGGCAAGATGTCCACCTCCTCCTCATCGTCTGATTCCTCACCCCTTTCACTGTATACATCCCCTTCCTCACAGATTATTAATTCGTCCCCATTGGAATCCACCATCTCAGGTCCCTGTGTACTTTCTGGAGGCAATTGCTGGTGAATGTCTCCACGGAGGAATTGATTATAATTCATTTTGATGAACATCATCTTCTCTACATTTTCTGGAAGTAACCTTGTACGCCAATTGCTGACAAGGAGAGCGGCTGCACTAAACACTCTTTCGGAGTACACACTGGAGGGGGGGCTACTTAGGTAAAATAAAGACAGTTTGTGCAAGGGCCTCCAAATTGCCTCTTTTTCCTGCCAGTATACGTACGGACTGTCTGACATGCCTACTTGGATGCGATCACTCATATAATCCTCTAGCATTCTTTCAATGGTGACAGAATCATATGCAGTGACAGTAGAAGACATGTCAGTAATCGTTGGCAGGTCCTTCAGTCCGGACCAGATGTCAGCACTCGCCCCAGACTGCCCTGCATCACTGCCAGTGGGTGGGCTCGGAATTCTTAGCCTTTTCCTCGCCGGCCCAGTTGCGGTAGAATGTGAAGGAGGAGCTGTTGATGGGTCACGTTCCGCTTGACTTGACAAGTTTCTCACCAGCAGGTCTTTGAACCTCTGCAGACTTGTGTATGCCGGAAAGAGAGATACAACGTAGGTTTTAAATCTAGGATCGAGCAGGGTGGCCAAAATGTAGTGCTCTAATTTAAACAGATTGACCACCCGTGAATTCTGGTTAAGCGAATTAAGGGCTCCATCCACAAGTCCCACATGCCTAGCGGAATCGCTCTATTTTAGCTCCTCCTTCAATCTCTCCAGCTTCTTCTGCAAAAGCCTGATGAGGGGAATGACCTGACTCAGGCTGGCAGTGTCTGAACTGACTTCACGTGTGGCAAGTTCAAAGGGTTGCAGAACCTGTCACAACGTTGAAATCATTCTCCACTGCGCTTGAGTCAGGTGCATTCCCCCTCCTTTGCCTATATCGTAGGTAGCTGTATAGGCTTGAATGGCCTTTTGCTGCTCCTCCATCCTCAGAAGCATATAGAGGGTTGAATTCCACCTCGTTACCACCTCTTGCTTCAGATGATGGCAGGGCAGGTTCAGGAGTGTTTGCTGGTGCTCCAGTCTTTGGCACGCGGTGGCTGAATGCCAAAAGTGGCCCGCAATTCTTCGGGCTACCGACAGCATCTCTTGCACACCCTGTCGTTTTTTAAATAATTCTGCACCACCAAATTCAATGTATGTGCAAAACATGGGACGTGCTGGAATTTGCCCAGATGTAATGCACGCACAATATTGGTGGCGTTGTCCGATGTCACAAATCCACAGGAGAGTCCAATTGGGGTAAGCCATTCTGCGATGATGTTCCTCAGTTTCCGTAAGAGGTTGTCAGCTGTGTGCCTCTTATGGAAAGCGGTGATACAAAGCGTAGCCTGCCTAGGAACGAGTTGGCGTTTCCGAGATGCTGCTACTGGTGCCGCCACTGCTGTTCTTGCTGCGGGAGGCAATACATCTACCCAGTGGGCTGTCACAGTCATATAGTCCTGAGTCTGCCCTGGTCCACTTGTCCACATGTCCGTAGTTAAGTGTACATTGGGTACAACTGCATTTTTTAGGACACTGGTGACTCTTTTTCTGACGTCTGTTTACATTTTCGGTATCGCCTGCCTAGAGAAATGGAACCTAGATGGTATTTGGTACCAGGGACACAGTACCTCAATCAATTCTCTAGTTCCCTGTGAATTAACGGTGGATACCGGAAACACGTTTCTCACCACCCAGGCTGCCAAGGCCTGAGTTATCCGCTTTGCAGCAGGATGACTGCTGTGATATTTCATCTTCCTCGCAAAGGACTATTGGACAGTCAATTGCTTACTGGAAGTAGTACAAGTGGTCTTCCGACTTCCCCTCTGGGATGACGATCGACTCCCAGCAGCAACAACAGCAGCGCCAGCAGCAGTAGGCGTTACACTCAAGGATGCATCGGAGGAATCCCAGGCAGGAGCGGACTCGTCAGACTTGCCAGTGACATGGCCTGCAGGACTATTGGCTTTCCTGTCTAAGGAGGAAATTGACACTGAGGGAGTTGGTGGTGTGGTTTGCAGGAGCTTGGTTACAAGAGGAAGGGATTTAGTTGGCAGTGGACTGCTTCCGCTGTCACCCAAAAATTTTTTACTTGTCAATGACTTCTGTTGAATGCGCTCCAGGTAACGTATAAGGGAGGATGTTCCCAGTGGCGTGCGGTGAGCTCAGTGGCTGGTGAGGCACTGCAGCCATAATGTCTCTGCTGTGTCCTGCCGATGCCCGCCACCGCACCCAAGCCAATGCCTGTTACCACCGCTGTCCCTGGGTCAGTGGGAGATAAAGAAAGGCAGAGGGCGATTCCAGGGAGAAGCAGTGGGTGACAGCAGTGGGTGATGCTAGGCAGAGGGTGACAGGGAGAGGGTGTTGCCAGTGAGAGAGTGATAGCAGTGGGTGACGCCAGGGAAAGGATGACAGCAGTTTGTAACAGGGAGAGGGTGACAGCAGTGGGTGACGCCAGGGAGAGGATGATGCCAGGGAGCTGGTGACAGCAAGAGGGTCACAGGGAGAGGGTGACAGCAGTCTGTGCAAGCTGTAGGTCACAGGGAGAGGGTAACAGGAAGAGGTTGATGCCAGGGAGTTGGTGACAGGAAGAGGGGGAGAAGGTGACTGCAGTCGGTGCCAGCTGTGGGCAACGGGGAGAGGGTGACAAGGAGAGGTTGACGCCAGGTAGAGGGGGACAGTGAAAGGGTAGAGCAGTGTGTGCCAGCTGTGGGTAACGACAGGGAGAGGGTGACAGCAGTCGGTGCCAGCTGTGGGTGACAGGAAGAGGGCGACGCCAGGGAGAGGATGGCAGGGAGATAGTGACAGCAATCGGGGCCAGCTGTGGCTGACGGAGAGAGGGTGACAGCAGTCAGTGCCAGCTATGGGTGATGTCGAGAGGGTGAAGCCAGGGAGAGGGTGACAGTGAGAGGGTACCAGCTGTGGGTTACAGCAGTCGGTGACAGTGAGAGGGTGACAGGAAGAGGGTGACGCCAGGGAGAGCACATTACTGTCCCATCTACCAGCAGTATAGAATACAACGTAAGGAGTACAGCCCTGAGCCTTGGGTCCCTGATAAAGCATGGGTGAGCTCAGCCCATTACAATCTAAAGTACCCGTCACTCTCCCCCGCCGCAGGCCCCGCTGCACATAGGCGTGCGCAGCACATTTTATTAGGGGGTGCACCGTCGTAGAGGCGTGTCTAGTACCACCTACCTACTGGGCATGTCTAGCAACACCTATCGGGCGTGTCTAGCACCGCCTACTGGGTGTGTCTAGCACCGCCTACTGGCATTCTTTTCTATTCAATATGCACCTTACCTGTATGGTGGTTTCTCATAACAGGGAACCTCTGAAGAAATGTATCCTTCCTGGGCAGACAGCGTCTTCAGTTGGTAATCACTTTTCATGTAGGAGATCACATGATCCGGAAGATGCCTGTTTGTGTAGGAATATAACCAATGTCATCATCATACAACAGAGGTTCAACCAGACTCGTGTCACCTCCTTCCCTCTGCATCTATCAGCCACACCATTACCCCTTCTCTGCATCTCTCAGCCACACCATCATCTTCGCCCTGCGTCGTCTCTCAGCCACACCATCATCTCCTCCCTGCATCGTCTCTCAGCCACGCCATCATCTCCCATCTGAATCTCTCGCAATACCCCTCACTTTGGGGGAGATTTACTAAGCCTGAAAAGTGATAAATATCACTGTGATAAAGCACCAGCCAATCGGCTCCTAACTGCCATGTCACAGGCTGTGTTTGAAAAATGACAGTTAGGAGCCGATTGGCTGGTGCTTTATCACAGTGATATTTATCACTTTTCAAGCTTAGTACATCTGGACCATTGTCTCTCATTCTCCCCACTTTACTCTGTGGCTCTGAGCCTCCCACCCGTCTGTCTGTGCCTCTCAGTCGCCCGCCCTTCACTGTCTCTCAGCCTCATCAGTGGAGTTGGTGGGCCCAGCAGGAGAACACGGGCAGGTGGGCGGCCGTTCGCGTGGTGTGACATCATCGGGACACATTGCACAGTACACTGAGGCGGAGGAGTAGTGTGGGGTAGCGGGCAGGATGGGAGTAGTGGTGTGGAGCAGGGGGGCAGGATGGGAGCATTGGTGCAGAGCGGGAGGCAGGATAGGAGCAGTGGTGCTGAGTTGGGGGGGAGAGCAGGGGGAGTAGTGGTGCAGAGCAGGGGGGGCAGGATGGGAGTAGTGGTGCATAGCTGGGGGCAGGATGGGAGTAGTGGTGCATAGCAGGGGGCAGGATGGGAGTAGTGGTGCAGAGTAGGGGGGTAGGATGGGAGTAGTGGTGCATAGCAGGGGGCTGGATGGAATTAGTGGTGCATAGCTGGGGGGTAGGATGGGAGTAGTGGTGCATAGTAGGGGGGGTAGGATGGTAGTAGTGGTGCATAGCAGGGGGGTAGGATGGGAGTAGTGGTGCATAGTAGGGGGGTAGGATGGTAGTAGTGGTGCATAGCAGGGGGGTAGGATGGGAGTAGTGGTGCATAGCTGGGGGTAGGATGGGAGTAGTGGTGCATAGCTGGGGGTAGGATGGGAGTAGTGGTGTGGAGCAGCAGGGGCAGGATGGGAGTAACGGTGCTGAGTTGGAGGGGGGGTGAGGGGGGTTGGGCAGGATGGACGCAGTGCTGGGAAGGAGCGGCCAATTAAGCATGTCACCTCACCTGTAGCTCCCGGCCGCGATCTCTCCCTTTGTCCTATTTACAAGCTGCTCCCCTCTGCTCTGGCTGCCTCACACTAGGCAGACGAGGAGTCCGTGTGCCGGGCGGGCAGAGGAATCCGTGTGTCGGGCGGGCGGAGCAGTCCCTGCGCCGGGTGGTTGGGCGGCCGGGCAGAGGAGTCCATGCGCTGGGCGGTCGGGCGGAGGAGTCCGTGTGCCGGGTGGTTGGGCGGCCGGGCGGAGGAGTCCGTGCGCTGGGCGGGCGGCCGGGGGAGTCCGTGCGCCGGGTGGGTGGGCAGGCAGGTAGGCCAGCGGGCGGGCGAGGGATATTCCTGTGTAAAGGGTATCGCGGCTCCTATCTCCCCTCTGCCTCTGGCCGGACTGCATTACCGGGGGGGGGGAGGGGGAGCTAATAGGCTGCCGCACATGTGGATGACAAATATTAGAAGATACATGCTGTGTTTTGCCCCCCCCCCCTCCATCCCCGCGACTGGCCAATGACATCAGTGTTAGTGACAAGAGGCGTGCTTTCATTTAGGCTGAAAGCACGCCTCCTGTCAAAGAGGCACTTACAGTAAGTGCCGCTTCAGATGAATTTTTTAATGGGCTTTCACTGCCCAAAGCTTAGCCCCGCCCCCTGCTTCCGGCCATTTCCCATTGATAGCGGGAGGCACTGGCAGCAGTGCCTCCGAAACACACTGAAGTCAGTTTTTACACAAGTAAAAAAGATTAAAATAATATAAAGGCTAAAGCAGATAGTTATGACACAGAATATGTGTCATAAGTATCTTCTTTACATTATTTTAATCATTAATGACAGGGGAGGCACTGCCTCCCTGCCTACCCTGACTGCACGTCCCTTGATGTTCCTAGGTGTTTAACATCCTTACCCCTACTTATTACAGCTTGACAAAGGCAACACACGGCTTGACACCAGTTGTCCGCATTTCTGTTGAAATAATTCCACACCGAAGAGGTGATTTTTTTTTTGTATTTTGACCAGGCATGTCAATGGCCATATTCGACCCACGGACAACAGGTGTCTCCCCGGGTGCCTGACTTAAACAAACCACCTCACCATCAGAATCCTCCTTGTCAATTTCCTCCCCAGCGCCAGCAACACCCATATCCTCATCCTGGTGTACTTCAACAGTGACATCTTCAATTTGACTATCAGGAACTGGACTGCGGGTGCTCCTTCCAGCACTTGCAGGGGGCGTGCAAATGGTGGAAGGCGCCACCTCTTCCCGTCCAGTGTTGGGAAGGTCAGGCATCGCAACCGACACAATTGGACTCTCCTTGGGGATTTGTGATTTAGAAGAACGCACAGTTCTTTGCTGTGCTTTTGCCATCTTTACTCTTTTAAGTTTTCTAGCAGAAGGATGAGTGCTTCCATCCTCATGTGAAGCTTAACCACTAGCTATGAACATAGGCCAGGCCCTCAGCCATTCCTTGCCACTCCGTGTCGTAAATGGCACATTGGCAAGTTTACGCTTCTCCTTAGACGATTTTAATTCAGATTTTTGGGTCATTTTACTGAGCTTTATTTTTTTGGATTTTACATGCTCTCTACTATGACATTGGGCATCGGCCTTGGCAGACGACGTTGATGGCATTTCATCGTCTCGGCCATGACTAGTGGCAGCAGCTTCAGGATGAGGTGGAAGTGGATCTTGATCTTTCCCTATTTTACCCTCCACATTTTTGTTCTCCTTTTTTTAATGTGTGGAGTTATATGCCAGTAATATATCAATAGCAATGGCCTACTATATATATACTGCGCACAACTGAAATGCACCACAGGTATGGATGGATAGTATACTTGACAACACAGAGGTAGGTAGAGCAGTGGCCTACTGTACCGTACTGCTATATATTATATACTGGTGGTCAGCAAAATTATGCACTGTCCTCCTACTATATATATACTGTGCAAAACTTAAATGCACCACAGGTATGGATGGAGAGTATACTTGACGACACAGAGGTAGGTAGAGCAGTGGCCTACTGTACCGTACTGCTATATATTATATACTGGTGGTCAGCAAAATTATGCACTGTCCTCCTACTATATATATATACTGTGCAAAACTTAAATGCACCACAGGTATAGATGGATAGTATACTTGACAACACAGAGGTAGGTAGAGCAGTGGCCTACTGTACCGTACTGCTATATATTATATACTGGTGGTCAGCAAAATTAAGCACGGTCCTCCTACTATATATATATACTGTGCAAAACTTAAATGCACCACAGGTATAGATGGATAGTATACTTGACGACACAGAGGTAGGTAGAGCAGTGGCCTACTCTACCGTACTGCTATATATTATATACTGGTGGTCAGCAAAATTATGCACTGTCCTCCTACTATATATATATACTGTGCAAAACTTAAATGCACCACAGGTATGGATGGGATAGTATACTTGACAACACAGAGGTAGGTAGAGCAGTGGCCTACTGTACCGTACTGCTATATATTATATACTGGTGGTCAACAAAATTATGCACTGTCCTCCTACTATATATATATACTGTGCAAAACTTAAATGCACCACAGGTATGGATGGGATAGTATACTTGACAACACAGAGGTAGGTAGAGCAGTGGCCTACTGTACCGTACTGTTATATATTATATACTGGTGGTCAGCAAAATTATGCACTGTCCTCCTACTATATATATACTGTGCAAAACTTAAATGCACCACAGGTATGGATGGATAGTATACTTGACGACACAGAGGTAGGTAGAGCAGTGGCCTACTGTACCGTACTGCTATATATTATATACTGGTGGTCAGCAAAATTATGCACTGTCCTCCTACTATATATATACTGTGCAAAACTTAAATGCACCACAGGTATGAATGGTATAGTATACTTGACGACAAAGAGGTAGGTAGAGCAGTGGACTACTGTACCGTACTGCTATATATTATATACTGGTGGTCAGCAAAATTATGCACTATCCTCCTACTATATATATACTGTGCAAAACTTAAATGCACCACAGGTATGGATGGGATAGTACACTTGACGACACAGAGGTAGAGCAGTGGACTACTGTACCGTACTGCTATATATATACTGGTGGTCAGCAAAATTCTGCACTGTCCTCCTACTATATACTACAATGCAGCACAGATATGCAGCGTTTTTCAGGCAGAGAACGTATACTGGTGGTCACTGGTCAGCAAAACTCTGCACTGTCTTCCTACTATCTAATACTGCTGGTCCCCAGTCCCCACAATAAAGCAATTAGCACACTGAGCACAGATATTTGCAGCACACTGAGCACAGATATGGAGCATTTTTCAGGCAGAGAACGTAGATATTTGCAGCACACTGAGCACAGATATTTGCAGCACACTGAGCACAGATATTTCCAGCACACTGAGCACAGATATTTGCAGCACACTGAACATAGAAACTGAGAGGACGCCAGCCATGTCCTCTTACGATCATCTCCAATGCACGAGTGAAAAATGGCAGCGACACGCGGCTCCTTATATAGAATACGAATCTCGCGAGAATGCGACCGCGGGATGATGATGTTCGGGCGCGCTCGGGTTAACCGAGCAAGGCGGGAGGATCCGAGTATGCTCGGACCTGTGCAAAAAAGGGTGAAGTTCGGGGGGGTTCGGATCCCGAGGAACCGAACCCGCTCATCACTAGTACAATCATATACAGAAATTTCCTGGCATTCTAGTGCGCAGTTATTGCTCAAAGGTGCATGGCCTAGCGGCACAACCACGTCTTTCTGTATATAGGGCGACCAAGCAGAGTGCCGAGAGGTGGAACTGCTCTGCTTTATGGCAGACAGAAAGCCATGGGCTGACTAGCACATCTGTCTATCGGCCCTTCTGGCATTTGCAGAAGGGCCACATAGCCAGTACAGTCCTGAGTACATTACTTACAAACAAAAGGTACAACGATCTCTGGATGTGAAAAGTCACAGCCTGGCACGCCATACAGCAAGCCATGTTGCAGCATGCTGCATTGCAGCAAAGATGAGCATGGCTACATCTGTAGATGTGGATTGGTTACTATAGGCAACTTCTGCCCTGGATTACACTGATCATTTTGATGTGTATGAATGAGTCTGAATCTGTATATGAAGCCGTGATTTTTTTCATGCCAGACAGGAGATAGTTGGTTTGTAATTTATCCCCACCATTTTATCTCCATCCAAGTCTTAAGGGCCGTACTGATGGGGAGATTTCCCCAGAGAAGTGTGCTGAGTGATCTAGCACAGACCGCTCAGCACACATCACTTCCCCCGCTCAGCACAGCGCAATGTGCTGAGCGAGGGGGGTGACGGACACGGGGGGCCGCTCATTTCACCCAGCGGTGAAATGAGCGACCTGCTAGATTGTGCATGCAGGCCAATCTAGCAGCGGCGATAGCGATGCGCGGGACCGCACATAGCTGTCGCCGGCACCCCTACACATGGAGTGATGTTCAGCTAATTTCTAAGTAATCTAGTCATATTTCTTAGAAATTAGCTGAACATTGCTCCGTGTGTATCACCCTTAAGGGGTCTATATTAGGGATGAGCGGGTTCAGTTCTCAGAGAACCAAACCGTACCGAACTTCACCATTCGAGTTCGGTTCCGAGCCAGGCTTGGCTTTTCCTGCCTGACTCGGAAACCAGAATGAGGCAAAATGTCATCATCCCGCTGTCGGATTCTCGCGGGGTTTGGATTCCATATAAGGAGCCGCGCGTCCCCACCATTTTAACTCCGGCATTGGAGAGTATATAGACAGGACATGTCTCCGTTCTCTCAGTGTCCTCAGTGTCCTTGTCTTGTGCTGATTCTGTCCAGTCACAGTGGGGGTGTCCTCTGCTGCCATATGTCCAGTGCTGTACAGTGGTGCTGTGTTGTGCTGCATCAGTTCAGTGGTGGTGCATTGTGCGACATCAGTCACAGTGGTGGTGTCCTCTGCTGCCATATGTCCAGTGCTGCTGTACAATAAGTCCCTTACAGTGTTGCTGTGTTGTGCTGCATCAGACCAGTGGTAATGTCCTGGCCATCAGTCATTCCAGTGACCAGGCAGTCACAGTGGTATACACTGCTGCTATATGTCCACTGCTGCCATATTATAATAATAACAACAACAACAAGTCCCTTACAGTGTTGCTGTGTTGTGCTGCATCAGACCAGTGGTAGTGTCCTGGCCATCAGTCATTCCAGTGACCAGGCAGTCACAGTGGTATATGCTGCTGCCATATGTCCACTACTGCCATATTATAATAATAATAATAATAATAATAATAATAACAACAAAAACAACAAGTCCCTCACAGTGTTGCTGTGTTGTCCTCCATCAGACCAGTGGTAGTGTCCTGGCCATCAGCCATCAGTCATTCCTGTGCCGCATATTGTGTTATATAACTCCAAAAAAATAATGGAGAACAAAAATTTGGATGATAAAATAGGGAAAGATCAAGAACCACTTCCTCCTAGTGCTGAAGCTGCTGCCACTAGCCATGACATAGACAATGAAATGCCATCAACGTCATTTGTCAAGGCCGATGCCCAATGTGATAGTAGAGGGCATGTTAAATCCAAAAAGCCAAAGAGACTCAAAAAAAGAAATAGAAATGGTCTGAGGAGAAACGTAAACTTGCCAATATGCAATTTACGACATGGAGTGGCAAGGAACGGCTGAGGCCCTGACCTATGTTCATGACTAGTGGTTCAGCTTCACATGACGATGGAAGCCCTCATAACTGAGGCGTTGACACTTATGTTGGTGTTAGACGTGTGTCCGGTATCCGCCATTAGTGCAGTGGGATTTAGACAACTGATGGAGGTATTGTGTCCCCGGTACCAAATCCCATCTAGATTCCACTTCACTAGGCAGGCGATACCGCAATTTTGCCATTTAATTCCAATGATTTGGATGTATAATTCCAGTGATTTTGCCATTTATTCCAGTGATTTTGCCATTTAATTCCAGTGATTTGGATGTATAATTCCAGTGATTTGGACGTATAATTACAGTGATTTTGCAGTGTTATTACAGTGATTTTGCAGTATACTTCCAGTGATTTTGCCATTTAATTCCAGTGATTTGCCATTTAATTCCAGTGATTTGGACGTATAATTCCAGTGATTTTGCCATTTCATTCCAGTGATTTGGATGTATAATTCCAGTGATTTGGACGTATAATTCCAGTGGTAATTGTTTGAGTCGCTTGGCTTAGTCATACAGCTACCTCATTTTACCTCTTCAACATCTTTGCATGAGGTGCTGTTTGGGGCCTAGTTTTTGAAAAGTGCCATCCTGTCTGACACTGCCGTATGAGTTTAGGGGTACTGCTGTATTAGTCCTGGGGTACTGCCGTATAAGTCCATCAATTGCAGAATTTTTTAAAAAATAAAAGGGGCATGCTGGAGATGCTGTCAGTGGACCGAACAATTGCGTCCCACTCTCGACATTCAGTCACAGCGTGACACTACTAGATGGGCCAGGTGGTTGTGTCGCTTAGCTTAGTCATACAGCAACCTCGGTGCATCTTTTTTTCTTCTTTGCATCATGTGCTGTTTGGAGACTATTATTTTAAAGTGCCATCCTGTCTGACACTTCAGTATATGTCCAATGGTACTGCCATTTAATTCCAGTGATTTGGACGGATAATTCCAGTGCTTTTGCCATTTAATTCCAGAGATTTTTGCCATTTAATTCCAATGATTTGGACGCATAATTCCATTGATTTTGTAGTATAATTCCAGTGATTTTGCAGTATAATTCCAGTGATTTTGCAGTATAATTCCAGTGATTTTGCCATTTAATGCCAGTGATTTGGACATATAATTCCAGAGATTTTGCCATTTAATTCCAGTGATTTTGCCATTTAATTTCAGTGACTTGGACGTATAATTCCAGTGATTTGGACATATAATTCCAGTGGTAATTGTGTCACTTGGCTTAGTCATACAGCTACCTCATTTCACTTCTTCAACATCTTTGCATGAGGTGCTGTTTGGGGCCTAGTTTTTGAAAGTGCCATCCTGACTGACACTGCCGTATGAGTTCAGGGGTACTGCTGTATTAGTCCTGGGGTACTGCCGTATAAATCCGCCAATTGCAGAATTTTAAAAAAAATGACAGGGGCATGCTGGAGATGATGTCAGTGGACCGAACAATTGCCGCCCACTCTCGACATTCAGCCACTGCGTGACACTACTAGATAGGCCAGGTGGTTGTGTCGTTTAGCTTAGTCATACAGCAACCTCGGTGCACCTTTGTTTCTTCTTTGCATCATGTTCTGTTTGGCGCCTTTTTTTAAAATCTGCCCTTCTGTCTGCCACTACAGTGCCACTCCTAGATAAGCCAATTGTTTGTGTCGCTTGGCTTAGTCATACAGCTACCTCATTGCACCTCTTCTACATCTTTGCATCATGTGCTGTTTGGGGACTAGTTTTTGAATAGTGTCATCTTGTTTGCAACTGCAGTACCACTCCTAGATGGGCCAGGTGTTTGTGCCGCACACTTGTGTCGCTTAGCTTAGTCATACAGCCACCTCGGTACAACTTTTAGGCATAAAAACAATATTGTGAGGTGTTCAGAATAGACTGGAAATGAATGTTATTAAGGTTAATAATACCGTAGGAGCAAAATTACCCCCAAAGTCTTTGATTTTAGCTGTTTTTATGTTTTTTTTTCAAATATCATACAGATCCAAAACCAAAACACGAAAGGGTGGTTTTGGCAAAACCAAGCCAAAACCAAAACCAAAACATGAAAGTGGAATTAGAACCAAAACCAAAACACGAAAAGTGCCAGCTGCACATCTCTAGTCTATATACTTAAGGGGGATACACACGGAGCGATGTTCAGCTAATTTCTAAGTAATCTAGTCAGGTTGCTTAGAAATTAGCTGAACATCATTCCGTGTGTATCTCCCTTAAGTATATAGACCCCGTAGGGGTCTTTGGGTTCTATGTACTAAGCCTTAGAGAGAGATAAAGTGGATGGAGATAAAGTACAAACCAACAAGCTACTAACTGTCATTTTTCAAACACAGCCTGTAACATGGCAGTTAAGAGCTGTTTGGCTGGTACTCTATCTCTGTCCACTTTATCACTCTCCAATGCTTAGTACATAGGTGGTCATTCCGAGTTGTTCACTCGCTAGCAGTTTTTAGCAGCCATGCAAACGCTATGCCGCCTTCCACTGGGAATGTATTTTAGCTTAGGAGAAGTGCGAACGAAAGGATCGCAGAGCGGCGGAAAACTTTTTTTGTGCAGTTTTAGAGTAGCTCAATACCTACTCAGCGCTTGCGGTCACTTCAGACTGTTCAGTTCCTGTTTTGATGTCACAAACACGCCCTGCATTCACCCAGCCATGCCTGCGTTTTTCCAAACACTCCCTGAAAATGGTCAGTTGACACCCAGAAACGCCCTCTTCCTGTCAATCACTCTGCGGCCAGCATTGTGACTGAAAAGCTTCGCTAGACCTTGTGTGAAACTACATCGTTCCTTGTAATAGTATGACGTGCGTGTGCATTGCGCCGCATATGCATGCGCAGAAGTGCCGTTTTTTTGCCTCATCACTGCACAGCGAACGAATGCAGCTAGCGATCAACTCGGAATGACCCCCATAGACCCATATTCCATGTAATTACTTTTCAAGTGTAAATTCAATTAAACATCAGTTTAAGGAACTATTTTCATGCGTGATCACAAATGTTTCAAATTACTTTGTCATATTCTCTCAACATGTGCAATATTTTCAGTGTAATGTCCCTTTAAGCCAAGAACTCTGTTTAGGATAAGATTGTTAACACTATTTGATGTGTGAAATGACACGCGACTTAGCAATTTTAGTTTTGTTTTTGCTTTAACCATCATTATATGTATGACCTTGAAGAACTTTTCTAAATACTTTTTGTGCCATGAGGATTGAGGAATGGAAGAATGTGTTAAAAGCATCAAAGAAATCTAGGAGGTTTTCAAAGGAGAAGTAACTGTCTGTGAATATTATTCTCCACTTCTGAATTCTTTTCCATTGCTAATTGTTAGAGACACATCCCATCAGATGATTAATATAGTTTCTCTCACACATTCCTGTATTTAGTACCAATCATATCATCTTTTTTCTTGTGAGCCTAGAAAAGATTTATGTCAGCATTATCCTAGTTAAATGTTTTTAATTATATATGAATACACACAATAGTACAATAAATATTGTGATAATTTGGGGTAGTGGTGCATTGTTTTGGTGTCTAGGTGCTAAATAAGTAAAAATAAGTAACTGAAAGTAATTATTTACTGGCAGCATAAATTAAATAACAACATCAGCAGTTTAGACCCCATTCAGGTCACTAATACCCCTTTCGGACATGCAGCTAAATCCCGGGTTTATGCATGTGTGTAAGGACACAACCGGTCCCACTTCTTCGCCCCTCACTGTACTTGGGTAAATACTTCAGCCTGGCTAGGCATGGCATCCACAACTACCAACATACAGTCTCAGTCCTGTCTCTGACAGGTACAGCAGGCACCTCCTGGCCTTCTCACACTCAAGGCTAACTGGCCTGGCTTCTTCTCAGCACATAAACTCAGTCACAGAGTCTGATGGTCTTCCCTTTTTCCTACAGGTTTAGATGGTGGCCTCCTGGCCCCCAATGGCTTCTTTACACACATGGCTCTTTGACTGCCATCACAGCCTGACTGGCTTTACCAACCCACTTGGGCTGGATACACAGGCCACAGCCTGATCTGACTGCAGCAGTCTTCTAGAATGACTCCACTCTGCAGCAAAGAGGTGTGTACATATTTCTTCCCTGTGTGGGTGGATCCCTCCAGCCCCATACAAAAACCATAAATATACAGTGCCTTGCTAAAGTATTCACCCCCTTGGCATTTTACCTATTTTGTTACATTACAAACTGTAATTTTTATTTTATTTTTAGCTTAATTTTAAGTGATGGATCTGCACAAAATAGCCTAAGTTGGTGAAGTGAAATGAGAAAAATTTATATAAAAATATTTTTTATGAATAAAAATCTGAAAATTGGCATGTGCATATGTATTCACAGAGAGTGAATACATATGCACATGCCAATTTTCAGATTGCTATGATGCCCCTCAAAAGTTCTGGTGCAACCAATTACCTTTAGAAGTCACATAATTAGTGAAATGAAGTCCACCTGTGTGCAATCTAAGTGTCACATGATCTGTCAGTATAAAGTAAACACACCTTTTCTGAAAGGCCCCAGAGGCTGCAACACCACTAAGCAAGAGGCATCACACCATGAAGACCAAGAAGCACTCCAAACAAGTCAGGGACAAAGTTGTTGAGAAGTAAAAGTCAGGGTTGGGTTATAAAAAAATATCCAAATCTTTGACGATCCCCCAGAGCACCATCAAATCTATCATCTTCAAATGGAAAGAACATGGTACCACAACAAACCTGCCAAGAGAAGGATGGCCAGCAAAACTCACAGACCGGGCAAGGAGGGCATTAATCAGAGAGGCAGCACAGAGACCAAAGGTAACCCTGAAGGAGCTGCAGAGTTCCACAGCAGAGACTGATGTATCTGCGCATGGGACCACAATAAGCCGTACACTCCATAGAGCTGGGCTTTATGGAACAGTGGCCAGAAAAAAGCCATTACTTAGTATTAAAAATAAGAAGGCACGTTTTGAGTATGCCAAAAGGCATGTGGACAACTCCCCAAATGTATGGAGGAAGGTGCTCTGGTCAGATGAGACTAAAATTTAACTTTTTGGCCACCAAGGAAAACGCTTTGTCTGGCGCAAACCCAACACATCCCATCACCCCAAGAACAGCATCCCCACAGTGAAACATGGTTGTGGCAGCATTATGCTGTGGGAATGTTTTTCAGCAGCAGGGATTGTGAAACTGTTTTGAGTCAAGGGAAAGATGAATGGTGCTAAATACAGGGATATTCTTGAGCAAAACCTGTTTCAGTCTGCCTGTCATTTGAGACTGGGACGGAGGTTCACCTTCCAGCAGGACAATGACCCAAAGCATAATGCTAAAGCAACACTCGAGTGGTTTAAGGGGAAACATTTAAAAATTGAGAATCTGTGGTCGGACTTGAAGATTGCTGTTCACAAGCGGAAACCATCCAACATGAAGGAGCTGGAGCAGTTTTGCCTTGAGGAATGGGCAAAAATCCCAGTGGCAAGATGTGGCAAGCTCATAGAGACTTATCCAAAGTGACTTGCAGCTGTAATTGCCGCAAAAGGTGGGTCTACAAAGTACTGACTTTACGGAAGTGAATAGCTATGAACGCTGAAGTTTTCTGTTATTTTGTTCTATTTGTTATCTGCTTCACAATAAAAAAAAAAAATTCTTCAAAGTTGTAGGCATGTTCTGTGAATGAAATGTTGCAAACCTTCAAAGAATCCATTTTAATTCTAGGTTGTGAGGCAGCAAAACATGAAAAATGCAAAGGGGGGTGAATACTTTAGCAAGGCACTGTATATATATATATATATATATATATATATAAGTGATGTGCACCGGAAATTTTTCGGGTTTTGTGTTTTGGTTTTGGATTCGGTTCCCCAGCCATGTTTTGGATTCGGGCGCGTTTTGGCAAAACCTCCCTGAAAATTTTTTGTCTGATTCGGGTGTGTTTTGGATTCAGGTGTTTTTTACAAAAACCCCTCAAAAACAGCTTAAATCATAGAATTTGGGGGTCATTTTGATCCCATAGTATTATTAACCTCAATAACCATAATGTCCACTTATTTCCAGTCTATTCTGAACACCTCACACTTCACAATATTATTTTTAGTCCTAAAATTTGCACTGAGGTCGCTGGATGACTAAGCTAAGCGACCCAAGTTGCCGACACAAACACCTGGCCCATCTAGGAGTGGCACTGCAGTGTCAGACAGGATGGCATATTTAAAAAAATAGTCCCCAAAAAGCACATGATGCAAAGAAAAAAAGAGGTGCACCGAGGTCGCTGGATGGCTAAGCTAAGCGACCCAAGTGGCCGACACAAACACCTGGCCCATATAGGAGTAGCACTGCAGTGTCAGACAGGATGGCAGATTTAAAAAATAGTCCCCAAACAGCACATGATGCAAAGAAAAAAAGAGGTGCACCAAGGTCGCTGGATGGCTAAGCTAGGCGACCCAAGTGGCCGACACAAACACCTGGCCCATCTAGGAGTGGCACTGCAGTTTTCTAGCGAGAGGATGTGCTTCCATCCTCATGTGAATCTGAACCACTAGTCATGAACATAGGTCAGGGCCTCAGCCATTCCTTGCCACTCCGTGTCGTAAATGGCATATTGGCAAGTTTACGCTTCTCATCAGACGCTTTTAATTTAGATTTTTGGGTCATTTTACTGAACTTTTATTTTTTGGGATTTTACATGCTCTCTACTATGACATTGGTAATCGGCCTTGGCAGACGACGTTGATGGCATTTCATCGTCTCAGCCATGACTAATGGCAGCAGCTTCAGCACGAGGTGGAAGTGGATATTGATCTTTCCCTATTTTACCCTCCACATTTTTGTTCTCCATTTTTTAATGTGTGGAATTATATGCCAGTAATAAATCAATAGCAATGGCCTACTGTACCATACTGCTATATATATACTGGTGGTCAGCAAAATTCTGCACTGTCCTCCTACTATATACTGCGCACAACTAAAATGCAGCACAGGTATGGATGGATAGTATACTTGATGACACAGAGGTAGAGCAGTGGACTACTGTGCCATACTGCTATATATATACTGGTGGTCAGCAAAATTCTGCACTGTCCTCCTACTATATACTGCGCACAACTACAATGCAGCACAGGTATGGATGGATAGTATACTTGACGACACAGAGGTAGAGCAATGGACTACTGTACCGTACTGCTATATATATACTGGTGGTCAGCAAAATTCTGCACTGTCCTCCTACTATATACTGCGCACAACTAAAATGCAGCACAGGTATGGATGGATAGTATACTTGACGACACAGAGGTAGAGCAGTGGACTATTGTACCGTACTGCTATATATATACTGGTGGTCAGCAAAATTCTGCACAGGTATGGATGGATAGTATACTTGACGACACAGAGGTAGAGAAATGGATTACTGTACCGTACTGCTATATATATACTGGTGGTCAGCAAAATTATGCACTGTCCTCCTACTATATATTACAATGCAGCACAGATATGGATAGTATACTTGACGACACAGAGGTAGAGCAATGGACTACTGCACCGTACTGCTATATATATACTGGTGGTCAGCAAAATTCTGCACTGTCCTCCTACTATACACTACAATGCAGCACAGATATGGAGCGTTTTTCAGGCAGAGAACGTAGATATTTTCAGCACACTGAGCACAGATATTTGCAGCACACTGAGCACAGACATTTGCAGCACACTGAGGGGGTCATTCCGAGTTGTTCGCTCATTGCCGAGTTTCGCTATATTGCGATTAGTCGCTTACTGCGCATGCGCAAGGGTCGCAGAGCGCATGCGCTTAGTTATTTTACTCAAAAGTTAGGTATTTTACTCACGGCATAACGAGGATTTTTCATCGATCTGGTGATCGGAGTGTGATTGACAGGAAGTGGGTGCTTCTGGGCGGAAACTGGCCGTTTTATGGGAGTGTGCGAAAAAACGCTGGCGTTTCTGGGAAAAACGCGGGAGTGTCTGAAGAAACGGGGGAGTGTCTGGGCGAACGCTGGGTGTGTTTGTGACGTCAAACCAGGAACGAAACTGACTGAACTGATCGCAATGGCTGAGTAAGTCTGGAGCTACTCAGAAACTGCTAAGAAATTTCTATTCGCAAATCTGCTAATCTTTCGTTCGCAATTCTGCTAAGCTAAGATACACTCCCAGAGGGTGGTGGCTTAGCGTGTGCAATGCTGCTAAAAGCAGCTAGCGAGCGAACAACTCGGAATGAGGGCCTGAGCACAGATATTTGCAGCACACTGAACACAGAAACTGAGAGAACGCAGCCACGTCCTCTCGCTATCATCTCCAAAGCACGAGTGAAAATGGCGGCGATGCGCGTCTCCTTATATAGAATACGAATCTCGCGAGAATCCGACAGCGGGATGATGACGTTCGGGCGCGCTCGGGTTAACCGAGCAAGGCGGGAAGATCCGCGGCTGCCTCGGAACCGTGTAAAATGGGTGAAGTTCGGGGGGGTTCGGATCCCGAGGAACCGAACCCGCTCATCTCTAATATATATATATATAGTATATATATATATATATAGTGACAGAACCACTAAGGCAGGGCAAAGTCCAACTCACTTTATTTTCCACCACAGGCAGGTTACACAGTTTCATGCAGGATTCGCTGGTCGGTTTAACAGGCAGTGTCAAACAGCAAGAGAAGTCACAGAATAACAGGGTACAGTCTTCTCAATTAAGTTAATACAAAGATACAGTGGTTCCTAACATGGTCCCCAGACACCCTTCCTATTGCCTGACCAACTACTTCAGCATCAGGATCAGTTTCCTAGTGCCTCTGCTGCTTCTTTACCAGGCTTGCACAGGTGATTGTAATCATGCCTGCTGTTTTGCACACAGAATACCTGGCCTGGATCTGACATCCTGCATTCCACAATCCTACCACTATATATACTGACTGTATGTATATATATATATATATATATATATATATATATATCTACAGTGTTTATATATATATATAATTATATATATATATAATACAGACACACAAGCCCAAAATCAGTGGTGCAAGTAGAAAACATTTCTTAGTAGTACTGTGTGTGCACACCAAAAATGGGTGTGGCCACATGCCACATGGGGTGTGGCCAATGGAAATGGGGGTGTGATACACATATGGGGGGATGATACACATATGCCCCCAATAGTGCAGCGCCAGATAGACATATGCCCACAATAGTGCCAGTGCACAATACTCTTGCTTGCTTTAATTTTGGAGGCTTCAGTTAAGTGTTATAGATGCTTACATTGGTAATTACTCACTGCTAAAACTTTATGTATTCTAATCAGGATTAATGTTTTTATTTTAAAAGATCAATTTTGTGAGGAAGTTTGCATCCTTGTGATTGTTAAACCAGCTATACCTTTCTGGTATGTACAATTAAATATGCTTCTGTTGTGATTTTCAATGACTGACACACCTTATGTCAATTAATAAGCACATTTTTATCTTTTTAGATCTTGACTTATACCAGAACCTGAATTAAAATAGTCTTGATACAAGATTTGAATACTATATTCAGGTATGCATACAGAAAATTCTGTACATTTTTTGTTTAAATTCAATCCTATATACCTTTTGGATACGGGTATATTTCTGATTTCTCTTTTTTTAGGCAGTTTGCCAAAAAAACACCACTACAGGACTGCCAACATTCTTGAGAGGAATTATACCCAAAGCTTCCATAAGGAGCCTTATAAGAGACCATTTATTTCTATTTCTAAGGTATGTCCTGTGGTCTTAACCAAAACCATCTAACATCAGTTTGTCATGTACAAACACATTTATTAATGTTTTTTATTTATTTACACTTTTCTTAGGTTGTGATCCTTTATATATAAACCCACCAATGTCAAATAAGCCTGCTTTTTATATTCAGTGGGTTTTTACCGTATTCAAAATTTCTCATACCATACACATCTCTCCTTTTTTGGTCCTTAGTTTAGGACATTAGTTCTCTTTCCAACTAAAAAAATATTTCTATCTATTCCCAAACAAGCTACCCCTGATGAAGTCGTTAAGATGAAATGCGTTGGTTCTGTCAGTCAAAAGCTACTAAACCAGTCTGTGAAGATACTCCCTCTTGAGCTCACACCTTGCAAAAGGTGAGGGAGTATCTAGAATTATCATTGTACATCAAACTTACTGGATGTAACTTGTTGGCAATATTTTAGAAAATTTTTAATGTAAACACTACAAGATGAACTATGTGTGACATCTATTTGTTTAAATGTGTGTTATTAAACTAATTTTTTACTAACTTGCATTTGGCCTCTTGCTTGGGTGACTATCAGGTGAGGGGTGTCTGTTACAGGTCCCCAGATATAAGTATTCTCCAGTATACAATCCATACCTACGGGAGCTTTATTGGAAGAACCATCGTAAACACGCTTTTACCTAGAGCACCTGGGAAATTCTGTTTTTATCTTGCATGTTATTGAGATCTACCAACAGAGATCTCTCCCATAGTGCTGCTTCTATCTTGGCACAAGATAAGGATACTATTGTGTTATATATATATATATATATATATATATATTAGTGATGTGCACCGGACATTTTTCGGGTATTGTGTTTTGGTTTTGGATTCGGTTCCGCGGCTCTGTTTTGGATTCGGACGCGTTTTGGCAAAATCTCCTTGACATTTTTTTGTTGGATTCGGGTGTTTTTTAAAAAAAAACACTCAAAAACAGCTTAAATCATAGAATTTGGGGGTCATTTTGATCCCATAGTATTATTAACCTCAATAACCATAATTTCCACTCATTTCCAGTCTATTCTGAACACTTCACACCTCACAATATTATTTTTAGTCCTAAAATTTGCACCGAGGTCGCTGAATAACTAAGCTAAGTGACCCAAGTGGCAGACACAAACACCTGGCCCATCTAGGAGTGGCACTGCAGTGTCAGACAGGATGGCACTTCAAAAAATAGTCCCCAAACAGCACATGATGCAAAGAAAAAAAGAGGTGCACCAAGGTCGCTGTGTGACTAAGCTAAGCGACCCAAGTGGCCGACACAAACACCTGGCCCATCTAGGAGTGGCACTGCAGTGTCAGCCAGGATGGCACTTCAAAAAATAGTCCCCAAACAGCACATGATGCAAAGCAAAAAAGAGGTGCACCAAGGTCGCTGTGTGACTAAGCTAAGCGACCCAAGTGGCCGACACAAACACCTGGCCCATCTAGGAGTGTCACTGCAGTGTCAGACAGGATGGCAGATTTAAAAAAATAGTCCCCAAACCGCACATGATGCAAAGAAAAAAAGAGGTGCACCAAGGTCGCTGGATGGCTAAGCTAAGCGACCCAATTGGCAGACACAAACACCTGGCCCATCTAGGAGTGGCACTGCAGTGTCAGACAGGATGGCACTTCAAAAAATAGTCCCCAAACAGCACATGATGCAAAGAAAAAAAGAGGTGCACCAAGGTCGCTGTGTGACTAAGCTAAGCGACCCAAGTGGCCGACACAAACACCTGGCCCATCTAGGAGTGGCACTGCAGTGTCAGCCAGGATGGCACTTCAAAAAATAGTCCCCAAACAGCACATGATGCAAAGCAAAAAAGAGGTGCACCAAGGTCGCTGTGTGACTAAGCTAAGCGACCCAAGTGGCCGACACAAACACCTGGCCCATCTAGGAGTGTCACTGCAGTGTCAGACAGGATGGCAGATTTAAAAAAATAGTCCCCAAACCGCACATGATGCAAAGAAAAAAAGAGGTGCACCAAGGTCGCTGGATGGCTAAGCTAAGCGACCCAATTGGCAGACACAAACACCTGGCCCATCTAGGAGTGGCACTGCAGTGTCAGACAGGATGGCACTTCAAAAAATAGTCCCCAAACTGCACATGATGAAAAGAAAAAAAGAGGTGCAATGAGGTAGCTGTGTGACTAAGCTAAGCAACCCAAGTGGCCGACACAAACACCTGGCTGGCCCATCTAGGAGTGGCACTGCAGTGTCAGACAGGATGGCACTTCAAAAAATAGTCCCCAAACAGCACATAATGCAAAGAAAAAAAGAGGTGCACCAAGTTCGCTGGATGGCTAAGCTAAGCGACCCAAGTGGCCGACACAAACACCTGGCCCATCTAGGAGTGGCACTGCAGTTTTCTAGCGAGAGGATGAGTGCTTCCATCCACATGTGAATCTGAACCACTAGCCATGAACATAGGCCAGGGCCTCAGCCGTTCCTTGCCTCTCCGTGTCGTAAATAGCATATTGGCAAGTTTACGCTTCTCCTCAGACGCTTTTCATTTAGATTTTTGGGTCATTTTACTGAACTTTTGTTTTTTGGATTGTACATGCTCTCTACTATGACATTGGGCATCGGCCTTGGCAGACGACGTTGATGGCATTTCATCGTCTCGGCCATGACTGGTGGCAGCAGCTTCAGCACGAGGTGGAAGTGAATCTTGATCTTTCCCTATTTTACCCTTGAAATTTTTGTTCTCCATTTTTTAATGTGTGGAATTATATGCCAGTAATATATCAATAGCAATGGCCTACTGTACCGTACTGCTATATATTATATACTGGTGGTCAGCACAATTATGCACTGTCCTCCTACTACTGCGCACAACAACTAAAATGCACCACAGGTATGGATGGATAGTATACTTGACGACACAGAGGTAGGTAGAGCAGTGGACTACTGTACCGTACTGCTATATATTATATACTGGTGGTCAGCAAAATTATGCACTGTCCTCCTACTACTGTGCACAACAACTAAAATGCACCACAGGTATGGATGGATAGTATACTTGATGACACAGAGGTAGGTAGATCAGTGGACTACTGTACCGTACTGCTATATATTATATACTGGTGGTCAGCAAAATTATGCACTGTCCTCCTACTACTCGGCACAACAACTAAAATGCACCACAGGTATGGATGGATAGTATACTTGACGACACAGAGGTAGGTAGAGCAGTGGACTACTGTACCATACTGATATAATACTGGTGGTCACTGGTCAGCAAAATTCTGCACTGTCCTACTACTATATACTACAATGCAGCACAGATATGGAGCGTTTTTCGGGCAGAGAACGTATAATACTGGTGGTCACTGGTCAGCAAAACTCTGCATTGTCCTCCTACTATATAATACTAGTGGTCCCCAGTCCCCAAAATAAAGCACACTGGGCACAGATATTTGCAGCACACTGAGCACAGATATGGAGCGTTTTTCAGGCAGAGAACATAGATATTTTCAGCACACTGAGCACAGATATTTGCAAGCACACTGAGCACAGATATTTGCAGCACACTGAGCACAGATATTTGCAGCACACTGAACACAACTGAGAGAACGCTGCCACGTCCTCTCCCTATCATCTCCAATGCATGAGTGAAAATGACGGTGACGCGTGGCTCCTTATATAGAATATGAATCTCGCGAGAATCCGACAGCGGGATGATGACGTTTGGGCGCGCTCGGGTTAACCGAGCAAGGCGGGAGGATCCGAGTCTGCCTCGGACCCGTGTAAAATGGGTGAAGTTCGGGGGCGTTCGGATTCCGAGGAACCGAACCCGCTCATCTCTAATATATATATATATATATATATATAAAATACAGACACACAAACCTAAAATCAGTGGTGCAAGTAAAAAACATTTTTTAGTAGTACTGTGTGTGCATGCCAAAAATGGGTGTGGCCACATGCCACATGGGGTGTGGCCAATGGAAATGAGGGCATGATACACATATGGGGGGATGATACACATATGCCCCAATAGTGCGAGATACACATATGCCTCCAGTAGTGCAGTGCCAGATATACATATGCCCCACAGTGCCAGATATGCCCCCACAGTGCCAGATACACATATGCCCCCAGTAGTGTAGTGCCAGATACACATATGCCTCCACAGTGCCAGATACACATAAGCCCCCACTGTGTCAGATACACATATGCCCCCCCAATAGTGCCAGATGCACATATACCCCCAGCAGTGCAACTTACCATTGCTGCTGCGGTCTGGGGCTGGCTCTGCAGTGTCACTGTGTCGGGAAAAGGAGAGGTGACAGCCCGGCGGTACTGCGTACCAGTTGCTAATTTCTTACCGGTACGCAGTGCCGTACCGCCATACTTGCAGCACTGCCCATAATATACTGTATATCCAACACAAATTGCCCTTATACTTCTAGATAATATATTATACTGTATGGAATAATGTAATGTGAATGGCAGCTCTTCTCAGTCAGCCTCCTGTTAGAAAGACCAAGAAACAAAATACTGTACATATATACAAATACTGAGAGCGGTGCTCAATACAATTGTATGAATGACGAATACTTTGTTACAAAGTTTTCAATACATATTGTAGACTTCATAAGGGAGATATACAAGATCAGGTAGAGTCACTTTATGATGTCTTAAGAGTTTGGCAAAAAAAAGTTCTTTAAACAATATCCTCTTATTGTTCCTTTGAAGAAATGTCTCAACTTGTGAATTAGTTCATTGTGGGTCATAAAAATAGACCCTCATACCAAAAAGACACCCAAGAAAAAAAGAACAATGGGCACCTAATAATTGTATAAAATATTTATTAAAACATAAATTCTTAACACAATAGTTCAGAGCAATGCTTACACATGCATATCCGATGCTGCTGGATTTACCACACTTTGGGTAGATTTTTTCAATCTCCTGTCTCACCCAACAGCCTGGGTTTGAGCTCACGACAGTGTGTACCATCGGTGATGGACCGTAAAGTATCTTCACTCTATGCGTTTTGTGTTATTACGAGACTTCATCAGAGGCATATCAAATACAGCTGTGTAATATTATCTTGTTACCTTATTCACTGGTTACTTCAGGGATCCACAGACGGAAGGGGAGTCAATGTCCTTTCTCTCAATCTGCACGGATTTAATTCAATATCCTTCAATTGTTCAATATGGTAATTAGAGTCAAGAATTTAGAACTGGATTGCAATTAAAGTTAGGTTTATTTCACTGGAACTGTAGTTGCAGATACGATGTCTTACTGGTAACCACGCATGACTGTAATACAACTTAATATTATATGACTCTAATACAACTTACAATATATGACTCTAATACACTTTTATGTATATCACATGAATACCACTTATAAAATATTCAGAACTCTTTAATTATTATAGTTAATAGTAACAACCATACGCTAGACTTCCCAATATTTGCTGATAATGGATCCTATAACAATATACAATCTTATTTCTACTTCCCGATCAATAGTCTCGGTTAAACAGCAATCACTGACTTTCCATTCCGCCAGCGCAACTTCCCTAGGCTGTATTGTTTCTCGCAAAGTTCTGCTGATTAAATAGATGTTGGTGCACGTTGGGTACCTTAGGTGGATGTGATACTGACCACAGGAGGCGGTAGTTTTGCAGTGAGAGTTTTTAAGATGTGAGATCCCAACAGGATTCCAAGATATATACGTACAAAGTAATATAGAGAAGCTTCAGGGTAAAAGGGAAGCTAATATTCTCCTTAAGTACACCAGATTAGGCTAATTCTCTGTACTAGGATCAATGACAAGCAGAATTGTCTATGCTGCGAGCCTTATCTAGGCTTACGACCACATAAATTAATTGCAGTCTATTATCTTTATCCTTTCTAGTGTGCTCGTGGTGATGGAAAACCGGCTTGAAGAATTATGTATAGCTATGCTGCTTTAAGAAAGGAGTATCTGCAGAGGTAAGTCAATTCTAGGTAGCGGTTTCTATTATTAAGAATGCTCCACTATACTGACACAATGTTATGAGTTCTCTCTCTCTCTCTCTCTCTCTCTCTCTCTTTTCCACCAAGCAAGGTTAGGTGTCTCTCTTTATAGCTGAGCGGGGTCATTAGATTAAACGAATCAGGATTGTTACTAAGGCAGCTGAGAGATAATAAACCGATTCGACTCTGGATGCTATCTCTTAATAATGGAGGGGTTAGGTGAGGGACTGTGTCAGTATCATATACTTGAACAGCTGAGTGATCTATAAGAAACTGTTTAACTCCAGGTGCTTTTTTAATAACGATGAGGTGTTAGTTGATTGGCTGAGTCCGTGTACTATATTTTAGTAACTGAGCGATATGGAGAAGTTATTCAATTCAATGTATTGTCTCTTAATAAATGCAAGGTGTTAAACTGCTGACTGACTCAGTGTGTGCTGTGACTATGCACTCCCACGTCTCTCGCCGTCTCTCTGTTTTCTTTCTTTATTTGCTCCGCTTATCTGGGAGTCACTTAGATGCTACTTCTCTTCCCCTCTAACCTGACTCTGTATAGGGGCGTTGCTCCTGAGGACAGCCGCCTCCCAGATCCCGCCTGTGGCCGCCTCCCAGTATCCGCCT
The DNA here is from genome assembly GCF_028390025.1 of Pseudophryne corroboree. Lineage (NCBI taxonomy): Eukaryota > Metazoa > Chordata > Amphibia > Anura > Myobatrachidae > Pseudophryne > Pseudophryne corroboree. The sequence continues at coordinate 1,104,839,088 of NC_086444.1, read as the reverse complement.
CTCGTGCGTCACCGGAATTCTGTATCTCCGTCTTGCGCACTGCCGCCTCCGCTTCCCCGCTGTCTCCTGTCCACAGCAGCCAGGCGTAGCATCATCCGAGGGGTAGATGAAGGGAGCTGGGGACCATCCGCCGACGACCGCGGACTTCAGGTACTCGATCCGCCCTTCACTTGCGCACTGTAGCACCAGCTCGATCCTCCTCAGCGTTCTAACCGCCGTCTCTCGTGCCTCTTGCTTTTAACTCCTCTCCCCTGGTTCCCCGGATCTTTCCCGCTCGGGACACGAGACACTCAGAGTGGGCACGCGGAAAGTGCTGCTGCGGTAGCCCACACGTGCCAGCCTGCTTTACCCTGCCCTGATACCATGGCAGTATACAGTTCAGGGTTTATAACACTATGGGTACCATAGGAATAAATAAACATTGAATAAACGCTATTTATCAAACCTCCTGGGGTAATTTACTGTGAGGCATCACACACTCCCCGCTGAAACAATACATGACCTCATGTTTCTAGCTAACTTGGTTTTCTAGGAAACAAACTTCTATTAAGTTAATAGCAATTCATATCGCATTAAATATCATGAATTACAATCTATACTACGTTACTCAACGTTTTTCTACCATAAGTCATTAAATTATTGCAATGGATATTTTACAACTAGCAAGTTACCATTTCTATTATTATTTACGATTGATATCTAAGAGGCAGTTTCCCTTTTGTACTCCTCTCAGAGCGTCTTGGAGGAAGTATTTCGGATTCCAACTCAAAGAGGGCCGGGATGTCTTCATCCACCACCTTTACGACTTCTTGCCCTTCTGTGTTTTGAGCAAAATAAAGAATCGGGCAATATAGACTCATAAGAAAGTCCATCTGTGAATTTGACTCTGGAGTTACTGTGATAGTGTCGATTGGGGGCCCAGGAGCATCCCCAATCTCTCCGGTTTGTTTTGCGTAATATGGCCCATGGGGACACAATTTTAATTGATTCCGATGCACTAAACTAGGTTGAAACCCGTCGTCCCTTTTTAGGCGGTACACTGGTACGTCATGGATAGGTTGTTCGATGATGGTATATGGACGAGGTTCCCATTGATAGTCCAACTTACTATGTTGCTGATTATTTTTCTTCCACACCTTACTTCCTACCCTCAACAAACTAGCTTGGGCTGAGGAATTATAGTGTTCTTTTTGCCGACGCCGGACTATTTCCATTGTTTTATTCACTGAACTTTGAGCCAACTGCAAGCGGCGCTGGTGTTCCTTCACCCATGTCGTTTCAAGGAATGGTTCTGGGTCTGTTTCCACATTGAATTCCACATCTGCAGGTAACTTCCCTTGTCTTCCGAATAACAGGTAGTATGGCGTGTATCCTGTGGAGCTGTGGGTGGTATTATTATATAAGAATACCAGTTCGGCTAGCAGTAAGGGCAACTCCACTTGTTGCTGTACCGGAACGGCTCTTAACATGTGTATAAGAGTCTGATTGGTTCTTTCACACAAGCCATTTCCTTGAGGATGATAAGCTGTGGTCTGAAGTTTCTTACATCCATACAGTGTACACAGTTCGTGAAAGAGTTTAGATGTGAAGGCAGGTCCTTGATCAGTTAACACCTTCGTGGGATACCCGTAAGGCCGTACAAAAGCCCGCCAGAAAATTTCTGCAGTGGTCCTAGCAGTCAGATCTCTTACTGGTAAGGCAACAGCAAATTTGGTATAATGATCCACGATAGTTATGGCATATTCGTAGCCAGCCTTACTTTTTCCCAATTTTACATGGTCTATTGTAACCAGCTCTAAGGGTTGATGACTAATGATGGGATGAAGCAACGCTTTTTCTGTTGAGCGGGGTGGTCTCCTCAAATTGCAGGCTGTGCAATTTTTACACCAAGGGGTATATTTACTAACATTCGTAATTCTCCCGATTTGGTGGGAGAATAATCACGAATGACATCGAAAGTGTAAAACTGCAACTTTTTGAATTTGTTACGACGGATTTACTAAGCTGTCGTATTCGGGTTTTTCTTTTGTTCCGATGTCGATGTCATTCGTGTTTTTTTTTCTTTTTTTCACGGCAGTGATTAGAAAAACACTGCCGACTTTTTAAAAATGAATCTCGGCCGGATCTGTGTGATCCGTGCTGGGGTTCATTTTTTTTATTTTTTAAATTAAACAGTGTAAAATAAAAATAAAAATTGCGTGGGGTCCCCCCTCCTAGGCATAACCAGCCTCGGGCTCTTTGAGCCGATCGTGGTTGCAGAAATATGGGGAAAAAAATTGACAGGGGTTCCCCCATATTTAAGCAACCAGCATCGGGCTCTGCGCCTGGTCCTGGTTCCAAAAATACGGGGGACAAAAAGAGTAGGGGTCCCCCGTATTTTTAAAACCAGCACCGGGCTCCACTAGCTGGACAGATAATGCCACAGCCGGGGGTCACTTTTATATAGTGCCCTGCGGCCGTGGCATCAAAAATCCAACTAGTCACCCCTGGCCGGGGTACCCTGGGGGAGTGGGGAACCCTTCAATCAAGGGGTCCCCCCCCCAGCCACCCAAGGGCCAGGGGTGAAGCCCGAGGCTGTCCCCCCCCATCCAATGGGCTGCGGATGGGGGGGCTGATAGCCTTTTGTGATAATGAAAAGATATTGTTTTTAGTAGCAGTACTACAAGGCCCAGCAAGCCTCCCCCGCATGCTGGTACTTGGAGAACCACAAGTACCAGCATGCGGCGGAAAAACGGGCCCGCTGGTACCTGTAGTACTACTACTAAAAAAATACCCAAAAAAGACAAGACACACACACTTTGAAAGTAAAGATTTATTACATACATGCACACAAACATACATACATACTTACCTTATGTTCACACGCAGGTCGGTCCTCTTCTCCAGTAGAATCCAAGGGGTACCTGTTGAATAAATTCTACTCACCAGATCCAGGGTCCCAGGCTCCTCAGGGAATCCTTTTGTAATCCAGGTACTTGATTAAAATAAAAAAACGGACACACGAGCCACGAACTGAAAGGGGCCCCATGTTTTCACATGGGACTCCTTTCCCCGAATGCCAGAAACCCACTCTGACTTCTGTCTAAGTGGGTTTCTTCAGCCAATCAGGGAGCACCACGTTGTAGCACTCTCCTGATCGGCTGTGTGCTCCTGTACTGAGTGACAGGCGGCACACGGCAGTGTTACAATGTAGCGCCTATGCGCTCCATTGTAACCAATGGTGGGAACTTTCTGCTCAGCGGTGACGTCACTTTAGGTCAACCGCAGGGCAGAAAGTTCCCACCATTGGTTACAATGGAGCGCATAGGCGCTACATTGTAACACTGCCGTGTGCCGCCTGTCACTCAGTACAGGAGCACACAGCCGATCAGGAGAGTGCTACAACGTGGCGCTCCCTGATTGGCTGAAGAAACCCACTTAGACAGAAGTCAGAGTGGGTTTCTGGCATTCGGGGAAAGGAGTCCCATGTGAAAACATGGGGCCCCTTTCAGTTCGTGGCTCGGGTATCCGTTTTGTTATTTTATTCAAGTACCTGGATTACAAATGGTTGCCCCGAGGACCCTGGGACCCTGGATCTGGTGAGTAGAATTTATTCAACAGGTACCCCTTGGATTCTACTGGAGAAGAGGACCGACCTGACCTGCGTGTGAGCATAAGGTAAGTATGTATGTATGTTTGTGTGCATGTATGTAATAAATCTTTACTTTCACGGTGTGTGTGTCTTGTCTTTTTTTGGGTATTTTTTTAGTAATAGTACTACAGGTACCAGCGGGCCCGTTTTTCCGCCGCATGCTGGTACTTGTGGTTCTCCAAGTACCAGCATGCGGGGGAGGCTTGCTGGGCCTTGTAGTACTGCTACTAAAAACAATATCTTTTCATTATCACAAAAGGCTATCAGCCCCCCCATCCGCAGCCCATTGGATGGGGGGGACAGCCTCGGGCTTCACCCCTGGCCCTTGGGTGGCTGGGGGGGGACCCCTTGATTGAAGGGGTCCCCACTCCCCCAGGGTACCCCGGCCAGGGGTGACTAGTTGGATTTTTGATGCCACGGCCGCAGGGCACTATATAAAAGTGACCCCCGGCTGTGGCATTATCTGTCCAGCTAGTGGAGCCCGGTGCTGGTTTTAAAAATACGGGGGACCCCTACTCTTTTTGTCCCCCGTATTTTTGGAACCAGGACCAGGCGCAGAGCCCGATGCTGGTTGCTTAAATATGGGGGAACCCCTGTCATTTTTTCCCCATATTTCTGCAACCAGGATCGGCTCAAAGAGCCCGAGGCTGGTTATGCTTAGGAGGGGGGACCCCACGCAATTTTTTTAAAGAAAATAACCACTTTCCCACCCCTTCCCACTGATATACATGCACGGATCTCATGGATCCCTGCATGCCTATACAATCACGGATTAAAAAAGCAGGTCTGTTTTTTTTTAGCACTTTTTTACGAGTTGTAATTTTTCACGGCAGTGTTTTTTTTTTTTTTGCTTTGCACTTCTTAGTAAATTACCGAGATTCATAGTTAAACAGCCGCGTTTTGACCGATGGTGTATTCATTCGTAATTTTTTTGTTGGACTTCCAAAAAAATACGAATGCCCTCATCTCTGCCGTGATTATTGCTTAGTAAATTACCGAGATGACACTTTGATGAAAAAACGGCATCTCGGTCAAAATCGGGAGCTTAGTAAATATACCCCCAAGTGTCTACATCTTGATGCATACCGATCCAGTACACCAGTTGCCTCAGATTATCTTTTTTTTTTTTTCGTTTTCTTTAGGCCGAAATGACCGGATCGGTCGTGATAGGCTTGTAACACTATTGATATTTTTGAGAGGGGAATAACCACTTGGGTTACTGTTTGATGTGTCTTTGGGTCGACGCTTTTCCGGACCAGTAGACCCTGTCGTAGTCTCAGAAGCTCTCGTTGCCGCCACAACTTCACCAATTCCGGTGCATAAGTCTGTCTCTCCCGCTTAGTCAACACTCGGTCCTGCTGCAGTAAAATCTTTAATTGCTGTAGAATGGGGCATTGCTCTTGCCAGTGTTTCCATTCATTGGCGGACGCCGTTTCCAGGAGCGTCTCATTAGTTTTGACCTTTGATACCGTTGAGTGTTGAGTGATCTGTTGTTTTCCAGGTTGGAATGGAGGCAGTTCAACCGTTTCCCACTGATCCGATGTTTCTGGTTCGGTCTGAGTTGGGAGGCGTGACAAAGCGTCAGCGTTACTGTTACTCCGTCCTGGTCGATAACGGATACTGAATTGGTAGTTGGCTAATCGTGAATGCCATCATTGTTCTAAGGCTCCGAGGCGGGCCGTGGCCAGATGGGCTAACGGGTTGCAGTCGGTGTAGGCTATAAATGGGGTGACGGCCAGATAATCCCTGAATTTTTCGGTGACAGCCCATACTAATGCTAAAAACTCTAATTTAAAAGCGCTATAGTTGGCGTCGTTTCGTTCCGTTTTCCTAAGTCCGCGACTAGCATACGCAATGACTTTCTCCTTACCATCTTGGACTTGCGCCAACACTGCACCCAAACCCTGCTTGCTTGCACCGGTGTATAGAATGAAGGGTTGTTGATAATTCGGGTAGGCTAACAGAGGAGCTTTCATAAGAAACTGTTTCAGATGATCGAAGGCTGTCTGATGCCGAGTTGTCCAGGTTATCATTCCCCGATCATTTATTGATACATCTCGTAACAGTTCGTGTAGCGGAGACGCCACTTTGGCAAAATCCTTCATAAATCGGCGATAGTATCCTACGAATCCCAAAAATCGCCAGACCTCTTTGATAGTCCGAGGGACTGGCCACTCTCGAACTGACTCGACTTTGTCTGGATCAGGAGCCACTTCGTCCGCACTTACAAGATGGCCCAAGTAATGGACTTTAGGTTTCAATAGATGACACTTGATAGGATTTAATTTAAGCCCATACTTAGCTAATTGTCGGAACACTTCATGCAGATGCTGCAGATGTTCTGAGTACGACCGGGAAAAGATAATTATATCATCAAGATATAGTAAGACCATTTCGTAGTTTCGATGACCCAAGCAATGCTCCATCACTCTTTGAAAAGTCGCCGGAGCATTGCATAATCCGAAAGGCATCCGGTTAAATTCATGCAAACCCATGGGTGTTGTAAATGCGGTCTTTTCTTTATCCTCAGGATCCATTAGAATTTGCCAATAGCCGCTGGTTAAGTCTAATGTTGAAAAATACTTTGCAGACTTTAATGCGGTAAGGGACTCTTCAATTCTGAGCAATGGGTATGCATCTTTATGAGTGATTTTGTTTAATTTTCTATAATCGACGCAGAAGCGCAATTCTCCGTTTTTCTTTTTCACCAACACCATCGGTGCCGCCCAGGGGCTATGGCTCTCCTGTATTACGCCCGTAGCCTTCATATCTTCTAGCATCTTCCGGACGGGTTGGTATAGGGCTGGCGCCAATGGTCGATGCCTTTCCTTAATGGGTAGAGCGGCCCCTGTTATAATGCGATGTTTCACCGTGGCAACTGTACCGAAGTCAGTGGGGTTTTTACTAAATGCTTCAGAGTTTTCTTTCACCACCTGTAGCGTTCCTTGTCTCTGTTCCATCGGGGTATCTTTATCGCCAATTTGGATTTCTTCCCACCAATTTTTATCACTTTCATTATGAGCGAGGGTAGTACGTTGGTTTGCCTCTCGTTTCGGATCAATAATATCTTGTAAAGTGGTCCAGGTTAGTTTAGCAATAGCCTGCTGTCGATATAACTTAATTGTATGATTGTGGGGATTCATGATCCGCACAGGGACTCGTCCACTCTTCACTTGGACCAACGCGTGAGCAACTATGAGATTATTTCCGTGGTTTGAACCATACGGTTCTACCAAAGCTTCATAGGTCCTTCCTTGTGGTCCACACCTACTCTTTCCCCACACAATCATTTCAGAATTTGGTGGTATCTTCACCGGTTTACTATCGGTGATGCACACTTTTCCCAGATATTCGGCACAGTTTACGAATTTTTGTTGGCTTTGCAGGGTCTTAATAGTTTTCTGAAGTGTACTTTGCTCAGTTAATTCCATCTTTGATAATTCTTTTTTCAAGATAGTGATTGATTCATTGGGGCATCGTTGTAGAATGTTCATTCCAAGAATGATGGGCGTGGCATCTGGGTCGTTGGTATGTGTAATAAGGCACCCTTGCTGTGGAAGAAAAACGTCTCCTATCTGTACATCTGCCTCCCAGTAACCAACACAGATGATGCGTAGTCCATTGCTGGCCATTAATTGGAGCCAAGAGGGAGGCGGCATCATTAATTGATCTTTGCCCCAATGTTGCCGAAACGTGGAAAGCTGAATAGTGGTTATTTGTGATCCGGTGTCTAACATGGCAGTCGTTCCTACACCATTAATTGAAATTGGAATATTGGGACACCGACCAACATACTGAGGCCACCATTCATCTGGATTTGGATCTATTCTGTGGATTCCCCCCGAGGCTCGGTCTCCAACCTCGGGGCATTGGGGTTTAAAGGCTCCCGGAGGTTGCATTGTCGCTCAACATGCCCTGGTCTTTGACATTGACGGCAAATGGGCCGTCCCTGGCTGTCGAACCTATCTGTGGATCGCCTCCCTCCTCTCGGAGGCGGGTCCCTCCAATCACTAGCGGGTTTTCGCCTTTCTCTTGACCATCGGGTTGCCGCAGGAATGTCACTTAGTCTATTGGTATTGGTTAAATTCCTCACCTCTTTGCAAACTTCCGTCATCCCTACCATTAATTCTTCCATTTGACATTGGAGAGTCTGCATGGGATCTGGTATGGGAGTTTGAAGATTTTGGATGGCAGAATCCAGATTTTTGAACAACTTTGGTAGAGGAGTGGCGGTATTTCCACCCGACGGTGGTGCCTCCTGAAATCCAGGCATCTCTGGGAAACTTGCATCCGTCGTTGGCCTGGTTCCAACTACTTTAATGGCCGCTTCTTTGAAATCAAGAAAAGATTGTGCAGGTTGTTGAAGTCGCAGCAATCGTAACTGTGCTCGTATACTTTCGCCGCCAGCCCCTTCAATATGCTGAGTGATCAGCGTTTCATCCACATTTCGTATTTCCTGAGCATCAACAACTTGAATAACTTTCAAATATTCCTGTAAACTCAGAGCGAAATCCCGTAAAGTTTCAGTGGGGAATTGCTTACGGGCATAAAATCTCATTTTCAGTTCAGACATCGTTTGGACCCCGAAGGTAGTGGCTAATCTTTGTAGAATCTGGTCAGTTTTCTTTCTTTCCTCCTCTGGCCAGGATCTGACTTCCCTAAGGGCAGACTCCTTCAGTTGTCCCATCAATATTTCTACCTTCTGTTGTTCACTAAGTGGGTAGAGGCGAAACATGGAATTCATGCGATGTTTAAATTCAGCCAGCGTATTTCCATCCAACCCCTGTGCATCCCCCGAGTACGTGGGAAGCCACGGGGCTCCAAAATAATAAGGCAAAGTGATGGGATTCATTGGTGCCATTCTTGGTGAACTATCAGTATCACTATTAGAGGTGTCTGGCCCCAGTTCCTGTTCACGGGACATTTCTCCTGCTCCGGCCGGTGGAATCCTGTTCGTGATGCCAGATGATAATGTAATATTATCTTGTTACCTTATTCACTGGTTACTTCAGGGATCCACAGACGGAAGGGGAGTCAATGTCCTTTCTCTCAATCTGCACGGATTTAATTCAATATCATTCAATTGTTCAATATGGTAATTAGAGTCAAGAATTTAGAACTGGATTGCAATTAAACTTAGGTTTATTTCACTGGAACTGTAGTTGCAGATACAATGTCTTACTGGTAACCACGCATGACTGTAATACAACTTAATATTATATGACTCTAATACAACTTACAATATATGACTCTAATACACTTTTATGTATATCACATGAATACCACTTATAAAATATTCAGAACTCTTTAATTATTATAGTTAATAGTAACAACCATACGCTAGACTTCCCAATATTTGCTGATAATGGATACTATAACAATATACAATCTTATTTCTGCTTCCCGATCAATAGTCTCGATTAAACAGCAATCACTGACTTTCCATTCCGCCAGCGCAACTTCCCTAGGCTGTATTGTTTCTCGCAAAGTTCAGCTGATTAAATAGATGTTGGTGCACGTTGGGTACCTTAGGTGGATGTGATACTGACCACAGGAGGCGGTAGTTTTGCAGTGAGAGTTTTTAAGACGTGAGATCCCAACAGGATTCCAAGATATATACGTACAAAGTAATATAGAGAAGCTTCAGGGTAAAAGGGAAGCTAATATTCTCCTTAAGTACACCAGATTAGGCTAATTCTCTGTACTAGGATCAATGACAAGCAAAATTGTCTATGCTGCGAGCCTTATCTAGGCTTACGACCACATAAATTAATTGCAGTCTATTATCTTTATCCTTTCTAGTGTGCTCGTGGTGATGGAAAACCGGCTTGAAGAATTATGTATAGCTATGCTGCTTTAAGAAAGGAGTATCTGCAGAGGTAAGTCAATTCTAGGTAGCGGTTTCTATTATTAAGAATGCTCCACTATACTGACACAATGTTATGAGTTTTCTCTCTCTCTCTCTCTCTTTTCCACCAAGCAAGGTTAGGTGTCTCTCTTTATAGCTGAGCGGGGTCATTAGATTAAACGAATCAGGATTGTTACTAAGGCAGCTGAGAGATAATAAACCGATTCGACTCTGGATGCTATCTCTTAATAATGGAGGGGTTAGGTGAGGGACTGTGTCAGTATCATATACTTGGACAGCTGAGTGATCTATAAGAAACTGTTTAACTCCAGGTGCTTTTTTAATAACGGTGAGGTGTTAGTTGATTGGCTGAGTCCGTGTACTATATTTTAGTAACTGAGTGATATGGAGAAGTTATTCAATTCAATGTATTGTCTCTTAATAAATGCAAGATGTTAAACTGCTGACTGACTCAGTGTGTGCTGTGACTATGCACTCCCACCTCTCTCGCCGTCTCTCTGTTTTCTTTCTTTATTTGCTCCGCTTATCTGGGAGTCACTTAGATGCTACTTCTCTTCCCCTCTAACCTGACTCTGTATAGGGGCGTTGCTCCTGAGGACAGCCGCCTCCCAGATCCCGCCTGTGGCCGCCTCCCGGTATCCGCCTCTCGCGCGTCACCGGAATTCTGTATCTCCGTCTTGCACACTGCCGCCTCCGCTTCCCCGCTGTCTCCTGTCCACAGCAGCCAGGCGTAGCATCATACGAGGGGTAGATGAAGGGAGCTGGGGACCATCTGCCGACGACCGCGGACTTCAGGTACTCGATCCGCCTTTCACTTGCGCACTGTAGCTCCAGCTCGATCCTCCTCAGCGTTCTAACCGCCGTCTCTCGTGCCTCTTGCTTTTAACTCCTCTCCCCTGGTTCCCCGGTTCTTTCCCGCTCGGGACACGAGACACTCAGAGTGGGCACGCGGAAAGTGCTGCTGCGGTAGCCCACACGTGCCAGCCTGCTTTACCCTGCCCTGATACCATGGCAGTATACAGTTCAGGGTTTATAACACTATGGGTACCATAGGAATAAATAAACATTGAATAAACGCTATTTATCAAACCTCCTGGGGTAATTTACTGTGAGGCATCACAGCTGTACAGTATATCCTACTCTGTGCAAGTACAACAGGCAAAGTATTAATGATGTACCAAATTGGTATCCAACTCAATAGGAAAATAACTAATCATGAATCAAAATGGTATCCAACCAACCTCGTCAGTTGAATGCCTTCTCTGTCCCTCTGTCTGTTGTGTATATTGATACGCAATGCACTTTGGGGGTAATTCTGAGTTGATCACAGCAGCAAGTTTGTTAGCAGTTGGGCAAAACCATGTGCACTGCAGGGGGGGGCACATATAACATGTGCAGAGAGAGTTAGATTTGGGTGGGGTGTATTCAAACTGAAATCTAAATTGCAGTGTAAAAATAAAGCAGCCAGTATTTACCCTGCAAAGCAACAAAATAACCCACCCAAATCTAACTCTCTCAGCACGTTATATCTGCCACACCTGCAGTGCACATGGGGGGGTAATTCCAAGTTGATCGCAGCAGGAATTTTGTTAGCAGTTGGGCAAAACCATGGGGGTAATTCCAAGTTGATCGCAGCAGGAAATATTTGAGCAGTTGGGCAAAACCATGTGCACTGCAGGGGGGGCAGACATAACATTTGCAGAGAGATTTAGATTTTAGTGGGTTATTTTGATTCTGTGCAGGGTAAATACTGGCTGCTTTATTTTTACACTGCAATTTAGACTGCAGATTGAACTCACCACACCCAAATCTATCTCTCTCTGCATATGTTATATCTGCCCCCCCCCCCTGCAGTGCACATGGTTTTGCCCAACTGCTAACAAATTTCCTGCTACGATCAACTTGGAATTACCCCCCATGTGCACTGCAGGGGAGGCAGATATAACATGTGCAGAGAGAATTACATTTGGGTGTGGTGTGTTCAATCTGCAATCTAATTTGCAGTGTAAAAATAAAGCAGCCAGTATTTACCCTGCACAGAAACAAAATAACCCACCCAAATCTAACTCTTTCTGCACATGTTATATCTGCCTCCCCTGCAGTGCACATGGGCCCTCATTCCGAGTCGTTCGCTCGTTAATTTTCTTTGCATCGCAGCGTTTTTCTGCTTAGTACGCATGCGCAATGTTCGCACTGCGACTGCGCCAAGTAATTTTGCTATGAAGATAGTTTTTTTACTCACGGCTTTTTCTTCGCTCCGGCGATCGTAATGTGATTGACAGGAAATGGGTGTTACTGGGCGGAAACACTGCGTTTTATGGGCGTGTGGATAAAAACGCTACCGTTTCCGGAAAAAACGCGGGAGTGGCTGGAGAAACGGAGGAGTGTCTGGGCGAACGCTGGGTGTGTTTATGACGTCAAACCAGGAACGACAAGCAGTGAACTGATCGCAGATGCCGAGTAAGTCTGAAGCTACTCTGAAACTGCTAAGTAGTTTGTAATCGCAATATTGCGAATACATCGTTCGCAATTTTAAGAAGCTAAGATTCACTCCCAGTAGGCGGCGGCTTAGCGTGTGTAACTCTGCTAAAATCGCCTTGCGAGCGAACAACTCGGAATGAGGGCCATGGTTTTGCCCAACTGCTAACAAAATTCCTGCTGCGATCAACTTGGAATTACCCCCATGGTTTTTTTTGCCCAACTGCTAACAAATTTGCTGCTGCGATCAACTCAGAATTAGGCCCTTTATGCACAAGCAACACAAGTAAGCATAACACTGACATTAAACATTTTCACATATACCTTCTGAATGTCACTGTGCCTTAATTATCTTAGCTTTTGCGATTTCTGTAACTACAGATGTTTTGAATGCAATGCATTTTACACGCAGCTGAGCAAATAACCCATTGCAACATGATCAACAACTGTGTACTCCATTGCAACCGCAACGCATGTGTGATGAACCTCACCTCCCTGAATGCCTCCATGGCTGCGCAGAATGGCCGCGGGAGCTGTGACGCTGGTGCCACGTTTGATGTGTACAAGATCACTGACCAGCAGCAACTATTCTACTGTACGTCTTTCTGCATAAACTGTTTCTGGAGAACAGATTCTGTAGCTATATACTGTATGTATTATGCATTCTGGACTGAATCTACAGATAAAGCAGCACTTGATTCATATTATGTGCATCACCAAAGAGAGCAATCAATATAACACTTTTCCACTGAGAAACAGTGCTTATAGCCTACGATGTGCTGTTACACACTATGAAATGTTATATGCTCAATAAAATGTGCTTAGTCTCCCATGGCAATATCCTGTTACACATTATTCCTCATTAAATATTAGGTAATAGAGCAGAGTGTGGCTCTTCTATGCAATGTAGCCCAAATAGCCAGAATTTTTTACATGTCCCAAAGCATGATACGATTTTACAGCTTAATGAGCATAGATGCCACACTAGTGTGGATGTACTTCAATACAATAAATAATGATAGATAGATAGATAGATAGATAGATAGATAGATAGATAGATAGATAGATAGATACTGTGGATAGATGGATAGCGATGACAGATAGATAGATAGATAGATAGATAGATAGATAGATAGATAGATAGATACAAAGATTAGATACACAGATAGATAGAAGATACAAAGCTGTAGTAACGCCTAGTAGGGCCTGTGTGCAGCGTAACCCCACCTTCTCAGTGCTGCATGCCCCACAGCGATGGTATCAGGATCTCGGCACTTTGGATGTCGGCAGTCAGAATTCTGACAACTTGGTGTTAAGTGTTGTAATCCTCACTCTCTTCCCCACTAACTCTCCTTTTCCGCAGCCTGACCTTAACCCTCCCTCTCTGCAGCCTAACCCTTACCCGCCCCGCTTAGTACATAACCCTACTAGTAGTACCAGAACCTAACCCTACCTCCCCGCAACCTAGCCCTAACTCCCCCCCCCCACAGCCTAATTCTAACTATCCCTGGCATACTTACAGTCAGGATACCGGTGGTCGGGAATCCGGTATCGGCACTGTGATCAGTGTCGGAATCCCTGCGTCAGTGTTTAGACCAGTGTCAAGATTCCTGCAGCGGTATTCCAACTTCAGCATCCCGAACACTGGTATGCTGACCGGATCCTCCCTACCACACACACACCGCTGCGGCATCTTATGTGGCCGGCACCATGTTCTCTGTGATATTCCGCAAGATGACACGTGCACAGAAGTTAGTAAAGTGCCAGAGTCAACAGAGTCAAATGTGCATTATGATCATTATCATTGGAAAGTTGGTGCTGACGGCAGAGTGCCATACTTACCGGCAAAAGTGTCAGTTATCATCTGATGCAGGGTGCACCTACATAGTACATGTATTATAGATATGACTATGCATAATAGACAGATAGATAGATAGATAGATAGATAGATAGATAGATAGATAGATAGATAGATAGATAGATAGATAGATAGATCGATAGATAGATAGACAGACAGACAGACAGACAGACAGACATATCATTCCTCCCAACTTTTATGAAACTGCACATCACTTTTCTCATCTATATAAAATACTATTCCTGCACAGCCCCTATTTTATGTAATGGGGGAACGGGGTAGGCTGGTGCAGGAGAAATTGAAAGTCGATGCACATCAGATATTGTGGCAGCAGACATACTATGGGGAGGATGTACTAAGCACATGTTAGGTACATACCGCCAGTATGTACCTAGTAATGTGATTAAAATGACAAAGGACAGCTCTCCAGATACAGCTGTCCTTGGACTTCCAGATTTTGGACCAGGGAGTCCTTCTGCGCATGTGCAGTGAGACGTGGGTGGTGCTACAGGGGTGCTGCCCTATGTGAGATACTTCACAGCGTATGACCATGAAATCTGGGTTCCGTCACAGGGAAAAATGTCCCCGTTCCTAACCTGTAAAGGAGCGGACGGCCTCAGCAGCACATATACTGCCAGAGGCAGCCGACCAATTATCAGATCTGTCGGAAATGCTGGATGTCCAGTATATCACACAGACCGAAAGTTACAGTTTGGCTGCGGCAATACACTGTTCAATTATTTATCCAATCAGCTGAATAGCGGCTCATTGTTACGATAGACAGTGTATGGCCAGCATTAGACTGTGTTCTTTCCGTCTCAATATATGAAGCGGTTGATAGAAATAATGAATGGAAACACTGTTACTGCAGCTGGATAGATATATTCTGAGAAAATGAGTGTTACATATAACAGCCTTCATGTTCTAACAAAGTGTCCATTGCTCAGGATATGTACACAATTATCACTGTCACATAGTGTTGTAGCTATGAATAAGAAACAGTGGTATTTATACTGCTTGTGCTTACACCTATGGAATGTAAAGTGTAATTTGCTATATTTAATGTGTGCTTTTGTTTCAGAAAATACTTTTTTTATACATACATTACCAAAAGGTCATAGAGACACTCCAGTGTCATCTGTTATCCGTGTCATGCAGCACAATGCCTTATCACTGCTTTAAAAACAATTTAATGGGGGGGGGGGAGCCAAGAAATAACCTTGATACATTGGCGCAACAACGTAACAGAAAATGACATATCTGATTTGTATGTGTGAATGTAGAACAGAAAAACAACACATAGCGATTGGCATTGATGTATTGTTCTGTGTCCTGCTGGTAATGGCATCACATGTGATAAAGTTCTCTATATGTGAGGGAATTTCTAATTAGGAAACATCATGCGTCTTTACATCTGACAATATTGTGACATGAATACAGAGATGCAGAGTTTGATAAATGTTCCTGCAATCTGTTCATAATTTCAAATACAATAGGAACACAATCCAAGTTAAGTTTAACTTAATGGAATGAAAAAAAAAATTCTTTACTTCCTAGTAAGATTTAGTTTTTTTTGTTACTTTATTTTTCTATTTCAGAATAGCTGTATTAACTCATAAGTAGGTTCCAAGTAACTAAACAGCATATACAGCATATACAGTAAATATATATATATAGATATATATTTAGATAGACAGACAGACAGACAGACAGACAGACAGACAGACAGATAGATAGATAGATAGATAGATAGATAGATAGATAGATAGATAGATAGATAGATACAGGGTGGTCTATAAATGTGGAAACACCCTTATAAAAAGGAAATGTGTAAGGAAATATTAATCCAATACCACACACGTGATATTAGAGTGGGCAACAACTTCTTAGTGTATGTCACCAGTATGGTGGCCACCTTGATGTCGGCCATCTTGGATGCAACTCTGATTTCTTAATTGGGAAGGTAGTCATGTCACATATAAAACAGATACAGAATTATACAAGAAAAACAAGGATGTTCTTAATTTTAACATATCTTTATTAATTCTCGAGTTTTAACATTAAGGTCTCTGCCATGTTGCAGTGTTAAGGCTATTCCCATTCCTGATGAACCTTGACCAACATGTCTGGCTAAATCTGAGATGATAACGATCTTGTATCTTCACAGCATAAACACGTTTCTCCAGGTAACCCCCACAGAAATAAATCCAATGGAGTTAATTCTGGGGATCTTGGTGGCCACTGGACTGGAACTCTACAGTCAATCCACCAGGTTTCCTGGTTTTAAGGATATCCATGCTTGAGATGGTTAAATCAGATTGACAGAGGTACTAATTAAGTCACTTTAAGTATGAATATCCTTAAAATCATTCAACACCTGAAAGGGCTCTAGGATACATGTCAGGAACAGACTACTGAGTACTCTAATTGTTACACTAATACCTGAAAAAACATTGTGAGACACATTAGGATCAGACATTTAAAATCTATGAACACCCCTAAAAAAGTCATTAGTGATGAAACACATTGGTTGAATAGTGCTGGATTTTCTCTAGTAGGAAGGTTCCTTCCTGTCAGGAGCATGGACCCCATAAGGGATAAAGGGGAACATTTACTAAGCAGTGATAAGAGTGGAGAAGTGAGCCAGTGGAGAAATTTCTCAATCAACCATTCAGCAGCTCTGTAACATTTTATAGTATGCAAATTATAGATGTTACTTCAGTGCTGATTGGTTGCCATGGGCAACTTCTCCACTGGCTCACTTCTCCACTCTTATTACTGCTTAGTAAATGTACCCCAAAAACAGCTAAAGTGATAACATCTACACTGAAGAGAGATCATGTCAGCATGGCATTATGACTCCCATTCAGTAAGCATCACTGTTGCGATGCGATCGCATAATGCCGGTTTTCCACGTAGTAACTGATTGACAGGAAGAGACGTTCGCTGGGCAGGCGGGGGTGTCGACTCGGCATTGAAGAGGTTATATAAATACAATTTTTATTATTATTTTTAAAGAGGCAATCAGTTACAAGGCATGGTTTTGTCAGGGGATCGGGAAATTACCCCAATACATATACGATGTATAGAATTCTTCACATGCAATTCAAACCCCAAATTCTGTTTTTAAATCCGAGTTCCAAAGAGAAGACGTGACTCAGGACTTCCAAAAATTGATCAGAGATGGGACTCAGTTCTACTCAAATCCCCAAAGTTCAGGTATATTCTGAACTGATCTGCTTATCTCTACTTTATTGTAACTTATATAGCAGTGATGACTGTTATTACTGTAGGACTGTTATTACTGTAGTATAACCTTATTTTTTCTGCATGTAACCACTATTTTTAAGTTTCCCAAGTGCAAGAAAAAACAATAACAATTTGCTCTGGAAATACATATATGGCTTTTGACACTCAAATTTCAAGTACAGTAATCAAATAATATGCAGTCCTTGTGAATAGAATGTTCCACTTCGTGCTCACCAATAGGGGTATACAGTATTGGGCAGCAAAATTACAAGGGGGAGGTTACCTCAGATGCCTCCCTTGAAATGAGTACAATAATGGAGTTTGCAATTGTGCCTGATAATAAATAAGTGATTGTCTATGCTCAGGTAAATGTGTAACAAACTTTACTTGAATGTTGTTAAAATCTCACATATTTATTCACAGTATGTGACAACAGAAAAAAAAAGAAAAAAAGGGGAAAGAATAATTAAAATAATAAACAAAATAAGGTGAGGGGAAAGGGATGGGTTAATAAGCGTAAAAAATTACTCTGCTAATTGAATGAAAAAAGTATATAGTGTCCACTAGATGGTGGCTTCCCGCTTATCTATGCTGGAACATATTAATGATAATATAGATAATGGGTTCCAAATATGAATCTTTGAGAGACCAGTATGCAGTAATTGTGGAGGGTAATGTCCACATAAGCCGTATTTGAAGCTAACGGTTTTGTCTCACGATGTTGAGAGGTACCCCTGTGTTGGTCCGGGTGGGGGGACTGGCAGTAATGGTGCACGTAAATAAACTCTGGACAAGCTTACCTCTCTGGGGTCCGGGCACAGTCAGGGTGACGCTCTGCCACAACTTCACCTTTAATTTTAGAATTCTAAAAATTATAAATTGGAACACTACTAGTATCTATATTTCTATACGAGTTCCACTTATATCTTAGAGAAGGTTTTCTCTATATAGATAACATTTATAATCATGTATTGAGTGAAATATCTATACTCCTAATAGGAAGGATCCCCCTTATGGTTTCTGCTATGACATAGGTGTCCATTCATATCCTATATCCAACGTCTTTGATATATCAAACACTATAGGTCTTGTTTACAACTCCTCCACCTCTCTCCTTTCCGCATAACCTTGTAAATTGTACCATATGTCTGCCATATTACTGATTAAACCTTCATGATATCCTTATAATCCTTATATTATATTTTATTATTATTTTTAATATTATATTATATTTATTTATTTTCATTTTTACATTTACTTTTAGTTTAATTTAATTTTTATTTATTTACTTCTATATATATTCAATGTTTTCTATTTTTTATTGTTTTTTTATATTATACATTATTTATTATCTTTATTTTTATTTTCTATATTTTTTTTTAATCTGTTTATTATTATATTCTCATATATGTCCCAACATCGTGGGACAAAACCGTTAGCTTCAATCTGGCTTATGTGGACATTACCCTCCACAATAACTGAATACTGGACTCTCAATGATTTATATTTGGAACCCATTATCTATATTATCACTAATGTTGTTCCGGCACAGGTAGTGGACACTATGTACTTTTTTCATTCAATTATCAGATTAACTTTTTACTCTTATTAACCCATCCCTTTCCCCCACCTTATTTTGTTTACCATTTTCATCATTATTTCCCCTTTTTTTTCTTTTTTCTTTTCTTTTCTGTTGTCACATACTGTGAACAAATATGTGAGATTTTAACAACATTCAAGTAAAGTTTGTTACACATTTACCTGAGCATAGACAATCACTTATTTATTGTCAGCGCAATATGCAGCCTTTGTCTACACTGGTGGCAAATACACCAGTTTGTAAAGAAATCCCGACTGCATGACCAACTACAGACCTTCCTTTTCTAGGAAAGGTTATTGAGAAAGTGGTTGCAAATCAACTGGAAACCCGCCTGACAACCCATGATAACTATGATCCATTCCAATCAGGATTCAGGAGAAGACATAGCACTGAAACAGCCCTGGTGTGTGTGTTAAATGATCTTCTGATGGCAAGAGACAGAGGTGACTGTTCAATATTAATCCTTCTGGATCTCTCGGCAGCATTTGATACCGTGGACCATGGGCTTCTGATTGAGCGACTGATACATTTTTGTGGACTGGATGGCACAGTCCTAAGCTGGTTCAAATCATTTCTCACAGGCAGGTCACAGAGAGTATCGTCTGGAGTATACTCATCACCATCAGTGCCATTGCCATGTGGTGTCCCATAAGGTTCTATACTATCCCCCATGCTTTTTGCAGTATACACGTTCCCGCTGGGTGAAATAATCAGGCGCCATGGGCTGGCCTACCACTGCTATGCAGATGATACACAACTGCACTTGTCCTTTGCTCCGGGCACTGATAACCCAATAGCAACCCTAAATGGCTGTCTAGCTGAACTCCAGGAGTGGATGAGTGCCAGTTGGCTGCAACTGAACCCGGATAAAACAGAGGTCCTTATGATAGGACCGCAACATCAAAGGACAAGACTGCAGCATAGCCAACCAACTGGACTTACACTCTGGGATTCAGAATTACAAACGACCGATCATGTGCGGAATCTTGGCATTGTCCTGGATGGTGGCTTGACACTTAAACATCAGATATCAGCCACAACCAAATCCTCATTCTTTCACCTGAGGAACATAGCCAGATTCAAGCACTTAATTCCCTCAGATGATCTGCCAAAAGTCATACATGCATTTGTATCATCTCGATTAGACTACTGTAATGCCCTCTACCTTGGTCTCCCAGCAATAGAATTGCACCGCTTACAGCTGGTGCAAAACACAGCTGCCAGGCTGTTAACCAACCAGCCCCATTCTAGCCACATAACACCCATACTCTACTCCCTTCACTGGCTACCTGTAAGACGGCGAATGATCTTCAAGATTGGCTTACTGAGCCAAAGCACTAGATGACCAGGGTTCAAGGTACCTGAAGTAGCTTCTGACCTCATACTGCCACACTCGATTACTGCAATCTGTAGATGAAGGACTTTTAGCAGTATATAGAATGTCCAGTACAGTAAATCATCTGGGGGTCGAGCTTTTAGTCATGCGGCTCTGACTATATGAAACTCACTTCCCCGCACAGTGCGAGAGGCCCCAACTATAGAATCTTTCAAAAGTAGACTCAAGACTTTCCTGTTTACTCAAGCATTTCCATAATGTCTCTTTAGTATCTACATGCTTCTGTATTTTATGAAAAGCTTTTCTGTACTATATTATGCTATGTATCTGTTAAGCACCTTGAGTCCTATTGGAGGAAGAGCGCTATATAAATAAAATTATTATTACTATTATTATTAGCTTAATAAACAATTCCATGGGGTGGTCATGTAGAGGTATATTTTTCATAATCCGCTTATATAATGTGGATGTGAAAATAATTTTTGCCCAGTATCTTACTGTGATGTGAAACTTAGAGATGAGCGGTTAAAACCGAACCACTCCATACTTGGAGATCTAAGTCAAAACTGAGTCCTACAGTAGTTCGGGTTTTCCTGTGGGCTTGGATATCAAATCAAGGTTGAACATCATCCTTCCAGCGTTGGATTCTCACAGGTTTTGGATTTTGTATAAGGATGCCACGGCTGGGATTCTGCGCCATCTCACTCTCAGGCACGCTGCTGTTTGCTGTGCTGTTCTCTGCTGTATTTGCTGTGCTGTGTCCAGACTCACAAGTTGTGTTCTGTGTAGTCATTGTGTATAGGAGCACGCTGCTGTATGCTGTGCTGTACTCTATCATATTGGTTGTGCTGTGTCCAGACTCACAAGCTGTGCTCTGTGTAGTCAGTGTATAGGTGTTGTATATTGCGCTGTACTCAGCTGTAAATTTGCTTAGCTGTGTCCAGACTCCTAAAACAAGTGGCTGTGCTCTTTATAGTCAGTGTATAAGGGCACGCTGCTGTATGCTGCACCTTACTCTGCTGTAAATTAGCTGTGCTGTGTCCATCTAAAGTGGTGGTTCACAAGCAGCACTACATTGTGTATTGTCATTGTCAGTTGTGAAAAAAAGTGAAAAAAATATTATATATAATGTCCTCCTCCAATAAGAACGGCACTCAGAGTGTCTTAAACATAACAAATGCTATATTGAGCATACAAATTACACAGCCCCTTCCTCAGGACCACAGACAATAAACAACAGTATGGTGCAAGAAAGCTCTAAATACCTTTATCCTTTAGGGCTTTCTTGAACCATACTGTTGTTTATTGTCTGAGGTCCCGAGGAAGCGGCAGTGTCCCCAAAAACATTCGACCCATGTGCATTCTTATGCTCAATACAGCATTTGTTATATTTAAGAGACTCTGAGTGCCATTCTAATTGTAGGAGTATTGGTATCTATGAACTTGGACACCGGAGCAGCTGTTTATATATGTGAGTGCCGGCTGAATTGGAATATTATATATATAAGTTCTATTGTTTGTTCTGTTTAGTGCGCTTTACCCTAGTGCACTTTGTTTAAAGCCCTGTGACTCCACGCATTTGAACTGAGCTGTGCGTTAATATATATATATATATATATATAGTTTGCACTGTTCTGTGGACTGTACCCCAGTACACTGTGGCAATGTCTCATAGATGTGCTATAAACTGCTGTGTGTTTGTGCCATTGCTCTGTTGCTTAGTACCCAGCCAGCTTGCTGCATCCTTTTTTCCTAAAGAGGATGAAACCAATATTGTAAACTGTGACGTGACTGGCAATGAGTGGCAATGATTGTCATTGAGGTTAACAATATTCTATGAATGAAAAAAAGGCTCAAATTATGTGATTTTAGTTTTTTGTTTTTTTTACAATCTTGGGGAAAAGACCAAAATAAAATCAAAACCAATCACGTATTAAATCCAAAAATGAATCCAAAACCAAACTGGACGACAGGTTAGAACCAAACTCAAAACCAGCAGAAATGGTCAGACACACATCTCTAGTGAAAATTTATATTTTCACGCAAATTTACTATTGTTTTCTTGTCAGGAGACATGCTCCGATAGACCTCGGCAGTTTGATGATAAAAGTCCTTAGAGTACTACTAAAGTATAAATGTGACTGCCTATATCGACCACTCAGAAATTCACTGAATATCATGTATGATGTGCAAAATGGGCATATATGGAAGTCAAAACCCTCTTTGCTGATGTCACTCAGGAAGACTCCGAATGAGATAAAAGGATGGAGTGCAGTGGGTACACTTCAAGGATGTTCCTTCTTTTCCACTCTACAAAAACATATAATCCTTTAAGCTTAATTAGGGATGAGTGGGTTCAGTTCCCTGAGAACCGAACCCTACCGAACATCACGTCCTGAGCACGGATCCGAGTCCGGCTCAGGACTTCCCGCCAGACTCGGAAACCAAAACGAGGCAAAACGTCATCATCCCGCTGTCAGATTCTCGCAGGTTTTGGATTCCATATAAGGAGCTGTGCATTGCCACCATTTACACTTCAGTCCTGGAGAGTGTAGCGAGAGGACGTGTCTCCTCAGTGTCTGTGCGGGAAAGTGGTGTGGCGCGTGGGGTGGCGACCTGCTCTGTTGTGTCATTCCAGTGCTGTCTTGTGCTGCATCAGTCCAGTGGTGGTGTCTAGTGCTGCATCAGTCCAGTGGTGGTGTCCTGTGCAGCCATAAATCCAGTGGTGCCGCTGTATATGCCCAGTCCAGTGGTCATGTCCTGTGCTGCCATAAGTTTAGTGGTCATGCACTGTGCTGCCTTAAGTCCAGTGGTGCTGCTGTATAAGTCCAGAAGTACTACTGTATAAGTCCAGTCCAGTGGTACTGCCGTATAAGTCCAGTGGTACTGCCGTATAAGTCCAGTGGTACTGCTGTATAAGTCCAGTGGTACTGCCATATAAGTCCAGGGGTACTGCCGTATAACTACAGGGGTACTGCCGTATAAGTCCAGGGGTACTACAGTCTAAGTCCAGTGGTACAGCCGTATAAGTCCAGTCCAGTGGTGCAGTCGTATAAGTTCAGTGGTACTGTCATATAAGTCCAATGGTACTGCCGTATAAGTCCAGTGATACTACCATATAAGTCCAGGGGTACTGCCTTATAAGTCCAGTGGTACTGTCATATAAGTCCAGTGGTACTGCCATATAAGTCCAGGCGTACTGCCAAATAAGTCCAGGGGTACTACCGTATAAGTCCATGGGTACTGCCATATAAGGCCACCAATATTGTGCTTGCATTACATCTGGGCAAATTCGAGCACGTCCCATATTTTGTACATACAATTAATTTGGTGGTGCAGAATTTTTTGAAAAATGTCAGGGGTGTGCAGGAGATGCAGTTGGTGGCCTGAAAAATTGTGGGCCACATTCGAGATTCAGCCACTGCGTGCCACTCCGAGATGGGCCAGGTGTTTGTGCTGCACAGTTGGGTCGCTTAGCAAAGTCATCCAGCAACCTCATTGCGCCTCTTTTTCTTCTTTGCATGATGAGCTGTTTGGGGCCTAGTTTTTAAAAGTGCTATCCTGTCTGACACTGCGGTGCCACTCGTAAATGCGCCAGGTGTTGTGCCACACACTTGTGTCGCTTAGCTTAGTCACCCAGTGACCTAATAGCACCTCTTTTTCTTCTTTGCATGATGAGCTGTTTGAGGCCTAGTTTTTAAAAGTGGCATCCTGTTTGACACTGCAGTGCCACTCCCAGATGGGCCAGGTGTTTGTGCAGCACACTTGTGTCGCTTAGCTTAGTCACCCAGTGACCTCATTGCACCTTTTTTTATTCTTTGCATGATGAGCTGTTTGGGGCATATTTTTTTAATCTGCCATCCTGTCTGCCACTGCAGTGCCACTCCTAGATGGGCCAGGTGTTTGTGCCGCATACTTGTGTCGCTTAGAAAAGTCATCCAGCTACCTCGGTGCAACCTTTTGGCCTAAAAACAATATTGTGAGGTGTGAGGTATTCAGAATAGACTGGAAATGAGTGGAAATTAATGTTATTGAGGTTATTAATACCGTAGGATTAAAATTACCCCCACATTCTGTGATTTTAGCTGTTTTTGTGTTTTTTCCCCAAAAATCCTCCAGATCCAAAACCAAAACCAGAATCTGAAAGAGTGGTTTTGGCAAAACCAATCCAGATCCAAAACAAGAGCGAGGATCCAGATCCAAAACCAAAACACAAAACACGAAAACTGCCCGCCGCATATCTCTAAGTTTAATTTAAGTTTTTACACTTATTCATAGCAGCTGGCTCTGTCTTAGCAAAATCCTCTACCCGCGGTATCCCTAGTAGAGGATTTTACTATACAGAGTATATTAAGGCAGTACCAGCTGCTATGAAGAAATGCTGCTGGTATTAGACCAAGACCAGGCACACAGAGCTGACTTTTTGCAATACTGTACTTTATTTTTTAGACAGCATTTATTTTTAATTTCTAACAACCTGTAGTGCTGTATGGTATAAGTTTTTATACTAGAGTTGTGCACCGGAATTTTTTCGGGTTTCATGTTTTGGTTTTGGATTCGGTTCCGTGGCCGTGTTTTGGATTTGGACGCGTTTTGGCAAAACCTCCCTTAAAAAATTTTGTCGGATTTTTCGGGTGTGTTTTGGATTCGGGTGTTTTTTTTTTAAACCCCTCAAAAACAGCTTAAATCATAGAATTTGGGGGTAATTTTGATCCTAGAGTATTATTAACCTCAATAACCATAATTTCCACTCATTTCCAGTCTATTCTGAACACCTCACAATATTATTTTTAGTCCTAAAATTTGCACCGAGGTCACTGGATGACTAAGCTAAGCGACCCAAGAGGACGGCACAAACACATGGCCCATCTAGGAGTGGCACTGTACCGTACTGCTATATATTATATACTGGTGGTCAGCAAACTGTGCAAAACTGAAATGCACCACAGGTATGGATGGATAGTATACTTGACGACACAGAGGTAGGTAGAGCAGTGGCCTACTGTACCGTACTGCTATATATTATATACTGGTGGTCAGCGAACTGTGCAAAACTGAAATGCACCACAGGTATGGATGGATAGTATACTTGACGACACAGAGGTAGGTAGAGCAGTGGCCTACTGTACCATACTCCTATATATTATATACTGTTGGTCAGCAAAATTATGCACTGTACTCCTACTATATACTACAATGCAGCACAGATATGGAGCGTTTTTCAGGCAGAGAACGTATAATACTGGTGGTCACTGGTCAGCAAAACTCTGCACTGTACTCCTCCTATATAATACTGCTGGTGGTCCCCAGTCCCCACAATAAAGCAGTGTGAGCACAGATATATGCAGCACACTGAGCACAGATATGGAGCGTTTTTCAGGCAGAGAACGTATAATACTGGTGGTCACTGGTCAGCAAAACTCTGCACTGTACTCCTCCTATATAATACTGCTGGTCCCCAGTCCCCACAATAAAGCAGTGTGAGCACAGATATATGCAGCACACTGAGCACAGATATGGAGCGTTTTTCAGGCAGACAACGTATACTGGTGGTCTCTGGTCAGCAAAACTCTGCACTGTACTCCTCCTATATAATACTGCTGGTCCCCAGTCCCCACAATAAAGCAGTGTGAGCACAGATATATGCAGCACACTGAGCACAGATATGGAGCGTTTTTCAGGCAGACAACGTATAATACTGGTGGTCACTGGTCAGCAAAACTCTGCACTGTACTCCTCCTATAACACTGCTGGTCCCCAGAATAAAGATATTTGCACTGCAGCCCCCTGAAACAAAGTGAGAGGACGCCAGCCACGTCCTCTCACTATCATTTCCAATGCACGAGTGAAAAATGGTGGCGACGCGCGGCTCCTTATATAGAATCCGAATCTCGCGAGAATCCGACAGCGGGATGATGACGTTCGGGCACGCTCGGGTTAACCGAGCCATACGGGAGAATCCGAGTATGCCTCGGACCCGTGTAAAATGGGTGAAGTTCGGGGGGGGGGGGGGGGTTCGGATTCCGAGGAACCGAACCCGCTCATCACTAATATATATATATATATATATATATATATATATACTGCTCACAACAATGCAGCACAGATATGGATACTTGAAGTGACACGGAGCTGCAAGATACAGCAATGGCCTGCAGTACTGTACTACTATACTGGTTGTCACCAAAATACTGCACTGTACTACTATATATATATATGTATATATATATATATATATATATATATATAAATATATATATATATATATATATATATAAATAGTATATACTGGTCACACAACAATGCAGCAGATATTGAGCACTGATGATCAGGATACTGTCTAGAACTGAGTCTGACATGGAGCTGCACTATACTGCTATAATTATATACTGGTGGTCCCCACAATGCAGCACACTGAGTACAGATATTTGCAGCACACTGAGCACAGATATGGAGCTTTTCAGGCAGAGAACGTAGATATTTGCAGCACACTGAGCACAGATATGGAGCGTTTTCAGGCAGAGAACGTAGATATTTGCAGCACACTGAGCACAGATATTTGCAGCACACTGAGCACAGATATTTGCAGCACACTGAACACAGGTATGAAGCTTTTCAGGCAGAGAATGTAGCCATGTCCTCTCCATTCAATCTCCAATGCATGAGTGAAAATGGTGGGGCGGCTCTTTATATGGAATACGAATCTCGCGAGAATCCGACAGCGAGATGATGACGTTCGGCCTCGTTCGGGTTAACCGAGCAAGGCGGGAAGATCCGAGGCTGCCTCAGACTTGTGTAAAATAGGTGAAGTTCGGGGGGGTTCGGATCTCAACGAACCGAACCCGCTCATCTCTATTTTATACTACACTATATGTGGAGTACTAATAAAGCACAGGACCATAGAACAGCCAAAACAATATGACATTATTCAGTACTTTTTATCATTAAGCCAAAAGAGGAAAATTGGCTGCGCTAATGATGCTAATAAAAAATAACCCTATAAATGGAGAGCTGACAAATACATAATAAAGAATAAAAAATTTTATTATTTAAAATACCAATATGATGTAAATACGATATCTTAAAAAATAAGTATAAGAATACTCTGAGCTGACCCTAAATAATATGTAACAGATGACGATTATTAAATGATAAATAAATAATCAATAATCTCATGAGACATAAAGAAAGAAATAATTAAAATTGACAAACATATGACAATCAAGTCATTAATTACTATGAAGTAAATATTCACAACGAATTATGACTGCACATTCTCTATAAGTACAGAGGCAGCATGTACTTTGAGATATATGGAAAGTCCCGGCAGTGAGTTGTATAATTAGATAAGATAACGAATTACCTCTCCTGGGCTGTCAGTACCGGGCGTCCCCGGTGTGATCCACTAAGGTCCCTTTTTAAATGAAGAAGCAACTGTAGCAAGTTACTTGAAAAGGGACTGTTAGCATGTGCTTTCAAATGACTCTCCGTGAGAAACTGATTCCTTAAGCAAGGGCACAAATATAAGCAATAATGTTAGGCTAATAATATAACATTCAGGTTGAGAATTTAATCCTATGGTCTCACTATCTCTTTTCTCCTTAGATCATTATCCATCTTCTCTCTTGTAATGTGTCATTTTTATGGACACATATATAAATATAATACAATTTAATTATGGGGAAATAATTAATCTATTATTGGGATATCGAAACTATTAGGAGCATAAAAATAAAATTAATAATAAAAATTAATCCATATTGGGGTAGGTAAATACTTGGTAATTTAGGTAAAACAAACTTATTTGGTCTCACTACTATTTTTTGCTATTTAAAATTTATACTTATTTTTTTTTCCTTTTGTTTATAAGCCATTAGTATAGACTAATATAAGTATTAACAAATGGTGGGGAAGAACATAACCCACCATATGTACAGTATATATAGGATATTTATCTAAACCTACTTTGCTATATTGTAGCCATCTATGTTACCATTATAAACACCTAAGGATATCATAGGTCATATACTATATAACTGCAGCAATCAATTACTGTTGCATTTGCCATTCGACTTTTTCAGCTGATTTCAGTTCTCACATCTAATTGGTGTGTCGCTATAAAATATAACATATATTCTGTCCCACTTTCTTGTATATTTCTTTCATAGTTTAATCATTCAATTATTGTATTATTTTTTATTATAAAAGGATCCTAAAATATTATTTTGAGTTTCTATATTATGGAGAGCTGACTATAAAAATTTTTTTTTATTAATTATCTGTGCATGATATATTATTTTCACCTGATTTTAATTATACGATCACCATAAAAGTAAAGAGACGCTAAGGAGGAGATATTCCTTTGAAAAAGTCACGTGATCGTGACGAAACGCGTTAGGCTCCTCCCACTATTGCTCTGATTGCTGACCCCATCTCGCTGTGGCTGCACACCACGGATGACTCCGGCCAGCGTTTTTCATTAAGCGCCTTCACTCCGCTGTTGGCGGCGGCTGCCGCGTACGGACACTACAGCTGCAGTGAGAGAATCTCCATCATTACACCTGGAAGCCTAAGCCGACACCGATGCACACCAGGTACAGCAGCCCTGTCGGTAGCATTTAACGGCACTGGACGGCTTACTCCCTCCTGCACATTGGTGGGCAAAATAAAGGATTTGCACCAGCCCACGGGAGACTCCAGGAATCAGTTTCTCACGGAGAGTCATTTGAAAGCACATGCTAACAGTCCCTTTTCAAGTAACTTGCTACAGTTGCTTCTTCATTTAAAAAGGGACCTTAGTGGATCACACCGGGGACGCCCGGTACTGACAGCCCAGGAGAGGTAATTCGTTATCTTATCTAATTATACAACTCACTGCCGGGACTTTCCATATATCTCAAAGTACATGCTGCCTCTGTACTTATAGAGAATGTGCAGTCATAATTCGTTGTGAATATTTACTTCATAGTAATTAATGACTTGATTGACATATGTTTGTCAATTTTAATTATTTCTTTCTTTATGTCTCATGAGATTATTGATTATTTATTTATCATTTAATAATCGTCATCTGTTACATATTATTTAGGGTCAGCTCAGAGTATTCTTATACTTATTTTTTAAGATATCGTATTTACATCATATTGGTATTTTAAATAATAAAATTTTTTATTCTTTATTATGTATTTGTCAGCTCTCCATTTATAGGGTTATTTTTTATTAGCATCATTAGCGCAGCCAATTTTCCTCTTTTGGCTTCTAGTAACTATTAAAGCATATACACAGTGCTTTATTGGCAGCGCTCCTGATGCTGCTCTAAACCTTAAAATTATTCTTATTAGGCGCTTATAGCAGATTTTGTTTAGTTTTGGATTTTCTTGTTTGTGTATTCTGTTAGCTGCCTTTTCCTTATTTAAACACAATATATTAATTTTTTCCATCATATTATTTTGTTCTCTACTTCTGCCTCACTCCTTCCATTATGACACATTTTACCTGTCTATCAGAACGTATTAAGAGGAGGCAACAGTATGAGGTTAAGCTAATTGAGAATCCTGAGACCATAGCACCATCATTAATCCATAGTGATAAAGAGAAAGAGTTCAATATGCTCTTCTATAAGTTAGAGGATCAAATGAATGCCGAAACCCGCCATTGGTGGGATATGGTTACTCTACAAAAATATGTTAGAACTAAAAAAATCCCCAGAGGTCTCAGGATTATCAAAACGCTATCTTTTATAGACGATCCTGTTTTGAAAGAAAGTTGGGACGCTTTGCTGGACAGTTGTTCTTTTTCTTTAATGGAACTTCTCATTAAATATCGTAATGACAAAACTACACAGTTAATGCAAGAAATTGAGGAGACCAAAAAACTTCTAAATAATTTCACAGAACATCCCCAGTTTAAACATAACGATCTGAAATTAAATCACAAACTTGAGCAATATGAAAAAGATATTATAGAAGGTAAAAACAAAAAATTTGACAGAGACACAGATGACTATAATCGTAATCTTGTCCGGACATATAATAAGAGAACCTTTTCCAATGATAGACAACGTAGTTTATCTAATTGGAGATATAGGAATTCTGGGCGTTCAATGAATAAACAATCTAATCCTAGTAGACAGAGATATCAACCATTGGGTTTTAGATCAAGATCCCCCTATATTAGGAAACCAGATAATAAATTTCATTCCCCCCAAAAAGATAGAACCCGTCATGAGGACCTATCAGTGAGATCTAAATATTCCAATACTGGAAATTATTCAAATATACCTGCCTCACAATTTACATCTAACACAGCGACCGTAGGTTTTTTAGAGAAAAACCAGAGGAGAGAAAAAACGCCACCACCTTATCATCACACACAGAATCGCTTCGAACCTCTCCGCATAGATACCCCGAAAAGAGGAAGGGAAGACAGCATAGAGGACATAGAGGCGGACGCCGGGTACAGAGGAAAAAAGAGAGATCTGAGACCATAGGTAATAATATTCATAATTTGTCCTCAATACAATTAGATAAAGATGACATCAAATTATTGAATAAAGGCCTTAAATTTGCCCCTTCCAAACCTCCTGCATTTTTCAATCTTTTTGTGGAGCTCAATAGATACATACGGACTCTTGCTAGAAAAAGATATTTCGCCTCCAAAAAATTAACTCAACAGAAAATAGATGGTCTACCAATTATTTTAGATAATACTGATAAAAACGGTATAGATATGTTGGAATCACTCCTTCAGGAGAGTAATCCACTTGAAGAAACCATTCCCATTTATACTACAGCAGGAACTAACGATCGCAGTGTGCGGTTTAAAAATAAATCACAATTCTTCCCCATACATCATAGAAGTGCACCAATAGATGTTTTTTACAAAAAAACTTTGGAGGAATTTAATGTTCTTTGTCATAAAGAACAAAAGAAATCTAAATATAAACAGAATTTAACAGTAAAAGAAAAAATCTCTCTGCAAAAATTCATTGATAACCCCTCCCTTGTCATTAAGCCGGCTGACAAGGGAGGGGGAATAGTAATACAGAACACGGAGGACTATCTATCCGAGGCTTATAGACAACTAAGAGATATAAAAGTCTATAAATTATTGGCTGCAGATCCGTCAAATGACTATCACAGGTCACTCACCAAGATGGTTGAGAATGCCTTTAGGGGGGGAACGATATCCAGGGATGAGATGAAGTACCTTATACCCACTCACCCTATCACTCCTACCTACTATCACTTACCCAAAATTCACAAATCACTTACTGCACCCCCGGGTAGACCCATAATTTCTGGTGTGGGATCCCTCACTTCTAATTTATCACATTTTGTAGATTATTTTTTGCAGCCACTAGCATCCACTCTTCCATCACACATTAAAGACACCACATCTTTTTTAAATTCAATTGCTAGGATTAAGTGGAAGGACTCTTATTTTTTTATGACCTGTGATGTACAGGCTCTATATTCAAATATCCCACATAATAAAGGCATCACCACCATTGCTCAATATCTTTCCAAATCTAATACATTATCTAAGGATTTACAGGATTTTATTCTGGCTTCAATTAAATTTATACTTTCGCATAATTATTTTTTATTCAATCACCAATTTTTTTTACAAATTCTGGGAACGGCCATGGGTACGAGGTTCGCGCCCAGCTTCGCCAACCTATACATGGGAGCGTTTGAAGACGCGCATGTTTGGGGGCGGAGCTTGGGCGCGGACCTCGTATACTATGGCCGTTATATAGATGACCTTTTTTTTATTTTTGACGGAGATATTGATCATTTTTCGGATTTCACTTCACTTTTGAATAATAATGAATTTAATTTATCCTTTACTTGCACTGTAGATAGGTTCTCCATCTCCTTCCTGGATATCTCCCTCTCCATAGTGGATGGAGCTATTTCGACAAAAACATTCAGAAAAGAAGTAGACAAGTATAATTTTTTACCTTATGACAGCTCACACCATAAACCCTGGATTAAAAATATTCCTTATGGACAGCTACGACGTATTAGAAGAAACTGTAGTGAATCTCATAACTATACAACTCAGGCAGATGAATTATCTCAATCATTATGTGAAAAGGGTTATCCATCAAAACTTATTCAAGAGGCTCGTACTCGTGTAAATCAGATAGATAGGGAAGATCTACTACATTATAAACAAGATACTTCCAAATTCAAACAGGATCTACCACATTTCTTTTCTCAATATAATAATTCTTCTTCAAAAATTAGGAATATCATCTCTAGTAACTTCTCCATTTTGCTAACTGATCCAATTTTAAAGACAGAAATTGGTGAAAAACCTTCTATTATTTTTAAACGAGCTGCTAGTCTGCAACAACAACTTGCCCCTAGTTTTTTTGTAGACAAAAGAACAACGAGTCAATCAAAAACCTCTCTGAATGTCTCACAGTGGTTAACTAAGACGAAGGGGTGTTTTAAATGTGGCTCCAATCAGTGTATAACTTGTGACTTCATACAGAATAAAACCCAAACTTTTTCCTCAACAGACAACATCTCTTTCAGTATCAATTCCTATATTAATTGTAACAGTATTTTTGTTATATATCTATTAACTTGTAGTTGTCAACTTATGTATGTGGGACGTACAACCCGCAAATTAAAAATCAGATTTTTGGAGCATAGGCGTAACATACTTAAGGGACATCTCTTTCATAGTGTGTCCAGACACTTTGCCGAATATCATCACAAAAATCCACAAGATATTCTTCTCATGGGGATAGAAGTCATTCCATCTACCCCAAGAGGAGGTGATAGGTACAGGAAGCTGTGCCAACGTGAAAACTTCTGGATTCATAAACTGAGGACTCTTGTCCCCAATGGTCTGAATGAGACTATAGAATTCAATCCCTAATGTCTGAATAGATACAAATATAGACAGGGGTTTTATTGCTCCTGTCTTAAATATATTATTAATTTATAATATTTCATCTTTAATGTAATTTATTAAGCAAGGACACAAATATAAGCAATAATGTTAGGCTAATAATATAACATTCAGGTTGAGAATTTAATCCTATGGTCTCACTATCTCTTTTCTCCTTAGATCATTATCCATCTTCTCTCTTGTAATGTGTCATTTTTATGGACACATATATAAATATAATACAATTTATTTATGGGGAAATAATGAATCTATTATTGGGATATCGAAACTATTAGGAGCATAAAAATAAAATTAATAATAAAAATTAATCCATATTGGGGTAGGTAAATACTTGGTAATTTAGGTAAAACAAACTTATTTGGTCTCACTACTATTTTTTGCTATTTAAAATTTATACTTATTTTTTTTTCCTTTTGTTTATAAGCCATTAGTATAGACTAATATAAGTATTAACAAATGGTGGGGAAGAACATAACCCACCATATGTATATATAGGATATTTATCTAAACCTACTTTGCTATATTGTAGCCATCTATGTTACCATTATAAACACCTAAGGATATCATAGGTCATATACTATATAACTGCAGCAATCAATTACTGTTGCATTTGCCATTCGACTTTTTCAGCTGATTTCAGTTCTCACATCTAATTGGTGTGTCACTATAAAATATAACATATATTCTGTCCCACTTTCTTGTATATTTCTTTCATAGTTTAATCATTCAATTATTGTATTATTTTTTATTATAAAAGGATCCTAAAATATTATTTTGAGTTTCTATATTATGGAGAGCTGACTATAAAAAATTTTTTTTATTAATTATCTGTGCATGATATATTATTTTCACCTGATTTTAATTATACGATCACCATAAAAGTAAAGAGACGCTAAGGAGGAGATATTCCTTTGAAAAAGTCACGTGATCGTGACGAAACGCGTTAGGCTCCTCCCACTATTGCTCTGATTGCTGACCCCATCTCGCTGTGGCTGCACACCACGGATGACTCCGGCCAGCGTTTTTCATTAAGCGCCTTCACTCCGCTGTTGGCGGCGGCTGCCGCGTACGGACACTACTGCTGCAGTGAGAGAATCTCCATCATTACACCTGGAAGCCTAAGCCGACACCGATGCACACCAGGTACAGCAGCCCTGTCGGTAGCATTTAACGGCACTGGACGGCTTACTCCCTCCTGCACATTGGTGGGCAAAATAAAGGATTTGCACCAGCCCACGGGAGACTCCAGGAATCAGTTTCTCACGGAGAGTCATTTGAAAGCACATGCTAACAGTCCCTTTTCAAGTAACTTGCTACAGTTGCTTCTTCATTTAAAAAGGGACCTTAGTGGATCACACCGGGGACGCCCGGTACTGACAGCCCAGGAGAGGTAATTCGTTATCTTATCTAATTATACAACTCACTGCCGGGACTTTCCATATATCTCAAAGTACATGCTGCCTCTGTACTTATAGAGAATGTGCAGTCATAATTCGTTGTGAATATTTACTTCATAGTAATTAATGACTTGATTGTCATATGTTTGTCAATTTTAATTATTTCTTTCTTTATGTCTCATGAGATTATTGATTATTTATTTATCATTTAATAATCGTCATCTGTTACATATTATTTAGGGTCAGCTCAGAGTATTCTTATACTTATTTTTTAAGATATCGTATTTACATCATATTGGTATTTTAAATAATAAAATTTTTTATTCTTTATTATGTATTTGTCAGCTCTCCATTTATAGGGTTATTTTTTATTAGCATCATTAGCGCAGCCAATTTTCCTCTTTTGGCTTCTAGTAACTATTAAAGCATATACACAGTGCTTTATTGGCAGCGCTCCTGATGCTGCTCTAAACCTTAAAATTATTCTTATTAGGCGCTTATAGCAGATTTTGTTTAGTTTTGGACTTTTTATCATTAAGGCTGCACAAGAAACTGTGTGCATATAGACACTTTAAAAACATGTCCATTTAACCGACTATGGGCCTATGTAAGTAAGGATCACAATTATTATCCCAAGCGCAGTTTCCCGATGGTCAGGAAACTGCACATGAGCTGGACCCATGCTGCGCATGTGCAGAATGATTCCTGCGATCACAGTATCGCAAACGCCTCTGCCTGATTGACAGGAGAGGGACAAGGGAAGACTGTGTCAAAAGATGCATATTTCCTTTGCCTCGCAAGCCGCCTGTTATATTATGTGTTGCTGTGTATATTCTGGTAATGTGTTCTTTACCACTAGGGGTCACCATAACTTGAGTTTTGTTCTGTTTTGTGGTCAAGTGTATTAATTAGGGTTCTTCTATTCCAGCTTGGTACACCTGTTGCCTGTGCCATATAATTGGCCAAAGATCCAGCATGCATTGCTGGATCATTAATGTTGTTTGCCTATCAACCCTGCCAGTCTTGGTATCCTGTGTTTCTGTTTAAACGTCAGTTTTCCAGACAAGCCTGCCAGCCTTGGTTTCTTGTGTTCCAGCCCTCTGTTACCTTCCAAGTCCTGCCTGCAAACCGTGTTTTCTGGTGTTCCTAAGTTTATGTTTGGATTTACCACCAAGTTACGTTTTTTATGTTTCAGTGATACCCTGTAAATATGTATTTGTCTGCTGTGCCTGATATCATTATTGTTCTCCTGCATGCTTCACCATCATAAAAT
Source organism: Pseudophryne corroboree (assembly GCF_028390025.1). Lineage (NCBI taxonomy): Eukaryota > Metazoa > Chordata > Amphibia > Anura > Myobatrachidae > Pseudophryne > Pseudophryne corroboree. The sequence goes on along the minus strand of NC_086444.1, from coordinate 1,104,803,467 downwards.
AAACCTACCTGTTTTCTGCTACGATCTGTGACTTGAAGTTCTGTTTTGCATAAAGGGAGTTCCTAACAGAATGATCCAGCCTGACAAACAAGAAGATGCCAAAAAACTTTTGGATTCTTTTGCTAAAATCCTGTCTGCAGAACTCCCTGGAATTATTGGTCATGTTACAGTCCCCTGTAAAAATGTTTCTCTGCTCTCCCTACAAACTGACATCACTTTGTTGCGTGCCCAGATTGTACAAATCCTCATGATTTTGCCTGATTATAATTCATTAAAGACGTCTGTCTCACAAATGCCTGCACGTATTGTGCAACCAATTGCGGTGATTAAAAAGGATTCAAGTTTTCCTTGTGACCCCCTTGCAAACATTGAAAGAGCCTTTGACATTTCTAACCAATTGTGCCTGTACTGTGCCAGTCCCGAACATCTCCTTTACTCCTGCCCTCTTCGCAGGCCTAAGACTGGGGCCAATGGAATGTGTTTTGCTTTGGCAAGGAAGTATTTATTTGCCAGTTCTACAAAAGAGTCCAGTGTTTCAACTGATGTTTCGGTCTCCAGAAAGGCGACCTGCTTCAGACACAGGGCCTAATTCAGACCTGATTGTAGCTGCAAATTTGTTACCAGATGTGCAAAACCATGGTAGTCATTCCGATTTGTTCGCTCGCTAGCTGAAAACGACCAGTTTCCGCCCAGAAACATCCACTTCCTGTCAATCACACTACGATCACTCAAGCGATGAAAAAGCGTTGCTCGAGCTTGTGAAAATCTACAAAGTTTTGTGTGAAAGTACTTAGCGCATGCGCATTTTTGCAGTTTTTTCACTTGATCGCTGCATTGCGAAAATCTGCAGCGAGCGAACAACTCGGAATGAGAGCCCATATGCACTGCGGGGCGGGCGGGGTGGGGGGCAGATATAACATGTGTAGAGAGAATTAGATTTGGGTGGGGTGTGTTCAAATTGAAATCTAAATTGCCGTGTAAAAATAAAGCAGCCAGTATTTACCCTGCACAGAAACAAAATAACCCACCTAAATCTAAGTCTCTCTGCACATGTTATATCTGCCCCACCTGCAGTGCACATGGGAGGTAATTCAGACCTGATCGCTCGCTAGCATTTTTTGCAGCGCTGCGATCAGGTCAGAACTGCGCATACATATGCAATGCGCAGGCGCATCGTATGGGTACAAAGCAGATTTCCGCTCAGCGATGGGTTTGTGCGAAGAATCCATTCGCATGGGCAATCGCAGGGTGACCATTTTCTGGGAGTGTTTGGAAAAAGACAGGCGTTCCCAAGCGTTTGCAGTGCGGGTGTCTGACGTCAATTCCGGTTCCGGACAGGCTGAAGTGATCGCAGCGGCTGAATAAGTCCTGGGTACTCAGAAACTGCACAAGATCTTTTTGTACCGCTCGGCTGCACATGCGATCGCACACTTGCACAGCTAAATTACACTCCCCGGTGGGCGGCGACTATGCAAAAGCAGGACTGCAAAAAAACAGCTAGCGAGCGATCAGGTCTGAATTACCCCCATGGTTTTGCACATCTTGCTGCTACGATAGGCCCACTGTCCAGACACCAACAGGGGTATCTGATGATCAATCTAGGGTAACCATATTATCCCTTTTACCTGGGACGCTCATGGATTACACAAGTTCTGTGGCTGGCTGACTTCAAGCCTATATTTCAGCTGGTTTTATTCATCCACAGAACATGTGTAATCCATGTAAAAGGGATAATATGTCCCAGGTAAAAGGGATAATATGGTCACTCTAATCAATCCAATATATTACCGAATTTCCAGACCCCTAGAAAGAGTATCCAATGATCAAATCAATCTTCTGTGCGATGTCCAGATCTTAGCAGGGGAAGCCAAGATTTCAGCCAAGGTCCCGACCCCAGCAGGGGTGTATGATATTCAAGCCAATGTATTATCTTCTGTCCAGACCCCAGCAAAGGATTCCAATGGTCAAGCCGATGTTCTGCCCAATATCTAGAACTCAGCGGGAGTATCGAAAATTTCTGTTTCTAGTACCCCTGGAGGGGAGTCCAGTCGAGTAACCCCAGGAGGGGAGTTTAGTCGACTAACCCCGGTAGGGGAGTTTAGTCGTGTAACCCCGGGAGGGGAGTCCAATCATGTAACCCCGGGAGGGGAGTCCACTCGTGTAACCCCGGGAGGGGAGTTTAGTCGTGTAACACCGGGAGGGGAGTCCAATCATGTAACCCCGGGAGGGGAGTCCACTCATGTAACCCCGGGAGGGGAGTTTAGTCGTGTAACACCGGGAGGGGAGTCCAGTCGAGTAACCCCATGAGGGGAGTCCAGTCAAGTAACTCCATGAGGGGAGTCCAGTCGAGTAACCCGGGAGGGGAGTTTAATCGAGTAACCCCGGGGGGAGTCCAGTCGAGTAACCCTTAGGGCAAGTCCAGTTGAGTAACCCCAGGGGGAGTTTAGTCGAGTAACCCTGGGAGGGGAGTCCAGTTGAGTAACCCCAGGAGGGGAGTTTAGTCGAGTAACCCCGGCAGGGGAGTTTAGTTGTGTAACCCCGGGAGGGGAGTTTAGTCAAGTAACCCTGGGAGGGGAGTCCAGTCAAGTAACCCTGGGAGGGGAGTCTAGTCAAGTAACCCCAGGAGAGGAGTTTAGTCAGGTAACCCCAGGGGGAGTCCAGTTGAGTAAACCTGGGATGGGAGTCCAGTCAAGTAACCTCAGGAGGGGAGTTTAGTCAAGTAACCCCAGCAGGGGAGTTTAGTCATGTAACCCTGGGAGAGGAGTCCAGTCGTGTAACACTGGGAGGTGAGTCCAGTCGAGTAACCCCATGAGGGGAATCCAGTCAAGTAACCCCATGAGGGGAGTCCAGTCAAGTAACTTAAGAGGGGAGTCCAGTCAAGTAACCCCAGGAGGGGTATCTTGCCAATACCTAGAAAAGATTTTGGGTGTTGCTGGTCTCATGGGGAAACTTCATGTCCTGCTGGTCAGTCCAGAGGAAGAATTGTCTGCTGGCCACGGAGTCCAGTCAAGTAACCCCGGGAGGGGAGTCCAGTCAAGTAACCCCAGGAGGGGAGAATAGTCGAGTAACCCCAGCAGTAGAGTTTAGTTGTGTAACCCCGGGAGGGGAGTACAGTCGTGTAACCCTGGGAGGGGAGTCCAGTCGAGTAACCCCAGGAGGGAGTCCAGTCGAGTAACCCCATGAGGGGAGTCCAGTCGAGTAACCCCATGAGGGGAGTCCAGTCGAGTAAACCGGGAGGGGAGTCCAGTCGAGTAACCCCAGTGGGGAGTCCAGTTGAGTAACCCCAGGAGAGGTGTTTAGTCGAGTAACCCTGGCAGGGGAGTTTAGTTGTGTAACCCTGGGAGGGGAGTTGAGTCAAGTAACCCCGGGAGGGGAGTCCAGTCAAGTAACCCTGGGAGGGGAGTCCAGTCAAGTAACCCTGGGAGGGGAGTCCAGTCAAGTAAACCCAGGAGAGGAGTTTAGTCGAGTAACCCCAGGGGGAGTCCAGTTGAGTAAACCTGGGATGGGAGTCCAGTGAAGTAACCTCAGGAGGGGAGTTTAGTCGAGTAACCCCAGCAGGGGAGTTTAGTCATGTAACCCCAGGAGAGGAGTCCAGTCATGTAACACTGGGAAGGGAGTCCAGTTGAGTAAGCCCATGAGGGGAGTCCAGTCAAGTAACCCCATGAGGGGAGTCCAGTCGAGTAACTCAGGAGGGGAGTCCAGTCAAGTAACCCCAGGAGGGGTATCTTGCCAGTACTTAGAAGGGATTTTGGGTGTTGCTGGTCCCATGGGGAAACTTCATGTCCTGCCGGTCAGTCCAGAGGAAGAATTGTCTGCTGGCCACAGAGTCCAGTCAAGTATCCCCGGGAGGGGATTCCAGTCAAGTAACCCCAGGAGGGGAGAATAGTCAACTAACCCCAGCTGGAGAGTTTAGTTGTGTAACCCCAGTAGGGGAGTCCAGTCGTGTAACCCTGGGAGGGGAGTCCAGTTGAGTAACCCCAGTAGGGGAGTCCAGTCGAGTAACCCCATGAGGGTAGTCCAGTCGAGTAACCCCATGAGGGGAATCCAGTCGAGTAACCCGGGAGGGGAGTCCAGTCGAGTAACCCCGGGGGGAGTCCAGTTGAGTAACCCCAGGGGGGAGTTCAGTCAAGTAACCCCAAGGGGGAGTCCAGTCGAGTAACCCCAAGGGGAGTCCAGTCGAGTAACCCCGGTAGGGAAGTCCAGTCAAGTAATCCCAGGAGGGGAGTCCAGTCAAGTAACCCTAGAAGGGGTATCTTGCCAGTATCTAGAATGGATTTTGGGTGTTGCCGGTCCCATGGGGAATCTTCATGTCGTGCCGGTCAGTCCAGAGGAAGAATTGTCTGCTGGACACAGAATTTCTCTTGCCTGTGGGCATGACGTTCCATGTGCCCTTGCCTTTGGGCATGAGGTCCCATCTACCCTTGCCTTTGAGCATGAGGTCCCATCTGCCCTTGCCTTCAGGCATGAGGTTCCATCTGCCCTTGCCTTCGGGCATGAGGTTCCATCTGCCCTTGCCTTCGGGCGTGAGGTTCCATCTGCCCTTGCCTTCAGGTATGAGGTTCCATCTTGCCTTCCCTTCGAGCATGAGGTCCCATCTTCTCTTGCCTTTGGCTTTGGGCATGAGGTCCCATCTGCCCTTGCCTTCAGACATAAGGTTGGAGAGGTGCCCACCTTGCCAGAGGTCCAAGATGTGCCCACCTTGCCAGAGGTTCGAGAAGTAACGGCCCTGTCAGAGGTCCGAGGGTGCCCATCCTGCCAGAGGTCCAAGAGGGGTCCGCCTTGCCAGAGATGTGGCTGCCTTGCCAGAGGAACGAGAGCGTTCCACCTCGCCAGAGTACAGAGAGAGGTCCGTCTTGCCAGAGTCTGGAGATGTGCCTGCCGTGCCAGAGGACTGAGAGATGCCCACTTTGCCAAAGAGTCCTTCAGTTTGTAAGGACCAGTCTATACATTTTGATGGAGTTCTCCTAACTTGAGTACTTTCTTAAGCAGAACCTTGAGTCAATTGACTGTGTCCATTCTGACATTATTGCCAACATGCTGATGAGGTGCAAAGGGAAGGCCTTGATGTGGGCATGTTCGTTGATGGACTCTCAAGACCCAGTTTTCAGGACTTATCTGCATTTGACCAAGCTTTAATTAAAAGATTCAGCCCATCAACGGTTTACTTTGTTCTCTGGAAGAACTCTAAATTGGAAGGGGGTATAAGCTCCCCACTATCTTTTTCTAATAAAAAAAAGAAGATGACTCTGTAAGGCATCTGGAATCTGCCTTGTTAAGGGGGGGATTATGTTATATTATGTGTTGCTGTGTATTTTCTGGTAATATGTTCTTTACCACTAGGGGTCGCCATACCTTGGGTTTTGTTCTGTTTTGTGGTCAGGTGTATTAATTAGGGTTCTATTCCAGCTTGATTCACCTGTTGCCTGTGCTATATAATTGGCCAAAGATCCAGCATGCATTGATGGATTATTAATGTTGTTTGCCTATCAAACCTGCCAGTCTTGGTATCCTGTGTTCCTGTTTAAATGTCAATTTTCCAGACAAGCCTGCCAGCCTTGGTTTTTTGTGTTCCAGCCCTCTGTTACCTTCCAAGTCTTGCCTGCAAACCGTGTTCTCCGGTGTTCCTAAGTTTATGTTTGGATTCACCACCAAGTTACGTTTTTCATGTTTCAGTGATACCCTGTAAATATTTATTTCAGTCTGCTGTGCCTGACATCATTCTTGTTGTCCTGAATGCTTCACAATCATAAAATAAACCTACCTGTTTTCTGCTACGATCTGTGACTTGGAGTTCTGTTTTTCATAAAGGGAGTTCCTAACACCGCCCTGTGACGGCAAGCCTGAGTAAGTTGAGGCTTACTCAGCTTGCAGTCAGATGAACATCACGACCGATTGCAATATTGGTGAGACAGTCACTGGCACAAGGAGCTGAAGTTTAGGATGTGTGGCCGGTGTTATAACTGTCTCGTGCAAGCGGTTCAGGGCCGGTGTTGGTAAGTTTAACATGCATATGCCATGTTGTTGTTTTTTTCCTGCTCCCCATCTCTCACATACTGTATACACTTCTTCAGACTCTCCCTTGAGCACACTCACTATGACTGCCTCTTACTTTTCTCCCTCCTTCCTATCCACTGCACCTTTCCTCCCCATTTGGGATCACCCAGTTTCTCAGGGCCCCTTCTTTAAATCCACGCCTCTCCTCTCCTATCCTCTTCTTTTCCACTGGTGCAGTTCCTCCATCCCCAGTTTCTCTGTTCCTACTCTCACACACTCTCCGCCTCACACTGCACCGCTCCTCATTGCTCCAGTCCGCATTACAAAACCACAGAGATACAAATACGTCTCAACTTAAAGCTGCAAAAACTTAGGTGCTCCTCCCACAGTCAGAGTTGCTTGCAGCTGCTTCTTCAGGACTATGGGGGTCATTCCGAGTTGATCACACGTAGCAACTTTTTGCTGCTCGTGCGATCAACTTGATGCCACCTGTGGGGGCGTGTATTATAGCATAGCAGGGATGCGAACGCTTGTGCAGCCCTGCAATGGTAAAAAAGTTTTACGTAAAACAAGACCATGGCAGCTGTTACTCACCCAGTGCGACGGATCCAGCGATGAAGGTCCCGGTCCTAATGTCAGACATCTGCCCTCCAAACGCCTCGTCACGCTTGCGTTAGACTCACCATGCCTGCAAAACAATCAGTATCCGCCCCGGAACGCATCCCGCCTGTCCGTCTTCTTGCGATTGCCGCTGCAATCACATTTGTCGCTGGCGGCGTCGTTGCCCAGCGACGATCGTCTCCAGGCAATCATGTGTGTGCGCAATGCATCACCGCGCATGCGCATTTCTGACCTGTTCACACCGCAGTGAAGAACCGCTGCGTGCGAACGAGTCGGAATGACCCCCTATGCCAGTTGCCTCTCCCCGGTACCTACCAGACACCCCTGCAGTCTTTCACCCACGCAGCACCCCTCTCAAGTGGTGCAGCACTCCACTCCCTCCATCTCCACCAGTCCTCAGTCAGCACATCACACAGTGCAGAAGCTATGCAACAGGTACACTCATGCTGTCAGTGCTCCTTTGTGCCTAGCACTGTATGGACATAATGTGTAAGGAGCATTGCTGTGTGTGGCATAATGTGTAAAGGTCATTACTGTGTTGCATAATGTGTATGAGTGGCATTACTGTGTGTGCAAAAATGTGTGTGAGGGGCATTTCTGTATGTGGCATAATGTATAAGGGGCACTACTGTGTTACATAATGTGTAATAAGGAGGCATTACTGTGTGGCATAATTTGAATTGGGGGTACTATTGTGTGGATACCCCTTCCTAGTGAGACCATGCCCCTATTTTTCTAATTGCGTGCCTTTGGCACGCACTATTTTTATTCAGAGTATGGAGGAGGGGGGAAGCACCAATAGTTTTTATGCATAGATTAAGAAGTAGGAGGAGTCAGGAATAGTAAGGGGGAGAGTCTATGCCAGGACCCAGATAAGGCGCCAAGGTGGGCCTTTGTGCTTTAAATGCCAGGGCCTATTTTTAGTCCCAGTCTGGCCCTGGTTAAATCATCAAACTCAGGTGCCTTGATGTAGTGTACAGGAGATCAGTTCATAGTATTCTGCACACACACCGTTCCCCCTTTTTTTGGTCCAGTTGGCTCAATACCTGGTACTTCATTCATCCTGATCTTCACTTTGAATACGAGTTTCTCTCTTCTAGTATGTTCTTCTGCAGTGCGCTGGCAGCACTGTGCTGAGACATAAGTCTGTGAGCAGGGAGCCGGATAGCCTGGGAGAAACCAGGATCCTGTTCCCAGCTGTGGGTTAGTGGCTCTCTGTAGCACTACATGCATGATTGATAGGAAGTCCTGGCACTGCCTAAGGCATTGCAGTTCACTTGGGATGTCAGCTGAGAGCATAGTCCAACACTCTGAGTCATACTTTGGCCCTGGTGCCCCCCTTGCAGGCCTGCCAATGTCAGGAAGTGGGGTCTTATATACCACTAGGATGCTGTAGCAGGGGGAAAAATGTCTACAGTAGCATTGTTCAGATGCTATGGGCCTATTTTGTTGGGGGGCCTGGAGCTGCAGTTTCATCCACCCCATTGTTAATCTGGCATGCGTGCTGGATGTTCAGAGCTTGATGACTGTATGTGCTCAGAATCGCATCATCGTGGTCCACCCCTGCTTTACAATGGCACCAATCACATATCTGTTTGTATGTATGTTTGTATGTATGTATGTGTGCACAATTGGTATTACCAGGATCTGTATGTGCTGGAAATAGGTTTACAGTCACACGGCTCTTTGCACTCACACCTACAGTACTGAACAATCTGCATTGCTGACTTACTGATACATCGGCGATGGTGCTTGTATGTGCGGGAGCGGGTACAAATAATGGGTTGGTATAAATACTGTCCCAACTTCCACGACTCTGTATGTATGTTTATGTGTGTAAGTATGTATATAAATCCTCTCTCCAAGCATCTATAAATCATAATTACACATGTACCCAGACTTTCTCATGGCTGTATTGCATGGTGCATCTGTAACTTCATGAAATGCTTATTATTCTGCAGAATATTATTTGCTACAAGCCGGTGCAGTGTTTGCTGTTAGATCGGTAAGAATTAATAGCACTGTCACAATCATTTATGGGTATGCTTATTGTTATACGCTGAAGAATGTGTGAACACTTAAAATAAGTCCTAGTAACAGTACGCATTGCTCCAGTGCTTTTCCATACTAGCCTAGTGAATTGTTAATGCAGGGGAACCCTATAAAGTAGGTCATGCTGACATGCACTCCAGACAAATAAGCTCTGGAACATCTATGTATTTGCCTTTTGAATTTCAACTCTGCTTTACAAGTGTCTTCTATCCATTAAGCATTTCTGGTTCTTGACAGCAGAATATACAAAATACCGCAGTGGTATTTGGAGAAAAAGTGTTTATCTGATAAACAAAGCTCGCAGTTATTATCATTATATTTACAATCTACGTCGCCATCTAGAGGATTTATCACACAGCTACACCAATTTGCTCCACTGAAGACAATGAGCAAGTGGTTTGATTTTAATCTGAACTGGGGAGCAGTCAGTCATGTAATGTTTAGAATACATTTTAGATTAGGTATTTCAACAAGGTCACACTGACAGTGCTGCAAATAGCTCAAAATATATTGTCCTATAACTGAGCTTTATAGAGTAGTACTTTGCAAAAGCAACCTTGGCAACAAGTGTTTCTGGTGAGATCAATATGATATGCCACACCAGGTTTCAAGTGAATTTTTTTCTATCCTTTAATTTCAGAAAACATTGCCTATGTATAAATCTCTCTCTATAGCGCTGCTCGTGACAAACACTGTGCTTTGAAATCCAGCATTTTATATAGCATAACTCTTTCAGATCTGTCCTAGTCAAGGGCGTAGTTACAATAGGTGCAGGAGGTGCAGCTGCTACGGGGCACAGGCAGCCTCAGGGGCCCAGCCCTCCTCCTGCACCTAGTTGTTGAGCCCCATTGCTTTTATTTCTCAGCAGTGTGCTGCTGCTCTGGCGGCCGTCTCCGTCTTTTCAGTCCTAACTGATGCTGGTAGGAAGCGTGGCTGAGCCTGCAGGGACATCCCCGGACCGCGGCCACGCCTCCTCCGAGCGTCAGTAAGGAGAGTCGAGACGGAGCCAGCCGGGATGGAGAGCGAGCAGTACACTGCTGAGAAATGAGAAGCAGGCAGCGGGGCACCTCATGGTGAGTGCCCACCTGCTGGAACTTGGGGTGGAGTCTTTGGTTAGTTCACGGGGGGAGAGGGTCTCCGTGAGCAATCCACGGGGTGGGTTGCGGGAGAAGGGGGAAACTTCTGTGTTTGTGCGTAGTCCACGGGGGGAAGAGGAGGGCAGTCTCAGCAGTCAGTCAAGGGGGCCCCATGGTGATTGTGCTGTGGGGCCCCCATTGGTATAGCTACGCCTATGGTCCTAGTAGATATGTAGACACGTGAAAATATTGGGTGCACAGTATAAAACAGGGATTCATATAACCTTATTTTTATAAAGAAATTCTAATTTCGTATGTACCTCAAAAAAACTATAAAAATATATTAATACTGCTCCTAATAGACAATCTTGATGTCAGTTAAACAGGAAAATACATTGATACTTAGGGACCAATGATATGGAGCGCTTTAAAAAGTTATAAAGACATTTTTAATTAAATATACACTGGGGGGAAGTCGGATCCGACATATGTGTGCACACTCGCATCAGCGGTCAGACTACTTGTAAGCCGTGTACGCCTTCCCCCTCCCCCTACTGGAAGTCCTGTTGTGACAGTTAATTCCGGTAATAACCGCCTCGGTGGCCGTGACTGCTGTAAAAGTTGTGAAAATCTAGACCTAGTGGAAACTCTGCCGCGACCGCCAGCTCCAGTAAATAAACCACATCAAGTCTTCCTAAAAGCATCTACCTAGGGGCCATCTCACCGGGACTGCCAGCAGAACTTGACGCTGCTAACGAATGCCGCTGCCATGCTAAAAGACCTAAGAACTTCTATCTTGCGCTGCACAGGGCTGAGCTCACGAGTCCCGGGGGAGATTCACAGAGGACTACTCCTTTCAGCCATCAGGGGTGACAATCTTCCATATAAGCATCGTGGGTCTGAGCATAGCATACTCAGGCTAACATCAGTTATACTTACCTGAACTGCAACTGCTATTCTCCATTGGAGAGTTTTTAAATTATACTCAACTACCACTGTTCATACATATGAGGGGTCATTCCGAGTTGATCGCTAGCTGCATTCATTCGCTTGCAGCGATGAGGCAAAAAAACTGCACTTTTGCGCTTGTGTATGCGGCGCAATGCGCATGCGCATTGTTCTTTTACAACGGCCGATGTAGTTTCACACAGGGTCTAGCGAAGCTTTTCAGTCGCACTGCTGGCCGCAGAGTGATTGACAGGAAGAGGGCGTTTCTGGTGTCAACTGACCGTTTTTAGGGAGTGTTCGAAAAAACACAGCATGCCAGGAAAAACGCAGGAGTGGCTGGGCGAACGCAGGGCGTGTTCGTCACGTCAAAACAGGAACTGAATAGTCTGAAGTGATTGCAAGCGCTGAGTAGGTATTGAGCTACTCTAAAACTGCACAAAAAAACCCCACCGCCACTCTGCGATCCTTTCGTTCGCACTTCTGCTAAGCTAAAATACACTCCCAGAGGGCGGCGTCATAGCGTTTGCACGGCTGCTAAAAACAGCTAGCGAGCGAACAGCTCGGAATGACCACCATGATTACTACTTCTTAACGATATCAGTCCACATTATCTATCTGTACAGAGATCTTTTTTAATGAAAATTGTGACATTATGTGTATATTTAATTAAAAATGTCTTTAACTTTTTAAAGCTCTCCTTATCATCGGTCCCTAAGTATCAATGTATTTTCCTGTTCATCTTATATAGCACTCAGTATATGAAGGGAAATGACAGTAATGTAGAGATATTTGGCGATAGCATGATTTAGGAATACATTTTACATGCCTGAGTAATGTACTGTAGTTATATACAGTATAACAAAAAGACTATCAATTATCTCTAGTGGCTCATTTGGAATGGAAACTGCAAATGCTTTAGGCAATCAGCAAAACACAGAACAAAACGGTGATAATAACAGGTACAGTGCAAGGAACACACATTGGTTTCTGTCCTGTATGTTTTGCTGCCAGAGCATGTAACAGCCCCCTTCTCACTGGGGAATATGGTGCTTCAGGGATGTTGCTGCAGAGGTTAATGCATTTCATTATATTTTTCAGATATAATGCCAACTGTAAGATCAGAGCTGTATTACTGTAAGTGAAAGTCATTTTGTTTAGTAATGATACTTTTTTTTATAGTAATATTTTTAGATGGTAGAAATTCATACTTGAAGGGTACGTAAAGGGAAGTTCTGCATTTAATTAGCATCCTAATCCTTTCTCTTACTCACCTAGTGTCAGACGGGGGCATGAAGGGCCCACCGGGGAAATGCAGTGGTTGGGGCCCACGCATAAGGGGTGTGGTCTGTTACCATGGGGTTAGACCAGCCTGCACCGAGGCTTGGACAGCCATTAGAGACCATGTATTGACCCTGTTATAGAGTAATAATGTATTATTTGAGTGCACTGTCTGGAGCCTGACATTAGAGGAAGGGGTGGGACCCTCAGGCAGTGGGTGCCCACTGGGGAATTCCCCTGTATACCTGTGGGCCAGTCCAGCCTTGAACTTACCTGTTTCCTGATTACCACTCCAGTTATTGCTGTGATTGGCACACCAAGGCTATCTGTGGATCTATGGATAGGCGGATCTGTGCTATCTATATTTCGGTTAAATGCAGACAATATCCATTGCTATAAACTCTATCCGTGAATGCAAAGAGCCCCATGTACAAAAATCTAGGCTTGTATTCTGGAATAAAATATTTCTGGAACAAAAAATCAAGACACTAATGTGATATGAATCTTGCCCAGTCCACTAATGCCACCTATTAATTTCTCTTTCTTTGTTGCTAAATTCAGTAAAGCAGTGAATTTTTGTTTTTTTGTTGCTAAATTCAGTAAAGCAGTGAATCTTTGCTCTTTTACTTAAAGTAAACAATTGAGGAAACTGACACTTCTGCATGATTTATACATTGGGGGATATTCAACAGTCCTAATGCAGGGCCGAATTTAGATTTGTAGGTGCAACAAACTTGTAGAGGCCCCTACTAATACAATTGTCAATAATATGGTAATGTTATTAAAAAATATAATGTGTACAAAAGCACTCCCTCCCGACGTCATACTTCTATCAATACCTTCAAATTCGACATTTCGTTATGTCCTCAACCAGGACAACGCCTATCCCTAATGTCCCGACCCCGATGGAACGCCTCTGCATGTATCGCTCCACGGACCGAGGCACTATATCTAATCTGTATCACTCCATTTTGTCTCCGGTCGCGTCACCCCGCACGGCGCATGAACTTGCTTGGGAAACCGACTTGGGGACACCTCTGGAAGATGACACATGGGAATCTATCCGACTGAATATTTCTAAATGTTCTATTAGCGTCTCCATTAAGGAGAACTCCTACAAAGTTTACACGCGATGGTATTTAGTCCCCGAGCGATTACACCAAATATATCCAAACACTTCTAACCTCTGTTGGCGCCAATGTGGTCAAGTAGGCTCCTATTTCCACATTTGGTGGAGCTGCCCGAGGATAGCCTCCTTTTGGTTTATGGTCCGTACCCTCATCCAGTCGCTTGTCCCGGACTGCCCCCCTTTGCCCCCTGAGACGTTGCTCCTGTGTGCCCCAGCCTGCCAGCTATCCAAGCCGGAAAACAAACTGGCTATGCATATAGCCTGTGCAGCCAAACTCCAGATTGCTAAATCATGGAAACTCCCCACTCCTCCAACCCGTCTAGAACTCATGAACCGCATTTGGTTTGTGGCTAAAATGGAATATCTTTCCTCCTTGATGAACAACACAGTGGATAAATTCCACGGCGTCTGGACATCGTGGTACACTAAATTCCAAGTAGCTCTCCCAGGTCTCTCCTAGTTCGCCTTGCCCTTTTTCCCCACTCGACTCTTTTCCCGACTCGTTCCCCCCCCCGGCTCACGACTTGCTTCTGCCTTTTTGTTTTTCCCTCTCTTCCCCCTCTCGTTCTCTTTTCTCCTTAACTTTTCATTCTACTCCTCCTTCTTTCTTCATATAACTCTCTCGGTAATCTCCTACTAATCCTTTCAAGGATCCTAATGTTTATCCCTTTGGAATATTCTATTCTGTCTCCTAATTTTGTTCTCAAATCTCGATTGTTTTTGGATATGTTTAAAGAAAAAAAAAAAGAAATAAAATACAATAAAAAGGTAAATATAATAGAACAGATAACATGAGGACACACTCTTGCACTTAACCTTCCATATATACTACTTTTGTTATGTTTCAAGAATGTCCAATGCTTTCAATTGTCATTGTTTTCCTTTTATCAATAAACTTTTGTGATTTAAAAAAAAATATATAGAAAGCGTTTGATCTTGTCAGTTGGGATCACTTATACACGACGCTGGATAAGTTTGGGTTTCCGCTGGACCTGATCAACATGATACGTAATTTGTATTCCCCCTCCTCATCTCGCATCATGTGTAATGGCTACTTGTCGGCTCCTATTCCTCTTCACCGAGGCACAAGGCAGGGCTGCCCCCTTTCCCCACTTTTATTTGCTATCGCCATAGAGCCCCTGGCTATTAAACTGCGTCATCTCCCAGAATACTCCGGAGTATTGATTCATGACCATGAGCTCCGTGTGAGTTTGTTTGCAGATGACATGCTCCTCTTTATTTCACGACCTGAGACCTCTGTCCCGCCGATCATGCTGGCTATTTCTGAGTTTGGTGCCTTCGCGGGATATCGTGTTAATGCCTCTAAGTCTGAACTCTTCCCACTCAACTCGATTGCCTGTCAGCGCCCCCCGGTGCCAGTTCTCACTCAATTTAAGAGAAACACCTTAGGCCTTAAATATTTGGGTATATATATCCCTGTGAATATCTTAGACCTATACTCAGTCAACTATACCGCTGTTTTTAACAAAGTTTCCCAATTGCTATCCACTTGGTCATCTCTTCCTGTGTCCCTACTAGGAAGAGTAGCTATTTTGAAGAGTATTGTATTCCCCAAGATCTCTTATCTACTCCAGATGATTCCTATCCAGCCCCCTACTAAAGACTTAAAAGAATGTGATAGAATGTTCTCCAAATTCCTGTGGAATCGCAAGAGGTCTCGGATTTCTTTACCTAAACTTAAACTCCCCCGTGCCCAGGGTGGCTTGGCTGTACCAGACCTCTTGGCTTTCTTCCAGGCCGCGAACTTTAGGTATATCTCGGATTGGTTAAGGGGCACCTCCTCATATGTTAATTATGACATGGAACAGAGCCTTGTACACCCTTACGACTTAAGGGCTTTGCTACATACCCCGAAAGCTTTGCTCCCACCAATGGTACGCCCTAATATTCTTTTCTGGGACGCCTATCGCTCCTGGTGGGCCATTAACAAGGCCCTACATCGCAACCCAGAATACTCTCCTTTTATCCCATTGTGCGGAAACCCCTGCTTCACTCCTCCCCTTGACAATACCAAATTCCTCACATGGAAATCTAGGGGCATAGCCCTCATTCGTGATGTGTTCGACCCGGGTGGCCATGTATTGTCATTCGCGGATTTAGCCGAGAGACACGGTGTGCCCTCATCTGATTTCTTCATGTTCCTACAAGTACGCCATTTTGTACAAACTCTCCCCATCCCTCCTGTGCACGAGCGGAGAAAGGATCCTCTGTCCGTCCTGCTGGTCACATTACCTACCTTTTCATACAAGATATGCTGGTTATACCGGGACTTGTTGCCCGGCAAGCCGGAGGTTTTCTGGCCCCCCATGTTGTCAAAATGGTCGAGTGAGTGGTCCTGGGACCCATCGGTGGAGTGCTTCCTCTCCCCCCTTCCTGCTATACTGAAAGCCCTGCATTCTGCCCAGCTTCAGGAAATCCACTTCAAATTTTTACATCGGGCATATATTGCCCCGGGACAACGCAAATATATGGTCTCTACAGACTCTGGTCGTTGCCCCAAATGTAAAGCACCAAATGCTCTCTTTATGCATAACTTTTGGCATTGTCCGAAAATTAAACGATTCTGGAATAAAGTAGTGTGGTATATAAAATCCACCTTCCGGATCTCTCTCCCTATGGATCCAGCGGCACTCCTCGGCCTTAATACTACAACCTGGCGTTTACATCCATCCCAGACATACTGCATTCCGTTTCTATATGTACTATTGACCCTGGGGAAAAAGTTAATTCTGAATCATTGGATATATCGAACCTCCCCCTCCCTAGGTAACCTCAAGTCTTTACATACTAATACACTATACTTTGAACGCCAATCAACTCTCCCAGACCTTGACCGCAACGCTTTGCGCTTTTATAAGAAATGGGGACTATACATTGACTCTCTTCTACCCCCACAACGAACTCATATACTGAAATTGTTTGATTCCCTTAGTTGGGATTCTTACCGCAGACTAGGTATCCCTATTGGTGATGATCCACCTTCGGCACCGGGGTGATGCTCGCTTTCGTACCTTGATACTGAGCGATTTGATCCCCACAGTCCCTAGGAATGTGCCTTATCATGTATGATGAATATTCGTTAGGCATCTACAACCCCCCCCCCCCCCCTCCTCCCTCACACTTCTTATCCATGTCTTTGTTGTCTTTCTTTCTTCTTTCTTTTTCTCTATGATTGTCTAGTTGATTTTGGTTTGGCACATATGTGATAATGTGCAGTTTTTCTTTAATAATATATTATAGGCCTAAATTGCTGTTTATATTCATCACTGCTGATGCTTTGATATGGTCCTCTGCACTGCTCGCTCCTATACACAACACCAGGGGTAGTGGTGATGTTTGATACTATGCCATACCTTTGTTGCCTATTATGTAATCCATAAGTATAAGCATTTTATATGCACTTTGTACTGCATTGTTTCTCTGCCTTTTTCTCTCTTTATGTCTCTATGTGGAAAAACTAATAAACATATTTTCAAAAAAAAAAAAAAAAATATATATATATAATGTGTACATACTCCCAGCACCACAAGTGTGGTAAACTCACTGCAATGACCCTAGTCAGAAGTGACGACTGTTTACCTGGGCCTTGGCTAGTTGGAGAAGCCGGGTAGGGTCAACAGCTGAGGTGGTATTTGTCCCTGTCCCTCAATTCACATTATGCCACACAGAATCTTCAAGGTCGTAAGTAGGGTCGTACAAAGAGCAAATGACCTGTGCTTGGAACCTGCTGCCACCAAGTGATCTGTAAGTGCCTCCAGGGCACACTCCCTGCTTCTATGTATATTAGTAGTGGTGTACAAGCTACTACTATACATTGCAGCAGGGAGCGGGTATGACTCAGTCTGCACTGTGCTCCTGCTCTGTCTTTTTGCCTGGGAAGCTCATACCCTAACAAAGCCCGGAACTATTGGCATTGTGAAATGCATTGGCCATGCCAGACTCTGCAAACAGTATCTGGAAGAGATTACTTGGCAGCAAGCAGCAAGAGCCCTGGCTCCCACTCTGCCAATGCATTGGCAACAGCTCAGTCAGAAGCGTTGTTGAGGGAGCACTTACTACCCCAGGGCAGCCCACGGGATCCTGGGATGCTACCTCAGATGAAGGGGACCACACACAAGTAAGCAATAAGCTACAGGTCAACATGTAAGGAGCATTACTACTGTGTGGGATCATTTGAAAGGGTCACATAATGTGTAAGTGACATTACTACTGTTTGGTACTAGTAATGTGTGGTTAAACATATAAGAGGCACTGCTACTTTGTGGCACTTCTAGTGTGTGTCTAAATGTGTAAGGGGCACTACTATTGTGTGGCATAATGTGTAAGGGGCACTTTTACCATGTGACTAAACATGTAAGGAGCTTGTAGCATAATGTGTAAGGGGCACTACTGCTGTGTGGTACTACTAATGTGTGGCTAAATGTGTATGGGGTACTAGTACTGTTTGGCACTACTAATGTGTGGCTTAATGTGTAAGAAGCACTTCTGTGTGGTGTAACATGTAAGGGGCACTACTTCTGTGTGGCATGATGTGTAAGAAGCACATAATGTGTAAGGAGCACAATTATGGTGTGGTGCTACTACTGTGTGGCTAAACCATGCAAGGGGCACTACCACTGTGTGGCACTACTACTGTGTGGCTAAACCATGCAAGGGGCAGTACCACTGTGTGGCACTACTACTGTGTGGCTAAATGTGTAAGGGGCACTACTACTATGTGACTAAATGTGTGAGGGGCACTACTACTATGTGACTAAATGTGTGAGGGGCACTACTACTATGTAGTGTATCATATAAGGGGCACTACTAATGTTTGGCTAAACATGTAAGGAGCACTACTTCTACGTGGTATAATGTGTATAAGGGACACTAAAGTGTTTTGTAATGTGAATCAGAGGCAGTACTGTGTGGCATACTTTGAATTGGGGTACTATATTGTGGTCATGCCCCTCTCTTATGAGTCCACATCCCATTTTTAAGGGCAATACAATGTCTAGTTTTGGCTCTGAAAATCTCCACTTCAGATATGACACAGTGCCCTCCAAACTTGTGATGTAGATATGTGTATGAGCCTGTTATTAATCTTGGATGCAGTTAATTTGCCAGCAGTCAGGATCCCGGCAGTCAGGATACTGATGCCAGAATCCCAACTGCTGACAATACCGACAGCTAGAATCCCAGCACACGGGGGCTATTCCGACTCGTGGGTGTCCACTGTCCACCAAGCCCACAGCATGGCGAGCGCAGCGAGCCCGCAAGTGGACTGTTTGCGCTTGCCCCGCTGCCGGCATACTGACAGCCAGGATGCGGCTGTTGGTATACCGAAGGCCGGTATCTCGACTGTTGGTAAATCATACTGAACCCATTAATCTCCTAATGCAGGAGATACAGTATCAGAGATCACAATATCTATTATTATTTATGAAGACTGATTTATTTCAGAGTATGGCCCCTTTGGCTAGCTCAATCGAAAAAGGGCTAATCCCTTTGTCCCTATGGGGGAATTCCCTCTCCAGCAGCCTTCATACACTGATGCCCCCATTTCTGAAATATGGTGCTGCACATCTGTGACCTAATGACTGCACGTGCTCAGTGTTAGCAACAGCCAGTATAGCCTGCTATCAGAACTGTTGTCCCGATATGAGCTTATTGATTAATAGCTTAAAAAAAAATACCATTCATTATTGCTGCAATATCTGTGATAAAGAATGATAATTAAGGTTGCTCTATCACATGTTTTAATACATATATCCCACTGACTCTAAAACAGCTGCGCAGAGCTTTCCCAGGATACCAGGATGGGGGAAGTGGCTTCAAGTGGTCATGTAGCTTTATTGTACACGCACATACAGATCACATCAAAGTAAAAGTAAATGACAAAAGATGTATTTATGTGTGTACAGTACAGTATGTCCATACTATTGTGCTTTGCCCATTGAAGGCTATGCAGAAGCCATATCTTTGTATATAAAGAAACAATCTATTAGTGTTAGAAGAATGGCAAAAGGTAGCTACTGATAAATGTTTCATGTGTGTAAATGTGAAGAAATTCCAAATCCCATCTCAAAAAGATTAATGGAAGCGAGCCTTAGGAGGCGATGATGAAGCTAGTTTCCAGCTGTCTTATTGCTCACCCCGTCAGTTTCTGTACGTCACACGTATTTGGAAACAGTGTTAATTAACAGTCACTGTGCATTTCTGTATCTTGTTTGTTCACATAGCCCCATAGACAGTTTCCAATCAGACTATGCTGTCGACTTGTTTAATACTTGACCACACAGTGGGGCTTATTCTATACAAATGACTTGGCAGAGGAATGGAGGTAAAAAGGTGTCAATTGTGTGCACACTAAATGTGTTCTATAACATTTCTTTACATTAGTTTTCATGTTAAAATTCTTATCTATGATTCAGCCATAATTAGAGTAACATGTTAATTTCAAATTTATTATATTTAAAACTGTTTGTTTTTGTAGTGTGAAAAATGCTCTCATTATGGGCGATTCTTTTTCTCATATTTTTACAGTATGACAATTCTATGAATATTTGCTTGTTATAATCTACAGTAAACCATGATGATTTTGCTTAATTAGAGTTTTTTGTAACTTATATGACTTATGTATATGAGAAAGGGTCATATTTATCACAATCTTCATTTCTAATGTGTGCTTTGTATTTTTTGAGTACATTTGCAAAGTGAAAATAAGTATTTTGTCCAGTATCTGCTGCAGTCCCTCCATGGTACGTTGTGGGGATACAGGGCCTTGTTCATGTTTGTTAGCAAAGCAAAAAAGTTAGCAATTGGGCAAAACCATGTTGCACTGCTGGGGGGGGGGGGGGGGCAGATGTAACATGTGCAGAGAGAGTTAGGTTTGGGTGGGGTGTTTTAAAACTGAAATCTAAATTGCAGTGTAGAAAATAAGCAGCCAGTATTTACCCTGCACAGAAACAATATAACCCACCCAAATCTAACTCTCTCTGCACATGTTACATCTGTCGCACCTGCAGTGCAACATGGTTTTGCCTAATTGCTAACTTTTTTGCTTTGCTAACAAACCTGAATAACCCCCACAGTACTTAATATTTGCAGGTATCTGGAAATATTTGTATCCCACAAATATTATTTCTCTAACGTCCTAGTGGATGCTGGGGACTCCGAAAGGACCATGGGGAATAGCGGCTCCGCAGGAGACTGGGCACAAAGTAAAAGCTTTAGGACTATCTGGTGTGCACTGGCTCCTCCCCCTATGACCCTCCTCCAAGCCTCAGTTAAGATTTTGTGCCCGAACGAGAAGGGTGCAATCTAGGTGGCTCTCCTGAGCTGCTTAGAGTAAAAGTTTAAATAGGTTTTTTATTTTCAGTGAGACCTGCTGGCAACAGGCTCACTGCATCGAGGGACTAAGGGGAGAAGAAGCGAACTCACCTGCGTGCAGAGTGGATTG
Source organism: Pseudophryne corroboree (assembly GCF_028390025.1). NCBI lineage: Eukaryota > Metazoa > Chordata > Amphibia > Anura > Myobatrachidae > Pseudophryne > Pseudophryne corroboree. Next base: position 1,104,782,907 of record NC_086444.1, on the reverse strand, counting down.
GGCTTCTTAGGCTACTGGACATTAGCTCCAGAGGGACGATCACAGGCCCAGCCATGGATGGGTCCCGGAGCCGCGCCGCCGGCCCCCTTACAGATGCTGAAGCAAGAAGAGGTCCATAAATCGGCGGCAGAAGACTTTCCTGTCTTCATAAGGTAGCGCACAGCACTGCAGCTGTGCGCCATTGCTCTCAGCACACTTCACACTTCGGTCACTGAGGGTGCAGGGCGCTGGGGGGGGGGGGGGGCGCCCTGGGAAGCAATGAATTTACCTTATTTGGCAAAAAATACATCACATATAGCTCCTGGGCTATATGGATGTATTTAACCCCTGCCAGTTTTCCAGAAAAAGCGGGAGAAGAGCCCGCCATGAAGGGGGCGGGGCCTATCTCCTCAGCACACAGCGCCATTTTTCCCACACAGCTCCGCTGGTAGGAAGGCTCCCAGAATCTCCCCTGCATCCTGCAACTACAGAAACAGGGTAAAAAAGAGAGGGGGGCACTTATTTGGCAAAATAACAGATATAAGCAGCTATAAGGGATAGACACTTATTGTAAGGTTGTCCCTATACATATATAGCGCTCTGGTGTGTGCTGGCAAACTCTCCCTCTGTCTCCCCAAGGGGCTAAGTGGGTCCTGTCCTCTATCAGAGCATTCCCTGTGTGTGTGCTGGGTGTCGGTACGTGTGTGTCGACATGTATGAGGAGGAAAATGATGTGGAGGCGGAGCAATTGCCTATAATGGTGATGTCACCCCCTAGGGAGTCGACACCTGAATGGATGGCCGTAATTAAGGAATTACGTGACAGTGTCGGCACGTTACAGAAAACTGTTGACGACATGAGACAGCCGGCAGCTCAGTTAGTGCCTGTCCAGGCGTCTCAAACACCGTCAGGGGCTATTAAACGCCCGTTACCTCAGTGGGTCGACACGGACCCAGACACAGACACTGACTCCAGTGTCGACGGTGAAGAAACAAACGTATTTTCCAGTAGGGCCACACGTTACATGATCACGGCAATGAAGGAGGTTTTGCACATCTCTGATACTGCAAGTACCACAAAAAGGGGTATTATGTGGGGTGTGAAAAAACTACCCGTAGTTTTTCCTGAATCAGATGAATTGAATGAAGTGTGTGATGAAGCGTGGGTTACCCCCGACAAAAAACTGCTAATTTCTAAAAAATTATTGCCACTATATCCCTTCCCACCAGAGGTTAGGGCTCGTTGGGAAACACCCCCTAGGGTGGATAAGGCGCTCACACGCTTACCAAAACAAGTGGCGTTACCGTCTCCAGAAACGGCCGCCCTTAAGGAGCCAGCAGATAGGAGGCTGGAAAATATCCTTAAAAGTATATACACTCATACTGGTGTTATACTGCGACCAGCAATCGCCTCAGCCTGGATGTGCAGTGCTGGGGTGGCTTGGTCGGATTCCCGGACTGAAAATATTGATACCCTGGACAGGGACAATATATTATTGACTATAGAGCATTTAAAGGATGCATTCCTATATATGCGAGATGCACAGAGAGACATTTGCACTCTGGCATCAAGAGTAAGTGCGATGTCCATTTCTGCCAGAAGAGGATTATGGACGCGACAGTGGTCAGGGGATGCGGATTCCAAACGGCATATGGAAGTATTGCCGTATAAAGGGGAGGAGTTATTTGGGGGCGGTCTATCGGACCTGGTGGCCACGGGAACGGCTGGGAAATCCACCTTTTTACCCCAAGTCACCTCGCAGCAGAAAAAGATACCGTCTTTTCAGGCTCAGTCCTTTCGTCCCCATAAGGGCAAGCGGGCAAAAGGCCACTCATATCTGCCCCGGGGCAGAGGAAGGGGAAAAAGACTGCAACAGACAGCTTCTTCCCACGAACAGAAGCCCTCCCCCGCTTCTGCCAAGTCCTCAGCATGACGCTGGGGCCTTACAAGCGGACTCAGGCACGGTGGGGGCCCATCTCAAGAATTTCAGCGCGCAGTGGGCTCACTCGCAAGTGGACCCCTGGATCCTGCAGGTAGTATCTCAGGGGTACAAATTGGAATTCGAGACGTCTCCCCCTCGCCGGTTCCTGAAGTCTGCTTTACCAACGTCTACCCCCGACAGGGAGGCGGTATTGGAAGCCATTCACAAGCTGTATTCCCAGCAAGTGATAATCAAGGTACCCCTCCTACAACAGGGAAAGGGGTATTACTCCACGCTGTTTGTGGTACCGAAGCCGGACGGCTCGGTGAGACCCATTTTAAATCTGAAAGCCTTGAACACTTACATAAAAAGGTTCAAGTTCAAGATGGAGTCACTCAGAGCAGTGATAGCGAACCTGGAAGAAGGGGACTACATGGTGTCTCTGGACATCAAGGATGCTTACCTCCATGTCCCAATTTGCCCTTCTCACCAAGGGTACCTCAGGTTTGTGGTACAGAACTGTCACTATCAGTTTCAGACGCTGCCGTTTGGATTGTCCACGGCACCCCGGGTCTTTACCAAGGTAATGGCCGAAATGATGATTCTTCTTCGAAGAAAAGGCGTCTTAATTATCCCTTACTTGGACGATCTCCTGATAAGGGCACGGTCCAGAGAACAGTTAGAGGTCAGAGTAGCACTATCTCAAATAGTACTACGACAGCACGGATGGATTCTAAATATTCCAAAATCGCAGCTGATTCCGACGACACGTCTGCTGTTCCTAGGGATGATTCTGGACACAGTACAGAAAAAGGTGTTTCTCCCGGAAGAGAAAGCCAGGGAGTTATCCGACCTAGTCAGAAAACTCCTAAGACCAGGCCAGGTGTCAGTGCATCAGTGCACAAGGGTCCTGGGAAAGATGGTGGCTTCTTACGAAGCGATTCCATTCGGCAGATTCCACGCAAGAACTTTTCAGTTGGATCTGCTAGACAAATGGTCCGGATCGCATCTTCAAATGCATCAGCGGATAACCCTGTCTCCAAGGACAAGGGTGTCTCTCCTGTGGTGGTTACAGAGTGCTCATCTCCTAGAGGGCCGCAGATTCGGCATTCAGGATTGGGTCCTGGTGACCACGGATGCCAGCCTGAGAGGCTGGGGAGTAGTCACACAGGGAAAAAATTTCCAGGGCTTGTGGTCAAGCATGGAAACGTCACTTCACATAAATATCCTGGAACTAAGGGCCATTTACAATGCCCTAAGTCAGGCAAGGCCTCTGCTTCAGGGTCAGCCAGTATTGATCCAGTCGGACAACATCACGGCAGTCGCCCACATAAACAGACAGGGCGGCACAAGAAGCAGGAGGGCAATGACGGAAGTGGCAAGGATTCTTCGCTGGGCGGATAATCATGTGATAGCACTGTCAGCAGTGTTCATTCCGGGAGTGGACAACTGGGAAGCAGACTTCCTCAGCAGACACGATCTTCACCCGGGGGAGTGGGGACTTCACCCAGAAGTCTTCCACATGATTGTAAACCGTTGGGAAAAACCAAAGGTGGACATGATGGCGTCTCGCCTCAACAAAAAACTGGACAGATATTGCTCCAGGTCAAGGGACCCTCAGGCAATAGCTGTGGACGCTCTGGTAACACCGTGGGTGTACCGGTCAGTGTATGTGTTCCCTCCTCTTCCTCTCATACCAAAAGTACTGAGAATCATAAGAAGGAGAGGAGTAAAGACTATACTCGTGGCTCCGGATTGGCCAAGAAGGACTTGGTACCCGGAAATTCAAGAGATGCTCACGGAAGACCCGTGGCCTCTACCTCTAAGACAGGACCTGCTCCAGCAGGGACCATGTCTGTTCCAAGACTTACCGCGGCTGCGTTTGACGGCATGGTAGTTGAACGCCGGATCCTGAAGGAAAAAGGCATTCCGGATGAAGTCATCCCTACCCTGATCAAAGCCAGGAAGGATGTAACCGTACAACATTATCACCGTATTTGGCGTAAATATGTTGCGGGGTGCGAGGCCAGGAAGGCCCCTACGGAGGAATTTCAACTGGGTCGATTCCTGCATTTCCTGCAAACAGGACTGTCTATGGACCTCAAATTAGGGTCCATTAAGGTTCAAATTTCGGCCCTGTCGATATTCTTCCAAAAAGAACTAGCTTCTGTTCCTGAAGTTCAGACGTTTGTCAAGGGAGTACTGCATATACAGCCTCCTTTTGTGCCTCCAGTGGCACCTTGGGATCTCAATGTAGTGTTGGGATTCCTAAAATCACATTGGTTTGAACCACTCACCACTGTGGACTTGAAATATCTCACATGGAAAGTGGTAATGCTGTTAGCCCTGGCTTCAGCCAGGCGTGTATCAGAATTGGCGGCTTTATCCTATAAAAGCCCTTACCTAATTTTTCATACGGACAGGGCAGAATTGAGGACTCGTCCTCAATTTCTCCCTAAGGTGGTTTCAGCATTTCACTTAAACCAACCTATTGTGGTGCCTGCGGCTACTAGGGACTTGGAGGATTCCAAGTTGCTGGACGTAGTCAGGGCCCTGAAAATATATGTTTCCAGGACGGCTGGAGTCAGAAAATCTGACTCGCTGTTTATCCTGTATGCACCCAACAAGCTGGGTGCTCCTGCTTCTAAGCAGACGATTGCTCGTTGGATTTGTAGTACAATTCAGCTTGCACATTCTGTGGCAGGCCTGCCACAGCCAAAATCTGTAAAAGCCCATTCCACACGGAAAGTGGGCTCATCTTGGGCGGCTGCCCGAGGGGTCTCGGCTTTACAACTTTGCCGAGCAGCTACTTGGTCAGGGGCAAACACGTTTGCTAAATTCTACAAATTTGATACCCTGGCTGAGGAGGACCTGGAGTTCTCTCATTCGGTGCTGCAGAGTCATCCGCACTCTCCCGCCCGTTTGGGAGCTTTGGTATAATCCCCATGGTCCTTTCGGAGTCCCCAGCATCCACTAGGACGTTAGAGAAAATAAGAATTTACTTACCGATAATTCTATTTCTCATAGTCCGTAGTGGATGCTGGGCGCCCATCCCAAGTGCGGATTGTCTGCATTACTTGTACATAGTTATTGTTACAAAAATCGGGTTATTGTTGTTGTGAGCCATCTTTTCAGAGGCTCCTTCTGTTATCATGCTGTTAACTGGGTTCAGATCACAAGTTGTACGGTGTGATTGGTGTGGCTGGTATGAGTCTTACCCGGGATTCAAAATCCTTCCTTATTGTGTACGCTCGTCCGTGCACAGTATCCTAACTGAGGCTTGGAGGAGGGTCATAGGGGGAGGAGCCAGTGCACACCAGACAGTCCTAAAGCTTTTACTTTGTGCCCAGTCTCCTGCGGAGCCGCTATTCCCCATGGTCCTTTCGGAGTCCCCAGCATCCACTACGGACTATGAGAAATAGAATTATCGGTAAGTAAATTCTTATTTTTATAATAAGGCCCCCTGAGTTGTGCGCTGTAAGTCATATTCTATGCTAACTAAATTATTTGAAGTCAATTAAATTCAATTTTTCATCTAGACATTTTGACAGAATAAACCAAATGACTGATACACAGTGAAAACATGCGCTTATTTGCATGCACATGTCCTTGTAAGCGTTTATCCTAAATGCATTGCTTTATCCCTCTGGTTTCCTTCTGTCCTTTTTTAATCATTATGTTAACAGTCACAATACAGTATTGTACGTGAGTCAGCCCTTTTGCTGTCAATTATATAATTAGCTTAATATCCTACTGATTTTATCTCATCCACTGTGATGTGATTAGTATTGCCGTTTACCACAAAGCCATAAATGGTGTAACCCACTGTGATACCATTATGATATCCATTTTTGGGGCTCATTTAGCAACAATTGATAAAACTTGTCATGTGTTCAGCTCCTGTCATTTGCTTGAAAAATGACAGTTGTGAGCTGATTGGCTGGAGCACCATTTATCATTCACAATGAGTTTTAGCAATAGTTCCCTTAATATTTATCTATTTAGTAAATCCTTTAACAACAGTTATGTCATCGGTGATGTTACCCACTGTCATAATAGGACTTAAATTAGAGATGAGCGGGTTCGGTTTCTCTGAAACCGAACCCGCACGAACTTCATGTTTTTTTCACGGGTCCGAGCAGACTCGGATCCTCCCGCCTTGCTCGGTTAACCCGAGCGCGCCCGAACGTCATCATGACGCTGTCGGATTCTCGCGAGACTCGGATTCTATATAAGGAGCCGCGCGTCGCCGCCATTTTCACACGTGCATTGAGATTGATAGGGAGAGGACGTGGCTGGCGTCCTCTCCATTAGAAATTAGATTAGAAGAGAGAGAGAGATTGTGCAGAGTCAGACAGAGTTTACCACAGTGACCAGTGCAGTTGTTGTTAGTTAACTTTTATTTATTTTAATATATATCCGTTCTCTGCTATATCCGTTCTCTGCCTGAAAAAAAACGATACACAGCAGCAGCCAGTCACACAGTGTGACTCAGTCTGTGTGCACTCAGCTCAGCCCAGTGTGCTGCACATCAATGTATAAAAGGCAAAGCTTATAATAATTGTGGGGGAGACTGGGGAGCACTGCAGGTTGTTATAGCAGGAGCCCCCAGGAGTACATAATATTATATTAATTTAAAATTAAACAGTGCACACTTTTGCTGCAGGAGTGCCACTGCCAGTGTGACTAGTGGTGACCAGTGCCTGACCACCAGTATAGTAGTATATTCATTGTTGTATGTATTGTATACTATCTCTTTATCAACCAGTCTATATTAGCAGCAGACACAGTACAGTGCGGTAGTTCACGGCTGTGGCTACCTCTGTGTCGGCAGTCGGAACTCGGCAGGCAGTCCGTCCATCCATAATTGTATTACAATATATACCACCTAACCGTGGTATTTTTTTTTCTTTCTTTATACCGTCATAGTGTCATACTAGTTGTTACGAGTATACTACTATCTCTTTATCAACCAGTGTACAGTGCGGTAGTTCACGGCTGTGGCTACCTCTGTGTCGGCAGTCGGCAGGCAGTCCGTCCATCCATAATTGTATTATTATTATAATATATACCACCTAACCGTGGTTTTTTTTCCATTCTTTATACCGTCGTCATAGTGTCATACTAGTTGTTACGAGTATACTACTATCTCTTTATCAACCAGTGTACAGTGCGGTAGTTCACGGCTGTGGCTACCTCTGTGTCGGCAGTCGGCAGGCAGTCCGTCCATCCATAATTGTATTATTATTATAATATATACCACCTAACCGTGGTTTTTTTTCCATTCTTTATACCGTCGTCATAGTGTCATACTAGTTGTTACGAGTATACTACTATCTCTTTATCAACCAGTGTACAGTGCGGTAGTTCACGGCTGTGGCTACCTCTGTGTCGGCAGTCGGCAGGCAGTCCGTCCATCCATAATTGTATTATTATTATAATATATACCACCTAACCGTGGTTTTTTTTCCATTCTTTATACCGTCGTCATAGTGTCATACTAGTTGTTACGAGTATACTACTATCTCTTTATCAACCAGTGTACAGTGCGGTAGTTCACGGCTGTGGCTACCTCTGTGTCGGCAGTCGGCAGGCAGTCCGTCCATCCATAATTGTATTATTATTATAATATATACCACCTAACCGTGGTTTTTTTATACCACCTAACCGTGGCAGTCCGTCCATAATTGTATACTAGTAAACTATCCAATCCATCCATCTCCATTGTTTACCTGAGGTGCCTTTTAGTTCTGCCTATAAAATATGGAGAACAAAAAAGTTGAGGTTCCAAAATTAGGGAAAGATCAAGATCCACTTCCACCTCGTGCTGAAGCTGCTGCCACTAGTCATGGCCGAGACGATGAAATGCCAGCAACGTCGTCTGCCAAGGCCGATGCCCAATGTCATAGTACAGAGCATGTCAAATCCAAAACACCAAATATCAGAAAAAAAAGGACTCCAAAACCTAAAATAAAATTGTCGGAGGAGAAGCGTAAACTTGCCAATATGCCATTTACCACACGGAGTGGCAAGGAACGGCTGAGGCCCTGGCCTATGTTCATGGCTAGTGGTTCAGCTTCACATGAGGATGGAAGCACTCAGCCTCTCGCTAGAAAACTGAAAAGACTCAAGCTGGCAAAAGCACCGCAAAGAACTGTGCGTTCTTTGAAATCCCAAATCCACAAGGAGAGTCCAATTGTGTCGTTTGCGATGCCTGACCTTCCCAACACTGGACGTGAAGAGCATGCGCCTTCCACTATTTGCATGCCCCCTGCAAGTGCTGGAAGGAGCACCCGCAGTCCAGTTCCTGATAGTCAGATTGAAGATGTCAGTGTTGAAGTACACCAGGATGAGGAGGATATGGGTGTTGCTGGCGCTGGGGAGGAAATTGACCAGGAGGATTCTGATGGTGAGGTGGTTTGTTTAAGTCAGGCACCCGGGGAGACACCTGTTGTCCGTGGGAGGAATATGGCCGTTGACATGCCAGGTGAAAATACCAAAAAAATCAGCTCTTCGGTGTGGAGGTATTTCACCAGAAATGCGGACAACAGGTGTCAAGCCGTGTGTTCCCTTTGTCAAGCTGTAATAAGTAGGGGTAAGGACGTTAACCACCTCGGAACATCCTCCCTTATACGTCACCTGCAGCGCATTCATAATAAGTCAGTGACAAGTTCAAAAACTTTGGGTGACAGCGGAAGCAGTCCACTGACCAGTAAATCCCTTCCTCTTGTAACCAAGCTCACGCAAACCACCCCACCAACTCCCTCAGTGTCAATTTCCTCCTTCCCCAGGAATGCCAATAGTCCTGCAGGCCATGTCACTGGCAAGTCTGACGAGTCCTTTCCTGCCTGGGATTCCTCCGATGCATCCTTGCGTGTAACGCCTACTGCTGCTGGCGCTGCTGTTGTTGCCGCTGGGAGTCGATGGTCATCCCAGAGGGGAAGTCGTAAGCCCACTTGTACTACTTCCAGTAAGCAATTGACTGTTCAACAGTCCTTTGCGAGGAAGATGAAATATCACAGCAGTCATCCTACTGCAAAGCGGATAACTGAGTCCTTGACAACTATGTTGGTGTTAGACGTGCGTCCGGTATCCGCCGTTAGTTCACAGGGAACTAGACAATTTATTGAGGCAGTGTGCCCCCGTTACCAAATACCATCTAGGTTCCACTTCTCTAGGCAGGCGATACCGAGAATGTACACGGACGTCAGAAAAAGACTCACCAGTGTCCTAAAAAATGCAGTTGTACCCAATGTCCACTTAACCACGGACATGTGGACAAGTGGAGCAGGGCAGGGTCAGGACTATATGACTGTGACAGCCCACTGGGTAGATGTATGGACTCCCGCCGCAAGAACAGCAGCGGCGGCACCAGTAGCAGCATCTCGCAAACGCCAACTCTTTCCTAGGCAGGCTACGCTTTGTATCACCGCTTTCCAGAATACGCACACAGCTGAAAACCTCTTACGGCAACTGAGGAAGATCATCGCGGAATGGCTTACCCCAATTGGACTCTCCTGTGGATTTGTGGCATCGGACAACGCCAGCAATATTGTGTGTGCATTAAATATGGGCAAATTCCAGCACGTCCCATGTTTTGCACATACCTTGAATTTGGTGGTGCAGAATTTTTTAAAAAACGACAGGGGCGTGCAAGAGATGCTGTCGGTGGCCAGAAAAATTGCGGGACAGGCACCACGTACAGAAGACTGGAGCACCACCAAAAACTACTGAACCTGCCCTGCCATCATCTGAAGCAAGAAGTGGTAACGAGGTGGAATTCAACCCTCTATATGCTTCAGAGGTTGGAGGAGCAGCAAAAGGCCATTCAAGCCTATACAATTGAGCACGATATAGGAGATGGAATGCACCTGTCTCAAGTGCAGTGGAGAATGATTTCAACGTTGTGCAAGGTTCTGATGCCCTTTGAACTTGCCACACGTGAAGTCAGTTCAGACACTGCCAGCCTGAGTCAGGTCATTCCCCTCATCAGGCTTTTGCAGAAGAAGCTGGAGGCATTGAAGAAGGAGCTAACACGGAGCGATTCCGCTAGGCATGTGGGACTTGTGGATGCAGCCCTTAATTCGCTTAACAAGGATTCACGGGTGGTCAATCTGTTGAAATCAGAGCACTACATTTTGGCCACCGTGCTCGATCCTAGATTTAAAGCCTACCTTGGATCTCTCTTTCCGGCAGACACAGGTCTGCTGGGGTTGAAAGACCTGCTGGTGACAAAATTGTCAAGTCAAGCGGAACGCGACCTGTCAACATCTCCTCCTTCACATTCTCCCGCAACTGGGGGTGCGAGGAAAAGGCTCAGAATTCCGAGCCCACCCGCTGGCGGTGATGCAGGGCAGTCTGGAGCGACTGCTGATGCTGACATCTGGTCCGGACTGAAGGACCTGACAACGATTACGGACATGTCGTCTACTGTCACTGCATATGATTCTCTCAACATTGATAGAATGGTGGAGGATTATATGAGTGACCGCATCCAAGTAGGCACGTCACACAGTCCGTACTTATACTGGCAGGAAAAAGAGGCAATTTGGAGGCCCTTGCACAAACTGGCTTTATTCTACCTAAGTTGCCCTCCCACAAGTGTGTACTCCGAAAGAGTGTTTAGTGCCGCCGCTCACCTTGTCAGCAATCGGCGTACGAGGTTACATCCAGAAAATGTGGAGAAGATGATGTTCATTAAAATGAATTATAATCAATTCCTCCGCGGAGACATTGACCAGCAGCAATTGCCTCCACAAAGTACACAGGGAGCTGAGATGGTGGATTCCAGTGGGGACGAATTGATAATCTGTGAGGAGGGGGATGTACACGGTGATATATCGGAGGGTGAAGATGAGGTGGACATCTTGCCTCTGTAGAGCCAGTTTGTGCAAGGAGAGATTAATTGCTTCTTTTTTGGGGGGGGTCCAAACCAACCCGTCATATCAGTCACAGTCGTGTGGCAGACCCTGTCACTGAAATGATGGGTTGGTTAAAGTGTGCATGTCCTGTTTTGTTTATACAACATAAGGGTGGGTGGGAGGGCCCAAGGATAATTCCATCTTGCACCTCTTTTTTCTTTTCTTTTTCTTTGCATCATGTGCTGATTGGGGAGGGTTTTTTGGAAGGGACATCCTGCGTGACACTGCAGTGCCACTCCTAGATGGGCCCGGTGTTTGTGTCGGCCACTAGGGTCGCTAATCTTACTCACACAGCTACCTCATTGCGCCTCTTTTTTTCTTTGCGTCATGTGCTGTTTGGGGAGGGTTTTTTGGAAGGGACATCCTGCGTGACACTGCAGTGCCACTCCTAGATGTGCCCGGTGTTTGTGTCGGCCACTAGGGTCGCTAATCTTACTCACACAGTCAGCTACCTCATTGCGCCTCTTTTTTTCTTTGCGTCATGTGCTGTTTGGGGAGGGTTTTTTGGAAGGGCCATCCTGCGTGACACTGCAGTGCCACTCCTAGATGGGCCCGGTGTTTGTGTCGGCCACTAGGGTCGCTAATCTTACTCACACAGCTACCTCATTGCGCCTCTTTTTTTCTTTGCGTCATGTGCTGTTTGGGGAGGGTTTTTTGGAAGGGCCATCCTGCGTGACACTGCAGTGCCACTCCTAGATGGGCCCGGTGTTTGTGTCGGCCACTAGGGTCGCTAATCTTACTCACACAGCTACCTCATTGCGCCTCTTTTTTTCTTTGCGTCATGTGCTGTTTGGGGAGGGTTTTTTGGAAGGGACATCCTGCGTGACACTGCAGTGCCACTCCTAGATGGGCCCGGTGTTTGTGTCGGCCACTAGGGTCGCTTATCTTACTCACACAGCGACCTCGGTGCAAATTTTAGGACTAAAAATAATATTGTGAGGTGTGATGTGTTCAGAATAGGCTGAAAATGAGTGTAAATTATGTTTTTTGAGGTTAATAATACTTTGGGATCAAAATTACCCCCAAATTCTATGATTTAAGCTGTTTTTTAGGGTTTTTTGAAAAAAACACCCGAATCCAAAACACACCCGAATCCGACAAAAATAATTCGGTGAGGTTTTGCCAAAACGCGTTCGAACCCAAAACACGGCCGCGGAACCGAACCCAAAACCAAAACACAAAACCCGAAAAATTTCAGGCGCTCATCTCTAACTTAAATCCTACAACACCTTTTGTAATGTACTGTAAACAGTTGGGTCACTGTGACTTCTCTGGTTAGGTAGAGAAGATCCTATTGTAATAACAAGATCACATTGCTGCCCTAATGGTCATCAGTCAGATGCATTGCTAAGGCATGCATTCACCAGCTCCACTGTCAACTTAATACAGAGGCCCTCAGCTAGCCATAGTGCACAGTCCCACCCTGTCTGCAATGATCAATTGCATATACCTATTTCATATACACCATTTTATTCATTTTATCCACTTTTAGTCTGCAGTAAGAGTTAGTTATGAAATCAAATATGACTGGATGAGCCACTCAATTATTCCATTCTTTCCATCAATTGAAAATGTTTGTTGGGAGTAAAAAAGTAAATAGATGTGTTGGAGAAGAAAATATATTTTATTCATTCCTTCATTCCTTCATTCCTTCATTCATTCATTCATTCATTCATTTTAGCAAATGTTTTCAAGGTGACATAATCCTATTGGCCATGATTCGAAGTCACAAGGGAATGCAAAAGTGATACCGAATCACAATTGTGAATGCAATGCTAATGCAACTATAGGCCTGCATTCTGAGTCATACACATCTAGGTGATTGCAAAACACCTCTCGTCTATCTGTGAGAGCAGTCGTTATCACTATAATTGGCACTTACACTTACCCCATACTAGGTGGAAGTGTTTTGACCAAAGCACAACCTCTCCGGGGGGCCAATGACCGCCGCCTGTCCTCCCCTCTGATTACCGCATCTCACTCCAGAATCCAAGATTTTTCCCATGCTTATCTCCACCATTGGTATTTTCTCCCTCATTCCATCAGGCTACGACCCCAGCCTGCACTGCTTCATGCAGGTACTGAAAACCCAACTGTTCACAAAAGCATATCTATCAACTACTTAACCATGTCACCACGTAGTCTATCTCACCCTCTTGCACCCTCCAACTCTCCCACTCTTGCTTCCTGCGTTTAGTTCCCCTTACACTGACTCACTTCTTATGTCTTCTGTATGTCTAGCCCTTCATTTTAGACTGTAAGCTTCACAAGCAGGGCCCTTCTCCCTCCTATTCTCATTACCTACTTATCTTGCACACCAGAAGCACTCCACACCTCCGCCTTGGGCTCTCCTCCCCCAGACTCCACCCTTTTGTTGTTTTTAGTTTCTCCTGATGACCTAGACCTTTTTTCTGTGACCACGCTAATAAGCGGCACAGGTTTCAGGTTATGGTGAATATTTCCAATGCACCCCTTGCATCAGTGGTTGTGCTAGTGATATTTGTTACTTGTCTAGTGTATGGTGCTGTTCTCTATGCTGTACTGTTTTACCCTATACTGTCTCATTGTTTTACCCTTACTGCCACCCACTTCCCAACCAGTAGCGCCCATTCCCACAAAGGCAGAGACACAACTGAGATGCGCATGACTCTGAATCCTTTGTATAGTAACTTCACAAAGATGCACATGCGACACTTGCGCAGTCTGCAGAAAATCACCAGATGCAGCCACATTCAGTTTCCTGTACAACTCTGAATCGGGCCCTTTGTAAGATCTAGCAGGTTCCTGGCAAATGAGATTCAATGCAGATGAATGTAAGTCTATATACATCTGGCACAAAACATGTGTATGCTGCCTACAGTCTAAATGGAAGACTGTTATGTATGTCCAAGATAGAAAAGGATGTAGCTGCGCTTGTAGATCTTACACTTGGCAACAGACTTCAAAGTCGGTATATGGCATCTGTAACAGAACCAGCAGGATATCGTATTTTGTTAAGAGAGTTATGCACAGAAAGTAAAATATGCTTTTGTCTCTTTAGAAAAGAACTGGTGAGAGCTTTCCTGAAATATGCAGTTCTGCTGTAGGAACGGGTTGACAGTATGTCCTGTGTGCGCAGAGTATAGCGAGTAGAGCAGTACATAGTAGATCTCAAGTACGTGCTCCCTGAAGAGGTCAGTCTACTGACTCGGTGTAGAGTCTCACAGCACAACAACATCCAAAATGAAGTGGAGCTTGTGTTTTCCTAGAAGTGCTTCTTTGATGTATCTTATGGCACCACGATACATTTTCATGTGAAATAGAAGAAACTCCAAGAGGAAGATAAGTTCCCTTTGCATCTTGTATAGATAATATCAGTGATGAGGAAAGGCTGCTCATGCTTGACTCACAGTACTTACACCTTGAAAGAAATGTTAAATGGGAATAAGTATTACATTTGTAAATACACTCATGGCTCATAGAAAAGGCTCCGCCTGGGGTACAACAGGTGCATCTTACTGGAACCTTTTCCACTCTGTTTATATTTGGCTGTGGGATGCACTTCTACAGGAACTTTTATTGGCAGACATAGGGCTGATTCACTATGGATCGCTTATTCAATCCTACTGTCACGATCCGGGTATCTGGACGCCATTACTTGCCTTTCAGATGTCTCCTGAGGCTGGCTCAGCGTTCCAAGGCCGGATCTCATCTGTGTCCACATTCTGCATATCCCTCCTGTCATGCTGAGACGCTGTCACAGTGGCGCCATGTTTGAATCCTGCATGGCGTCTTCTGTCCTCTGCGGCCGGCGCCGCCATTACTGTTATGTTTCCACATGGTTTCCAAACCAGCTTTCCCTCCAAGTTCTAACATAGGCGCAGCCATGTTGGATCCAATCACATGTCTCAGTTCCACCAATCCACTGCCTCTGGAAATCTGCATAATTGCCCAGCCAATGCCTGCATTGCTGCAGGTATAAGTATCCTGTGCCTGGGCCAGGAAATCGTCAGTGCTTTGTTTGTCATACCTTGTTCCAGTCTCTCTCCTGTGGTTGTTTTTCCAGGTTCCAGCTCCTGTCTCCAGCATCCACTAAGAGACCCGCCCCTGCCTACCATCCTGCGGTGCAGCCTGACTCTGCAGTCCTCCGTGGCTGATCCAGCTTCCAGCTATTAACCCATCTGCTTCCAGCAGCCTGCTTCCAGCAGTTTCCAGTATCCTTAAAGTGCCGGTGTTGTTCCAGCGGATTCCTACTTATCAGCAGTATCCACTACCACCGGTAACCTTCCTTTAACTCCTCTGTTTCCACGCTCCCTAGCATCTTACAGTTTCCACTCCGTGTATCATTACCTGGCTGGTTCCATCCAGCATTCACTCAGTGACTTTATCACCTGGCTGATCCCACTCAGCATCCACTCCGTGTCTTACCACCTGGCTGGTTCTATCCAGCAAACACAACAGCTGATTCAAGTTACCAACTTCATCTATTCCATCTACTGGCATGTTTCTTGGTTATCTGCACTACTACAGCCAGGCCTGGTAAGGTTTTTCCATCAAGGACTTTAACAGCTGTTCTTAACCTACCAGTGCTCTGTTACACCTTCCATGGTCAAAGTGTTCCAGGAATATTATTTATTGCCACTGTCATCATTTGCTGTCTGTTGTTACACGGAGTTTGTCAATAAACTTTTAATTTACTTTTACCTGTTTGTCATGGTCACACCTTCGGGTTTCCTTTTAACACTTACATGTCCAGGGGTCTGATTAAACCTCCCCGGTTTAAGTTCTTCTCAGCCCCTACAACTGAGGCTTCCTCCTGTCAGCTAAAACCCTCAGTTGTGACAGTAAGCACTGACCATATGAATCCAGCCGGAGACCAGGATCAAGCGGCTAGGCCGATGCAAGAACTGGCAGCCCGACTTGAACATCAGGAGGCTGCACAAGGCCATATCATCTGCTGTCTCCAGGATCTCTCTACGCGGCTGGATGGGATTCAAACGATCCTCCGTGAACCTGACACGTCCGGTGCGTCAACCACAGTGACACCAGCTGTAACCCCACCCACCTTGCCCATTTCCATTCCACGTCTTCATCTTCCAACGCCAGCAAAATTTGACGGATCTTCAAGGTTCTGCAGGGGATTTCTCAACCAATGCGAAATCCATTTTGAGCTTCAACCTGGCAATTTCCCCAGTGACCGTACTAAAATTGCCTATATCATCTCCCTTCTCAGCGGCTCAGCCCTTGACTGGGCATCACCTTTATGGGAGAAGTCTGATCCCCTGCTATCCTCCTATACTGACTTTGTGGCAACATTCAGGCGCATCTTCGACGAGCCAGGCCGGGTAACCTCTGCTTCATCTGAGATTCTCCGTTTACGCCAGGGAACACGTACTGTGGGACAGTATCTAATACAGTTCTAAATCCTGGCATCCGAACTGGCATGGAACGACGAGGCCCTGTATGCTGCATTCTGGCATGGCTTATCTGAGCGCATCAAGGATGAGTTAGCTACCAGAGACTTGCCCTCTAAGTTGGATGAGCTAATTTCATTATGCACGAAGGTTGATCTACGGTTCAGCGAAAGAGCAATTGAGCGGGAGAGGTCATCCACTCCAAAATCTTCTGCTCCTCCTCCTCTTCAACCGTCTCCGTCCGAAGATGAGCCCATGCAAATTGGTCGTTCCCGTCTATCCCCTGCTGAGCGCCGAAGACGTCTTTCCGAGTTCCTCTGTCTCTACTGTGCAGCTCCGTCTCACGCAATCAATGCCTGTCCCAAACGTCCAGGACTTCAAGTCCTAGCTCGCCAAGGAGAGGGCCGGCTAGGGGTAATGCTCTCCTCTCCATCTCCTCGTGATTGTAATCTCCCAGTCTCGCTTCAAATTGCTCAACGTTACAGGAACGTCATTGCCCTCCTTGATTCCGGAGCAGCTGGGAATTTCATAACCGAAGCTTATGTTAAACGGTGGTCCCTACCCACCGAGAGACTTTACTTGTCCATCTCCTTGACTGCCGTGGATGGCAGCAAGATATTTGACGCAGTTATTTCTCTAAGGACTCTACCAGTTCGTCTGAGAGTGGGAGTTCTTCATGCAGAATTTATTTCCTTCCTAGTGATTCCAAGAGCCACACATCCAGTGGTTTTGGGCCTTCCATGGCTCCGCCTCCACAATCCATCGATTGACTGGACGACTACGTAGATACTAGCATGGGGTCCCTCCTGTGCTGAGACCTGTTTGTCCAAAGTGCTTCCTGTTTGTTCTTATTTCCCCAGGTCGTCTGATGTTCCACCTCCTCCATATCAAGACTACACGGACGTGTTCAGTAAAGCTTCTGCTGATATCCTTCCTCCTCATAGAGAATGGGACTGCCCAATTAATCTCATTCCAGGGAAGGTTCCACCTCGAGGCCAAACTTATCCGTTGTCTCTGCCTGAGACGCACTCCATGGAGGAGTACATCAAAGAGAACCTGGCGAAGGGTTTTATCCGACCTTCTTCTTCTCCAGCTGGCGCAGGCTTCTTCTTCGTTAAGAAGAAAGACGGTGGTCTGCGGCCGTGCATCGACTACAGAGGTCTGATTGACATTACCGTTAAGAACCGGTATCCTTTACCCTTGATTACAGAGCTCTTCGATAGAGTCAGCGGAGCAACCATCTTTACAAAGTTGGATTTGAGGGGTGCCTACAATCTCATCCGGATCCGCGAGGGTGACGAGTGGAAGACCGCCTTTAACACCCGTGATGGACATTATGAGTACCTCGTCATGCCCTTCGGATTGAGCAATGCTCCAGCTGTCTTCCAGCATTTCGTCAATGAGATCTTCAGAGACATCTTATACCGCCATGTCGTGGTATATCTAGATGATATCCTCATCTTTGCCAATAATCTAGAGGAACATCGTTTTTGGGTAAAGGAGGTTCTGTCCCGTCTCCGTGTTAATCATCTCTATTGCAAATTGCAGAAATGTGTTTTTGAAGTTAAATCCATTCCGTTTCTAGGTTACATTGTGTCCGGTTCCGGACTAGAGATGGATCCTGAGAAACTACAAGCAATCCAGAATTGGCCGATACCCTTAACCCTCAAAGGGGTCCAGAGGTTCTTAGGGTTCGCCAATTATTACAGAAAGCTTATACGAGACTTTTCCACCATTGTGGCGCCTATCACTGCATTAACCAAGAAGGGTGCTAACCCGTCCAAGTGGTCTGAAGAAGCTACGCAAGCTTTTCATCTCCTAAAGCAACGTTTCATCTCTGCACCAATTCTGAAACAGCCCGACATCGACTCTCCTTTCATCTTAGAGGTGGATGCCTCCTCCGTTGGAGTAGGAGCGGTGTTATCCCAGAGGGCTAAAGATGGCCATCTACATCCTTGCAGTTTCTTCTCCCGGAAGTTCTCCCCAACTGAGCGCAACTATGCCATTGGCGACCAGGAGTTGCTAGCCATCAAGCTCGCTCTAGAGGAGTGGAGATATCTGTTGGAGGGAGCTTCTCATTCAATTACTATACTTACCGACCACAAGAATCTTTTATATCTGAAAAGCGCACAATGTCTTAACCCTCGTCAGACCAGATGGGCACTTTTCTTTTCCAGGTTTGACTTTAAACTCCAGTTCTGTCCGGGTTCTCAGAATCGCAAGGCCGATGCCCTTTCCCGCTCATGGGAGCAAGAAAATGAGTCGGAGTCTGCGGACAAGCATCCTATTATTAATCCGTTGGCATTCTCCACGGTAGGGATGGACTCTACGCCTCCACCAGGGAAAAGTTTTGTGAAGCCGGTGTTAAGGAAGAAGCTCATGCATTGGGCCCATGCTTCCCGTTTTGCCGGACATACAGGCATTCAGAAAACCCTTGAATTTATTTCTAGGTCCTACTGATGGCCAACTCTGAAGAAGGACGTCATGGAGTTTATTGCTTCTTGCCCGAAGTGTGCCCAACACAAAGTCTCCCGCCAGTCGCCTGCAGGGCAACTGGTTCCATTATCTGTTCCCCGTCGACCGTGGACCCTTTTGTCGATGGACTTTGTTACAGACCTGCCTATGTGCAACAAGTTTAATACCATCTGGGTGGTAGTTGACCGTTTCACCAAGATGGCACATTTCATACCCCTCACCGGTTTTCCGTCAGCTTCCAAGTTGGCTCAAGTGTTTATCCAAGAGATCTTCCGACTTCACGGTCTTCCTGAAGAGATCATCTCCGATCGTGGAGTACAATTCGTAGCCAAATTTTGGCGAAGTTTGTGTCAAGCCCTCCAAGTCAAGTTAAAGTTTTCTACAGCTTACCATCCTCAGACCAATGGTCAGACCGAGAGGGTGAATCAGGACTTGGAGGCCTTCCTCCGCATTTATGTGTCTTCCTCCCAAGATGACTGGGTTCAACTCCTTCCTTGGGCCGAGTTTAGCCACAACAATCAATACCATTCCTGATCTTCTTCAACACCATTCTTCATCAACTATGGATTCCACCCTAAAGTTCCAGAATTCCAACCGCTTCCAGCAACTTCTGTTCCAGCAGTGGATGTCACCTTGCGTCAGTTTTCAAATAACTGGAAGAATGTCCGCGCGGCCCTGCTTAAAGCCTCATTCAGGTACAAGAAGTTTGCCGATAGGAAGCGTAGAGCGGTTCCTGCTCTCAAGGTGGGTGATCGTGTATGGTTGTCCACGAAGAATTTGAGGTTGAGAGTTCCCAGCATGAAATTTGCACCTCGTTTCATCGGTCCTTTTAAAATTGAACAAGTCATCAATCCCGTTGCTTACCGACTCCAGTAACCTCCCTTCTTGAAAATACCCAGGACATTCCATGTTTCCCTGTTGAAACCGCTGATCCTGAATCGGTTTCATTCTGCACTTCCTCCAGCTCCTAAAGTTCAGACTCAACGGGGAGTCGAGTATGAGGTGGCCAAGATTCTGGACTCACGTATTCCGTTACGGTCAGTTGCAGTATCTTATTGACTGGAAGGGCTATGGTTCTGAAGAACGCTCTTGGACCAATGCCTCAGATGTCCATGCTCCTGTCTTGGTCCGGAATTTCCACTCGAAGTTTCCTCTAAAGCCTAAGAAGTGTCCTGGGGCCACTCCTAAAGGGGGGGGGGTGCTGTCACGATCCAGGTATCTGGACGCCATTACTTGCCTTTCAGATGTCTCCTGAGGCTGGCTCAGCGTTCCAAGGCCGGATCTCATCTGTGTCCACATTCTGCATATCCCTCCTGTCACGCTGAGACGCTGTCACAGCGGCGCCATGTTTGAATCCTGCATGGCGTCTCCTGTCCTCTGCGGCCGGCGCCGCCATTACTGTTATGTTTCCACATGGTTTCCAAACCAGCTTTCCCTCCAAGTTCTAACATGGGCGCAGCCATGTTGGATCCAATCACATGTCTCAGTTCCACCAATCCACTGCCTCTGGAAATCTGCATAATTGCCCAGCCAATGCCTGCATTGCTGCAGGTATAAGTATCCTGTGCCTGGGCCAGGAAATCGTCAGTGCTTTGTTTGTCATACCTTGTTCCAGTCTCTCTCCTGTGGTTGTTTTTCCAGGTTCCAGCTCCTGTCTCCAGCATCCACTAAGAGACCCGCACCTGCCTACCATCCTGCGGTGCAGCCTGACTCTGCAGTCCTCCGTGGCTGATCCAGCTCCCAGCTATTAACCCATCTGCTTCCAGCAGCCTGCTTCCAGCAGTTTCCAGTATCCTTAAAGTGCCGGTGTTGTTCCAGCGGATTCCTACTTATCAGCAGTATCCACTACCACCGGTAACCTTCCTTTAACTCCTCTGTTTCCACGCTCCCTAGCATCTTACAGTTTCCACTCCGTGTATCATTACCTGGCTGGTTCCATCCAGCATTCACTCAGTGACTTCATCACCTGGCTGATCCCACTCAGCATCCATTCCGTGTCTTACCACCTGGCTGGTTCTATCCAGCAAACACAACAGCTGATTCAAGTTACCAACTTCATCTATTCCATCTACTGGCATGTTCCTTGGTTATCTGCACTACTACAGCCAGGCCTGGTAAGGTTTTTCCATCAAGGACTTTAACAGCTGTTCTTAACCTACCAGTGCTCTGTTACACCTTCCATGGTCAAAGTGTTCCAGGAATATTATTTATTGCCACTGTCATCATTTGCTGTCTGTTGTTACACGGAGTTTGTCAATAAACTTTTAATTTACTTTTACCTGTTTGTCATGGTCACACCTTCGGGTTTCCTTTTAACACTTACATGTCCAGGGGTCTGATTAAACCTCCCCGGTTTAAGTTCTTCTCAGCCCCTACAACTGAGGCTTCCTCCTGTCAGCTAAAACCCTCAGTTGTGACACCTACATGCCGATGGTGGAGAAACTGCACATGCGCAGGACCCATTCTGCACATTTACAAAACGTGTCCTGCGGTCGCAGCGCAGATATGTTCATGGGGAGGGACGGATGCAGGGACGGCTGGTGTTTGGGAAAACGGGGGCATGTCACACCCATTTTCCAGTAGTGGTCAGGCCAGGGCCGGTGCAAGGTTTATAGGCACCCTAGGCAAAGCTACACAATACTGCCCCCGCCTTCCTCGATACCCTCCCCCCAGCCGCTCAGATGTGAGCCCAATTGCGGGGTAGGGGGGGAGCGGGCAATATGATGCGGGTGCCCAATTGCGGGGGGGGGGAGCGGGTAACATGCAGGAGCCTAATCATGGGGGTGCGGGTAACATGATGTGGGAGCCCAATCACGGGGGGGAGGGTGCGGGTAACATGATGCAGGTGCCCAGTCACGGAGAGAGTGGGTAACACGAGGGAGACCAAACGCGACAGGTGGAAGGGGGAAAAATGTTGCAGGAGCCCAATCGCGGGGTAGGGGGCAACATGATGCGGGAGCCCAGTCGCCGGGGGGAGGGGGGGGATATGCTGGAGCCCAATCACAGGTAGAGTGGGTGGCATGATGTGCGAGCCCACTCACGAGGGGGGCGGTTAACTTACGGAAGACCAATCGCGCGCGGGGAGAGGGCGCACACACGCGGCATGCAGTAGTCTGACTATTTGACAATGCTGTCATAGTGCTGGGTGGGCATATCTATGCAGGAGAAGAAGGTACATAACAGTCAGTGTTAAGAATGCATAAACTGAATGGCACACATTATACACATTGAAGTGACCATAGGGCATACAGCCGTCCTCCTAGTACTCTCATGGCCCTGGGTGCTCCTGCCACGTGGGAGACCAATCGCGTGGGCAGCGGGTAACAAGATGCGGGAGGGCAGTGGCAAACACAGGATTTTTAGAGGGGATTTATATATATATTAGAGATGAGCGCCTGAAATTTTTCGGGTTTTGTGTTTTGGTTTTGGGTTCGGTTCCGCGGACGTGTTTTGGGTTCGACCGCGTTTTGGCAAAACCTCACCAAATTTTTTTTGTCGGATTCGGGTGTGTTTTGGATTCGGGTGGTTTTTTCAAAAAACCCTAAAAAACAGCTTAAAACATTGAATTTGGGGGTCATTTTGATCCCATAGTATTATTAACCTCAATAACCATAATTAACACTCATTTTCAGTCTATTCTGAACACCTTACACCTCACAATATTATTTTTAGTCCTAAAATTTGCACCGAGGTCGCTGGATGACTAAGCTCAGCGACCCTAGTGGCCGACACAAACACCTGGCCCATCTAGGAGTGGCACTGCAGTGTCACGCAGGATGTCCCTTCCAAAAAACCCTCCCCAAACAGCACATGACGCAAAGAAAAAAAGAGGCGCAATGAGGTAGCTGTGTGAGTAAGATTAGCGACCCTAGTGGCCGACACAAACACCGGGCCCATCTAGGAGTGGCACTGCAGTGTCACGCAGGATGTCCCTCCCAAAAAACCCTCCCCAAACAGCACATGACGCAAAGAAAAAGAGGCGCAATGAGGTAGCTGACTGTGTGAGAAAGATAAGCGACCCTAGTGGCCGACACAAACACCGGGCCCATCTAGGAGTGGCACTGCAGTGTCACGCAGGATGTCCCTTCCAAAAAACCCTCCCCAAACAGCACATGACGCAAAGAAAAAAAGAGGCGCAATGAGGTAGCTGACTGTGTGAGAAAGATAAGCGACCCTAGTGGCCGACACAAACACCGGGCCCATCTAGGAGTGGCACTGCAGTGTCACGCAGGATGTCCCTTCCAAAAAACCCTCCCCAAACAGCACATGACGCAAAGAAAAAAAGAGGCGCAATGAGGTAGCTGACTGTGTGAGAAAGATAAGCGACCCTAGTGGCCGACACAAACACCGGGCCCATCTAGGAGTGGCACTGCAGTGTCACGCAGGATGTCCCTTCCAAAAAACCCTCCCCAAACAGCACATGACAAGATTAGCGACCCTAGTGGCCGACACAAACACCGGGCCCATCTAGGAGTGGCACTGCAGTGTCACGCAGGATGTCCCTTCCAAAAAACCCTCCCCAAACAGCACATGACGCAAAGAAAAAAAGAGGCGCAATGAGGTAGCTGTGTGAGTAAGATTAGCGACCCTAGTGGCCGACACAAACACCTGGCCCATCTAGGAGTGGCACTGCAGTGTCACGCAGGATGTCCCTTCCAAAAAACCCTCCCCAAACAGCACATGACGCAAAGAAAAAAAGAGGCGCAATGAGGTAGCTGACTGTGTGAGAAAGATAAGCGACCCTAGTGGCCGACACAAACACCGGGCCCATCTAGGAGTGGCACTGCAGTGTCACGCAGGATGTCCCTTCCAAAAAACCCTCCCCAAACAGCACATGACGCAAAGAAAAAAAGAGGCGCAATGAGGTAGCTGTGTGAGTAAGATTAGCGACCCTAGTGGCCGACACAAACACCTGGCCCATCTAGGAGTGGCACTGCAGTGTCACGCAGGATGTCCCTTCCAAAAAACCCTCCCCAAACAGCACATGACGCAAAGAAAAAAAGAGGCGCAATGAGGTAGCTGACTGTGTGAGAAAGATAAGCGACCCTAGTGGCCGACACAAACACCGGGCCCATCTAGGAGTGGCACTGCAGTGTCACGCAGGATGTCCCTTCCAAAAAACCCTCCCCAAACAGCACATGATGCAAAGAAAAAAAGAGGCGCAATGAGGTAGCTGACTGTGTGAGAAAGATAAGCGACCCTAGTGGCCGACACAAACACCGGGCCCATCTAGGAGTGGCACTGCAGTGTCACGCAGGATGTCCCTTCCAAAAAACCCTCCCCAAACAGCACATGACGCAAAGAAAAATAAAAGAAAAAAGAGGTGCAAGATGGAATTGTCCTTGGGCCCTTCCCACCCACCCTTATGTTGTATAAACAAAACAGGACATGCACACTTTAACCAACCCATCATTTCAGTGACAGGGTCTGCCACACGACTGTGACTGAAATGACGGGTTGGTTTGGACCCCCACCAAAAAAGAAGCAATTAATCTCTCCTTGCACAAACTGGCTCTACAGAGGCAAGATGTCCACCTCATCATCATCCTCCGATATATCACCGTGTACATCCCCCTCCTCACAGATTATCAATTCGTCCCCACTGGAATCCACCATGTCAGCTCCCTGTGTACTTTGTGGAGGCAATTGCTGCTGGTCAATGTCTCCGCGGAGGAATTGATTATAATTCATTTTAATGAACATCATCTTCTCCACATTTTCTGGATGTAACCTCGTACGCCGATTGCTGACAAGGTGAGCGGCGGCACTAAACACTCTTTCGGAGTACACACTTGTGGGAGGGCAACTTAGGTAGAATAAAGCCAGTTTGTGCAAGGGCCTCCAAATTGCCTCTTTTTCCTGCCAGTATAAGTACGGACTGTGTGACGTGCCTACTTGGATGCGGTCACTCATATAATCCTCCACCATTCTATCAATGGTGATAGAATCATATGCAGTGACAGTAGACGACATGTCCGTAATGGTTGTCAGGTCCTTCAGTCCGGACCAGATGTCAGCATCAGCAGTCGCTCCAGACTGCCCTGCATCACCGCCAGCGGGTGGGCTCGGAATTCTGAGCCTTTTCCTCGCACCCCCAGTTGCGGGAGAATGTGAAGGAGGAGATGTTGACAGGTCGCGTTCCGCTTGACTTGACAATTTTCTCACCAGCAGGTCTTTGAAACCCAGCAGACTTGTGTGCGCCGGAAAGAGAGATCCAAGGTAGGTTTTAAATCTAGGATCGAGCACGGTGGCCAAAATGTAGTGCTCTGATTTCAACAGATTGACCACCCGTGAATCCTTGTTAAGCGAATTAAGGGCTCCATCCACAAGTCCCACATGCCTAGCGGAATCGCTCTGTCTTAGCTCCTCCTTCAATGTCTCCAGCTTCTTCTGCAAAAGCCTGATGAGGGGAATGACCTGACTCAGGCTGGCAGTGTCTGAACTGACTTCACGTGTGGCAAGTTCAAAAGGTTGCAGAACCTTGCACAACGTTGAAATCATTCTCCACTGCGCTTGAGACAGGTGCATTCCACCTCCTATATCGTGGTCAGTTGTATAGGCTTGAATGGCCTTTTGCTGCTCCTCCAACCTCTGAAGCATATAGAGGGTTGAATTCCACCTCGTTACCACCTCCTGCTTCAGATGATGGCAGGGCAGGTTCAGGCGTTTTTGGTGGTGCTCCAGTCTTCTGTACGTGCTGCCTGTACGCCGAAAGTGTCCCGCAATTTTTCTGGCCACCGCCAGCATCTCTTGCACGCCCCTGTCGTTTTTTAAAAAATTCTGCACCACCAAATTCAAGGTATGTGCAAAACATGGGACGTGCTGGAATTTGCCCAGATGTAATGCACGCACAATATTGCTGGCGTTGTCCGATGCCACAAATCCACAGGAGAGTCCAATTGGGGTAAGCCATTCCGCGATGATCTTCCTCAGTTGCCGTAAGAGGTTTTCAGCTGTGTGCGTATTCTGGAAACCGGTGATACAAAGCGTAGCCTGCCTAGGAACGAGTTGGCGTTTGCGAGATGCTGCTACTGGTGCCGCCGCTGCTGTTCTTGCGGCGGGAGTCCATACATCTACCCAGTGGGCTGTCACAGTCATATAGTCCTGACCCTGCCCTGCTCCACTTGTCCACATGTCCGTGGTTAAGTGGACATTGGGTACAGCTGCATTTTTTAGGACACTGGTGACTCTTTTTCTGAGGTCTGTGTACATTTTCGGTATCGCCTGCCTAGAGAAATGGAACCTAGATGGTATTTGGTACCGGGGACACAGTACCTCCAACAAGTCTCTAGTTGGCTCTGCAGTAATGATGGATACCGGAACCACGTTTCTCACCACCCAGGATGTCAAGGCCTCAGTTATCCGCTTTGCAGTAGGATGACTGCTGTGATATTTAATCTTCCTCGCAAATGACTGTTGGACAGTCAATTGCTTGGTGGAAGTAGTAAAAGTGGTCTTACGACTTCCCCTCTGGGATGACCATCGACTCCCAGCAGCAACAACAGCAGCGCCAGCAGCAGTAGGCGTTACACGCAAGGATGCATCGGAGGAATCCCAGGCAGGAGAGGAATCGTCAGAATTGCCAGTGACATGGCCTGCAGGACTATTGGCATTCCTGGGGAAGGAGGAAATTGACACTGAGGGAGTTGGTGGGGTGGTTTGCGTGAGCTTGGTTACAAGAGGAAGGGATTTACTGGTCAGTGGAGTGCTTCCGCTGTCACCCAAAGTTTTTGAACTTGTCACTGACTTATTATGAATGCGCTGCAGGTGACGTATAAGGGAGGATGTTCCGAGGTGGTTAACGTCCTTACCCCTACTTATTACAGCTTGACAAAGGGAACACACGGCTTGACACCTGTTGTCCGCATTTCTGGTGAAATACCTCCACACCGAAGAGCTGATTTTTTTGGTATTTTCACCTGGCATGTCAACGGCCATATTCCTCCCACGGACAACAGGTGTCTCCCCGGGTGCCTGACTTAAACAAACCACCTCACCATCAGAATCCTCCTGGTCAATTTCCTCCCCAGCGCCAGCAACACCCATATCCTCCGCATCCTGGTGGACTTCAACACTGACATCTTCAATCTCACTATCAGGAACTGGACTGCGGGTGCTCCTTCCAGCACTTGCAGGGGGCGTGCAAATGGTGGAAGGCGCATGCTCTTCACATCCAGTGTTGGGAAGGTCAGGCATCGCAACCGACACAATTGGACTCTCCTTGTGGATTTGGGATTTCGAAGAACGCACAGTTCTTTGCTGTGCTTTTGCCAGCTTGAGTCGTTTCATTTTTCTAGCGAGAGGCTGAGTGCTTCCATCCTCATGTGAAGCTGAACCACTAGCCATGAACATAGGCCAGGGCCTCAGCCGTTCCTTGCCACTCCGTGTGGTAAATGGCATATTGGCAAGTTTACGCTTCTCCTCCGACAATTTTATTTTAGGTTTTGGAGTCCTTTTTTTTCTGATATTTGGTGTTTTGGATTTGACATGCTCTGTACTATGACATTGGGCATCGGCCTTGGCAGACGACGTTGCTGGCATTTCATCGTCTCGGCCATGACTAGTGGCAGCAGCTTCAGCACGAGGTGGAAGTGGATCTTGATCTTTCCCTAATTTTGGAACCTCAACTTTTTTGTTCTCCATATTTTATAGGCAGAACTAAAAGGCACCTCAGGTAAACAATGGAGATGGATGGATTGGATACTAGTATACAATTATGGACGGACTGCCACGGTTAGGTGGTATAAAAAAACCACGGTTAGGTGGTATATATTATAATACAATTATGGATGGACGGACTGCCTGCCGAGTTCCGACACAGAGGTAGCCACAGCCGTGAACTACCGCACTGCACACTGGTTGATAAAGAGATAGTAGTATACTCGTAACAACTAGTATGACTGACTATGACGGTATAAAGAATGAAAAAAAAACCACGGTTAGGTGGTATATATTGTAATACAATTATGGATGGACGGACTGCCTGCCGAGTTCCGACACAGAGGTAGCCACAGCCGTGAACTACCGCACTGTACACTGGTTGATAAAGAGATAGTAGTATACTCGTAACAACTAGTATGACTGACTATGACGGTATAAAGAATGAAAAAAAAACCACGGTTAGGTGGTATATATTATAATACAATTATGGATGGACGGACTGCCTGCCGACTGCCGACACAGAGGTAGCCACAGCCGTGAACTACCGCACTGTACACTGGTTGATAAAGAGATAGTAGTATACTCGTAACAACTAGTATGACACTATGACGGTATAAAGAATGAAAAAAAAACCACGGTTAGGTGGTATATATTATAATACAATTATGGATGGACGGACTGCCTGCCGACTGCCGACACAGAGGTAGCCACAGCCGTGAACTACCGCACTGTACACTGGTTGATAAAGAGATAGTAGTATACTCGTAACAACTAGTATGACACTATGACGGTATAAAGAATGAAAAAAAAACCACGGTTAGGTGGTATATATTATAATACAATTATGGATGGACGGACTGCCTGCCGAGTGCCGACACAGAGGTAGCCACAGCCGTGAACTACCGCACTGTACACTGGTTGATAAAGAGATAGTAGTATACTCGTAACAACTAGTATGACTGACTATGACGGTATAAAGAATGAAAAAAAAACCACGGTTAGGTGGTATATATTAT
The DNA here is from genome assembly GCF_028390025.1 of Pseudophryne corroboree. Classification (NCBI taxonomy): domain Eukaryota; kingdom Metazoa; phylum Chordata; class Amphibia; order Anura; family Myobatrachidae; genus Pseudophryne; species Pseudophryne corroboree. The sequence continues at coordinate 1,104,754,541 of NC_086444.1, read as the reverse complement.
AATACAATTATGGATGGACGGACTGCCTGCCGACTGCCGACACAGAGGTAGCCACAGCCGTGAACTACCGCACTGTACACTGGTTGATAAAGAGATAGTAGTATACTCGTAACAACTAGTATGACACTATGACGGTATAAAGAATGAAAAAAAAACCACGGTTAGGTGGTATATATTATAATACAATTATGGATGGACGGACTGCCTGCCGACTGCCGACACAGAGGTAGCCACAGCCGTGAACTACCGCACTGTACACTGGTTGATAAAGCGATAGTAGTATACTCGTAACAACTAGTATGACACTATGACGGTATAAAGAATGAAAAAAAAACCACGGTTAGGTGGTATATATTATAATAATACAATTATGGATGGACGGACTGCCTGCCGACTGCCGACACAGAGGTAGCCACAGCCGTGAACTACCGCACTGTACACTGGTTGATAAAGAGATAGTAGTATACTCGTAACAACTAGTATGACTATGACGACGGTATAAAGAAAGAAAAAAAATACCACGGTTAGGTGGTATATAATTATACAATTATGGATGGACGGACTGCCTGCCGAGTGCCGACTGCCGACACAGAGGTAGCCACAGCCGTGAACTACCGCACTGTACTGTGTCTGCTGCTAATATAGACTGGTTGATAAAGAGATAGTATACAACAATATACTACTATACTGGTGGTCAGGCACTGGTCACCACTAGTCACACTGGCAGTGGCACTCCTGCAGCAAAAGTGTGCACTGTTTAATTTTAAATTAATATAATATTATGTACTCCTGGCTCCTGCTATAACAACCTGCAGTGCTCCCCAGTCTCCCCCACAATTATTATAAGCTTTTATACATTGATGTGCAGCACACTGGGCTGAGCTGAGTGCACACAGACTGAGTCACACTGTGTGACTGCTGTGTATCGTTTTTTTCAGGCAGAGAACGGATATAGCAGAGAACGGATATATTAAATAAAAGTTAACTTAACAACAACTGCACTGGTCACTGTGGTAAACTCTGTCTGCACAATCTCTCTCTCTCTCTCTCTCTTCTAATCTATTCTAATGGAGAGGACGCCAGCCACGTCCTCTCCCTATCAATCTCAATGCACGTGTGAAAATGGCGGCGACGCGCGGCTCCTTATATAGAATCCGAGTCTCGCGAGAATCCGACAGCGTCATGATGACGTTCGGGCGCGCTCGGGTTAACCGAGCAAGGCGGGAAGATCCGAGTCGCTCGGACCCGTGAAAAAAAAAGTGAAGTTCGTGCGGGTTCGGATTCAAAGAAACCGAACCCGCTCATCTCTAATATATATATATATATATATATATATACATACATATACACACACACCCCTCCTCCCCGTCCCCTGTGTGCACACACATTCAGGATCAAGGGAGACAAGGCGAGTGAGGCATGGAGGAGGGGGCATGGGGAGGGAGAGAGAGGTGAGGGCATGAGGAGAGGGAGGGACAAGGAGAGAGAGGGGAGGGCATTGGGAGACAGAAGGGGGCATGGAGAGAGAGGCATGGAGACAGGGGGGCATGAGAAGAGAGAGGCATGGGAGAGAGACAGGGTGGCATGGGGAGAGAGAAAGAGAGAAGAAGCAGATATCAGCAGCACAATGAGGACTTTGTGAGAGGTGCCCGGCAGAGCATTTACCTGGAGGTTGTGAGGAGGCCCCGTTGTCCCTCCAGCCAGGTGACCCGGGATGTGTAGTAGTGGCTTTGGCGGGCTCACCTCACCGCGGAGCAGCCTACAAGAAGACTTTGGCAGCCGGGGGTAATATCAGAGACGCAGGAAGATGGGACTGGCAGAGACGCTGGAGGCGGGAAAGGGAGGGGCATAGGAGGTGATGCGGCAGCATCTGATTTAGGACGGTGTGTGAGTGAGAGAGAGGAGCCCGGTAACCTGTCTGAACTTTTGTACAGCTGGGTGGTCCTCCTAACTGCTTTATTAAAAGGAGGTTTATGCATTACTCCTGCTGAAACAAAAAAAAAATCTGTCAGCGGCGCCGATTGATGGGCGGGCACAAGTACTCGGAACCCCCCTGCATGCGTGTATGGAGGAGCGGGTGACAAGATGCGGGAGGGGGAGAGCGGGGTAACATTCAAGAGCCCAATCGCGTGCAGGGAAGGAGCGGGTGACAAGATGCGGGAGGGGGAGAGCGGGGTAACATTCGGGAGACCAATCGCGCACGGGGGGAGCGGAGAACAAGACGCAGGAGCTAATCGCGGGGGGAGTGGTTAATATGCGGGAGCCCAATCACTAGGGTGGGGGGAGGGGTCACGTGCGGCAGTCTCAACATTCCATGCTGTCATAGTGCGGGCAGGTATATCTATACCATTGCCGGGTACTATCGCGGAGGTGGGGGGCGGCGGCATTCTCTTTCTCAATCAGCGTGCGGTGCCGCCCTCCAGTGGTCTCCGCCCATAGGCAGCTGCCTAAAGCTGCCTAGTGGTGGCGCCGGCCCTGGGTGAGGCAAAGGACTGTGTTGCGAGATGCAGTTTCCTTTACCCCACAAGACGCACTGCGACGGCAAGGCTGAGTAAGCCGATGCTTACTTAGCCTGCCGTTGCAGATGAACATCGCGACCGATGGTCGCGATGTTCATCTGATATGCAATGGCATCGCAAATGCAGGGAGGAGGTGATATGCAATGCCTCCTGCATTTGCATTGCTATGGACTGCAATCAGCAGCTTTGCATTTGCAATCCTTAATGAATCAGACCCATAGAGGATAAATGCAAATATTATTTTGCAAAAGAGAAAACAAAGGGCTCTTGCCATTGGTAAGCACTTATCAACTTGAGTTTCCAATATGCAAAATGCTTGGGACCAGGAGCATTTTGGATTTCGTATTTTTTAATATTTGGATACCAGAATGAGATATCTTCTAAACATGAAATGCATTTATGTTTCATATACACCATTTTCTACACATACAGTAGGGACAGGATACATGACGCATTGCCTTTTGCATGTGATGCATCCCGCCAGTCATCGCAAGCATAAGGGCCCTCATTCCGAGTTGATCGGTCGCAAGGCGAATTTAGCAGAGTTACACACGCTAAGCCTACGCCTACTGGGAGTGTATCTTAGCTTCTTAAAATTGCGACCGATGTATTCGCAATATTGCGATTACAAACTACTTAGCAGTTTCTGAGTAACTTCAACCTTACTCTGCCTGTGCGATCAGTTCAGTGCTTGTCGTTCCTGGTTTGACGTCACAAACACACCCAGCGTTCGCCCAGCCACTCCTCCGTTTCTCCAGCCACTCCTGCGTTTTTTCCGGAAACGGTAGCGTTTTCAACCACACGCCCATAAAACGCCGTGTTTCCGCCCAGTAACACCCATTTCCTGTCAATCACATTACGATCGCCGGAGCGATGAAAAAGCCGTGAGTAAAAATACTATCTTCATTGTTAAATTACTTGGCGCAGTCGCAGTGCGAATATTGCGCATGCGTACTAAGCGGATTTTCATTGCGATGCGATGAAAAATACCGACCGATCAACTCGGAATGAGGGCCAATGTCTTTTATTAATGCCATATGGTTGCAGAAAATTGCAAAGGACAGCTCTCCCAATAAGAGCTATCCTTTGTGATAGAAGGACTTTTGGGTTTAGGACCTGGGAGTCCTTCTGTCCATGCATTGAGTGCTGGAAGGAAATGCAAAAACAAGCCCATAGGCTTCTATTGGGCATCCCCATCTAAAAATGGGGTTACAATCCAAATCCAAGCTCCAGAATGTATTACATTCCGGAGCTTGGTGCATATGAGAACAGTGGCCAAACTTCAGAAAATGTCATTTTCGGAGGTTTAGCCACAGTTTTAAATTTGCTGCACCCGCCAATAGCCGTAAGGTAATGTTACTGTATACAATATTTTTGTTGTGCATGAAACAAAGTTTGTGAACACTAAACCATCGGAAAGCAAAGATGTCACTATCTCAGTCGCAATCAAAACATTTGGCATTTTGTAATGTTTGGGATTTTGGAATTTTGGATATGGGAGACTCAACCTCTATGTATGGAGCCACAAAATGCTACCAGATGGGTTAGAAATACGGATGCAACATAAGAAGGTTGTTGTCTGAAGTTTTCTTATGGAAATGTGTTAATCCATGGAGGAGTACTGTTCAACTGTGTAATGAGATCAGTTCCTATTACAGTATACCAAATCACAATAAGCTTTATACAGGCTTCAGCCTTTGTTTGGCTCAATTGGCCATGAGTTGTGTGAATGAACGTGTCTCATGATATCTATCCATCTCTCTATTTCATATCTATCTCATACCTGTTGTTTCTATTTCTTATATCTGTATGTCTGTTTCTTTATCTCATGGCTGTGTGTCTATGTGAAGATGCACTCAACCTTGGATGGAGATAAAGTACCAGGCAATCAGCTCCTAACTGCCATGTTACAGGCTGGGTTTGAAAACCGACAATTAGGAGCTGATTGGCTGGTACTTTATCTCTTATCTACTTTATCTCCATCCAAGGCTTAGTAAATAGACCCCTGTAGTTCGAAAAATAACAGGAGCTGGTTGGCTGGTAGTTTATCTCTCTCTGCTTTATCACTCTTTCACTCTTTAAGACTTGGTACATCTGCCCTAGATCTCTCTATCATGTCTGTCTTTGCCATTTTTATAATCCTTTATTTACATAGCACTGCCATTTTATACACTGGTGAACAGAGAATGTCTGTCATTCACATCACACACACACACACACACACACACACACACACACACACACACACGCACACACACGCACGCACACACACACACACACACACAAACACTGCAAAATAGTTAGGAACAGCTCATGAGCCCAATGCTGTGAGGAAGCAATGCTTACCATTACGCCGGGGGCTGCCGCTATTTTACTAGAGATGAGCGCCTGAAATTTTTCGGGTTTTGTGTTTTGGTTTTGGGTTCGGTTCCGCGGCCGTGTTTTGGGTTCGAACGCGTTTTGGCAAAACCTCACCGAATTATTTTTGTCGGATTCGGGTGTGTTTTGGATTCGGGTGTTTTTTTCCAAAAACACTAAAAAACAGCTTAAATCATAGAATTTGGGGGTCATTTTGATCCCAAAGTATTATTAACCTCAAAAACCATAATTTACACTCATTTTCAGTCTATTCTGAATACCTCACACCTCACAATATTATTTTTAGTCCTAAAATTTGCACCGAGGTCGCTGTGTGAGTAAGATAAGCGACCCTAGTGGCCGACACAAACACCGGGCCCATCTAGGAGTGGCACTGCAGTGTCACGCAGGATGTCCCTTCCAAAAAACCCTCCCCAAACAGCACATGACGCAAAGAAAAAAAGAGGCGCAATGAGGTAGCTGTGTGAGTAAGATTAGCGACCCTAGTGGCCGACACAAACACCGGGCCCATCTAGGAGTGGCACTGCAGTGTCACGCAGGATGGCCCTTCCAAAAAACCCTCCCCAAACAGCACATGACGCAAAGAAAAAAAGAGGCGCAATGAGGTAGCTGTGTGAGTAAGATTAGCGACCCTAGTGGCCGACACAAACACCGGGCCCATCTAGGAGTGGCACTGCAGTGTCACGCAGGATGGCCCTTCCAAAAAACCCTCCCCAAACAGCACATGACGCAAAGAAAAAAAGAGGCGCAATGAGGTAGCTGACTGTGTGAGTAAGATTAGCGACCCTAGTGGCCGACACAAACACCGGGCCCATCTAGGAGTGGCACTGCAGTGTCACGCAGGATGTCCCTTCCAAAAAACCCTCCCCAAACAGCACATGACGCAAAGAAAAAAAGAGGCGCAATGAGGTAGCTGTGTGAGTAAGATTAGCGACCCTAGTGGCCGACACAAACACCGGGCCCATCTAGGAGTGGCACTGCAGTGTCACGCAGGATGTCCCTTCCAAAAAACTCTCCCCAATCAGCACATGATGCAAAGAAAAAGAAAAGAAAAAAGAGGTGCAAGATGGAATTATCCTTGGGCCCTCCCACCCACCCTTATGTTGTATAAACAAAACAGGACATGCACACTTTAACCAACCCATCATTTCAGTGACAGGGTCTGCCACACGACTGTGACTGATATGACGGGTTGGTTTGGACCCCCCCCAAAAAAGAAGCAATTAATCTCTCCTTGCACAAACTGGCTCTACAGAGGCAAGATGTCCACCTCATCTTCACCCTCCGATATATCACCGTGTACATCCCCCTCCTCACAGATTATCAATTCGTCCCCACTGGAATCCACCATCTCAGCTCCCTGTGTACTTTGTGGAGGCAATTGCTGCTGGTCAATGTCTCCGCGGAGGAATTGATTATAATTCATTTTAATGAACATCATCTTCTCCACATTTTCTGGATGTAACCTCGTACGCCGATTGCTGACAAGGTGAGCGGCGGCACTAAACACTCTTTCGGAGTACACACTTGTGGGAGGGCAACTTAGGTAGAATAAAGCCAGTTTGTGCAAGGGCCTCCAAATTGCCTCTTTTTCCTGCCAGTATAAGTACGGACTGTGTGACGTGCCTACTTGGATGCGGTCACTCATATAATCCTCCACCATTCTATCAATGTTGAGAGAATCATATGCAGTGACAGTAGACGACATGTCCGTAATCGTTGGCAGGTCCTTCAGTCCGGACCAGATGTCAGCATCAGCAGTCGCTCCAGACTGCCCTGCATCACCGCCAGCGGGTGGGCTCGGAATTCTGAGCCTTTTCCTCGCACCCCCAGTTGCGGGAGAATGTGAAGGAGGAGATGTTGACAGGTCGCGTTCCGCTTGACTTGACAATTTTGTCACCAGCAGGTCTTTCAACCCCAGCAGACCTGTGTCTGCCGGAAAGAGAGATCCAAGGTAGGCTTTAAATCTAGGATCGAGCACGGTGGCCAAAATGTATTGCTCTGATTTCAACAGATTGACCACCCGTGAATCCTTGTTAAGCGAATTAAGGGCTGCATCCACAAGTCCCAAATGCCTAGCGGAATCGCTCCGTGTTAGCTCCTTCTTCAATGCCTCCAGCTTCTTCTGCAAAAGCCTGATGAGGGGAATGACCTGACTCAGGCTGGCAGTGTCTGAACTGACTTCACGTGTGGCAAGTTCAAAGGGCATCAGAACCTTGCACAACGTTGAAATCATTCTCCACTGCACTTGAGACAGGTGCATTCCATCTCCTATATCGTGCTCAATTGTATAGGCTTGAATGGCCTTTTGCTGCTCCTCCAACCTCTGAAGCATATAGAGGGTTGAATTCCACCTCGTTACCACTTCTTGCTTCAGATGATGGCAGGGCAGGTTCAGTAGTTTTTGGTGGTGCTCCAGTCTTCTGTACGTGGTGCCTGTACGCCGAAAGTGTCCCGCAATTTTTCTGGCCACCGACAGCATCTCTTGCACGCCCCTGTCGTTTTTTAAAAAATTCTGCACCACCAAATTCAAGGTATGTGCAAAACATGGGACGTGCTGGAATTTGCCCATATTTAATGCACACACAATATTGCTGGCGTTGTCCGATGCCACAAATCCACAGGAGAGTCCAATTGGGGTAAGCCATTCCGCGATGATCTTCCTCAGTTGCCGTAAGAGGTTTTCAGCTGTGTGCGTATTCTGGAAAGCGGTGATACAAAGCGTAGCCTGCCTAGGAAAGAGTTGGCGTTTGCGAGATGCTGCTACTGGTGCCGCCGCTGCTGTTCTTGCGGCGGGAGTCCATACATCTACCCAGTGGGCTGTCACAGTCATATAGTCCTGACCCTGCCCTGCACCACTTGTCCACATGTCCGTGGTTAAGTGGACATTGGGTACAACTGCATTTTTTAGGAGACTGGTGAGTCTTTTTCTGACGTCCGTGTACATTCTCGGTATCGCCTGCCTAGAGAAGTGGAACCTAGATGGTATTTGGTAACGGGGGCACACTGCCTCAATAAATTGTCTAGTTCCCTGTGAACTAACGGCGGATACCGGACGCACGTCTAACACCAACATAGTTGTCAAGGACTCAGTTATCCGCTTTGCAGTAGGATGACTGCTGTGATATTTCATCTTCCTCGCAAAGGACTGTTGAACAGTCAATTGCTTACTGGAAGTAGTACAAGTGGGCTTACGACTTCCCCTCTGGGATGACCATCGACTCCCAGCGGCAACAACAGCAGCGCCAGCAGCAGTAGGCGTTACACGCAAGGATGCATCGGAGGAATCCCAGGCAGGAGAGGACTCGTCAGACTTGCCAGTGACATGGCCTGCAGGACTATTGGCATTCCTGGGGAAGGAGGAAATTGACACTGAGGGAGTTGGTGGGGTGGTTTGCGTGAGCTTGGTTACAAGAGGAAGGGATTTACTGGTCAGTGGACTGCTTCCGCTGTCACCCAAAGTTTTTGAACTTGTCACTGACTTATTATGAATGCGCTGCAGGTGACGTATAAGGGAGGATGTTCCGAGGTGGTTAACGTCCTTACCCCTACTTATTACAGCTTGACAAAGGGAACACACGGCTTGACACCTGTTGTCCGCATTTCTGGTGAAATACCTCCACACCGAAGAGCTGATTTTTTTGGTATTTTCACCTGGCATGTCAACGGCCATATTCCTCCCACGGACAACAGGTGTCTCCCCGGGTGCCTGACTTAAACAAACCACCTCACCATCAGAATCCTCCTGGTCAATTTCCTCCCCAGCGCCAGCAACACCCATATCCTCCTCATCCTGGTGTACTTCAACACTGACATCTTCAATCTGACTATCAGGAACTGGACTGCGGGTGCTCCTTCCAGCACTTGCAGGGGGCATGCAAATAGTGGAAGGCGCATGCTCTTCACGTCCAGTGTTGGGAAGGTCAGGCATCGCAAACGACACAATTGGACTCTCCTTGTGGATTTGGGATTTCAAAGAACGCACAGTTCTTTGCGGTGCTTTTGCCAGCTTGAGTCTTTTCAGTTTTCTAGCGAGAGGCTGAGTGCTTCCATCCTCATGTGAAGCTGAACCACTAGCCATGAACATAGGCCAGGGCCTCAGCCGTTCCTTGCCACTCCGTGTGGTAAATGGCATATTGGCAAGTTTACGCTTCTCCTCCGACAATTTTATTTTAGGTTTTGGAGTCCTTTTTTTTCTGATATTTGGTGTTTTGGATTTGACATGCTCTGTACTATGACATTGGGCATCGGCCTTGGCAGACGACGTTGCTGGCATTTCATCGTCTCGGCCATGACTAGTGGCAGCAGCTTCAGCACGAGGTGGAAGTGGATCTTGATCTTTCCCTAATTTTGGAACCTCAACTTTTTTGTTCTCCATATTTTATAGGCAGAACTAAAAGGCACCTCAGGTAAACAATGGAGATGGATGGATTGGATACTAGTATACAATTATGGACGGACTGCCACGGTTAGGTGGTATAAAAAAACCACGGTTAGGTGGTATATATTATAATAATAATACAATTATGGATGGACGGACTGCCTGCCGACTGCCGACACAGAGGTAGCCACAGCCGTGAACTACCGCACTGTACACTGGTTGATAAAGAGATAGTAGTATACTCGTAACAACTAGTATGACACTATGACGACGGTATAAAGAATGAAAAAAAAACCACGGTTAGGTGGTATATATTATAATAATAATACAATTATGGATGGACGGACTGCCTGCCGACTGCCGACACAGAGGTAGCCACAGCCGTGAACTACCGCACTGTACACTGGTTGATAAAGAGATAGTAGTATACTCGTAACAACTAATATGACACTATGACGACGGTATAAAGAATGAAAAAAAAACCACGGTTAGGTGGTATATATTATAATAATAATACAATTATGGATGGACGGACTGCCTGCCGACTGCCGACACAGAGGTAGCCACAGCCGTGAACTACCGCACTGTACACTGGTTGATAAAGAGATAGTAGTATACTCGTAACAACTAGTATGACACTATGACGACGGTATAAAGAATGAAAAAAAAACCACGGTTAGGTGGTATATATTATAATAATAATACAATTATGGATGGACGGACTGCCTGCCGACTGCCGACACAGAGGTAGCCACAGCCGTGAACTACCGCACTGTACACTGGTTGATAAAGAGATAGTAGTATACTCGTAACAACTAGTATGACACTATGACGACGGTATAAAGAATGAAAAAAAAACCACGGTTAGGTGGTATATATTATAATAATAATACAATTATGGATGGACGGACTGCCTGCCGACTGCCGACACAGAGGTAGCCACAGCCGTGAACTACCGCACTGTACACTGGTTGATAAAGAGATAGTAGTATACTCGTAACAACTAGTATGACACTATGACGACGGTATAAAGAATGAAAAAAAAACCACGGTTAGGTGGTATATATTATAATAATAATACAATTATGGATGGACGGACTGCCTGCCGACTGCCGACACAGAGGTAGCCACAGCCGTGAACTACCGCACTGTACACTGGTTGATAAAGAGATAGTAGTATACTCGTAACAACTAGTATGACACTATGACGACGGTATAAAGAATGAAAAAAAAACCACGGTTAGGTGGTATATATTATAATAATAATACAATTATGGATGGACGGACTGCCTGCCGACTGCCGACACAGAGGTAGCCACAGCCGTGAACTACCGCACTGTACACTGGTTGATAAAGAGATAGTAGTATACTCGTAACAACTAGTATGACACTATGACGACGGTATAAAGAATGAAAAAAAAACCACGGTTAGGTGGTATATATTATAATAATAATACAATTATGGATGGACGGACTGCCTGCCGACTGCCGACACAGAGGTAGCCACAGCCGTGAACTACCGCACTGTACACTGGTTGATAAAGAGATAGTAGTATACTCGTAACAACTAGTATGACACTATGACGACGGTATAAAGAATGCAAAAAAAACCACAGTTAGGTGGTATATATTATAATAATAATACAATTATGGATGGACGGACTGCCTGCCGACTGCCGACACAGAGGTAGCCACAGCCGTGAACTACCGCACTGTACACTGGTTGATAAAGAGATAGTAGTATACTCGTAACAACTAGTATGACACTATGACGGTATAAAGAATGAAAAAAAAAACACGGTTAGGTGGTATATATTATAATAATAATACAATTATGGATGGACGGACTGCCTGCCGACTGCCGACACAGAGGTAGCCACAGCCGTGAACTACCGCACTGTACACTGGTTGATAAAGAGATAGTAGTATACTCGTAACAATTAGGATGACACTATGACGGTATAAAGAATGAAAAAAAAACCACGGTTAGGTGGTAGGTATATAATAATAAATAATACAATTCTGGTCGGACGGACTGCCTGCCGTGTGCCGACACAGAGGTAGCCACAGCCGTGAACTACCGCACTGTACACTGGTTGATAAAGAGATAGTAGTATACTCGTAACAATTAGGATGACACTATGACGGTATAAAGAATGAAAAAAAAACCACGGTTAGGTGGTAGGTATATAATAATAAATAATACAATTCTGGTCGGACGGACTGCCTGCCGTGTGCCGACACAGAGGTAGCCACAGCCGTGAACTACCGCACTGTACACTGGTTGATAAAGAGATAGTAGTATACTCGTAACAATTAGGATGACACTATGACGGTATAAAGAATGAAAAAAAAACCACGGTTAGGTGGTAGGTATATAATAATAAATAATACAATTCTGGTCGGACGGACTGCCTGCCGTGTGCCGACACAGAGGTAGCCACAGCCGTGAACTACCGCACTGTACACTGGTTGATAAAGAGATAGTAGTATACTCGTAACAATTAGGATGACACTATGACGGTATAAAGAATGAAAAAAAAACCACGGTTAGGTGGTAGGTATATAATAATAAATAATACAATTCTGGTCGGACGGACTGCCTGCCGTGTGCCGACACAGAGGTAGCCACAGCCGTGAACTACCGCACTGTACACTGGTTGATAAAGAGATAGTAGTATACTCGTAACAATTAGGATGACACTATGACGGTATAAAGAATGAAAAAAAAACCACGGTTAGGTGGTAGGTATATAATAATAAATAATACAATTCTGGTCGGACGGACTGCCTGCCGTGTGCCGACACAGAGGTAGCCACAGCCGTGAACTACCGCACTGTACTGTGTCTGCTGCTAATATAGACTGGTTGATATTTAAAGAGATATTAGTAGTATACAACAATACTATACTGGTGGTCAGGCACTGGTCACCACTCCTGCAGCAAAAGTGTGCACTGTTAATTAATATAATTGTACTCCTGGCTCCTGCTAACAACCTGCAGTGCTCCCCAGTCTCCCCCACAATTAATTATAAGCTTTTAATTTATACATTGATGACTGTGCAGCACACTGGGCTGAGCTGAGTGCACACAGACTGAGTCACACTGTGTGACTGACTGTGCTGTGTATCGTTTTTTTTTTCAGGCAGAGAACGGATATAGCAGAGAGAAGTGAACGGATATATTATATTAAATAAAAGTTAACTAGCAACTGCACTGGTCACTGACTGTGGTAAACTAACTCTGTCTGCGACTCTGCACAATCTCTCTCTATCTAATCTATCTATCTCTATTCTAATGGAGAGGACGCCAGACACGTCCTCTCCCTATCAATCTCAATGCACGAGTGAAAATGGCGGCGACGCGCGGCTCCTTATATAGAATCCGAGTCTCGCGATAGAATCCGAGCCTCGCGAGAATCCGACAGCGTCATGATGACGTTCGGGCGCGCTCGGGTTAACCGAGCAAGGCGGGAAGATCCGAGTCGCTCGGACCCGTGGAAAAAAAAGTGAAGTTCGTGCGGGTTCGGATTCAAAGAAACCGAACCCGCTCATCTCTATATTTTACATCTGTTTTTTCCCCTTCTTTATTCTTATACAGTGTTTTTTCATTCTCTATCTTGTCTTCCTGATTCACGTGATAGGGGACAGACAACCAACAACCTACTGGTAGCTTCTCCATCTTATATTGGTCTGTCTTATACTGTATATGACTACCTGATTGTATTATACATATTAGCTTTTTATCTAAAGTATAAGTGTTCTGACAGGTATGAGAAGCATTGAGACATACTGGCTGTGACTCCACGACCTACCACTACCATATCTTACATGCAAATTAGGAAACCTGACAAAATACGCCTTACCATCTGAGGGTCATAATTATATATTGGGTCTATAAATATATAAGGATAAATTATTTCTTCAGATATCCTTTTTGTTTCATAGAATTTCATATCATAAATAACAATATTGTGAGCAGATTCTGTGGCACATTTATATATAATTATTCTGTAATTCTAACAATTAAACATACTTTTAAATGTCAAGCAGACAAGCATTTACATAATCAACCTGATGAATTACAAGCCCATATGGATAATTTAAATCAGGCATATAAAAATGTAGCAACATGGTGAGGTTAAGGCTGAATGTATACTAATCTCTCATGATGATGAATAGAAATGCGAAAATAATTATTATAGTAGTTACTGCAAGGTTAAAACCTAATGGCCCGTGAAAAACTGTTCGTTATATGAGATACTGTAGCAAGGTGAATATTTCAAATGCTTATGTTCTGATGTCTGGATGTTTTTATACTCATGCTGTATATACAGTATGGTTTAATGACAGGAGGGATAATCTTTATTGAAATATATTTTTCCTTTTTTTTTTTAATAATGTCGAGCAAACTGAATAGGTTATATGCCTGTTTGCACAATGAGAGAGGTGAAATATTCGAGTCACAGACTATAAGAGGATGTTTTACTAATGATCTGTTCAGTTAAGTTACTGCCTTTAAGTAAATGATATATTTCGCTATGCCTCCAAGTGTACAATAAGCTTCCTCTCTTTACTTCAGCTCATTATCATCAATTGCCCCTCTTGGTTGGAGGCAAATGCATCTGTGACTGATGATTGCTAATGAATGAACTTTGCCAAATAGGTCAATATAGCTGAAAGGGAAGCGTATCCTGAATTATTTAAAACTGGATGCTATACCACATTCAGCTGGTTTATTTGTGCCAGGGGGATACACATTTTAACATTTGTTTTGTTTTAGTTTCAAAGGAAATGGCAAAAGTTTAATCATGCCATCTACAGATAGATATAGCATGTCCCACTTCCTTTTAAGGCCGTCTTCCTATGAATTCATGAAATGCGTCGTTCAAATGTAGTTATGTGCTGTTAACATAGCTGGAAAATCACTAGTTATATTTCCTTTGTAGAGGATGTAAGAATATAAGCAGAAAAAAACAGATCCACAGTAAAATAAATAAAATAAAACAGTGATTATAAAAAAAGGAAAGAATAAATATCCCCAGGATACAATTTTGACAGCAAATATTAGATGTTTACATCTTTTTACTGCCTTAAGTATATTCCCTGGATACTTACTAAGGGTTGGGAGAATCTGCAAATATACCTTGTAGATTTGAATTCCCAGTGCACAGAAAATGACATTTGTCTTTTATCATCAGTAAGGTTAATCTGCAAGGTATGATATTAAAATGAGATTGAAATACTTTATCTGAAATCAACCATTTTATCATGACTTGCTTTTCAGATCTCAAATAAAAATCTGCTATATTATTGTCACTAGGAAGCTTTAATAATTTCTCCTTATTGTATATTCCAACATTGTAACTTTGTGCTCTTGCTTTTCCCCTAGGCAATGAATGCAGAGCGGTTATGGAAATCATTTGTGTCCCAGCACACATTTTAAAATAGCTCTCTCTGCACAGCATTGTGATAACAAGATATATGGTATTACCTGGAGTTACAGATGGCCCTGGTGACATCACTTTAGGGTTTAAATTTAATTAATTATTTTATTTTTTGTTGTACGAATAGGAATATGGTTTACACACAATTTTTTATGCATTTTTATCTATTTATTTGTCTGTGTTTTATCTATTTATTTAAACTAGGTGGAACATCTATCTATCTACAGCAGAGCTGGCCAAACCGGTCCTCGAGATCTACCAACACTTCACATTTTCCAGACCACCTAGCTGGTGCACAGGTGTAGTCATTACTAATTAAGATGTGCTGCATTCATTCCTGACTGACAATTCTATAGATCTCCAGGAGGCCTGGAAAACATGAACTGTTGGTAGATCTCGAGGACCGGTTTGGCCAGCCCTGATCTACAGTATCTATCTATCTATCTATCTATCTATCTATCTATCTATCTATCTATCTATCTATCTATCTATCTATCTATCTATCTACCTACCTACCTATCTATCTATCTATCTATCTATCTATCTATCTATCTATCTATCTATCTATCTAGATTTTGCACAAATTTCCACCTTCCTCACCATCGCTGTACAGAGCATCTTGGATGATAAAGGTAATGTACTGTAGGAGACTAATATTTGAGGTTTTCTGAACATTTCAGAGATTCTGACAGATCTGGGCGCTGATACAAAATTTTTGACAGAACAGGCATAAGGAAAATCAGCATACTTCTGCGCCTATGCAGAGATATACACATCTGCCTAAGCATCAGCAGCATATGCCCCTGGTTAGCGAAACATTGTTGCCATCGTCATCATCATCATCATTGTGTATTTGCACCTGCCCTGTAGAAGCTGCAAAAGATATGATTCCAAGCATGTGCATACACTTGTTTCTGCAGGCCTGTATAAGCTGCATTAGCCTGAACTGTCTTAGTGTGCTCAGCCTTAGTTACTGTAGGATGCCATTTCCCTCCAAGTCCAGCAACAAGTTTACGTGGCAGGAGGCTCACGTGGGTGCATTCACTTTTGCAGAGAAGCTCAATTTCACACAAGAGTCACTACTCAAACACATTTATAACTAATAAACCTCTCCTTAAATACCGGGGTACGTTTTCCTTCCCACAAATCTAAAACGATGTAATTTGCTGGCCCTGACGGTCGTACATAAATGTGTATAATGTAGACTGAAGTAATCAGTAGTCTTGGCCACTGAAGACCCTGTCTGCAGGCTAGCTCATGGTTTCTCTTTCCTCGGACCACTGTCAGTGCAAACCTTGAGCGCGCTACAAGTCTTGCCATTTAGGAAATGCTGTAACCCAGTCATCTTGCCATAATAGTTTTGCCTTATCACTCAGTCACTCAGGTCTTTACACCTGCCTATATCTTCAACATACAACACATTGCTCACAAGTACCTAATGTCAGCTTACTGTCTACTATATCCCTGACCTTGATATGTGACTTTCTTATAGTCAGCATCATTTGCTTCCTATGGAAGTGGTGACAATGCTTTTGGCGTATTGGGTATAAACTGTATATACCTTACTTTCATAGGGAAACAACAACCAAATGTCCTTGTTTGGCTAATGTTATGAAGCACCTACATATTGGATCTCACACCAGAGTTTCTCTGTATCAAGCATTGGAGAGAGATAAAATAGACAGTGACAAAGTACTACCTAAACAGCTCCTGTCACCGTGACTGTGTTTGAAAAATGACAGTAAGGAGCTGATTTTGTTATACTTTATCTCTCTCCGCTTTGTCTTTATCCGAGCGCTGATAAACCTCCCCCACAGTCAGGCGTTTGTGGCTGCTCATGCACTTCTTCCCCCACTGACTGGCTTCCCTAATGAGACCTTTCTCCATTCCATCAGCTCGCCCTCTGCAGGAAGGCTTGCGGCTAGTGATAGCTATTGATGATGTCACTTTGGATGCTAATTTTCAAATCATAAAGACTATTTAAACTGTATTATGAACACTATTCAGTGCTAGAGAATTAGATCTCATTCCATAAGTCCAGTATCCTAGTTATTGTATTATAACGAATCTGTGCATGTGACCCTGACCTCCACCTGTATTACTATTTATGAATGTGTCTCTCCTTTACCTGTACTACTGTTACTAATCCTGTGTCTGCAACCCTGACTTTTGCTTCATTTGACCATTTTATAGTATTCTTATTCAGTATCACAGCACATGATAACCTACACTTTCAACTACAGTAGCCATGTTAATGGAGCACTTGGAGAATTGGAAGAAGATGGACCACCAGTAGCAAAACTCGTACTACCTTGTGGCGGTTTCTGATGAAGAACAATTGGTCTGATAGGCTGTGTCTTGATACTGTCAGTATCCAACCTAAACTGGCAAACAGATTTCTTCTACCCAGATTTCCATGTGATGGCTGCATACAGTACATGTAGCTAAAGTGACTAGTTACACATAATTGTATGTTATTTTGCAGCCTTATTTTTCCCAATAGAAAGACAAAAGCCTCCTTTTCCTTCAAGATGTAATCCACCATTTAATAAAGACTGAGAGGTTTGGACATGCAATTTCAGCATGTCCTGGAACAAGGGGCAGTTTGGTTCCTGGTAAATGAGATTCAAGGCAGATGAATGTAAGTCTATATACATCTGGCACAAAACACGTGTATGCTGCCTACAGTCTAAATGGAAGACTGTTATGTATGTCCAAGATAGAAAAGGATGTAGCTGCGCTTGTAGATCTTACACTTGGCAACAGACTTCAATGCCAGTATGTGGCATCTGTAACAGAACCAGCAGGATATCGTATTTTGTTAAGAGAGTTATGCACAGAAAGTAAAATATCCTTTTGTCTCTTTATAAAAGTACTGGTGAGAGCTTTCCTGAAATATGCAGTTCTGCTGTAGGAACGGGTTGACGGTATGTCCTGAGTGCGCAGAGTATAGCGAGTAGAGCAGTACATAGTAAATCTTAAGTACATGCTCCCTGAAGAGGTCAGTCTACTGACTCAGTGTAGAGTCTCACAGCACAACAACATCCAAAATGAAGTGGAGCTTGTGTTTTCCTAGAAGTGCTTCTTTGATGTATCTTAAGGCACCACAATACATTTTCATTTGAAATTGGAAAAACTGCAAGAGGAAGACGAGTCCCTTCCCTTTGCATCTTGTATAGATAATATCAGTGATGAGGAAAGGCTGCTCGTGCTTGACTCACAGTACTTACACCTTGAAAGAAATGTTAAATGTGAATAAATACCTATTACATTTGTAAATACACTCATGGCTCATAGAAAAGGCTCCGGGAAAAGGTTCATAGGAAAGCCAGTCTGGGAAATTCATGGAAGCAGCCCTAATGGGGGCAAGGTCTTTTGAGGGGTGGAGTCTATAGAGTGGGCAGGATTCCTTCTCATACAGTAGGGTCTAATTCTGACTCCTGAGTTGGACGCAGTTGCGGCCTTTCTTGCATCCTTTGCTGTTGTTGCGTCTGTGACTTTATGCTAATGATGCAACAATGCAGTTCCCTAGTGTACATCCGTGTATCCAAATATGCACATGGGCAGGGGCTGATTGGAAACTAACAGTGGCCCTTGAAAAATGTGTAGAAGTTGCCTCATGTGGGCAGCACCAGAGGTATTCTGTGTAACCATGGCAGCAGCACCACCCCTTACATGTCAACAAACAAAACAGGCCCCACATGCACATCAGCTCACCGGGGATCTTCCATGTGGCCAATCTGGCCCCTGTCTGGAACATCCTTCAGTATCTAAACCGTTATGGTAAAACAAGTAAACAAACCCTAGATATTACTCTTCCAAAACAAAACAGACTTTATTAGATCTTTGCGGTCATTAAGTGGGCAATGTTCACCAAAAACTATTCACAGATTTTTAACCCTCTATGAAACAATCCACTAAATACTGTACAGTTGAAATTATTAATTTAAAAAAATCCTCATATAATCAAACAGGTGTTTACTGAGAAGCTCAAAATTAATTTTCTAACTTTGTAAATATGAATTGTATATAATTTCTATTGTTTAGCGATTTACATGACCACTCAACATACAGTGCAATTACTTCAAACCTATCACTCAGAATCAGCCCTTATATATCAATTTAACATTTTGGTACTGTATGTGGCCAAATGCAGGTGCTTTCATAATTGGTGACTTGATAAAGACTATTCTACCACCAAAAAAACATTTTCATGTGGTGGATGGCTCACATGCACACACAAAAACACGCATGCACACACTCATACACACCTGCGCAACTAAGACTTTTGCATGTACTATCAAGTGAAATGTGAGTTTTACACTGCACGTGTGTGCAGTGGATCCTGTTGGATGCAGTGAGTCCTGTGCCAGCCCCGGACATCACACCGAGGGGGTGGGACCACCAGCACTGGAAAGTATTGCACTACCTTGCATCCACTGGTTGTCTACATATATCTGTGTACTGTAGATGTCTTACACTACAGCAGTGGTTCTCAAACTATGTGCCGTTGCACCCTGGGGTGCCTCGGGACACTTGCAGGGGTGCCTTGGGTTGGTGGTCCAGGACCAATTTAAATTATTTATGGTCAATGTAATAGGCAAAACCAGTGCTTGTGGTTTCCAATAATAAATTATGTGGACAAACAGAAGTGAATCCTGTCCCTCACTACACAACTGACTCTAAGGATGACATATAAACACAATTTATTTTATTTAATATTTAACTAAAATATGTGTAACACTGCGCTCAGCCCTTGATCTATGTTCTAAACTGTTTATCTTATTTATGTGCTGTTGAAATCCCCTGTATGTAAAAGTTGTGTGCTGTCTTGATGGTAACTGTATCATGATGTTTGTCTACAGTGTAACATCTCCAGTGAATGGGATACTTTGTTGCCAAAATGTAATTTATTAATAAAAGGAGGCACAATGCAATCCATCTATAGTTTTCCCTATTGACTACAGTGTATTTATTTGGGATTTATGATTATTGGAAGTGTGGACCTACTCTACAAAGCACCACAGCAGTCATTGTCTTTTCATACCATTTTCTAGGAGCATTGTGCCTCCTTTAATTAATAAATTACATTTTGGCAGCAAAGTATCCCATT
The DNA here is from genome assembly GCF_028390025.1 of Pseudophryne corroboree. NCBI lineage: Eukaryota > Metazoa > Chordata > Amphibia > Anura > Myobatrachidae > Pseudophryne > Pseudophryne corroboree. Next base: position 1,104,734,703 of record NC_086444.1, on the reverse strand, counting down.
CACTGGAGCTGTTACACTGCAGACAAACATCACGATACAGTTACCAGCAAGACAGCACACAACTTTTACATACAGGGGATTTCAACAGCACAGAAATACGATAAACAGATACTGTTTAGAACATACATCAAGGGCTGAATGCAGTGTTACATATATTTTCGTTGAGTGAACTAGTAGGAGAGATCTAATGCAGAAAATATATTACTCCCAGCGCTTGCTCAATATCACACATACAGCTTGAAAATTGTTGAATTAATTTTTGTTTTATTTATAGTAGAGATGAGCGGGTTCAGTTTCTCTGAATCCGAACCCGCACGAACTTCATGTTTTTTTCACGGGTCCGAGCAGACTCGGATCCTCCCGCCTTGCTCGGTTAACCCGAGCGCGCCCGAACGTCATCATGACGCTGTCGGATTCTCGCGAGACTCGGATTCTATATAAGGAGCCGCGCGTCGCCGCCATTTTCACACGTGCATTGAGATTGATAGGGAGAGGACGTGGCTGGCGTCCTCTCCATTTAGATTAGGGTTGAGAGAGAGAGAGAGAGATTGACCTGAGGCTGTGATACTGTAGAAGAGAGTGCAGAGTTTAGTGACTGACGACCACAGTGACCACCAGACAGTGCAGTTGTTTGTTTTATTTAATATATCCGTTCTCTGCCTGAAAAAAACGATACACACAGTGACTCAGTCACATACCATATCTGTGTGCACTGCTCAGCCCAGTGTGCTGCATCAATGTATATATATATCTGACTGTGCTCAGCTCACACAGCTTATAATTGTGGGGGAGACTGGGGAGCACTGCAGTGCCAGTTATAGGTTATAGCAGGAGCCAGGAGTACATAATATTATATTAAAATTAAACAGTGCACACTTTTGCTGCAGGAGTGCCACTGCCAGTGTGACTAGTGACCAGTGACCTGACCACCAGTATATATAATATTAGTAGTATACTATCTCTTTATCAACCAGTCTATATTAGCAGCAGACACAGTACAGTGCGGTAGTTCACGGCTGTGGCTACCTCTGTGTCGGCACTCGGCAGCCCGTCCATAATTGTATATACCACCTAACCGTGGTTTTTTTTTCTTTCTTTATAGTCATACTAGTTACGAGTATACTATCTCTTTATCAACCAGTCTATATTAGCAGCAGACACAGTACAGTGCGGTAGTTCACGGCTGTGGCTACCTCTGTGTCGGCACTCGGCAGCCCGTCCATAATTGTATATACCACCTAACCGTGGTTTTTTTTTCTTTCTTTATACATACATACTAGTTACGAGTATACTATCTCTTTATCAACCAGTCTATATTAGCAGCAGACACAGTACAGTGCGGTAGTTCACGGCTGTGGCTACCTCTGTGTCGGCACTCGGCAGCCCGTCCATAATTGTATATACCACCTAACCGTGTTTTTTTTTTCTTTCTTTATACATACATACTAGTTACGAGTATACTATCTCTTTATCAACCAGTCTATATATTAGCAGCAGACACAGTACAGTGCGGTAGTTCACGGCTGTGGCTACCTCTGTGTCGGCACTCGGCAGCCCGTCCATAATTGTATATACCACCTAACCGTGGTTTTTTTTTCTTTCTTTATACATACATACTAGTTACGAGTATACTATCTCTTTATCAACCAGTCTATATTAGCAGCAGACACAGTACAGTGCGGTAGTTCACGGCTGTGGCTACCTCTGTGTCGGCACTCGGCAGCCCGTCCATAATTGTATATACCACCTAACCGTGGTTTTTTTTTCTTTCTTTATACATACATACTAGTTACGAGTATACTATCTCTTTATCAACCAGTCTATATTAGCAGCAGACACAGTACAGTGCGGTAGTTCACGGCTGTGGCTACCTCTGTGTCGGCACTCGGCAGCCCGTCCATAATTGTATATACCACCTAACCGTGGTTTTTTTTTCTTTCTTTATACATACATACTAGTTACGAGTATACTATCTCTTTATCAACCAGTCTATATTAGCAGCAGACACAGTACAGTGCGGTAGTTCACGGCTGTGGCTACCTCTGTGTCGGCACTCGGCAGCCCGTCCATAATTGTATATACCACCTAACCGTGGTTACGATTACGGACATGTCGTCTACTGTCACTGCATATGATTCTCTCCCCATTGAAAGAATGGTGGAGGATTATATGAGTGACCGCATCCAAGTAGGCACGTCACACAGTCCGTACTTATACTGGCAGGAAAAAGAGGCAATTTGGAGGCCCTTGCACAAACTGGCTTTATTCTACCTAAGTTGCCCTCCCACAAGTGTGTACTCCGAAAGAGTGTTTAGTGCCGCCGCTCACCTTGTCAGCAATCGGCGTACGAGGTTACATCCAGAAAATGTGGAGAAGATGATGTTCATTAAAATGAATTATAATCAATTCCTCCGTGGAGACATTGACCAGCAGCAATTGCCTCCACAAAGTACACAGGGAGCTGAGATGGTGGATTCCAGTGGGGACAAATTGATAATCTGTGAGGAGGGGGATGTACACGGTGATATATCGGAGGATGATGATGAGGTGGACATCTTGCCTCTGTAGAGCCAGTTTGTGCAAGGAGAGATTAATTGCTTCTTTTTTGGTGGGGGTCCAAACCAACCCGTCATATCAGTCACAGTCGTGTGGCAGACCCTGTCACTGAAATGATGGGTTGGTTAAAGTGTGCATGTCCTGTTTATACAACATAAGGGTGGGTGGGAGGGCCCAAGGACAATTCCATCTTGCACCTCTTTTTTCTTTTCTTTTTCTTTGCGTCATGTGCTGTTTGGGGAGGGTTTTTTGGAAGGGACATCCTGCGTGACACTGCAGTGCCACTCCTAGATGGGCCCGGTGTTTGTGTCGGCCACTAGGGTCGCTTATCTTACTCACACAGCTACCTCATTGCGCCTCTTTTTTTCTTTGCGTCATGTGCTGTTTGGGGAGGGTTTTTTGGAAGGGACATCCTGCGTGACACTGCAGTGACACTCCTAGATGGGCCCGGTGTTTGTGTCGGCCACTAGGGTCGCTAATCTTACTCACACAGCTACCTCATTGCGCCTCTTTTTTTCTTTGCGTCATGTGCTGTTTGGGGAGGGTTTTTTGGAAGGGCCATCCTGCGTGACACTGCAGTGCCACTCCTAGATGGGCCCGGTGTTTGTGTCGGCCACTAGGGTCGCTTATCTTACTCACACAGCGACCTCGGTGCAAATTTTAGGACTAAAAATAATATTGTGAGGTGTGAGGTATTCAGAATAGACTGAAAATGAGTGGAAATTATGGTTTTTGAGGTTAATAATACTTTGGGATCAAAATGACCGCCAAATTCTATGATTTAAGCTGTTTTTTAGGTTTTTGGGAAAAAAACACCCGAATCCAAAACACACCCGAATCCGACAAAAAAAATTCGGTGAGGTTTTGCCAAAACGCGGTCGAACCCAAAACACGGCCGCGGAACCGAACCCAAAACCAAAACACAAAACCCGAAAAATTTCCGGCGCTCATCTCTAATTTATAGACATGTAGATAAATACTGAATAAATAAACTATACATATGTATACCGGTGGATAGAGTAAAACGCACACTAGCGTATCTACCCATCTCTATAACTATCTGTACTTTTTCCATCTGGTACCTTTCCCTATTCACCAAAACCCTGAGTTTTTGTCTTTTTTTCACTATTTGTCTTTGTTTGTTATATGTTTGTACCGGTATTTAGAATTTTTTAGAATTTTAATTGTTATATAATAAACATATACGTTATACCTATCCAGCATTTAAATTATTTATTTATTCAGTATTTATCTACATGTCTATAAATAAAACAAAAATTAATTCAACAATTTTCAAGCTGTATGTGTGATATTGAGCAAGCGCTGGGAGTAATATATTTTCTGCATTAGTACAACGAAGGTCTGTGGCAACCTTAATTTTTCTCCATAGCAGCTACTCACTACCACCAGGTGAAAGCGCAGTCCTCACAAACCCCTACTTTAGTAGGAGAGATCACCTACAGAACACCAGCAGTTCGCCAATCTCACTAATTACATCACCTCTATGTGCAGATAATACCGTTTTTATATCTTAATTTAATATTTATTTGTAAATTTCTCAATAAGAAACTTTTGGCCTAAGGGTGCCTTGAAAAACATTTTGATACTCTAGGAGCGCTGTGATACAAAAAAGTTTGGTAACCACTGCCTTACAGTTTATTGATGCTTCATTGTAAAAAGTAGCAGGGTGCTGTAAAAGATCAGCATTCACAATGAATTGGCTTTGACCTTTGCCAACATCTGTTATCTTCAATACGCCTCCGGTGCTGTAGCCAAACCTTTATCTTCATGACAGTGGCACATAGATTTGCGTGGCTAGGAATGACATGCCTACACAGTATGTGAACTCTTTTAAATATGTCACAATAAATATTCAATGAATGTTCATCATTCAAAGTGGGCTCTTATTATTGACCCTCCCCAGCCAACAGAACATTATAGAATGCAATGTAACAACATGACAAAGCAGTGCCCTATTTACAGAGCCAACCTGTCGGCTCAGGCTGAACATCTTTCACAAACTGAATCACAGAGTCAGAAGATTTTGACATTGTAAACTTTTCTGTCTTAAACTTCACACAGTTAGCTCATTAGTGAACAAGCAGCGTAATCAATAACTTGCCAACAGAGAGACTTGAAGTTTCCCAACATCAGCTTTACATGTTTCTGTTCTCAGAAATATTGATAGACCTGTTTCCTGCTTGCTTTTAAATAACAGTGTTGTCTTCATTTTTGCCAGTGAACTATAATGACTGGAATTGTTGCATCATTGTGACTACCCCTCAGGACAGTGTTTACTTTGAACGCTTTTAGACTGTTCTCCATCATCATGCACTGTTGGGAATCCAATTTAGCCCCGTTAGTGTTTAAATGCCTTCAGTTATTTATTTATTTATTTATTTATTTATTTATTTATTTATTTATTTATTCATTCATTATACACTATTTCATTGATGTTTTTGGACAGGGATTAAAATTGCAATACTAAATAAATATGACAAGTTAAGCATCAAACACAGGTTGTTTTTGTTAAAAAAAAGAGCATTCTGTGTAGAAGGGAAAGTACATTGTATTGGAAAGAAGGCGTTTACACGCCCAAATTTATATCATATGAATTTAAATGTCTAGCGCTGTTGTTTAAATTCTGTGAAATGACAACTGTGCACACTCATATACTGTTTCAGTGCTGAGGTCTACTGCAGTGCAGCTGAGATTGGCTGTAGCTGGACCGCGCTGAACGCATGCACACATTAAAAATAGAGCATGTAACAGGATCATTGCTACAAACATGAGTGCAGTTTCCTTATTAACACTGTGATACACGTTTAAGAATAACATTGCCCTGAGAACAATCAGGAAGAGCCTTCAGAATTTCCCTTGACATTTTCCTTTCTTGTACACTCAAAGACATTTTGTGGAAATTGTTACTTAAGCAGTTGTCTTTTGTGTTACTGTAGGGAAACACAAATAGCGTTTTATTTGTTATGCTGGGCATGCATGGTTAGACATAATGCCTGCCAGACGGCCACACATTTTTTCTGGAAGCCTGTAACCAAGCAGATATCGTGGCCATACACTATGAGATATCACAGTGTATAGGGCCATGAGATCTGGGTTCCTTTACAGGGGAGGAGACATTTCCCTGTTTCTCCTGTGTTATGGGCCCTACACACTGGGCGATATTACTGAAAGATATGAACAATCTCGTTCATTAATGAACGAGATACCATTCATATCTTTCAGTGTGGAGGCAGCAACGTCCATCGTTGGTGACCCATTGCTTGTGCATGCAGGGCAATATGGACGATCTCGTCCATATTTGCATGCACTGCTATGGAGCCGGGTGATGGGGGGGAGTGAAGAAACTTCCCTCCCCCGTCACCCCCCCCCCCCCCCCGCCTCCGGGTTGCCCGTCTGCCGTATTGGCAGTCGGGAAGCTCTGCGGCGGGTCGTGCAGTGTGTAGGGCCCATAACACTACCCTATCAGTGTAACTTGCAACTTCAAAAATAATGCAATGGGCAGACATGGTAGATGATTCTGCATTTCTGAATAATTGATTTTTTGTGGTCAGTTGCACAAATACTTAATACAATTATCTGGTTTATATGATGATATCAGGCAGATTGCCCAGATAATTGTATAATGTACAGTATGGCCAGCTTTAACCGATTTATGTAAAGTAGAGATTTACAACCTGTTTCCCAAGATATGTGCATGCGAAGTAGACTCTGGCACATACCCTGTTTAATGCTTATTTGTTCCGTGGTAAGGGGATTTCCAGGCAGGGAAAATTAGTCTCACAAGATGAGGCTTTAATTATGTCTCATTCGCAAGACTAAACTCTGTAGCAGTATGGGTTTCGAGTGTGAATCAAAATGCAGCTTATTTATTGTAATTCACTGCCAGACCAATGACTGGAAACAGGAGAATCAGAGCAGAAACTGTGTTGGGCAATTCACTTAGTCGTATAGGTTAATTTACCAAATTATCTATATCAATATCTATTATACTGCATGTGACGAAGGGGACCCACTCACACCTAACATATAATCGGCAGGATGATTAATTTATGTAATAACTGCTTGGGAGTACAGTATGTCATCTGGATTGAGCAGCCTGACCCTTATATATACAAAGTCTGTGTTTTGGGTGTTTGAGATGCTGATCAAAGGCATGGGTCTGTTTGGACAGAGGTCAGTTTACTATACAGCAGGAGGTCATGCCTATAGGCCAGAGAAGACACTATGGAGTAAATTTACTAAGATGGGAGTTCTGTTTAAGATGGGATGTGGCCCATAGCAACCAATCAAATTCCAGGCATTATCTTCTAGAGGGTCCTAGATACTATAAATGAGAAGTAGAATCTGATTGGTTGCTCTGCAACATCCCATCTTAATTAGAACCCCCATCTTAGTAAATTTACCCCTATGTCAAAAAAGGTGTGAAATTATTTTCCTGACCTGGGCGATCAATCTACCCACTTTGGACAACCCTCCTCTATTTACTGAGTTACAGTTACTTGGCAGTGAATGATGGACTCATTAAATGGCCGACAACCAGAGGGTTAAATCCCAAGGGTGTGGGCTTGGAGTAACTGGCAGCTGAAATAAGTATAAGAGACACTACACAAAAATCATTTATTTTCATGAAGGGGTCAGAATGCATCATAACTCCAGGAAGAGACCTCACTTCCGCATTGTTCGGCCCTGTCCAGTTGATCTGAACTTTATTTTCCTCTTTATTTTCTTTCTTGAAATTATAGTAGCTTGTGTGAACTTTTGATACTTATCCGAATCTTTGTATCTTTTTGTAACCATAAGCTTTGAAGTGATTGCTTAAAATGAACAACTAATTTTTAGTTCTGATACTCTGTGATTCTCTAAACTTGCAATCTCCAAAGACCATAAGCTACCGATTCAAAGGTATATTGTTCGGGTAAAGCGGAACTGAAAAGCCACAGAGGGAGGGGCATCTCACAGTCTAACTATTGATGGTGACAGGATTGGTGGTTTTCATAATTAGGTAATCTGCAATCATCACCATTATGACTATCCTTCTTAGCTAGCGAACTGAGTGTGGATGAGATCGTGACACTGCATTATGAGGGAATGGGTGTATTCTAGGGTAACTCAAATCTGGAGGAGGCCTTCTCCCCTTCCTCACCACACAGTTCTTACCCCTGCAGAAAAATAAGGTCCCAGATGACCTCTACCCACACTAGTGATGAGCGGGTTCGGTTCCTCGGAATCCGAACCCCCCCGAACTTCACCCATTTTACACGGTTCCGAGGCAGACTCGGATCCTCCCGCCTTGCTCGGTTAACCCGACAGCGCACGAACGTCATCATCCCGCTGTCGGATTCTCGCGAGATTCGTATTCTATATAAGAAGCCGCGCGTCACCGCCATTTTCACTCGTGCATTGGAGATGATAGGGAGAAGACGTGCAGCATTCTCTCAGTTTCTGTGTTCAGTGTGCTGCAAATATCTGTGCTCAGTGTGCTGCAAATATCTGTGTTCAGTATGCTTGCAAATATCTGTGCTCAGTGTGCTGAAAATATCTACGTTCTCTGCCTGAAAAAAATGCTCCATATCTGGGCTGCACTGTAGTATATAGTAGGAGGACAGTGCAGAATTTTGCTGACCAGTGACCACCAGTATTATATAGCAGTACGGTACAGTAGTCCACTGCTCTATCTACCTCTGTGACGTCAAGTATACTATCCATCCATACCTGTGGTGCATTTTAGTTGTGCGCAGTATATATAGTAGGAGGACAGTGCAGAATTTTGCTGACCACCAGTATATAATATATAGCAGTACGGTATAGTAGGCCACTGCTCTACCTACTTCTGTGTTGTCAAGTATACTATCCATCCATACCTGTGGTGCATTTTAGTTGTGCGTAGTATATATAGTAGGAGGACAGTGCAGATTTTTGCTGACCACCAGTATATAATATATAGCAGTACGGTACAGTAGGCCACTGCTCTACCTACCTATGTGTCGTCAAGTATACTATCCATCCATACCTGTGGTGCATTTCAGTTGTGTGCAGTATATATAGTAGGACGACAGTGCAGAATTTTGCTGACCACCAGTATATAATATATAGCAGTACGGTACAGTAGTCCACTGCTCTACCTACCTCTGTGTCATCAAGTATACTATCCATCCATACCTGTGGTGCATTTTAGTTGTGCGCAGTATATATAGTAGGAGGACAGTGCAGATTTTTGCTGACCACCAGTATATAATATATAGCAGTACGGTACAGTAGGCCACTGCTCTACCTACCTCTGTGTCATCAAGTATACTATCCATCCATACCTGTGGTGCATTTTAGTTGTGCGCAGTATATATAGTAGGAGGACAGTGCAGAATTTTGCTGACCACCAGTATATAATATATAGCAGTACGGTACAGTAGTCCACTGGTCTACCTACCTCTGTGTCGTCAAGTATACTATCCATCCATACCTGTGGTGCATTTTAGTTGTGCGCAGTATATATAGTAGGAGGACAGTGCAGAATTTTGCTGACCACCAGTATATAATATATAGCAGTACGGTATAGTAGGCCACTGCTCTACCTACTTCTGTGTTGTCAAGTATACTATCCATCCATACCTGTGGTGCATTTTAGTTGTGCGTAGTATATATAGTAGGAGGACAGTGCAGATTTTTGCTGACCACCAGTATATAATATATAGCAGTACGGTACAGTAGGCCACTGCTCTACCTACCTATGTGTCGTCAAGTATACTATCCATCCATACCTGTGGTGCATTTCAGTTGTGTGCAGTATATATAGTAGGACGACAGTGCAGAATTTTGCTGACCACCAGTATATAATATATAGCAGTACGGTACAGTAGTCCACTGCTCTACCTACCTCTGTGTCATCAAGTATACTATCCATCCATACCTGTGGTGCATTTTAGTTGTGCGCAGTATATATAGTAGGAGGACAGTGCAGATTTTTGCTGACCACCAGTATATAATATATAGCAGTACGGTACAGTAGGCCACTGCTCTACCTACCTCTGTGTCATCAAGTATACTATCCATCCATACCTGTGGTGCATTTTAGTTGTGCGCAGTATATATAGTAGGAGGACAGTGCAGAATTTTGCTGACCACCAGTATATAATATATAGCAGTACGGTACAGTAGTCCACTGGTCTACCTACCTCTGTGTCGTCAAGTATACTATCCATCCATACCTGTGGTGCATTTTAGTTGTGCGCAGTATATATAGTAGGAGGACAGTGCAGAATTTTGCTGACCACCAGTATATAATATATAGCAGTACGGTATAGTAGGCCACTGCTCTACCTACTTCTGTGTTGTCAAGTATACTATCCATCCATACCTGTGGTGCATTTTAGTTGTGCGTAGTATATATAGTAGGAGGACAGTGCAGATTTTTGCTGACCACCAGTATATAATATATAGCAGTACGGTACAGTAGGCCACTGCTCTACCTACCTATGTGTCGTCAAGTATACTATCCATCCATACCTGTGGTGCATTTCAGTTGTGTGCAGTATATATAGTAGGACGACAGTGCAGAATTTTGCTGACCACCAGTATATAATATATAGCAGTACGGTACAGTAGTCCACTGCTCTACCTACCTCTGTGTCGTCAAGTATACTATACATCCATACCTGTGGTGCATTTTAGTTGTGCGCAGTATATATAGGAGTAGGACAGTGCAGAATTTTGCCTGCCACCAGTATATAATATATAGCAGTACGGTACAGTAGTCCACTGCTCTACCTACCTCTGTGTCATCAAGTATACTATCCATCCATACCTGTGGTGCATTTTAGTTGTGCGCAGTATATATAGTAGGAGGACAGTGCAGAATTTTGCTGACCACCAGTATATAATATATAGCAGTACGGTACAGTAGTCCACTGCTCTACCTACCTCTGTGTCGTCAAGTATACTATCCATCCATACCTGTGGTGCATTTTAGTTGTGCGCAGTATATATAGTAGGAGGACAGTGCAGAATTTTGCTGACCACCAGTATATAATATATAGCAGTACGGTACAGTAGGCCACTGCTCTACCTACCTGTGTCGTCAAGTATACTATCCATCCATACCTGTGGTGCATTTTAGTTGTGCGCAGTATATATATAGTAGGAGGACAGTGCAGAATTTTGCTGACCACCAGTATATAATATATAGCAGTACGGTACAGTATTCCACTGCTCTACCTACTTCTGTGTCGTCAAGTATACTATCCATCCATACCTGTGGTGCATTTTAGTTGTGCGCAGTATATATAGTAGGAGGACAGTGTAGAATTTTGCTGACCACCAGTATATATATAGCAGTATGGTACAGTAGTTCACTGCTCTACCTCTGTGTCGTTAAGTATACTACAAAAGTTTAGTAAAATTACACAAAAATCAAAATTAAAAGCGTCTTAGGAGAAGCGTAAACTTGCCAATATGCCATTTACGACACGGAGTATCAAGGAACGGCTGAGGCCCTGGCCTATGTTCATGGCTAGTGGTTCAGATTCACATGAGGATGGAAGCACTCATCCTCTCGCTAGAAAACTGCAGTGCCACTCCTAGATGGGCCAGGTGTTTGTGTCAGCCACTTGGGTCGCTTAGCTTAGTCACACGGGTGGTCTTCTGTTTGCCGGCGGTCGGGCTCCCGGCGCTCAGTATACAGGCGCCGGGAGCCCGACAGCCGGCATAACGACACTTATTTTCCCTCGTGGGGGTCCACGACCCCCATAGAGGGAGAATAAAATAGTGTGGCGCGCATAGCGCGCCACCGTGCCCGTAGCATGGCGAGCGCAGCGAGCCCGCAAGGGGCTCATTTGCGCTCGCCAAGCTGTCGGTAAGCCGGCGGTCGGGCTCCCGGCACCGGGATGCTGGTCGCCGGGAGCCCGACCGCCGGCCAGCCGTAGTGAACCCAGTCACACAGCTACCTCATTGCACCTCTTTTTTTCTTTGCATCATGTGCTGTTTGGGGCCTATTTTTTGAAGTGCCATCCTGTCTGACACTGCAGTGCCACTCCTAGATGGGCCAGGTGTTTGTGTCGGCCACTTGGGTCACTTAGCTTAGCCATCCAGCGACCTTGGTGCACCTCTTTTTTTCTTTGCATCATGTGCTGTTTGGGGACTATTTTTTGAAGTGCCATCCTGTCTGACACTGCAGTGCCACTCCTAGATGGGCCAGGTGTTTGTGTTGGCCACTTGGGTCGCTTAACTTAGCCATCCAGCAACCTTGGTGCACCTCTTTTTTTCTTTGCATCCTGTGCTGTTTGGGGACTATTTTTTGAAGTGCATCCTGTCTGACACTGCAGTGCCACTACTAGATGGGCCAGGTGTTTGTGTCGGTCACTTGGGTCGCTTAGCTTAGCCATCCAGCGACCTTGGTGCACCTCTTTTTTTCTTTGCATCATGTGCTGTTTGGGGCCTATTTTTTGAAGTGCCATCCTGTCTGACACTGCAGTGCCACTCCTAGATGGGCCAGGTGTTTGTGTCAGCCACTTGGGTCACTTAGCTTAGCCATCCAGCGACCTTGGTGCACCTCTTTTTTTCTATGCATCATGTGCTGTTTGGTGACTATTTTTTGAAGTGCCATCCTGTCTGACACTGCAGTGCCACTCATAGATGGGCCAGGTGTTTGTGTCGGCCACTTGGGTCGCTGAGCTTAGCTATCCAGCGACCTCGGTGCAAATTTTAGGACTAAAAATAATATTGTGAGGTGTTCAGAATAGACTGGAAATGAGTGGAAATTATGGTTATTGAGGTTAATAATACTATGGGATCAAAATGACCCCCAAATTCTATGATTTAAGCTGTTTTTGAGGGTTTTTTGTAAAAAAACACTCAAATCCAAAACACACCCGAATCCGACAAAAAATTTTCAAGGAGGTTTTGCCAAAATGCGTCCGAATCCAAAACACGGCAGCGGAACCGAATCCAAAACCAAAACACAAAACCCGAAAAATTTCCGGTGCACATCACTAACCCACACACATACACTATACACACTACAATAGACACCATCCTGCTGTCTATTTACTGGTCCCCACTCACCCATGTACTGTAGATTAACATACTACACATCATCCTGCTGAAGGATGGACACTAGAAGTCTAAAAGCTCCCAAAACAAACCATGGCTCTCCTCTTCCCACAATGCACCATGGCTGGCCTGGCCTGAACCAAGCCCACTATCCCACCTGCCCTGACACACACCACATCCCATCCAGCATGACACCATGCCTGAACACAGACAAACAGCTGCCCTTACTTTCTCACCCATCCACCCATCTATGAAAACAGTTTGTACAACTTTACACATACTGTATTACTGCCAGTGGAATAAATTTGATCATTTCAATTATATGTATTGCACAATCACCATAACTAGGAATCAAATTGCTTAACCTGATAGAATAATGTTGTTCTATTTGAGGATGTGTGGCACCCAATTGGAGCTGCCACAAACTGTAGTGTGACTTTTGTGGCTCTTTGCACTGCTGAATGCAGCTCTGGCTGGACACTAGTAAACATACAGAATAGAAAGGGTTAACTGTGCCATGAGTTCTGCTCTTGGCACTTGGATACTGACTAGTCAACAAGAGGTGTAAGGATTCCAAGAAGAGAACCGGCTTGTGCTGTGGCAGTTACAGGTGGGATCTGGGACAGTTGGCAGTTGGGTGCCGGCCATCTTAGTGAGTTGTACTGAGAGGAGGAGCTGAGAGACAAGTCCTGTGCTGCTGCTGTGATTCCTAGCCAGAAAAGCAGGACAGAAATGTTGCTGCCTGGAGTAGGGTAGAGCCGGAGACCCTAGAATACAGCTCCGTAGTGACAGAGCACTCAATATTTCCAGGAGTAGTGTGTCAGCGGCCAGGATGCGTGGCCAGGGCAGGCAACACTGCTTTTCCCAGGACTGTGGAGGTGGACTGTTGGACATTTTCCATCCCCACCATCCAGGTTGTGAGGCGGACTATACCTTTGAGGGGCTTCCGGTGGGCAGCAGCTTGGAGGACAGTATTAAATGAGGGAAATAGACATCAGGAGAAGGGAGCAGCCTCTCAGCCAATGTCTACTGTACCAAAGTACTTCTGGAGAGGTATTTTTATAGCACACCAGTTACACTACACACTAGCTGCAAAGTGCTTCAGTTTTAAAACAGTCTAAAGACAAAAAAAAGTAGATGCAGACACAACATAAAGAGGAAGTGTTTAATTGTTGCACCCTTTCTCCTTTAGTAACAGTTATCTCCGCCGATAGACAGTGTGCAGAACATTTGTAAAGAAAAAATAAAGTCCTCTTCATCCCTCCTTATTGCTGGTGATTCTAGAGACTGCTTTGAAATATATAAATCTAGCAGTAGGCTGCCTATAGCTCTTACGCTCAGCATATAAGACATTAGAGAAGATAATCTTAGGGAGCCTACACCAATGCGTAGTCCCATGGGAGCGGCAAGGCAAGGAAATATCATGGGTGCAGTCAGGGCTGATACTGATTATATCGGATGTTCATGCCTCCGGCATCAATATAGTCAGTATCGGCCGTTACACGGTGCGGCACCATGAGTACACAGCTTAAGTAAGATTAGCCTTTTCAGTCAGTGAGCATAACCAGAAATTATAAACTTTAACAGCAGGTTTCAGCTCTTCTGTAATTTCTATTAAAAGCCTGTAGAGCTTCAGCCTAACTCAGTTTCAGTATTGCGTTATATCCTAACTTCTCTGAGGAGCACTATAGAAACTACTGTATGTGTTCACCGCCGAAAGATAAATTGGCCAAAAGGGATGGACTCTATTAAAGTGTTTTAATTGTGTTATTGTAGAGTTACAAGATCCTTTTATGCAGGAATCAAGTTGTAGAATACTGTAATGTTTAATGTATCTGTTGTTCCATGAGAGTTGTTGCAAAATAAATTTCATGTTGAATGAAACAATGTTGCTTCCGTATGAAAAACCGTATCACACATTGTTAGGCGCCAGGGTCCGCTCGTCGGTGCGGCCCGGCGCCTAGCAACCAGGGACGCCTTACGGGGACAGCCGCCGGCTCCCTGGCAACGCTGGACGCCGGGCGCACTGAGCCGCATGGACCCTAGCAACGGGGACGCCACTGACGGACCGCGTTCCCCGTTGCTGGGTCCAGGGTTTAATGAACCTACACCTGTTTCCTGGCCGTGCAGCAAGGCAGCTGCACGGCATGTAGGTAATTAGCCCTGTCAGCACCTGATTGGAGGACTCCTGTTCATATGCACTCTCAGGGCTTCTCACAGACGCCGGTAATAGCTTCCTGCATGCTGTCTCTGTTTGCTGAGAGTCTGTTCCAGTCTTGCTGTATCCGGTCATTCCAGTATTCGGAAGTCCTGAACTCGGAAGTTGTCATCTTATTCCTGGAGTCCTGACTAATCACCGTATAACATCCAGTGGTGTTCGTGAGTCGCGGCTTTGCCGTGTGTTGCGGCTTGTCCGCTTTATTATTTATTATTTGTGTTTTTGGAGCATTTCGCGGAGGGTTCCGCTTCCACAGGTCCACTCTGGTATCCAGCGGTGCTGGGTAGGAGTATTGGACAAGTGGATTTTGGTTGTCCTTTTCCCTGGCGGGTTTCCGCACATACTTCAGGTTTTGTTAGTTAGCTTGTTGCCCCTGGCCTGTTGTCAGTCAGAGGTCATCTTGTTATCATCCTGCCTCGGATTTCCCTTTGTCTCTCACTAAGACCGGGGGGCACCGGAGTTGGGCAGACATAATCCGCCCTTCAAACGTGGCTGCCAGGGGCTCAAGAAACCATAGTCTCGCAGGGGATTTCCGATAGCACGGGTGAGACAATAGAGTTAGGGCGCCAGGGGCAACTAGTCTTTCCTGCTCCCGTTACCTGCATTCCATTCCAGCGCTCTGGTCCTTGTCATAAAATCTCCTCCGGTCAGGAGTGCTGGAATCATAACACACATATGGTATCGCAGCCTAGCCCTAAACCCCCCCCCCCCTCCCTCACCAAAGCCTAAACCTAACCCTCCCGGATGGCACCTAAAACTAAACACCCCCTTCCAGCCCTTACCCACCCACTATACTTTAGGATTAGGATGTGGGAAAGGGTGGTTAGGTTTAGGCTGCATGAGGGGTGAGTTAGGGATAGGGTTGAAATACTTAAGAGGACATTTACTAAGCAGTGATAAGAGCGGAGAAGTGATCCAGTGGACAAGTTGCCAATCAACCAATCAGCACTGAAGTATCATCTATAATTTGCATACTATAAAATTATACAGAGCTGCTGATTGGTTGATGGGGCAACTTCTCTACTGACTCAATTCTCCGCTGTTATAACTGCTTAGTAAATGTCCCCCTTACTTACTTAACTGTCGGGATGCCACTGTCTGCATTCTGACGGTTGGGATAGTGAGTGCTAGGATTTTGATACCAACCTGTTTATGCCAAGTCACCTGCAGAGAGACAGATGAAAGAATTTGATGGTGATTACAGTTAATAAAATATGTTTGAGGGTAATGGAATTTTTGATTCTACCCAGCTTTACCCATTTCTGTTCAAAATGCTTTTGAAAATATCTTTAAAATTGACTGTGTTTATTTTATAATGAAGCCCAAATAATCTTAACATTATCCTCATTGCATTAAGCCTTATACTGTATATAATATATGGTTTTTAATAAGCATAATTGTTTTTGTTTTTTTAAACTTGGCTTAAAGTTTCTCAGCATCAGCTTTGTTTCAGCTTGTTCTCTGTCCTCAGGAATATTGATAGACCTGTTTCCTGCTTGCTTGTAAATAACAGTTTAATCTTCATTTTTGCCCGCGATCTACAAATAGAACTTGCTGCATTATAGCAGCTCTCCCTTAGGACTGTGTTTACTTTTAATGTTTTTAGAGGGTTATCCATCACCATGCAGTAGAAGACCTAATTTAGCTTTGTTACTTTTCTTAATTCCTCCAGTTGTTTTGCTTTGTCCTAATGAAATGAGCAGTATTTTTACGTGAAGGATATTGCATTGAATGAATTAATAGCTAGCATCAGTTGACATAGTGTTTAAACATTTTAATTGTGTAAAATTGTGTAAGTTAACACCACTGTATAGAAAAACACTATTCACAGCTGTTTTTTTCATTTCTGCTGCTTAGTGTATACATATGAAGACTGAAAACAACCAATTGACTTTCATTATCAGGTATGGTACCAATATTACAATATAGTAAATAAGCTCATTAGTTAATCATATCACAATCCGCATTCCAGTCTCTTACTACACCAGTAAGTCAGCTCAAGACTCAGTTGATACTCAGGGACAGATTTATTAAGCCTGGTGAAGTGATAAAGTGGAAGGTGATGACGCACCAGCCAATCAGCTCCTAACTTCCATGTTACAGGCTGGGTTTCAAAAATGACAGTTAGGAGCTGACTGGCTGGTGCTTTATCACCTTCCACTTTATCACTTCACCAGGCTTAATAAATCTGCCCCACAGTCATCCAAGAGAGCATGTTCTTCTCTCCCACTAATTCTCATGCTGATATTATATCAGTTCAAATGAAAGTAACTTATGGTGCCTTTATTGACTTCATTAACAGCTACTGGGACCTAGCGACCATGCTGACATGTTGACACCACAGTGGAACATGCCAACATTTGCAGAATGTCAACATGCTCACAATGTTTATATGTGAAGTGGTAACATGTGAAATGTCAACTTTCAGCAATATTGGAGGGTTAGGGCTAGACACTAGGGGGAAGACTATGGTAAGGAGAAGGGTTAGGGACGTTACTCAAAGCTGAAGCTGGAAGTCATGATGATGCCCTGCAGATCCGAATGACCCAGGTGCAGCCGCTGGATGCGCCAAACTAGGTAAGTCACCGCTGGAGCACCAGGAGATTTTTGTCGACATTCTAATCCTGACAGAATGTCATCACTGTTGATATGAGGAATGACAACAAATTGAATGCTGCACGTCGACATTACGGCATTATGAACATGTCGACAGCCTCATGGATGCCGACATGAATGTTGACATAATATTCCACACCCCCACTGTTCGTTACATTTTTCTTTTTTCTTTGCTGTTACACTATTATTGCATTAATGATTAACAGAAAATTGACACACAGTAAATTAAAAGTAAATATTTAGGCTGCAGACTTATTCAAAGATACAGGATGAAATAATATTTACTGATACAACAATCAACACATACTAATCATTAGTTTCAAAAAAATATAATTGTCCTTTTTAAAGATATAGTTCTCTAATGGGCAAAACCATGTTGAACTGCAGGGGGGGGGGGGGGGGCAGATATAACATGTGCAGAGAGAGTTAGATTTGGGTGGGGGGTGTTAAAACTGAAATCTAAATTGCAGTGTAAAAATAAAGCAGCCAGTATTTACCCTACACAGAAACAATATAAGCCACCCAAATCTAACTCTTTGTGCACATGTTATATCTGCCCCCACCCCCCTCCCTGCTGTGTACATGGTTTTGCCCATTAGAGAACAAATTTGCTGCTGCAGTCAGGTCTTAATTAGGCAAAGCCATTGCCATGGCAAAAGAATATTTGCTTTCAGCTGAATGGAATGCAATTTATCGACACTCAAAATCCTGGCGGTCAAATTACAGACAGCAATTTACCGACGGTCAAAATCCTGACATAGTCAAAATACAGACATTTAAAACACAGACATGGTCAAAATACCGACATTTATAATGTCGACAGTTCAAAAAGTCGACTTGAGTTTGTCATGATTTTTTCATTGAAACCGACATGTTCATACTTTACCATCCCAGTGGACCTGCAGGGTGAACAATAGTGTGCCGAGCGCAGCGAGGTACCGTGCCCGAAGCATGGCGAGTCATGCAAGGGGACACGGTACACTTTTATGGTGTCCATGTCGACCTATGTCAACATACACAAAAAAACAACACAAAACTCGTGTTGGCTTTTTGACCTGTCGACATTTAAAATGTCGGTATTTTGACCTTGTCGGTATTTTAATGTCTGTATGACCTTGTCGGGATTTTGACCGTCGGTCAATTGCTGTCGGGATTTTGACCGTCAGGATTTTGATTGGGGGTATTTCATACTGATCCCAGCTGAATAGATATTAAAAACAATGCTGTATGGCTATGTGATGAGCACCACAAGGACATTTAGCAAATGGGGCCCACTTCTGAGTGAAAATGTAATTATCATCTCAGGCGCAATACATTTTTACACTGATTATGCAATTTTATACAGTATATGCTGTATATGATTGTGCAGTTTATTAAATATATAATATTTTGCTATTTCTTTCATGGTTGTTGACATTATTTTTTCATTACTTTTACTGTGAAATATGTGACTCATGAATAACAATTGGAATACCAATAATAATAATAATAATAATAATAATTAGAAATGTGCTGGCTTGGTTTTCTGGAAACCGAGCGTACCCGAATTTCTTGGATCTGCGGGAATTTGAGTGCTGGCTTCTCACACTGTCCTCATAGAGAAGCCTCTTTAGCCACCTTCCACAATTTCTGCACCACCTCCACATGTGGGCAGCAGCACAAATTTAGATGGTGATGAGGACATAATAGAAATTGAGGATGCTAATGTGGAAGTGTATCAGAATTAAGGGGATATTTGTATACTACTACTCTCTGGCACTAATGAGGAGGATGAGTATGTTGATGTATGTGTAAGCCAGCCACCAGTGATAGCAGTTCTTACCTGTGATAAAGAAAGCAATTTTGATTTCTGGGCACAAGACAAAAAAAGACACCTCTTGGATGTGGGATTATTTTTACCCAAATCCTGACAAAGTTTGTGAAGGCATCTGCTCCATTGGTGAGGCCAAAGTTAGTAGAGGTAGGGATGTTAACCATCTAGGCATATTCTCCATGTTACATAATTTGCGGCGAGTTCATGAAATTTATTTTTCAAAATGATAATGTAATTAACACCTTCATCTTCAACCTCCTCATTAGTGATCAAAGGTAGTCCTTTAAAAAAATTGGTTTGTCAGGGCCCAAACAAAAAAGAGTGCTCCAAAAAAAGCAATCATCTTTTTGGCAACAGCCAACAGTGTGACAAAATGTAGTGATTTCCTGATGCAGGGACACCTCCAGCACTGGTAAATGTTAATAGCATTTGAAGGTTTTTTTTTCTTAATGGCTGGTTAATATCAATGCCTCTTAATAAATCTGTGGAATACTTAAATATATGGTTTGGTGCAGGATAATAATAATACTATTATTGTACAGGGCCCAAACAAAGCAAGTACTTCAGCCACAAAAGTGGCAGTCCATGACGCTTAAGTTCTTGGTTTCAACTGTGCATGTCCTTTTTAATATCTATCTATCTATCTATCTATCTATCTATCTATCTATCTATCAATCAATCAATCAATCATTCTTGTATTTTATGGCCTTTTCTTTCCCCTGCATGACAGCTTCACAAAGTTAATTTTAATTACTCAATCGATCAATCAATCAATCATTTTGTATTCTTCTTTTATTGCTTTTTTGTCTTTTTGCTAGTAGGCCTCACAGAGACTATTAAGACATTCACATCAGTCTCTGCCCTAGTGGTTGCCTACCACGTGGACACACACATACACAATGGTTAATTTTTTATCACTTTTTTTTTTCTTCTTTTATTATCTCCATTTCCCTGTACTGCCCTCAGGTCTCTGAGCTAGTTCTTGATTAATGAAAACATTCTTGGTTACATTTTATGGGGTTGTATAGTTTATTAAACTGCACTGCCACTCTGTTTCCTAGATGTGCCATACAGTATCTGAAGTTCAACATCCATATCTGTGTGCCTGCCCACTGCTGTGGCTTAGCTTACTTATTCTTAAAGGAAAAAAGGTTAGTAATGTGTTATTATCCAATATCTTATAGAAATGGACAATAAAATATAACTTATTATTTATTTGTTTAAAAATATTTGAAAAGCGGTATCTGCATATGAATGCTACACTATAGTATTTTCTTAGAAAACACTAGTGTACTATTTCTAATGCAGATACAGCAGCAGTAACACACAGAATATAGGCATGCCGCATATCATTTTAATCAGCAGAATCTGCTTGTGCATCTTATTCACATAGGAATGCAAATAAGACATTTTTGGCATGAAAAGATGGCCAACGTTAGAAACGTTGCAATGGACCTGTCAGCTCACTCATGCCAGGCATCTCCCACTGTGTGGCGTATTGAGGCAAGATGTACAGTATGAGGACACATCTATAGAATCAGCCTTTTTAATAGCTGCACAGTGGGGCTCCCAATTTCTTTAAATGACTGACATTTTTTCCGGAAGGATGACTGCCATTTTTATAACTTGCTCACAAGACTAATGAGGATGAAAGAAGGGCAATCCATGATTGACATGATAATGAATATTTATTATTCTAACATTATTTTAATATGCCAGTTATAGTTGTTATAGTTGTGTGATATAAAGCCTCAGTCGTTAAAAATATACAGTACTCTAACTTTACTAAATATGATGTTCTTTACCACTAATACTGGTTCTCCAGAAGTGTCATGTAACACTCCTTTGGTATACAGATTTTGGGTGAAGTTGCGTACAAGTGATGTTCACTGATTCTGCTCTGTTTGGTTTAGTGATGAGCGGGATCGGTTCCTCGGAAACCGAACCCCCCCGAACTTCACCCATTTTACACGGGTCCGAGGCATAATCGGATTCTCCCGTATGGCTCGGTTAATCCGAGCGCGCCCGAACATCATCATCCCGCTGTCGGATTCTCGCGAGATTTGGATTCTATATAAGGAGCCGCGCATCGCCGCCATTTTCACTCGTGCATTGGAAATTTTAGGGAGAGGACGTGGCTGTCGTCCTCTCCGTTTATTAATGTTGCTGCAAATATTTGTGCTTATTGCTTAATTGTGGGGACTGGGGAGCAGCTGTATTATATAGGAGGAGTACAGTGCAGAGTTTTGCTGATCAGTGACCACCTGTCACGATCCGGGTATCTGGACGCCATTACTTACCCTTCAGATGCCTCCTAAGGCGGGCTCAGCGTTCCAGGACCAGATTCCGCTGTTCCTGAGTTTCCACATGCAGAGTGTCAGAGTGGTGTTTTCATCAGCCGCGGCCTCCGCTGTGCCCGCGTGGTTAAATGTGCATCTATCAGCCTGGCGTCTCCTGTCTCGGGTGGCCGGCGCCGCCATTACTGTTTCCCAGACCACATGGATTACAAACCAAACTTCCCTCCAAGTGTCTGCATGGGCGCAGCCATCTTGGATTCTGTCATCTGATCATTTCTACCAATCTGCTGTTTGTATTGTTGATTTGCATAATTGCCTAGCCAACCCCTTCCTTGCTGCAGGTATAAGTAAGCTGTGCCTGAGCAAGGAAGACGTCAGTGCTTTGGTTGTCAAACCTAGTTCCTGTTTGTCTCTCTTCTATGATTGTCTTCCAGGTTCCAGCTCCTGTCTCAAGACTTCCACCATAGAGACCCGCACCAGCATTCCACCTGCGGTGTAGCCTGACTCTCCAATCCATTGTGGATTCATCTGTTTCCAGCTACAACACTACCTGCTTCCAGCCTCAGCTTCCAGCAGAATACAGCTTCCCTTAAAGGGCCGGTGTCCTTTCTACACTTTACCACTCTCCACCGGAATTATTATTTCTCCGCTCTCAAGTTCTACATTTCAGTTCACATTTCATCGCTCCCAAAGTTCATTTATTATTTAACTGGTTCCAGCCAGTATCCACTCCGTGCTAACAACAGTCTGGTTCCAGCCAGTATCCACAGCAGCTGTTTTACCTTCAGCAACCCAGCTCTTCCTGGAACACCAGCTGGTACAATCCTGGGTTATCTCCATTGCTACAGCCGGGCCTGGTAAGGACTTTCCATCTAGAAGATCATAAGAACTATCTCACACTACCAGTGCCCTGTGGCTCCTGCCATCCTGTAGTACTCAGGAACTGTATTTATTCTTTGCTGACTTTTACGTTTTCTTTTATTGCTGCTGTGATGCGGAGTTGTCATAATAAACATCATTGACTTTTATCTAAGTTGTCGTGGTCACGCCTTCGGGCAGTTATTATCCATGTTACTTACATGTCCAGGGGTCTGATACAACCTCCCAGGTTCCGGTACATCTCAGCCCCTACAACTGAGGCTGCCTCCCGTCAGCTCAGGCCCTCAGTTGTGACAGTAAGCACTGACCTAATGAATCCAGCCGGAGACCAGGATCAAGCGGCTAGGCCGATGCAAGAACTGGCAGCCCGACTAGAACATCAGGAGGCTGCACAGGGCCACATCATCCGCTGTCTCCAGGATCTCTCTACTCGGCTGGATGGGATTCAGACCACTCTCCGTGGATCAGGCGCGTCTGGTACGTCAACCACAGTGACTCCAGCTATAACCCCACCCACCTTACCCATTCCTGCTCCACGTCTTCATCTTCCAACGCCAGCAAAATTTGACGGATCTCCAAGATTCTGCAGGGGATTTCTCAACCAGTGTGAGATTCAGTTTGAGCTACAACCTGGCAATTTCCCCAGTGACCGTACAAAAATTGCCTACATTATTTCTCTTCTCAGTGGCTCAGCCCTCGATTGGGCATCACCGTTATGGGAGAGGTCCGACACCCTGCTATCTTCTTACACTGCATTCGTGTCAACATTCAGGCGCATCTTCGACGAGCCAGGCCGGGTAACTTCAGCTTCGTCTGAGATTCTCCGTTTACGCCAGGGATCACGTACTGTAGGACAATATCTTATACAGTTCCAGATCCTGGCATCCGAACTGGCATGGAACGACGAGGCCCTGTATGCTGCATTCTGGCATGGTTTATCCGAGCGTATTAAAGATGAGTTAGCTACCAGAGACTTACCCTCCAAGTTAGATGAGTTAATCTCACTTTGTACGAAAGTTGACTTACGTTTCAGAGAGAGAGCAACTGAGCGTGGAAGATCATCTGCTCCAAAATCTTCTGCTCCTCCTCCTCGCCAACTGTCACCAACTAAAGATGAACCCATGCAAATTGGCCGTTCCCGTTTAACTCCTGCTGAGCGCCGAAGACGTCTCTCCGAGTTTCTCTGTTTGTACTGTGCAGCTCCGTCTCACACCATTAATGCCTGTCCCAAACGTCCGGGAAACTCCAAATCCTAGCTCGCCAAGGAGAGGGCCGGCTAGGAGTAATGATCTCCTCTCCATCTCCTCAAGATTGTAACCTCCCAGTCTCGCTTCAAGTTGCTCAACGTTATCAGAACGTCATTGCCCTCCTGGATTCCGGAGCAGCTGGGAACTTTATTACCGAAGCCTATGTTAAACGGTGGTCCCTACCCACCGAGAGACTTCCTTCGTCCTTTTCCTTAACTGCTGTGGATGGCAGTAAAATTTTTGATACAGTTATTTCTCTAAGGACTCTACCAGTTCGTCTGAGAGTGGGAGTTCTTCATTCCGAACTTATTTCACTTTTAGTGATTCCAAGAGCCACACATCCTGTGGTCCTGGGCCTTCCATGGCTCCGTCTTCACAATCCTACAATTGATTGGACGACTACGCAAATCCTGGCATGGGGTTCCTCCTGTACTAAGACATGTTTGTTTAAAGTGTTGCCTGTCTGTTCCTCCTCCCCCAGGTCGTCTGATGTTCCACCTCCTCCATATCAAGATTTCACGGATGTGTTCAGTAAAGCTTCTGCTGATATCCTTCCCCCTCATAGAGAATGGGACTGCCCGATTGATCTCGTTCCAGGGAAGGTTCCACCTCGAGGCCGAACTTATCCGTTGTCTCTCCCCGAGACGCATTCTATGGAGGAATACATAAAAGAGAACCTAGCAAAGGGGTTCATTCGACCTTCTTCTTCTCCAGCCGGCGCAGGCTTCTTTTTTGTAAAGAAGAAAGATGGTGGTCTGCGGCCGTGCATCGACTACAGAGGTTTGAACGACATTACCATCAAGAACCGCTATCCTTTACCCCTGATTACTGAGCTCTTTGACAGAGTTAGCGGAGCTACCATCTTTACAAAGCTGGACCTGAGAGGTGCATACAATCTCATCCGGATCCGTGAGGGTGACGAGTGGAAGACCGCATTTAACACCCGTGACGGACATTATGAGTACCTCGTCATGCCCTTCGGATTGAGCAATGCTCCAGCTGTCTTCCAGCATTTCGTCAATGAGATCTTCAGAGACATTCTATACCGTCATGTCGTGGTCTATCTAGATGATATCCTCATTTTTGCCAACAATTTAGAGGAACATCGTCTCTGGGTAAAGGAGGTTCTGTCCCGTCTCCGTGTCAATCATCTCTACTGCAAATTAGAGAAATGCGTCTTTGAAGTCAAGTCCATTCCGTTTCTAGGGTACATTGTGTCCGGTTCCAGACTAGAGATGGATCCTGAGAAACTACAAGCAATCCAGAATTGGCCAGTACCCTT
The DNA here is from genome assembly GCF_028390025.1 of Pseudophryne corroboree. NCBI lineage: Eukaryota > Metazoa > Chordata > Amphibia > Anura > Myobatrachidae > Pseudophryne > Pseudophryne corroboree. The sequence goes on along the minus strand of NC_086444.1, from coordinate 1,104,709,733 downwards.
AACCCTCAAAGGGGTCCAGAGGTTCTTAGGGTTCGCCAATTATTACCGAAAGTTTATACGAGACTTTTCCACCATTGTGGCGCCTATTACTGCTTTCACCAAGAAGGGTGCTAACCCGTCCAAGTGGTCTGAAGAAGCCATGCAAGCTTTTCATCTTTTAAAACAGAGGTTCATCTCTGCACCTGTCCTGAAACAGCCTGACGTCGACTCTCCTTTCATCTTAGAGGTGGATGCCTCCTCCGTTGGAGTAGGAGCGGTGTTATCTCAGAGGGCTAAAGATGGTCATTTACATCCTTGCAGTTTCTTCTCACGGAAGTTCTCCCCAGCGGAGCGCAACTATGCCATTGGCGACCAGGAGTTGCTAGCCATCAAGCTCGCTCTAGAGGAGTGGAGATATCTGTTGGAGGGAGCTTCTCATTCAATCACCATCCTTACAGACCACAAGAACCTTCTATATCTAAAAGGCGCACAATGTCTCAACCCTCGTCAGGCCAGATGGGCACTTTTCTTTTCCAGGTTCGACTTTAAACTCCAGTTCTGTCCGGGCTCTCAGAATCGCAAGGCCGATGCCCTTTCCCGCTCATGGGAGCAAGAAAATGAGTCAGAGTCTTCAGACAAGCATCCTATTATAAATCCGTTGGCATTCTCCACGGTAGGGATGGACTCTACGCCCCCATCAGGGAAAAGTTTTGTGAAGCCGACACTAAGGAAGAAGCTCATGCATTGGGCCCATGCTTCCCGTTTTGCCGGACATACAGGTATCCAAAAAACCCTGGAGTTTATCTCTAGGTCCTATTGGTGGCCAACTCTGAAAAAGGACGTTTTGGAGTTTATTGCATCTTGCCCAAAGTGTGCTCAACATAAAGTATCCCGCCAGTCGCCTGCGGGGCAACTGGTTCCACTATCTGTTCCCCGTCGACCATGGACCCATTTGTCGATGGATTTTATTACAGATTTGCCCATGTGCAACAAGTTCAATACCATCTGGGTGGTAGTTGACCGGTTCACCAAGATGGCACACTTCATTCCTCTCACCGGTCTTCCGTCAGCTTCCAAGTTGGCTCAAGTATTCATACAAGAGATCTTCCGACTCCACGGTCTTCCAGAAGAAATTATCTCAGATCGAGGAGTTCAATTCACAGCCAAATTCTGGCGAAGTTTATGTCAAGTCCTCCAAGTCAAGTTAAAGTTTTCCACGGCTTACCATCCTCAGACCAATGGTCAAACTGAGAGGGTGAATCAGGACTTGGAGGCCTTCCTCCGCATCTATGTGTCCTCCTCTCAAGATGACTGGGTTCAATTACTTCCCTGGGCCGAGTTCTGTCATAACAACCAGTATCATTCTTCATCTTCTTCAACACCATTCTTCACCAACTTTGGATTCCACCCTAAAGTCCCTGAGTTCCAACCGCTTCCAGCAACTTCTGTTCCCGCAGTGGATATCACCTTGCATCAGTTTGCCAATATCTGGAAGAGCGTACGATCAGCTCTGCTCAAGGCATCGTTCAGGTACAAGAAGTTTGCGGATAAGAAGCGTCGAGCAGTTCCTGCTCTCAAGGTGGGTGATCGGGTATGGTTATCCACGAAGAATTTGAGGTTAAGAGTTCCCAGTATGAAGTTTGCACCTCGCTACATCGGTCCTTTTAAAATTGATCAAGTCATCAATCCTGTTGCTTACAGACTCCAGTTACCTCCCTTCTTAAAAATACCCAGGACATTCCATGTTTCCCTGTTGAAACCGCTAATCTTGAATCGGTTTCATTCCTCACTTCCACCAACTCCGAAAGTCCAAACTCAACGAGGCGTTGAGTATGAAGTGGCCAAGATCCTGGACTCACGTCACCGTTACGGTCAACTTCAGTATCTCATTGACTGGAAGGGCTATGGTCCTGAAGAACGCTCTTGGACCAATGCCTCTGACGTCCATGCTCCTGCCTTGGTCCGAAATTTCCACGCAAAGTTTCCTTTAAAGCCTAAGAAGTGTCCTGGGGCCACTCCTAAAGGGGGGGGTGCTGTCACGATCCGGGTATCTGGACGCCATTACTTACCCTTCAGATGCCTCCTAAGGCGGGCTCAGCGTTCCAGGACCAGATTCCGCTGTTCCTGAGTTTCCACATGCAGAGTGTCAGAGTGGTGTTTTCATCAGCCGCGGCCTCCGCTGTGCCCGCGTGGTTAAATGTGCATCTATCAGCCTGGCGTCTCCTGTCTCCGGTGGCCGGCGCCGCCATTACTGTTTCCCAGACCACATGGATTACAAACCAAACTTCCCTCCAAGTGTCTGCATGGGCGCAGCCATCTTGGATTCTGTCATCTGATCATTTCTACCAATCTGCTGTTTGTATTGTTGATTTGCATAATTGCCTAGCCAACCCCTTCCTTGCTGCAGGTATAAGTAAGCTGTGCCTGAGCAAGGAAGACGTCAGTGCTTTGGTTGTCAAACCTAGTTCCTGTTTGTCTCTCTTCTATGATTGTCTTCCAGGTTCCAGCTCCTGTCTCAAGACTTCCACAATAGAGACCCGCACCAGCATTCCACCTGCGGTGTAGCCTGACTCTCCAATCCATTGTGGATTCATCTGTTTCCAGCTACAACACTACCTGCTTCCAGCCTCAGCTTCCAGCAGAATACAGCTTCCCTTAAAGGGCCGGTGTCCTTTCTACACTTTACCACTCTCCACCGGAATTATTATTTCTCCGCTCTCAAGTTCTACATTTCAGTTCACATTTCATCGCTCCCAAAGTTCATTTATTATTTAACTGGTTCCAGCCAGTATCCACTCCGTGCTAACAACAGTCTGGTTCCAGCCAGTATCCACAGCAGCTGTTTTACCTTCAGCAACCCAGCTCTTCCTGGAACACCAGCTGGTACAATCCTGGGTTATCTCCATTGCTACAGCCGGGCCTGGTAAGGACTTTCCATCTAGAAGATCATAAGAACTATCTCACACTACCAGTGCCCTGTGGCTCCTGCCATCCTGTAGTACTCAGGAACTGTATTTATTCTTTGCTGACTTTTACGTTTTCTTTTATTGCTGCTGTGATGCGGAGTTGTCATAATAAACATCATTGACTTTTATCTAAGTTGTCGTGGTCACGCCTTCGGGCAGTTATTATCCATGTTACTTACATGTCCAGGGGTCTGATACAACCTCCCAGGTTCCGGTACATCTCAGCCCCTACAACTGAGGCTGCCTCCCGTCAGCTCAGGCCCTCAGTTGTGACACCACCAGTTTTATCCGTTCTCTGCCTGAAAAACGCTCCATATCTGTGCTCAGTGTGCTGCATATATCTGTTCTCAAACTGCTTTATTGTGGGTAATGGGGAGCAGCAGTATTATATAGGAGGAGTACAGTGCAGAGTTTTGCTAACCAGTGACCACCAGTATTATACGTTCTCTGCCTGAAAAACGCTCCATATCTGTGCTCAGTGTGCTGCATATATCTGTGCTCACACTGCATTATTGTGGGGACTGGGGACCAGCAGTATTATATAGGAAGAGTACAGTGCAGAGTTTTGCTGACCAGTGACCACCAGTATTATACGTTGTCTGCCTGAAAAACGCTCCATATCTGTGCTCAGTGTGCTGCATATATCTGTGCTCACACTGCTTTATTGTGGGGACTGGGGACCGGCAGTATTATATAGGAGGAGTACAGTGCAGAGTTTGCTGACAGTGACCACCAGAATATATAGCAGTATGGTACGGAAGGCCACTGCTCTACCTACCTCTGTGTCGTCAAGTATACTATCCATCTAGATTCTATACCTGTGGTGCATTTTAGTTTTGCAGTTTGCTGACAGTGACCACCAGTATATATAGCAGTACAGTACGAAAGGCCACTGCTCTACCTTCTCTGTGTCATCAAGTATACTATCAATCCATCCATACCTGTGGTGCATTTCAGTTGTGCACAGTATATATAGTAGTAGGCCATTGCTATTGATACTGGCATATAATTCCACACATTAAAAAAATGGAGAACAAAAATGTGGAGGTTAAAATAGGGAAAGATCAAGATCCACTTCCACCTCGTTGTGAAGTTGCTGCCACTAGTCATTGCCGAGACGATGAAATGCCATCAACGTTGTCTGCCAAGGCCGATGCCCAATGTCATAGTAGAGAGCATGTAAAATCCAAAAAACAAAAGTTCAGTAAAATGACTCATCCTCTCGCTAGAAAACTGCAGTGCCACTCCTAGATGGGCTAGGTGTTTGTGTCGGCCACTTGGGTCGCTTAGCTTAGTCACACAGCTACCTCATTGCGCCTCTTTTTTTCTTTGCATCATGTGCTGTTTGGGGACTATTTTTTTGAAGTGCCATCCTGTCTGACACTGCAGTGCCACATCTAGATGGGCCAGGTGTTTGTGTCGGCCACTTGGGTCGCTTAGCTTAGTCACACAGCTACCTCATTGCGCCTCTTTTTTCTTTGCATCATGTGCTGTTTGGGGACTATTTTTTTGAAGTGCCATCCTGTCTGACACTGCAGTGCCACACCTAGATGGGCCAGGTGTTTGTGTCGGCCACTTGGGTCGCTTAGCTTAGTCACACAGCTACCTCATTGCGCCTCTTTTTTCTTTGCATCATGTGCTGTTTGGGGACTATTTTTTTGAAGTGCCATCCTGTCTGACACTGCAGTGCCACACCTAGATGGGCCAGGTGTTTGTGTCGGCCACTTGGGTCGCTTGGCTTAGTCACACAGCTACCTCATTGCGCCTCTTTTTTCTTTGCATCATGTGCTGTTTGGGGACTATTTTTTTGAAGTGCCATCCTGTCTGACACTGCAGTGCCACTCCTAGATGGGCCAGGTGTTTGTGTCGGCCACTTGGGTCGCTTAGCTTAGTCATCCAGCGACCTCGGTGCAAATTTTAGGACTAAAAATAATATTGTGAGGTGTGAGGTGTTCAGAATAGACTGGAAATGAGTGTAAATTATGGTTATTGAGGTTAATAATACTATGGGATCAAAATGAACCCCAAATTCTATGATTTAAGCTGTTTTTGAGTTTTTTTTTTGTAAAAAAACACCCGAATCCAAAACACACACGAATCCGACAAAAAATTTTCAGGGAGGTTTTGCCAAAACGCCTCCGAATCCAAAACACGGCCGCAGAACCGAATCCAAAACCAAAACACAAAACCCAAAAAAATTCTGGTGCACATCACTAGATTGTACTGTTCTCTGCACTGTACTGTATTACCCTGTACTCTTATTGTCTTGCCTTCTGTGTGGAGCACAGATGGGCCAGGTGTGTCACTTAGCTTAGCTATCCAGCGACCTCGGTGCAAATTTTAGGACTAAAAATAATATTGTGAGGTGTTCAGAATAGACTGAAAATGAGTGTAAATTGTGGTTATTGAGGTTAATAATACTATGGGATCAAAATGACCCCCAAATTCTATGATTTAAGCTGTTTTTGAGGGTTTTTTGTAAAAAAACACCCGAATCCAAAACACACCAGAATCCGACAAAAAAATTTCAGGGAGGTTTTGGCAAAACGCGTCCGAATCCAAAACACGGCCGCGGAACCGAATCCAAAACCAAAACCAAAACCCGAAAAATTTCCGGTGCACATCTCTAGTTTGGTTCTGTTTGGTTCTCACTTGGTTTGTGTTGACATTACTTCTTGTGATCCGTTGGCTTATCTGCAGTCCACTAGTATATCAATCCCCAGCTTGTTGAACAATCTTTAAATAATCCATCACCACATTTGAGGGGCACAGCAGAAGACCACCTGCAAGTTCTCCAAAAATAAGGCTGCAGCTACAGAAGGAAGCTTACTCTATCACATTGTTGATCATCTGCTAAAATAAAGATCCCCATAGAATTGAAGAATTAGAGGTATGTAGTTGCGGGAAATTTTTGACATGGTTGGGTAGGTGTCTCTAGCAGCCAGAAGGAGGAAGTGGGTAAAGAAGATTATTTGGGGGTTATGTGGGAGAGAACTTACAGTTAGTGTAGGCTGGGCAGGGAGGATGGTCCTGATAACAGAACATTTCAATTTAAAGGCAGGGGAAGGGTAGAGCTATGATAATGGATATAGTTAAGTTGCAAATAAGGTGCAGATGTACTAAAATGACAGGAGCTGATTGGTTTGTACTTCATCTCTCTCCACTGCATCACTCTTCAAGGCTTAGAACTTTACATCGGCCCCTAATAATGAGGAGGTTAAAAACAATAGTGTGTTTGGAGGGTGGGGGTTGAAAATAAGACTTTGATTTATTAGAGGGCTCAGATTACAGCAAATGGATAAGGAATGCGGAATCAGCCAGTAGAGTGAAGAGCTGTGCTGTTGTGTACAAACAGACAATGATCACCTGGGAAAGAGGGTGTGTGTGGTAATATTTAGTATATGCTGAAGGTGCAGTCACAAATCAGAAAGCAAGAAAATAAAAGCAAATACATTATGGTAAATCATTTTTTTTTTAGTTTTTATAATCAGAGCCATTGTCCTGTCAGAAGGATTTTGCTAAATTAACAAAAACCTGAATTTTTTATTGTAGAAATAAAAAAAAATGACATTTATGTGCCCTACTGTTGCCAATGAAAGATAAACTCCTGAGTAAAATGGTGCAAAGCTGGTACAATAAAATTATCATTGATTTCAAACAACAAATCCAATAGCAGTCTAAATACACGATGCAGGGTTGGTCTGAGAAATTTGCAGCTGATTTAAAAAAAAAAAAAAGCATGTGACAGCCGTCTAAAGCTGGGTAAACAGTAACACTGGGACGATGGGTATTCACTGCGACATAATAAGGAATGCCCATCAGCCCAGATTGCCTGTACACCCTGCAGCGATGTTACAGAAGGACAGGACTACTATGTTCCATCCTTCATTAGCATAAACAAGGACACTAGCGATATCGCTAGGATTAATGTGCAGCACATAAAACCTACCGATATCACTAGCGACCGCATACACACTGCCCGATATGCTCCATTCTGAGTAATATGGTGTCTGATCTGGCGTATCGGAGCTGCATGTTGCTCAGTGTGTATACTACATAAGGGGAAGATAAAGCGAAGAGCGCTATAATAATAATAATAACTAATCAGCAGTAGCGGATCTTGCCACGGGCAAGCAGGACTTTTGCCCGGGGCGCCGCCTTCCGGAGGGCACCGGGCAAGAGCTGCTACTGCTGTGCCCCCCGCTGCCCGCTGTGTCCCCCTGGTTCCCCGCTGTGAAGGGAACTAGACCTTACGCGTCTAGTTTCCCTTCGTGGAGAGGACCTTTGCTGTGCAGTGCGCGATGACATCATCGCGCACCGCACAGTATTGTGGGACTGACAGACGCTAGGGGTCATAATTGACCTCTAGTGTCTGTCTATGGCAGATCCGAGGAGAGGAGAGGAGCGGCGCCGGCGGAGGTCTGCAGCGGTCGGGAGCGGGGATAGTAAGTATTCTTTTTTTTTTCTTTCATTTTCAGCGGCACTACTCTACTGTACAGGGGGCGTAACTGACCACGCCCCCTATCTGAAGCCATGCCCCTATTTCCCGCCCGGGGCGCCAAAAGGGCAAGAACCGGCCCTGCTAATCAGCTCCTAACTGCCATGTTATAGGCTGTGTTTGAAAAGTTATAGTTACAAGCTGATTGTGTGACACTATTTTTCTCTATGGGGTCTATTCATGAAGCAGTGAAAAGAGTGGAGAAGTGAGCCAGTGGAGAAGTTGCCCATGGCAACCAATCAACTGCTACTTATAATTTTATATAATTCTCTTGATAAATGTTATATCAATGCTGATTGGTTGCCATGGACAGCTTCTCCACTGGCTCGCTTCTCCACTCTTTTCACTGCTTCATGAATAGACCCCTATCTCTCTCCAAACTTTGATAAATCTCCCCATAAATAACTGGTGCAAAATTAGTATATGAAAACTTGCCTGTTTAAGAACGAGAGAATAAGAGAATTCCATTTCTCCTACACTCTAGCCTAGTGAAGATATAACTTAGATTAACTCCTATGTAACTCTAACTATGCTATATAAAATTGATTACATACTTGTATTCATTTAATGCTCTTTTTCCTTTTATCCACAATACCATCGTTGTTTAAAAATACTTTTTTTTTTCTTACCTAAAGTCATTTATGCCTTATTATATTTTAGAGATGAGCGGGTTCGGTTCCCTGAGAACCAAACCCGCCCGAACTTCACCACCCGAGCCCGGATCCGAGTCAGGCTTGTGTTTTCCCACCTGACTCGGAAACCAGAACGAGGCAAAACGTCATCATCCCGCTGTCGGATTCTCGTGGGGTTTGGATTCTATATAAGGAGCCGCGCATCGCCGCCATTTTCACTCCAGCATTGGAGAGTGTAGAGAGAGGACGTGTCTCCATCCTCAGTGTCCTGCATCAGTACAGTGGTAGTGTCTTGTGCTGCATCAGTCCAGTCACGGTGGTTGTGTCCTCTGCTGCCATATGTCCGATGCTGCTGTATAAGTCCAGTCCATTGCAGTGGTGCTGTGTTATCCTGCATCAGTCCAGTGGTGGTGTACCTGTGCTGCTGTATATGTCCAGTGGTACTGCCGTATATGTCCAGTGATACTGCCGTATATGTCCATTGATACTGCTGTATATATGTCCAGTGGTACTGCCGTATAAGTCCAGTGGTTCTGCCGTATAATTCCAGTGATCCTGCTGTATAATTCCAGTGGTACTGGCGTATAAGTCAAGTGTTCGTGCCATATAATTCCAGTGGTACTGGCGTATAAGTCCAGTCCAGTGATACTGCCGTATATGTCTAGTGGTACTGCCGTATAAATCCAGTGTTCCTGCCGTATAATTCCAGTGGTACTGGTGTAAAAATCCAGTGATCCTGCCGTATAATCCCAGTGGTACTGGCGTATAAGTCCAGTCCAGTGATACTGCCGTATATGTCCAGTGGTACTGCCGTATAAGTCCAGTGGTGCTGCTATATATTTCCAGTGATCCTGCCGAATAATTCCAGTGATACTGCCATATAATTCCAGTGATACTGCCGTATAATTCTAGTGATCCTGCCGTATAAATCCAGTGATACTGCTGTATAATTCCAGTGGTACTGCCATATAAATCCAGTCCAGTGATGCTGCGGTATAAGTTCAGTGGTGCTGTCCTGTGCTGTATATTAATTACTCCAAATAAAAGGGTTATTAATATATAATCCAAATAATTTTCACAGGGTTTTCACTGTGAGTTTTAGAGGTACGCTCTCCTGTACCGCATAGTGGGGGTAATTCTGAGTTGATCGCAGCAGCAAGTTTGTTAGCAATTGGGCAAAACCATGTGCACTGCAGGGGAGGCAGATGTAACATTTGCAGAGAGAGTTAGATTTAGGTGGGTTATTTTGTTTCTGTGCAGGGTAAATACTGGCTGCTTTATTTTTACACTGCAATTTAGATTTCAGTTTGAATACACAACACCCAAATCTAACTCTCTCTGCACATGTTATATCTGCCTCCACTGCAGTGCACATGGTATTGCCCAATTGCTAACAAACTTGCTGCTGTGATCAACTTAGATTTACCCCCATTGTTATATAACTCCAGAAAAATAATGGAGAACAAAAATTGGAGTATAAAATAGAGAAAGGTCAAGAACCATTAGCTCCTAGTGCTGAAGCTGCTGCCACTAGTCATGACATAGACAATTAAATGCCATCAAAGTCGTCTGCCAAGGCCGATGCCCAATGTGATAGTAGAGGGCATATAAAATCCAAAAAGCCAAAGTTCAGTAAAAAGACCCAAAAAAAGAAATTTAAATGGTCTGAGGAGAAACGTAAACTTGCCAATATGCCATTTATGACATGGAGTGGCAAGGAACGGCTAAGGCCCTAGCCTATGTTCATGACTAGTGGTTCAGATTCACATGACGATGGAAGCCCTCATCCTCCCGCTAGAAAAATTATAAGAGTTAAGCTGGCAAAAGCACAGCAAAGAACTGTGCATTCTAAGATGGTATCACAAATCCCAGAGCCGGCCTTAGCTATAGGCAGGCTAGGCATTTGCCTAGGGCATCCAAGCATGTCTAGGGGCATCCAAGCATTTCCCTGCAGTATCTCATGCTGGGAGGGACAGTCTGCAAACTAACTGTTACTTTCCAAATGTATTCAATCAGTACTTGTATACACTGCTGTTTACATTTTTCAAATAAAATGCACACTGTCCCTTAAAGTTCTTTAAACTCCATCCGACATGCTTGAATGCCCCTGACTTGTGAGACCTCAGACAGACAGCAGAAGCCCAGTAACTGCAATTCCTGGACCTGTGCATAGGCGTGCGCAGCTAATTTTATTAGGGGGTGCACCACAGGAGGGGCATGTCTAGCACCGCCTTTTGGGCGTGTCTAGCACTATTTTACATTCGCTCAGTAATCAGTGGCTTAACCTAATTTCTCCCTAGTTCCCAATAAGAAAGTAGATATAATACATCCCAGAGAAATAAAATAAAACATAATGGTGCGACCACTGGCCGGTACTGACTGTCCGCTACAGCATAACCCTGAGTTCTAGCTGCGGATGCACCCTATTGCGGCTTACACTTCTCCAACCTATCCCTGACCCAGTGGCGGAACTAGATAGTGGTGGGCCTAGTTACTTATGCCTTTCCCCCCACCCCTTGCACCCCAAGCACCAACACCCTGATTTTGAGTGGGCCACTCTGAAAAGTACGTGAGATCTAGGGGGCCAAACATTTGAGTTTTAATATAACAGAAGTCAAGTTTAAAATGTACACATTACAAGTTTAAAACAGAGCCACATTGGCTTCTTTCTATGCCATCAGACCCCTCATCCGCAGGACACCAGCATTTGTCACATGTCACCATGCTCACCAGCTACTGACTATAGTGCCCCTTACTCACATTTTGCCTCACAGTATGAACCAAAATTTGCAATATTCCACATGGTATGAGACAAAATTCCCATTATGTTACACGGTATAATCCACATTCCCATTATGTCACACAGTATGAACCAAAATTTGCAATATGTCACACAGTATGAACCGAAATTCACATTACACATTACACAAGTACACATTACAAGTTTAAAACAGAGCCACATTGGCTTCTTTCTATGCCATCAGACCCCTCATCCGCAGGACACCAGCATTTGTCACATGTCACCATGCTCACCAGCTACTGACTGTAGTGCCCCTTACTCACATTTTGCCTCACAGTATGAACCAAAATTTGCAATATTCCACATGGTATGAGACAAAATTCCCATTATGTTACACGGTATAATCCACATTCCCATTATGTCACACAGTATGAACCAAAATTTGCAATATGTCACACAGTATGAACCGAAATTCACATTACACCACACAGTATGAGCCGAACATTCACATTACGTCACACAGTATCAGCCACATTCACATTACGCCAAATGGTATGAGCCGAAATTCACATTATGTCACATGGTATTAGCCGAAATTCACATTACGCCACATAGTATGAGCCAAAATTCACAATATGCCACACAGTATGAGCCACATTCACATTATGCCAAACGGTTTGAGACGAAATTCACATTATGTCACACGGTATGAGCTGAAATTCACATTACACCACACAGTATGAGCCGAAAATTCACATTATAATACACAGTGTGAGCCGAAATTCACATCATGCCACACAGCATGAGCCGAAATTCACATTATGATACACAGTATGAGCCGAAATCCACATTATGTCACACGGTATGAGTAGTATCACTCTTATCAAAAAAGAAAAGTAATAAAATCTGTGGGTACACTCATGATAAAAAAGAAAAAAGAAAGGAAGGTTTACATATATATATATACTAGCTGAGCCAAGCATTCAGTAGTTTCCTGAGTGCACATGTTTGGCACAGCTAGTGTGTATATATATATATATATATATATATATATATATATAAATCAATGTCAAGTCCAGCACTCCAAGAGTTAATCTGCTAAATGCTCCGGTGCCCTGCTCATGTAAACTCATGTACTGGAACAAAAATAAGCTGGCACTCTAAGAGACTTCACAAATACGCAGACACAGTTAAGTAGTCAACATTTCAGGGCTTCTGCCCTTTTATCAAAGACTGGGTGGTACACAATGACGTTTCAAATCTCAAAGCCACACCGTCTATTCATTTCTTGACGAGAAAGCCGGGCAATTTCAAGTGTCTTGGGTGTACTTCTTGCAGCAGTCTTGAACCAGGTGCTGTCTTTCATCACCCGCGTTCAGGAAAAGAGTTTAGGATTAAACGACCATATACGTGCACAAGCCGATACGTGATATATTATATCAAATGCCCATGTGGGTTGCTGTATATCGGCAAAACCATTCGTCAATTCAAAGAAAGAATAGCACTGCACCGATCTAGCATTCGGGCAGCTTTGGAAGGACGGGGCTCAGACCAACCAGTAGCCCGTCATTTTAAGGAACTGCAACATAGTATTTTATCAATACGCTATAAAATCATTGACGGGGTACCTGAATCCCCAAGGGGAGGAAATCGAGGGCGCATTCTACTTCAAAAGGAAGCCTGGTGGATCCATACTTTACAGTCCGTCAAGCCCTTTGGACTCAATGAGATATTATCTTATACTAGCTTTCTGTAGTTCCTCTCTATATTAGTTCTTTTATATCAGCTTGTGATTGCATTTCTATAATATCTACTATATAATATTATAAGTAGACAGTGGTCATAGGATATATGTGAGTAAGTGACTGGTACAGTTTCAATTATTTTTATAGATAGGCTGATAGTCCGTTTCCTTATTATGCAGTGCTCAATATTGTATTGACAACATAGCTGATTAATATGTCTCCTGCTATATAGTGTGCTGTATTTATTGTTGGCTACGGCTGAATCACCTTTACATGTGTATATTTCCGTAGCCTGTCCGGGTTTCCATGGTGATGGGACGTCACTAAATGTTACTCCACGCCCCCCTCTGATGCCGGGTCGCCGGCGCGGGTGCGCGCCAATGACGTCATCGGGTCTCTGCGGGCGCCTTGGAAGCAAGTGCACGAGGTGTGGGTAAAGTATAAATGTTTTATTTATTGTATGTTACAGTTGGTCTTGATAAAAGGGCAGAAGCCCTGAAACGTTGACTACTTAACTGTGTCTGCGTATTTGTGAAGTCTCTTAGAGTGAGTGCCAGCTCATTTTTGTTCCAGTATATATATATATATATATATATATATATATATATATATATAAAACATGTAATAAAAAGAGAAAAGGAGGATTACATAATGTACATGGATGTACTGTTTAATAAAAAAAAAATATATATATATATATATATATATATATATTCCCAAAACAGTCCACACTCTGGCCTTATCCACAAATACTGGGGTAACTGCTTACATAAAGCCTTAAAGATCTTTTCATCAGGAAATGCTAAGAAAGCATGTAGGCCACAGAATCCTTTTGTGGTCACGACAATGTTTGACACTGCAGGTCCTGTTGTCCGACGAGCAGTTAAAGATCTCTGGCTGGTGGTTAAAAGTGATCCAGTCCTCTGCAAGCACTTACCTTCTAAACCTCTAATTAGCTTCAGACGGGGGCGAAATTTAAAGGACATTCTTATGCAGCCGGATAGACCATTAAGATCAGAATCTGATTCCTGGCTACCGCTACAGAAGAAGGGGTGTTACCGATGTGTGAATTGCACGACTTGCAGAAGCATGACCTCTGGTGAATATTGCCACCATCCACACACTGCACAGAAGATTAAGATCAGCCAGCGAGTGAGTTGTACCTCTGATTTTATTATCTACACACTTACGTGTCCATGCTCCCTGATGTACGTGGGCAAAACGGTTTGCCCATTCCGTGAGAGGATGGCGAACCACCGTTTATCCATCAGAACAGCATTAAATGAAGGACACTCAGATAAGCCTGTTGCTAGGCATTTCTTCGAGGCAAAACACACTTTGGCTTCACTGAAATGTATGATCATAGATCGGATAGTTCCTCTGAAAAGAGGTGGAGATAGAGCAAAACTACTGCTCCAACGTGAGGCATCATGGATCTATCGACTGGACACTATACGCCCCAGGGGCCTGAATGAGGGCATCCAATACGGTGTCTTTTTGGAATGAATTACATGCTCTTTTAGGCTAATGTTTTTCTTTTGATATATATTTTTTATTTTTTACTTTTTTATTTTTATTTTTCATTTTTTTGCTTTCTGTGCTTCAATAAGTGGACAGTCTGTATCGATACCCATACCATTTGGAATTTTGGTATTATAATTTGCTTGTTTGATTGATTATTTACATTAATTCTAGGAAATAATATAACTTAAGACCATGTGACAGTTTTACATGCTGTTGATCTATTGTGATCTTTCCATTTGGATATATGAGACCACTGTCGTTATCAATTAGTTCTGACAATTGTATTACCTGTTCTGTACCAGCAAATAAGCCTAGGAGGTTTCTCTAACTATGCTTGTTGTTGATATGATGTCATGTCTCCATGGAGACCGGACTACGGAGGGCTGGTAACTGTTACAGGACTGTGGATGACGAGACTGGGCACTTCCGGTCAAGTGTCCGGAACTTGCGTTCCAGACACCGGAAGTAAGGTGCGCAGTGGAACGCACGCCACTCGTGTACCGCTGAGATCAGCGGTTTGCAGTGGACTCATGGTCTAATCGGTAGATATGTTTTTATCTCCATGTTATATTAATTTACATGTTGTCTCTGTATGTGTTGTTTATTTGTTTGTCTTTGGATATGACTACTGGATATACTGTAATTGGTTAATTAGGGGGAGGGTCACTTTAGGGTTTATAAGGGGACCATTTACTAAGCTATATGATCTTGACAAAGGTCCCATTTGGGACGAAACGTTGGTTACACCCCCTGTTTTGATGTCTTGCTGCTAATAAAAATGAGAATTTTATGAAGACTGGTGAGTGCTCCTATTTACTGGATTTATATATATATATATATATATATATATATATATATATATATAATTTCAGTCCACCTGGCTGGCCTGGTCCCCTCTTTTTCCAGCATGTGGTGGGTGGTTACTTGCTGCCTCAGTGACACTGACACCGAAGCCTCAGTGACACTGACACGTAATGTGTCCTTTGGTCCGACGGCAGCTCCTAGTCTACCTGAGTGGCGAGTGGCGCGTGGCGGCAGGGGCAAGGAACACACCAGTGCATTGAGAGCGTGGTCGGGGATGGAGGATGCGCGGTGTGACATCAAAATGTCACATCGCCAGGCATAGTGCGACGTCAATCAGCCCACCTTACTTCCGTGCGGCATAGCGATAGCGTCCGCGGCGGGAACAGGTGCAGTGGGTTGGTAGGCGCAGTGCAGCAATTAGAAGTCAAGGTCTCGGCGGCATCTGTAGCAGTCGTGGCGTATGAGGGGTGCTGGACATTAGGGGGTGCCTGTGCGCACCAGGTACTCCCCGTGCGCACGCCTATGGACCAGTGACATTTTCACTGACTATGTAAGATTATTACTGGATGGCTCCTTATGAAACCACATGTGTATTTGGAAGACTGCTTCACATAAATCTGACATCACCTATACTGCTTGTACACATGGGGGAGGGGAACCCTGCCATCCTGTGTGTGTCCCTTATCCCTGTGCAAACCCCAGGTGTCTGCAGGGACATAACATGGGCAATGTTCTCTCAACACTTTATTTCCTAGTCAGTCCATGCCGTAAAATTCCCCTGCCAGGATGGCATACCCTGTGAGGTTATATCCCTTGTACGGGTGCCCCTTTAATGGGTGTGAGCACAAGCACGCACCCACCCATCTTGCCACCCCCATCTCACAAAACGCAGTCACGGATCCAAGGAGCTGCATGGATGCACACACTGACTGCAAGCACGCCAGCAAGCAAAAGTAAGTTTAAAAAATAAAGCTACTAGCATTACTAATGTGGGACATATGTGTCAGGTGTATCACTGTGCGGAATTTTGTGTATATGGGAATTACTGTGTGCCACTATGCAGGGTTGAACTGGCCCACAGGGTAACCCCCCAGTGGGCCCCACTGCCTAAGTGTTGCTCGGTCAGATGCAAAACTAGTGGAGGTGCTAGGGGGCACCAGCCAAAATTTTGCCTAGGGCATCAAATTGGCTAGGGCCAGCTCTGACAAATCCCCAAGGAAAGTGTGTCGGCGGTTGTGATGCCTGACCTTCCCAACACTGGACTGGAAGCGGTGGCTCCTTCCACCATTTGCACGCCCTCTGCATGTGCTGGAAGGTGCACCCACAGTCCAGTTTCTGATATTCAAATTGAAGTTGTCACTGTTGAAGTACACCAGGATGAGGATATAGATGTTGCTGGCGCTGAGGAGGAAGTTGACGAGGAGGATTCTGATGGTGATGTGGTTTGTTTAAATCAGGTACAAGGGGGAGACACCTGTTGTCCATGGGATGAATAAGCTCATTATGATGCCTGGGCAAAATATCAAAAATGCCACCTCTTCGGTGTGGAATTATTTCTACACAAATCCAGACAACAGGTGTCAAGCTGTGTGTTGACTCTGTCAATCTGTTATTAGTAGGGGTAAGGACGTTAACCACCTAGGAACATCCTCCCTTATATGTCACCTGCAGCGCATTCATCAGAAGTCAGTGTAAAGTTATGAAACTTTGGGTAAGAACATAAGCAGTCCACTGACACCTAAATCCCTTCTTCGTCTTGTACAGAAGCTCCTGGAAGCCACACCACCAACTCCCTCAACGTCAACTTCCTCCTCAGTCAGGAACGTCAGTAGTCCTGCAGGCCATGTCACTGGCAAAACTGAGGAGTCCTCTCCTAACCGGTATTCCTCCAGAGAATCCTTGAGTGGTACACCTACTGCTGCTGTTGCAGCTGGGAGTCGATCGTCATCCGAGAGGGGAAGTCGGAAGACCACTTGTACTACTTCAATTTTGTGAGGAAGATGAAATATGATAGCAGTCATCCTTTTGCAAAATGGATAACTGAGGCCTTGACAGCTATGTTGGTGTTAGATGTGCGTCCAGTATCTGCCATTAGTTAAGTGGGACTTAGAGAATTGTTTGAGGTAGTGTGTCCCCAGTACGAAATCCATCTTGGTTCCACTTCACTAGGCAGGCGATACCAAGAATGTACAGAGACGTCAGAAAAAGTGTCCTCAGTGTCTTAAAAAATTCAGTTGTACCCACTGTCCACTTAACCACGGACATGTGGACAAGTGGAACAGGGCAGACTAAGGACTATATGACTGTGACAGCCCACTGGGTAGATGTATTGACTCCTGCAGCAACAACAGCAGCTGCACCAGTAGCAGCATCTCGCAAACACCAACTCGTTCCTAGGCAGGCTACGCTAGGTATCAATGCTTTCCGTAATAGGCACACCGCTGACAACCTCTTACGGAAACTGAGGGACATCATCGCACAATGGCTTACCCCGATTAGACTCTCCTGGGGATTTGTGATATCGGACAACACCACCAATATTGTGCGTGCATTACATCTGGGCAAATTCCAGCACGTCCCATGTTTTGCACATACAATTAATTTGGTTTTGCTGAATTTTTTGAAAAATGACAGGGGCGTGCAGGAGATGCTGTCGGTGGCCACTTTTCGTCATTCAGCCACCGTGTGCTGAAGACTGGAGCACCATCAAACACTCACTTCCGAACCTGCCCTGCCATCACCTAAAGCAAGAGGTGGTAACGAGGTGGAATTCAACACTCTATATGCTTCAGAGGATGGAGGAGCAGCAAAAGGCTATTCAAGCCTATACATCCACCTACGATATAGGCAAAGGAGGGGGAGTGCACCTGACTCAAGCGCAGTGGAGAATGATTTCCGTCTTGTGCACCTCTTTTTCTTCTTTGCATCATGTGCTGTTTGGGGACTAGTTTTTTAAAGTGCCATTCTGTCTGATACTGCCGTACATCTCCAGGGGGTACTGCGGTATAAGTCCAGTCCATTGGTGTTGTCATGTGCTGCATCAGTCCAGTGGTGGTGACTTGTGCTGCCATAAGTCCATTGGCGCTGTCCTGTGCTGTATATTATTTACTCCAACTAAAGGGGTTATTAACATTTAATCCAAATATTATTTTTACAGGGTTTGCCCTGTGTAGTGTAGGGGTACGCTCGCCTGTGCTGCATATTATTATAATAGCTCCAAATAAAAGGGTTGTTTTTACCCAAATTAATTTTACAGACTTTGTCGTGTGTGTGTGGTTTAGTGGGATGCTCCCCTGTGCCACCAATATTGTGCGTATTACATCTGAGCAAATTCCAGCACGTCCCATGTTGTTTGTGCTGCACACTTGTGTCGCTTAGCTTAGTCATGCAGCTACCTCATTGCACCTCTTTTTCTTCTTTGCATGATGTGCTGTTTGGGGCCTAGTTTTTTTTAAGTGCCATCCTGTCTGCAACTGCTGTGCCACTCCTAGATGGGCCAGGTGTTTGTGCTGCACACTTGTTTTGCTTAGCTTAGTCATACAGCTACCTCATTGCACCTCTTTCTCTTCTTTGCATGAGGTGCTGTTTGGGGCCTAGTTATTTTAAGTGCCATCCTGTCTGCTACTGCAGTGCCACTCCTAGAAGGGCCAGGTGTTTATGCCGCACACTTGTGTCGCTTAGCTTAGTCATACAGCTACCTCATTGCACCTCTTTCTCTTCTTTGCATGATGTGCTGTTTGGGGCCTATTTTTTAAATCCGCCATCCTGTCTGCCACTGCAGTGCCACTCCTAGATGGGCCAGGTGTTTGTGCTGCACACTTGTGTCGCTTAGCTTAGTCATACTGCTACCTCGGTGCAACTTTTTGGCCTAAAAACAATATTGTGAGGTGTGAGGCGTTCAGAATAGACTGGAAATGAGTGGAAATGAATGTTATTGAGGTTAATAATACCATATGGTCAAAATTACCCCCAAATTCTGTGATTTTAGCTGTTTTTATGTTTTTTAAAAAAAATCATCCAGATCCGAAACCAAAACCCGAAAGTGTGGTTTTGGCAAAACCAATCCAGATCCAAAACACGAGGATGGAACCAGAACCAAAACCAAAACACAAAACACGAAGAGTGCCCGCCGCACATCTCTATTATATTTTGGTATGAAGATCTTTCTTTTCTGGGAAGTCGTTTTACAATTTATATGATGGAGCTTTTCAATTAACTACTTTTTAGTCTGCAGATACTGTATTACATTATTTCTCATTCTATGAGGAGAGGAAGGTGCTATATTGATTTATCCTTCATGTGAAAATAACAGCTATTTGAAGACATTATGTGAATTTTGATTCATGATTGAATTTTTACGATCAGCTGAGCACTCAGCACATTGTGGAATTTAGAGTCTCAACACCAGCCTGCTGACTGTATTTTTAAATAAATTTATAAGTCATATGACAAGAGTACAAATGGAGAGTATGGCATGATTTGTGATCTGAAAATTTAGTTTTATGATCAATTAAGTACTTAACACTTTATGAAATTTATTACCTTGAATGTACTTTACAACATGAATCATTACAATTAAACATTAAAGAATAGGGGATTTTGAAAAACCTTTAAACGATGCTATTACAACATTTTATAATCTGTTTTTAGACAAAAGTAGACTAATAATCTGCCTGCCGCAATACTTTCTTGTTCGTTTAAGAAAAACTACCGTATTTCAATAAAATATAACTCTTGGGGAATAACAAAGATACTGAAATTATAGTACGGTAGAAATGTAATAGCCTATACATTTTTTATTTGCCTCCAAATACAGGTTGAGTATCCCTTATCCAAAATGCTTGGGACCAGAGGTATTTTGGATATCGGATTTTTCCGTATTTTGGAATAATTAGATACCATAATGAGATGATATGGTGATGGGACCTAAATCTAAGCACAGAATACGTTTATGTTACATATACACCGTATACACACAGCCTGAAGGTAATTTTAGCCAATATTTTTTATAACTTTGTGCATTAAACAAAGTGTGTGTACATTCACACAATTCATTTATGTTTCATATACACCTTATACACACAGCCTGAAGGTCATTTAATACAATATTATTAATAACTTTGTGTATTAAACAAAGTTTGTGTACATTGAGCCATCAAAAAACAAAGGTTTCACTATCTCACTCTCACTCAAAAAAGTCCGTATTTCGGAATATTCCGTATTTCGGAATATTTGGATATGGGATACTCAACCTGTACTGCAAATCAATAGCGATTTTGCCCTCTTTATCGCAGAAACATTACCCAGTGATTGGGGTGGGGGGCCCTCAAACTGTCAGTGGTTATTTATTTATTTATTATTTATTACCAGCTATTTATATAGCGCACACATATTCCACAGAGAATAATTGGCCATTCACATCAGTCCCTGCCCCACAGCAGTTTACAATCTATATTCCCTACAATGCACACACATTCTCGCTAGGGTTCATTTTGTTGGGAGTCAATTACCCTACCAGTAAATTTTTGGGATTGTGGGAGGAAACCGGAGTACCCATAGGAAACCCACGCAAGTACGGGGAGAATATGCAAACTCCACACAGTTAGGGCCACGGTGGGAATCGAACCCATGACCTTAGTGATATGAGGAAGTATTGCTAACCATTACAGTATCCGTACTGCCCAGTGATGGACAGCGGGTTTAAAATCAATACAGCGGCAGCTGCTTTAGGCAACTGTGCCGTCTGTGCCGTGAGAATTTTTTCAGAAAGAGTAGTCCATCTTCATATTATTATACTATGGGGTCATTCTTTTAGGCCCCCCTACCTATAGATTACAAGCCCAATGCTAAATAGCAATGGGCCCTTCTTGGTAGCTGTAGACAGTGAGTGCCAGGGTAATATTAAGTTATGTGGTGGTCATATTAATAATAATAATTAATCTGGTGTCAGTCATAATTATTCACGAGATATCCCTATGTGGAGTTTGTATATTCTGCCTGTGTTTGAGTGGGTTTCCGCCAGGTACTCGCACAATACAACATACTGGTAGGTTACTCATACCTCCCAACATGACCCTTTCCAGGAGGGACACAATGCTCTGCTCCTGGACTTTTCTCTTCATTTATAACTGCCGGCACCTGTCTCTCCTGGAGAGGGTCATGTTGGGAGGTATGGGTTACTTGGATTCTGAAAAAAACAACAACAACATTGTGTATATGTGTGAGTACTGAACATGTGGTAGGAAATATACATTGTAAGCTCCACTAGGGGAGGGACTAATGTGAATGAACATATATTTTTGCCACAACTCTTGCTGGGATGGTGTGTATGCTGACTGTACAGTTAGGTTTGACATTGACCCAGAATAGAGGCATGGAGTCAGTTTCCTTCACTAGGGACTGCTGCAAGGAGGTTTGTGCTTTGCTGCACCTAATACGCAGGTCACATGGGTCTTATGTATATCTGGTGAGTTCGGAGGCAAGCCATAAGACCAGTCGTCATGAAGTGTACTTGAGTTTTAATTGAAAGAAATTTGCAGCATCAGGTGGGCAATGCGGTACCAGGAGACAGCAGACTCAGTTCTGATGAGTAGCCAATATCAGAACCAAGAAGTCACAAGGAATAGTACCAAAGGAACAAATGAGGAGAATCATCAGACAGAGAGACATTAGAACACAGGTAATTACATTTAGAGCTTTGACAGAGCAGACGCTAAGGTACAGGATGCGAGCCTAATACTCTGGCACATGAGCAGTGCCTAGACACTGCCTTTTATAGAGAGGAGGTTTGATAGGAGGTTTGATATGGTGCTAAGCAAGACGTCATGTTTGGCATGCCTGGCCCATTCAATTTCAAACAGATGGGAGCACACATGCATATTTGAGCCACAACCACCTGCAATCAAAGCTGACTGGGTTGCAACATTATCCTCACCCCACCCCTCACATACACACACATACACACTCTAGGGATGGGCACCTATTACCCCACAAAGGTACATAGGGAATCTTCTTATGGAACTGGTTAAGGGGCATGGATATCCAGAATTTCACCCCACATCTATCCTCAGGGACAAATAACTTCCAGTTAACCAATCACTTAACATATCCTCAGAAGATTCTGGAGTGCAGGATTTGCTGAGCATCATATTCTCGTGGTCAATCAAGATGGCAGAAGAAGGCCACTTGGAAGATTAAAACCAATTTAATGACAGGTTTTAGAAGATAGATGTGGAGACACTAAGGGGTGTATTTACAAAAGTTTGGGTTTTTAGAAGTGGAGATGTTGCCCATAGCAACAACTCAGATTCTAGCTATTATCTTCCAGAAGTAGCTAGATAAACAATAAGGAGAATCTGATTGGTTGCTAAAGGCAACATGTCCATTTCTAAAAACCTGCACTTTAATAAATACAGTATACACCTGCAGATCTGGATTGTTGGTGAAAGTGTCAATCTGAATGCAGCTGGATTGATGTCTTGTAGAATTAGAATGCCCCAAAAAATCTCAGAGCAATTTTTATTGTAGGTACGTACCTTTAAATGTACAGTAGAAAGTCCAACCTGATCTCCCAGCTTTTGCAAAGCAACCCTCCTTTTCTTGCAAGAGAATTACAGTACTTGTAACAAGAGAAGGATTCTCATAGGTGCAGTATCTCTTTTACCTAATTGCAAACCTCAATAAAATACGTCACGAACTGCTTGAAGAGGTAACAACTGATGGGAACATGATTCTTTGTCATAGGGAAAGATCTAAAGAGAGGGAATTGGAATTGTCAGGGATAATATTTGCTTTACAGGAATGGAATCACCTTTAGGGAGGTTGTTCCAAACATCTTGGAGAACTAACCAAAGATCTTCTGTGGATGTACTGTAGGCTTTCTCAAATTCTTCTGTCTCTTCATGTAATCCCAGACAGGCTAGATGATGTTGAGATCAGGGCTCTGTGGGGGCCATATCATGAAGATAGTTCTTAATGACACTGGCTGTATGTTTGGGGATGTTGTCCTGCTGCAGAATAAATTTGAAGCCAACCAGACGCCTCCCTGCTGGTATTTTAAGATGGATAAGTATCTGCCTATATTTCTCAGCATTGAGGACACCATTAATCCTGACCAAGTCCCCAACTCCATTTTCTGAAATGCCGCCCCAGTCTTGCAAGGGACTTCTGCCATGCTTCACTTTTGCCTGCAGACATTCATTATTTTACTGCTCTGCAGCCCTTCGGTGAACAAACTGCCTTCTGTTTCAACCACATATTTCAAATTTTGACTTATCAGGTCAGAGCACCTGCTGCCATTTTTCTGCACTCCAGTTTTTGTGCATAGTTAAGTCTCTTGACCCTTGTTTCGAAGGTATAGCTTTTTGGCCGCAATTCTTCCATGAAGACAACTTCTGGCAAGACTTCTCAGAGCAGTAGATGGGTTTACCTAGTTCCCACTGGTTTCTGTCAGCTTTGAGCTGATGGCACTACTGGGCATCTTTCTATTTTGAAGGGAAGTAAACATGATTTGTCTTTCATATGATGCACAAAGTTTCCTTGGCCGACTACTACATCTACGATCCTCAACATTGCCAGTTTTTTTGTGCTTCTTCAAAAGAGCTTGAACAGCACATCTTGAAATCCCAGTCTGCTTTGAAATCTTTGCCTGGTAGAGACCTTGCTGATGTAGTAGAACTAACTTGTATCTTGTTGCTGTGCTCAGTCTTGCCATGGTGATATGAAACTGTCTTCCACAACCTCATCTTTGTAGCAGAGTTTGGCTGTTTCTCACTCAGTTTAAGCCCCTTACACACCTGTTTCTATTTCAGTTAATGACTATGGTGGTCATTCCGAGTTGAATGCAGCCAGCAACTTTTTGCTGCTGCTGCGATCAACTAGTACACGCCTATGGGGGAGTATATTTTAGCTTAGCAGGGCTGCGATTGCTTGTGCAGCCCTGCTAAGCGAAAAAAAAATTCAAGCAGAAGAAGACCAGCCCTATACCTACTTACCCTGTGCGACTATCTCTGCGATGCTGGAGCCGGCTTTGACGTCAATCATCTGCCCTCCGTTCTCCTGGACACGCCTGCGTTTTCTTCTCCACTCCCCGAAAACGGTCTCCAACTGTCCGGATCTGCCCAGGTACGTCTTCTGTCAATCTTCTTTGCGGTCGACTCTGCGACCGCTTCCATCGTAGGACGCTACGTAACCGGCGACCCCTGTCGCCGGGCAATGTCGCTCACATGCATTGCGGCCGCCGCGCATGCGCATTCCGGACCCGTTCGCACCACAGCGATAAACCGCTGCGTGCGAACGGGTCAGAATGACCCCCTATGTTTCAACCTACATATGAAATTGCTGACCATTATCACCTGTTTGGTATGACAGGTTAATCATACACCTGACTATGGGGGTGATTCAGACCTGATCACTGTGCTGCAAACTTTGCTGTCCTGCGTGCGGATAGTCACCACCTACAGGGGGAGTGTAAATTTGCCATTCAAGTGTGCAATTCCATGTGTACGCAGACCTGTAAAAATCCACTTTGTGCAGTCTCTGCGCAGCCCAGGACTTAGTCCTACAGTGCGATGAGAACAGGCTGATCGGGGCTGGAGCTGACGTCAGACAACATCCCTGAAAACGCCTGCGTTTTTCAGGACACTCCCAGTAAACGGTCAGATACCGCCCACAAATGGCTCCCTCCTGTCAATCACCTTGCGAACGCAATTGGATTGTTTGCACCACCCGCCGCTGACCGGCGATGCCCTTTGTTGTTGTCTGAAGTGCGTGCGCATTGTGGTGCATACACATGTGCAGTGACTACCTCAGTGCCCGCTGTGCAAAAATGCACAGCAGCAATAGGGTCTGAATCACCCCCTGAAATCCTACAAAATCTTTGAATTTGTACAAGTACACCTAGAATAATTGATGCTGTTTTAAAGGCAAATGGTGGTCACACCAAATATTGATTTAATTTAGATTTCTCTTCTGTTCATTCACTTTGCATTTTGTTAATTGATAAAAATGATTGATTAATGCTTATATATTTGAAGCGTTCTTCCTGTATTTTACAGCATTTTTTCCACACTTGCCTAAAACTTTTGCACAGTACTGTAGATATCTTTTTATCATTTGGGATGCTCACACGTTCAACACCCATCTTAATGAATCCCTATAATCTTTACTTTACTTATTCCTTTCACACTTCCCGGATGAACTTCTTGGATCTGACCCTTGAGATTAAGAACAATAAGATTTGTACCGATAATTATTCTAAGGAAGTCGTGACTAACACCTACAGTACCTACTGTACATTACCCCCCTTGAAAAAAGAACTTCCCCGAGGCCCAGATAATCTGCCTCTGCAGAAATTGCTTTGAATCTGAGTCATTTGAAAAACAAGCAAGACAAGTGATGGACACTTTTTATTCATAGGATATCCAAAACCCATTGTCAAAAAGGCACTTGAGGAAGTAAAACTGAAAAATAGGGAGGGACCTTCAAAAAAAATAAATGATAAGATGAATAAAGATGGAACAACAGAGGAGATAACATTCATATCTCTTACAATAGTTACTGTTCAGAAATTAAAAATATTGCGCAAAAAAAAGTACTCTACACTGGGGCTGATTCAGCATCAGCTGCAGTAGTGCGGAAATTGCTATTTGCTGATTTTCGCACTTCTGCGCGTGTGCGCATGGTGGTGCATGCATGCGCGAGGTCTTAAAGAGCCAGTGGGAATTGTGGGTGTCGACGCACCATTTAGGGGGCATGGTCCCGACATCGGAGGTGTGTCCAGACCTTTTGTGGGGAGGTCCACAATGGCTGCGTGATGTCACACGCAGCAGCTGAGACCCAAAAGATGGCTGCCTGCCTCCTGCCTTTGCAGTTAGACTTGGTAGGCAAGAGGCAACTCTAAGCATGTGAGAGCATCCAGAGGCGTTTCTAGAGAGGAGGGGACCCACGTGCAGACTCCGTGTGTGTGCCCCTCCTCTCCTGTAGCCGTCACCGCCACTGCTATCGCTCTCAGCGCCGAGATTCTGGCACAGTGCCAGAGTCTACAGCGCATGCGCAGGACTCTGAAAAATGGCCGCTGTGCCATTTTTTCAGAGTCCTGCGCATGCGCTGCAGACTCTGACACTGTGCCAGAGTCTCTTCCGCTCAGTGCGCTAGCAGCGACGGGTACGGGAGAGGGCCCACACACAGTCGCCAATGGACGCCGGAAAGATGAGTATAGAAGAAATGGGTGTAGTGTGTGTGGTGTGGGCCCCCTCTGGACCCAGGGGCCCTTGTGCACCACACACACTGCACCCATTATAGATACGCCAGAGCATCGCTGTCTTGCGAAGCGTTCGCATGTTTGCAGGGGGAGGGGGGCAGGACCCGGCCTGTGGAGTGGACATGCCCTGTGCTGGGCGTCCGTTGCATGGCATGTTAGAGTAATGGGTTGTAGGTGTGCGATTTTTTGCACATCTACAACCCATGGTGAATTAGGCCTGTATTTTAAAACAAGATAATTTACTGAATAGTTATATATCATTCAAGCCTAGCTTCTCTTAAAACCTTATCAGCCCCTAGCCACTTAAAACCCCCTGACACACAGATGAGTTTCAAAACAGAAGTCATTTGGCTTCAAGTGAAACCAAAGGGATTCTATAGTGTTGCAAAAACAGGTGCATTACCTGTAGACACGCAAGGACATTACCAATTGTTCTGGGACAGGGAGAGAAACTTTATGAAAATAAGAGCTTCATAAATTGCAACTCGACTTTGTTAGCTATGGGAGGAGGGTATCCAATTTGGCACGTTAAAACATTGGGTGCGAAAAACATAAATTTTTCACAATATTTCCTAAATTATTTTTTTACAGGCTATCCAATTAGATCGCCCATAAAAAAATACATTTTATCATGAAAACACATGTTCAGTGAAACCTGTGTGTTTTTGTGGCTGCAGTCCCTTTTTAGCACTAAAATGGAGCTGCCTTTGGGGATATTAGTTCACCTGCATGAGGCAGGTGAAACAAAATTCACATATTAGCTGCAGCAATTTATTAATAATAATCATTGCAATAAAATTTAGCATTTTGAGCGAGGTTCTTCGCATAGTTATGGCCATAAGTAACGGCTTGCCCACCGCAGCAAGCCGTTACTTATGGCCATAACAATGCGAAGAACCTCGCTCAAAATGCTAAATTTTATTACAAGGATTATTATTAATAAATTGGTAGTGTTTGAATTGTTCACCTGCAACCTTGTCTTTGTATGCAATACTACTGAAAGGTCTCCGCAGGGTCGCACCTCTCATTACCGGTGTGCACCCCAAAACTACTCCCCTGTATACCATATTAGCCGCAGCTCATGCCAACTTAAATTACCGCAGGTATTTGGATACCCTCCATATGTTGATCTGTGATTGCAATATTAAATACATAGGCAGAGCTACCAGGACATCGAAAAACACTGTTTCTGGAGCACCGTATAAACATCTTAAACAGATTCCAGACACGTACAGTAGCGTGGACAAACATTTTACTGACCACCATAATGGGGACCTCAAGTGTCTCAGAGTAATAGGATTGGAACATATACCTTTAACTAAACAACGCGGTGATCGCTTTAGGAATTTGTGCATACAAGAGGTATTTTGGAGGTTGAAGATAAAATCTATTTTTCCTAAGGATCTTAATGAGGTAGCGAACCTGAAAGTGGTCATTTGATAAATTTTATATATATATATATATATATATATATACACACACAATGAATTATATCCCCCCACCCCCTTTTTTTTTTAGGTGTGTGTATATACAATATAGTAGGAAGTAGTGAATGATACATTTTTCTACTAATATTCCTTTAGAGATAGACCTGTGAATCATAAGTAGAGTATTAAGTGTGAGATGCTTTACTGAGAAAGGATAAGTAACATATATACAGTATATAAAAATATTCTTCCACATTAATCACCCTAAATACATTATGTAAGTTATATCTTAAAGTACTGTATATGCAGTAAATAGGAACATAAGATTTAGCTTTTCCCTTGCATTATAGTTGTTTATTTCTAAGAAAAATTTTGATCCATGGATAAGGGTACAAAATGATTGACCGATAAGGCCATGTAAATATGTTGGAAAAAATTGTATCTGAAATAGCCGGATTAAGAGACTGAGGTCATTTGATCAATATTCCTGGTGTGAATAATTACAAGCTTTTATATGGGTACTATAAAAGTATAATTGGGATCACCATAGAGACATACTATAGGCAGGAGTAGTTCTATGTGTGAGCAAGCAGGGCAGGTGTCCGGGGCACTATGTCCAGAGAGCCCCACACACCTCACACCGGCTGCAGCAGGCACCTCACTTGACCTCTAGAGTCTGGAGGAGAGCAAAGAGACAGACGCTAGAAGTGGTACCTCAAGTGTCTGACTATATCTTGTGTGAGGGGTGCAGGTGGGAGATGGGATCCCTGGAAATGAGCAGGAAACCCCTGGCAAAAAGCAGGAAACCCCTGTTAACAAGCAGGAAACCCCTGACAATGAGCAGAGGACCCCTGACAACGAGCAGGAAACCCACAGCATGAAACCCCTGACAATGAGAATTAAACCCTTGTCAATGAGCATGAGACTCCTGGCGAAATGAGAATGAGACCCCTGGCAATGAGCACGGAAACCAGAGCATGGAACCCCTGACAATGAGTATGAAACCCATGAAAACTATCACAAAACCCATGGCAACGAACATGAGATGCCTGACAACGAGAATTAGACTTCTGGCAATGAGCATGCAATTTAAAAGTAATTAGAAGTCTTACTGTGGGGCATAAATTGTAAGGGACATTTTTGTGTGTGGGGCATAAAATGGTGTCAGGGGCATAACTGTATGTTGCATAATGTGTAATTAATCATTGCAGGCATTGGTCATGGTTTTTATTGCATAATAATTTTTATTGGTTATTACACTAATCCGACTTTTACTAATCCGACTTTTACTTTTTCTTTGATTTTACAACCCCTGACCTAAGCCATCTATGCCCTTGGGCATCGGCCTTTACAGGTGATGTTGACGGACTTGTATCATCATGACTAGTGGCAGCACCTGCAGCACTAGTATGTGCTTCCTGCTCTCCTTTCAATTGTTCGTCCTCCATATCTATCAACAAACATGAACCAAGTGGGGTACAGCACACACCACACATTGTACAAAAAATTTACCACCTACAGTGTCACAATACCTATACGAGTCGGAGATAATAATCTAACACTGTGGTTTAATTTCACCAACAATGTCGGACAATACATGTATAAGTACGAAATAAAATATATTACTGTGGTACTACCTTCACCCACAGTGTCACACAATACATGTATGAGTCAGAAATAGTAATCTAACTCAGTGGTTTATTTTCACAAACAGTGTTGCACAATACATGTATGAGTAGAAAATAAAATATATTACTGTGATACCACCTTCACCCACAGTGTCGCACAATATGTGTATGAGTACAAAATAAAATATATTACTGTGGTACCACCTTCGCCAACAGTGTTGCACAATATGTGTATGAGTCAGTAATAGTGATCCAACACTGTGGTTTCATTTCACCAACAGTGTCCCATTTTTTAGTGTGTTGGGGGGATACCAGGGGGGGGGGGAAAGCACCCCCCCTCTCTGTCTGCTGTTTGTCTGTGACCCCTCCTGCTTTCTAGTACCTGATGTGTGATTGTCTCCGGGAATGGTAGAGCAACTGCCACTGTTTGCATGTGTGAGAAAGGCTTTGAATAGGAGCAGTATTTGGAAGGCATGCTTTTCCTTTTAGTGCTAATGGTTGATCCTGGGGGTGGCTCCCGGGTAAGTTAGCTCTCTGTCTAGATGCGTTTTAGTAATAGCCTTTATCATGAGGCCTTACTGTAAACAAATCACATGGCCCTATGTAGGCACTACTATTATGTAGTGTTAGGACTGCTGATATCAGAGAAGCCTTGGTGCGGCTCAGCAGCTAAACATGTCTTTGCAAACGCATGTGACCAATTCTCTGAAATTCTTTTACCAGATAGGTTCAGGTATGGTTACAGGTAATTTTTAAGTGTGCTGGAGGGATACCGGAGGGGGGGGAAGTACCCTCCCTCTCTGCCTGCTGTTTGTCTGTGACCTCTCCCCCTTTCTAGCACCTGATGTGTGATTGTCTCCAGGAATGGTAGAGCAACTGCCACTGTTTGTCTACATATACACACACCCTGAGCTCGGCAAGAATGGTGGTAGAAAATTCCTTTGGACAATTAAAAGGATTTGGCACTGTCTTATGAAGCGTAATGATGTAGACACTACTATCATGCCTAACATTGTTGCAGCATGTTGTATTCTGCATAACCTATGTGAATTTCAGAGGGAGGTATTCCTACCAGAGTGGGCAGTGCAGGACTCAGTTGCGTACCCTGCACTTGATTCTGAGTCCTATTTGGGTGACCATTCTGGAAGGGCAGAACAGATGAGGTCTGATATAATGGCCAACCTTCGCTCATTACTCCGTTAGGTTTTATCAGTTTGTATATTCAGTTAATTGTTGTTTCCACAAAAAAATAAACCTGTTTGTTTGACGTTCAGCTACTGTGCCGATTACAAATGTACAACAGCTATACACAATTTTTAAAGGATGTATCAAGCATTTTGGTTTTGAGTAAAAATAAGACAATTCTAAAGATTAACAAAAGGTCAGAGACTTTATAATTTTAATTTGTATAAAACTTTGGTATATATAAGTGAACATTCAAATATTTTCAGTAATAAAAGACAAACCAGTAATAGTGTATGAAATACACTTGCATTAATTTAAAACCAACTTTTTTAAAAACTATAACCATTTAAGATAAATTCCAGTAAACAGGAGACTCTGTAGTTGTCTCCCTTTCAGGAGGTGGTTGGGTGTGTTGAGGTTGGGTATGTCGAGGATGGGTATAGTGAGTTTGGGTTTGTTAAGGTTGGTTATGTCGAGGAGAGGTATATTGGGTTTGCGTTTGTTGAGGTGGGGTATGTTCGTAGTAGGAGGGGCCAGGGTTATACTGGGGATAGGGTTGAGGGTAGTTTGGAGGCGGGTGCAGACTCTATTGCGCATGCGCAAACCTCCGGGAACATTGCGCAGCGGCCATTTCCCCAAAGATTTTTCTAATGCGCATGCTCAAAACTCTGGAAAAATGGCCGCTATGACATCTTTCTGGAGTTTTCAGCAGGCACAATAGAGTTTGTTCCCCCTAGTGTTCAAACTCTATTGCGCTGCCGAAAAGGGATGGCTTTGACGGGGGACTTCAGAGAGGTATGTATTAAGCAAATGGGTGCAGTGTGTGCGGGGTGGGCCCCCCTGGACCTGGGGGCCCGTGTGCCTCGCACCCACTGCACCCATTATAGAAACGCCAATAGTTTAGAGTTTTTAGTTTGTGTTTAGTTTACGTTAGTTGGTAATGTTAGTTATTATGTTTTTTGGATTGTTGCACTTACTGTTTCCACGTAAAGGCTACGTCTGTGGAATTGGGTCTATTTGACTTGTCCCAGCCTGTGTGTCTTCCGGCGCATCAGTGGTTGTAGTTCTGCTGGGTTCATGTCCAATTGGGTCAGGCACAGTGGTTTGCATCGGTTGCGTAGCCTCATCCAATACGAGTGGTGGGGATGGTGGTGGTTGTGGTCATGTCTTTGGGTCTGGTACGCTGCATGTGGATTTAGCAGCACAGGCCTGGCTTGTTTCTAATGCTGCAAGGCTGGAGAATAAGCTAACAGGTTTCGTAAGCGCTGTGTGGCCAAATATGGTGACACACTGCTCGTAATGTTGCCACTCTATATGGGCAGCACCACTCCTATTTTGGTTGTGGTCATGGACCTTATTGAAATTCTTTTTAAGGGCCTTTCATTTATTTATTACCTGCTGTGAATTACGCTGGAAACCAGAGGCTGCAAGCATACCTGTGATGGTTTTATAGGTTATTGCATCCTTTACAGTGCCTGTAATTTGCTTGGCGATTTCAGCCTCCCCTCTAATCCTCAACAACACCCTTACTTCTTCATCACTCCAGGTTGCCATATTGTAAAAGCACTGTAGCACTGTGAATGCAGTATAATAAACGCTCATCCACTGCTTACAGAGTGCTGCCTGTTATTTCTGGGTTCAGGCTGGTGACATCATGCATAGAGACAGCCTATCACCTCCTTTTTAAGATTCCAGTGTTGAATATACTGAGTCTGAGGCTTTCACATTGCCAAATGAACTGGTTCCAAACCATGTAGGATATTTCTTTTCACACTGCAGCTCAAACTGGGTTGACGACTAAAACTCGTCCGGGTTTTTTATGCGATGTGAAAGGGGCAGGGTCGGACTGGCCCACAGCGGAACAGGGGAAACCACCGGTGGGCCCTACTGCCTGTGGGCCCTCCTCCTCCACTAGGGATCAAGTTCCAGACTATACTAGTACACTGGATTTATGCATTATACATATGTTACATTATACTTCACAATAATTAGGTTTATTTTATATTTACCATGGGGCACAGAACATGTAGTGGTTAGCCAAACCTCTGTGGTGGCTGGCCACGCCCCACTGGAACCTGGCTGCACCTTTAAGCATGGGCCCCTACAGCAGCATTCCCCCGGTGGGACCTTCATGCCCCAGTCTGACACTGGAAAGCGACATATGTCAGGTTCATAGACCAATATAAGAGCTTATGGTCCGTCTGACGCTCATTCTGCATTGTTCTAGGCTAAAAAAATCTGTGGAGGTTATGTGTGACTGACGGCATAAGCTGTGATTATCAGATTCCAGGCCCCTGCTTCACTTCTGTACACACTGGTTAGGTTATTTAAAAAGTGTGATGCACATGTGTGCTTAGATTCCTAGAAAGGTACTGTATATGGTTTTACAGAATGATATGGTGATGTATGCTGATGAGCACATGTTACATACTGTAAGCTGACTGAAAAG
Source organism: Pseudophryne corroboree (assembly GCF_028390025.1). Classification (NCBI taxonomy): domain Eukaryota; kingdom Metazoa; phylum Chordata; class Amphibia; order Anura; family Myobatrachidae; genus Pseudophryne; species Pseudophryne corroboree. Next base: position 1,104,676,896 of record NC_086444.1, on the reverse strand, counting down.
AGGTACTTTTTCATAAAGAACAGAGCAGACACACCAGTACACCTATTTTAAAGTAGCAGTGCAAAAATTAGCTTTTGGATTTATGACTCTTCCTCTTGAAACACAGTAAGACTGTAGAGGACAAGTCCCACTTGTCCCACGCAGCAACGGGCAAAACAAAAATAAAGATGACCAGTGGAAATCCCCAGGAGCCATACTATGAAAAATAAAACCCTAGCCTTATGACAGCTGCAACTGAGTGGCATCCATGGCATTTCCCGGTGATCAATTTACTGCGCATGCACATACTTTCCCAATGATTTCTGTGGCACCAACAGACAGGTAAGTATCATCTATGGAAGCATGGTGCACAGTGTGGGCCCTCCATACTCCATACTTGCCTGCTCTCCCGAAACTTGTTGGAGACTTTCGATTATTTCGAGTAGTCCTTCGCAGCCCTGGGAGAATAGGCACATTTCCTGCATTCTGACTGCTTCCTAGTGAAGCAGTCAGAATGGGGAGATGTTACTATATCTCCCTCCAAGCTTTGATAAATCTCCCCCTGCTGTATGAGCTTGTTTTAAATATTCTAGTTTATGATTTTTACATTTAAAGCCATGCTTAGATATAAATTTGTTTTGTCACTTTCCAGATTATGTTTGTCATTTGTTTGATCTGACAATTAATCTTCCAAAAACATTTAAGATTTTCCCTTTCCAAAGTAAAATTCACGACACTGTTTATTGACTTGTTCATTTTGCAGGACAGCAAATTACAGAAATTAATCGTCTTACATGCAGGCTGTAACCTTCACTTCACAAAAAAAAAAAAAAGTTTGAAATGCTACATCCACAATCAAACCTTCAACAGGCAATTCATTTGTATGTGCTAACGCTACTTGTTTGTCATAAATAATTCAGAATTTAAGGGATTCATAATTAATGATGGCTATTAAGCTTCACTAAAAGACAACGGCAAATTATTAATGTCACACAGGAGTTCAGGTCATCATCTTTTGAAAATAATGATATTAATAATGTATTTAAATTTAAATTGTCAGTGTATTGCATGATAGAAATAGGATTTGCCAAACAAACATGATTTGTAAGCACCCTTAGCGAATCTACCTAATTTGTTCAGTGCTACAGTACATTGAGCAGCAGCCGTGCCAGAAAGGTTTATTTATACATTAATAGTGAGGTCTCTTCTTCTCATACAAAGTTAAGTTACAGTAGGTCTTAAAAGTCATGCCAGACACAACTGAAATCACAGAGCCTCATTCTGAATTTGGTGTGAATCCATCTAGATAAGGCAATTTTATCCCTTGGAAAAAAACATGGTGCCCTGGAGGAGGGGGGCGAGGGGGTACAAAAGTAAAATGTGAAGAAGGCAGATTTAGAGCTGGGAGGGTTTACATATTTTCTCACCTTTAAATATCAGTGTTAAGGTGCATACACACTTGCCGAGAGAGTAAACGCTGCTCATTTTCACCCTTCCTGCAATATAATTCAGGTTGAACTCGATGGACTACTAGTCTTTTCTCTTACGTCCTAGAGGATGCTGGGGACTCCAATAGGACCATGGGGTATAGACGGGATCCGCAGGAGCTTGGGCACACAGAAAAGACTTAAACTGGGTGTGAACTGGCTCCTCCCTCTATGCCCCTCATCCAGACCTCAGTTAGACTTTGTGCCCAGGACTGACTGTACACTCACTAGGGGAGCTCTCCTGAGTTTCTCTAGAAAAGACTTTTGTTAGGGTTTTTATTTTCAGGGAGACCTGCTGGCTACAGGCTTCCTGCATCGTGGGACTGAGGGGAGAGAAGCAGACCTACTTCTACTTAGTTAAGGGCTCTGCTTCTCGGCTACTGGACACCATTAGCTCCAGAGGGTTCGATCACTTGGTGCGCCTAGCTGCTTGTTCCCGGAGCCGCACCGTCAATCCCCTCACAGAAGCCAGAAGAAAGTAGTCGAGTGAGTATGAGAAGAACAGAAGACTTCAGGACGGCAGAAGACTTCAGTAACCAGGTACAGCGCAGCGGAAACGCTGCGCTCCATGCTCCCACACACTTTCACCAACGGCACTCTCAGGGTGCAGGGTGCTGGGGGGGGGGGGGCGCTCTGGGCAGCATGTTACTGAGGTTTGGGGACCGGCAGAAGGCTTTTCGGTGCCTCGGCACTGTTTCTCAAACCCCCGCCGGCATCTTTTCATTTTCAAATTTGGCGGGCCAAAGCGCGCCGGGAAGAGGCGGAGCTTCGTCCCGCGGCTCACAGCGCCATCGTCTCCTTCAACACGCGGCTGAAGGAGACGCTGCCCGGGACCTCCACATCTCCTCTCACAAGTAACGGGGAGTTAAACGGGAGGGGGGGGCCACAGTGTGTTGCATTTTTATTAATATTTCAGCAGCGCTGGGTACATATATCTTTTGACGGGATATATGGGCGCTGGGGTGTGAGCTGGCATACTCCCTCTGTGTCCTCTATCTGGGCGTTATTGTGGGCCTGTCACCTAGCTGAGACGTTCTGTGTGTATCTGTGTGTCGGTACTACGTGTTGGCATGTCTGAGGCTGAATGTTATTCACCAGAGGAGGTTATTGGGGGAACGGATGTGGGGCTAGATGTGGGCCTGTCGGCGCAGCCGACACCTGATTTACTTGCATTGTTAAGTACGATAAATACGAATGTAGCTTCTTTATCAAAGAGTCTGAGTCACAGACACAGATGTGGAAAAAGTCCATGGAAGAGGCTTTGTCTCAGGTGCAGACCCCATCCGGGTCGCAAAAGCGGCCATTTACTCAGGTGGTCCATACTGATACCGACACAGACTCTGATTCCGAGGTCGATTTCACTGAGGCTGCTTTATATCCACGATTAGTTAAGAGTATTCAGTACATGATTGTGGCTATAAAAGATGTTTTACACATTTCTGATGAACCTGCGGTACAGGAAACAAGGATTTGCTTGTTCAAGGGAAAAAAACCTGAGGTGAAGTTTCCCCCCTCTCATTAAATGAATACTCTTTGTGAAAAGGCTTGGGAGTCACCGGACAAGAGGTGGCAGATTTCCAAGAGGATTTACATGGCGTATCCTTTCCCCTCTGATGACAGGGAAAAATGGGAGGCGTCTCCAAATGTTGACAAAGCTCTATCTCGTTTATCTAAGAAAGTGGCGCTTCCGTCTCCTGACACGGCAGCTCTCAAAGATCCGGCGGATCGCAAGCTGGAGACGTCTCTGAAGTCCATTTTCGCTAATTCGGGTGCATTGCTCAGAGCTGCTGTGGCGTCGGTATGGGTGAGTAGTGCTATTGCTAAATGGGCTGAGAATTTAGCTAATGATATGGATACCCTTGATAAAGATAATGTTCTTTTGACTCTTGGTTATATCAATGACGCTGCAGATTACCTGAAGGATGCGGCGAGGGATGTTTGTCTCTTGGGATCAAGAGCCAATGCCATGTCAATATCGGCAAGGAGGGCGTTATGGATCCATCAATGGAATGCTGATGCCGACTCCAAGAGAGCTATGGAAGCTTTGCCCTTCAAAGGTACTGTCTTGTTTGGGGATGGCTTGGCTGACCTGGTCTCTACCGCGACTGCGGGTAAGTCCTCTTTTCTTCCTTATGTTTCCACACAACAGAAAAAGGCACCACATCAGCAGATGCAGTCCTTTCGTCACAATAAATACAGGCGTGGAAACGGTTCGTCCTTCCTTGCTTCAAAAGGTAGAGGAAGAGGAAGAAAGCCGCCTGCAGTGTCAGGCGCCCAGGACCAAAAGTCCTCCCCTGCCTCTACCAAGTCCACCGCATGACACTGGGGCTTCCCTGGGGGAGTCCGGACCGGTGGGGGGCCGTCTGCGAATGTTCAGTCAGGTCTGGATTCAATCCGACCTGGATCCTTGGGTCCTAGAGATTGTATCTCAGGGGTACAAGCTGGAGTTTCGGGAGATGCTCCCTCACTGGTTCTTCATTTTGGCCTTACCAGTGGGTCTTCCGGACAGGGAGGTGGTGCTGGCAGCAATACAAAAATTGTGTCTACAAAGGGTCATTTTTCCCGTTCCCTCGTCCCAGCGGGGGGAGGGGTTCTACTCGAGCCTCTTTGTTGTGCCGAAACCGGACGGTTCGGTCAGATCAATTCTGAATCTAAAATCCCTCAATCCATACTTGAAAGCTTTCAAGTTCAAGATGGAATCTCTTCGAGCTGTAATTGCCAGCCTAGAAGAGGGGGATTTTTTGGCGTCAGTCGACATAAAGGATGCCTACTTACACGTCCCGATATATCCTTCGCATCAGGCCTTCCTCAGGTTTGCGATACAGGATTCTCATTACCAATTTCAGACGTTGCCGTTTGCGCTTTCCACGGCCTCGAGAATTTTCACCAAGGTCATGGCAGAAATTATGGTTCTCCTTCGCAAGCAAGGGGTTACAATTATCTCATACTTGGACGATCTCCTGATAAAGGCGAGGTCCAAGGAACGGTTGCTGAGAAGTGTAGATTTGTCGCTGTCGGTTCTGCTCAGCACGGTTGGGTGCTCAATTTGCCAAAATCTCAGTTGATTCCGACCACTCGGCTGCCTTTTCTGGGCATGATTCTGGACACCGAGTTACGGAGAGTATTTCTTCCAGAAGAAAAAGCTCTGGAACTGCAGACAATGGTCGGGGAACTAATGAGGCCGACGAGTGTATCAACCCATCACTGTACTCGGGTTCTGTGGAAAATGGTTGCGGCGTACGAAGCCATTCCGTTTGGCAGGTTTCATGCCCAGGTGTTTCAGTGGGACTTGCTGAGCAAATGGTCCGGGTCTCACCTGCACATGCACTGGAAGATAAGTCTATCTCCCAGAGCCAGAATTTCTCTCCTGTGGTGGCTACAAAGTTCTCACCTCCTAGGGGGACGCCGGTTCGGTATCCAGGATTGGGTACTTCTGACAACAGATGCAAGTCTCCGGGGCTGGGGCGCAGTCACCCAAGGAAGAAACTTCCAGGGAAAATGGTCGCTCCAGGAAGCTTGTCTCCACATAAATGTTCTCGAGTTAAGAGCCATTTACAATGGCCTACTACAAGCAAGAAGCCTTCTTCAGGTTCGACCTGTCCTGGTACAGTCAGACAACATCACAGCGGTGGCACATATAAACAGTCAAGGCAGAACAAGGAGCAGAGCGGCAATGGCGGAGGCCACAGGAATCCTTCGCTGGGCGGAACAACACGTGATCGCCCTGTCAGCAGTCTTCCTACCGGGAGTGGACAACTGGGAAGCAGATTTCCTCAGCAGACACGATCTCCATCCGGGAGAGTGGTCTCTTCACCAAGAGGTATTTGCAGAGGTGACAAAGCGTTGGGGAATTCCGCTGATCGACATGATGGCGTCTCGTCTCAACAAGAAGCTCCCGAGGTATTGTTCCAGGTCAAGGGACCCCCAAGCCAGTGAAGTGGACGCCCTGGTGTCTCCGTGGGTGTTCCAGTCGGTGTATGTGTTCCCTCCACTTCCTCTCATTCCAAAGGTACTGGGGATCATTCAACGAGCAAGTGTTTAGGCGATTTTCGTCGTTCCAGATTGACCAAGAAGGGCCTGGTACCCGGATCTTCAGGAATTACTGGTGGAAGATCCATGGCCGCTTCCTCTAAGAGAGGACCTGTTGTTGCAGGGTCCATGTGTGTTTCCAGACTTACCGCAGCTACGTTTGACGGCATGGAAGTTGAGCGCCAGATCTTAGCTCGTAAGGGTATTCCCGGGGAGGTCATTCCCACTCTCATTAAGGCTAGGAAGGAGGTTGCGGCGAAACATTATCACCGTATTTGGACAAAGTATGTTTCCTGGTGTGAGACTAAAATGGCTCCTGCGGAGGAATTTCACTTGGGTCGTTTTCTCCACTTTTTGCAGGCAGGTGTAGATGCAGGCCTGAAATTAGGCTCCATCAAAGTACAGATTTCGGCTTTGTCTGTTTTCTTTCAAAAAGAATTAGCTGTCCTCCCAGAGGTTCAGACTTTTGTAAAAGGAGTAATGCATATCAAACCTCCGTTTGTGCCTCCTGTGGCACCATGGGATCTTGAGGTGGTCTTACAGTTTCTCATGTCTTCCTGGTTTGAACCTTTGCGTAAGGTTGAGTTGAAATTTCTCACGTGGAAGGTAGTCATGCTGTTGGCGCTGGCGTCTGCCAGGCGCGTGTCAGAGTTTGCGGCTTTATCTCATAAGAGCCCGTACTTGATTTTTCATTCAGATAGGGCGGAATTGAGGACTCGTCAACAATTTCTGCCGAAGGTGGTTTCTTCGTTTCACATTACCCAACCTATTGTGGTGCCGGTGGCTACGGATGCTGTGGCAGTTCCAAAGTCTCTTGATGTTGTGAGAGCTTTGAAAATCTACATCGCCAGAACCGCTGTTGCCAGGAAAACTGAGGCGCTGTTTGTCCTGTATGCTTCCAACAAGATTGGTCATCCTGCTTCGAAACAGACTATTGCACGCTGGATTTATAGTATGATTCAGCAAGCTCATTCTTCGGCTGGGCTACCGGTGCCGAAGTCAGTAAAAGCCCATTCTACCAGTAAAGTGGGCTCCTCATGGGCGGCTGCCCGAGGCGTCTCGGCTTTACAGCTTTGCCGAGCTGCTACCTGGTCGGGTTCAAACACTTTTGCTAAATTCTATAAGTCTGATACCCTGGCTGATGAGGACCTTGCGTTTGCTCAGTCGGTGCTGCAGAGTCGTCCGCACTCTCCCGCCCGGTCTGGAACTTTGGTATAAACCCCATGGTCCTTTTGGAATCCCCAGCATCCTCTAGGATGTAAGAGAAAATAGGATTTTAGTACCTACCGGTAAATCTTTTTCTCCTAGTCCGTAGAGGATGCTGGGCGCCCATCCCAGTGCGGACTGTTACTTGCAGTTTATTCTTGTTGGTTAAATTAGTTTATACACGGGTTGTGTATTTATTGTTTTCAGCTTGTTTCTGTTGTTAATTCATACTGTTATCTGGATTACTATTATTCCGGTTGTACGGTATGTTTGTGGTGTGGGCTGGTATGTTTGTAGCCCTTAGTTTAAACAAAAATCCTTTCCTCGAAATGTCCGTCTCTCCTGGGCACAGTTCCTATAACTGAGGTCTGGAGGAGGGGCATAGAGGGAGGAGCCAGTTCACACCTGGGCCAATATTTACTAAAAATCGAGTTTGTCCGATTTTTTCTAAGTCCCAATCCGGGAATTCCCTAAGCACAAATCTCGGCAGTGTTTGGACTATTCATAATGGTTTGAATGACAACGTTCACAAATACGAATGAATAGACCATCGGTCAAACGCGGCTGTTATTACATAGAATTCGGGAATTCACTATTCACTATTCATTCGTATTTGGGTGTTAGTCTCTGAGTGCTCAAATGCGGTCGTATTTTTTTGCGATTCGTTAAAAAAAGCGGCAAAAAAATAGACCTGCTTTTTTCAGTCGTGTTTACATGTGTTGCAAATAAAAAATCACTCACACCTGAATTAGGATGCCTATAAAAGGATGTTAGGCCCATTTCAATACACCTACACTCAGAAATGGCAGCAGGACTGTGGGCCAGTGATCTTTTGTGTGCTGTGGGATTCCTCAGACTCAGACATCAGCCTGTAAGTAACCAGGGCCAAGAAACTGAACATGGTCAGCAGGTTGTACAGGTTCCGCGGAGGCTGCGCGGGCCTCGTTTTTTTAGTGGGCGTTTAAACTTGAACGCATTGTCCGATGATAAGGTCATACAGATGTTCCGTCTAAATCGTAACAACATTTTCCGTCTGTATGACCTTGTCAAACTGGGCCTAGACCCTGAGACTGCACGCTCTCGCTCTGTCTCAGGCCTGCACAAACTCCTGGCTGTGTTGCACTTTCTGGCTATTGGCAACTTTCAGGCTATGTCTGGGGATGTCATAGGAATCTCACAGCCCTCATTTTCCAGAATCTTAACACAGGTGATGTATACCTAACTACCTCTTCTGTTTTGTGTTTGTTTTCATTTCTCGGTGGCCAGTTCTGTCCTAAAATCTCATGTTTATTGTTCTTTATAATATACACACAGGTGTTGGCTGTTTTGCAGCCCCAAATCGAGGCCTCAATCTGCTTCCCTACCCAGGAGTCTCAGTGGCATGCCGTCAGGGTAGATTTCTATAAGCTGGCTGGCATGCCTAATGTGCTTGGAGCCATAGATTGCACACACATACAGCTGAGACCACCTAGGGGCAGGCAGCACATATATACTAACCGCCATTTCGAACACTCCACAAATGTGCAAGTGGTTTGTGATGCAAATCTCAAAATAATGAGTGTTTTTGCTGGTTACCCTGGGGGCTGCCATGACTCCTTCATCCTCAGTCAGTCATCCCTCTTTGATAAGTTTGAGGATGGACAAATGCCAGATGGATGGCTGCTGGGTATGTAATTTGATATGTGTAGGCCTGCGTAAACTTTGTCCAAATACAGGTGCAGATGTATTAACCTGTAGAAGGCATAAGGAAGTGAGAAACCAGTGATCTGTGCAAGGTGATAAAGGCACCAGAAAAATCAGCTCCAATATGTAAATGAACATTTAGGAACAGATTGTCTGCTGCCTTTATTACCTTGCACATATCACTGGTTTTTTACTTCCTTATGCCTTCTACAGGTTAATACATCTGCCCCACAGTGTGTTACTTATGTGTTGCTGTATCTTAACATGAATCATGTTACTATATCTGTCTTTTAGGTGATGGAGGATATGGCTGTTTCACTTGGCTTCTAACTCCATTGTCCCGATCTGATACCCCTGCTGAACACAATTACAATCATGCACATAAGTCCACGCGGAATGTGATAGAAAGATGTTTTGGTGTGCTGAAATCTAGGTTTCGGTGTCTGGATAAGTCTGGTGGCCTTTTGTTGTATAGTCCCTCCAAGGTGACTCAAATTGTGTTCTGCTGCTGCTTTCTTCATAACATTTGTTTGCAACAACATCTGCCACATGTTGAGGAGGAGGAGGAGGAGGAAGAAAGCAGCCAGCAAGCAGAGGAATTAGAGACATCTGGTGATACTTGGAGTACAGATGTAGGGAGGCAGGTTAGGCAAGAGATCATCAATCGCTATTTCTAAGGTAAGCTTGGTTTGCTTATTTCATTTGTTGTGTAATCATAAATAGATGTTTTGCCTTTTTTTCCCCAAAACCATTACTCAGAATGTGTCTGTCTCCGTGACACATACAAACATACCCTCGCTTTATGAAAAAACAAATGTCGCATGTGTATTGTGTGTATTTTTATTCTCAAAACAACAGATTATGAGTGGCATGCATTAAGTCTGGATAAGTGATCGTAAACTTGCAGTGCTAATTTCTTACAAGCCCACATAATCCATTTAGTATTTCACTTTATCATTGTGTGTAACGTCCTAATGCACAGGTTCACAAACTCGGCCCTCAGGACCACACACAGTGCATGTTTTTCACGTAACCCAGTAGAAGCACAGGTGTATGAATTACTCACAGACATATGTTAAAAGGTTCACAGGTGGAGCTAATTATGTCACTTGTGATTCTGTGAGGAGACCTGCAAAACATGCACTGTGTGGGTTCCTGAGGGCCGAGTTTGAGAACCTGTGTTCCCAAAAAACACTCCTTAACATATAATATGTTAGCCTTGAGGAATACATGTGTCCCTATGTGTGATGCACCATCATATTTAAGACACACAAACTTACTGTAATCAGGAATAATTTATTTCCTAATGTTTGATGCTGTAAACTTGATGATGTGTAAGTAAACACACAGTTTGCCACACATATACATTATTATACACATTCTTTGATTTTTGATGTAAAAGTACATATTTGTTTCAGCATCATGTGTAAAAACATTCTTACTAATTTTTAACACACACAAACATGTCCCAACAATACTGACATTCATTTTGTCAATGTTTTTAAAACAAAACAAAGCCAACATATTACAAGCTTTTTACGCAACTCAATTGTGTTCTTCTTGTAATGTTGTATAGAGAAGAAAGCTAAAATATGTATCAATAACATTGTAATTTGGATTGTCTGCAGGAAAAGAGAATGATTGGAATCTAGAAAGAGTAATGATTAGAAAAAAATCAAGTGGTCAGTTTACTTCCTGCTAAAGACATTCTGCCTGGCTGCCAATTATTGTGTCTGCAGGAAAAGAGAATGATTGGAATCTAGAAAGAGTAATGATTAGAAAAAAATCAAGTGGTCAGTTTACTTCCTGCTAACATGTATGTGTGGCTCCATCAACATTTCCCTCCTTCAATACCAAAAAAAATGTTAAAGAATAAATGTGCGTACACATTTTTTGTTTTTGTTTGTAGCACTTATAATTAATGATGTTGAAAAAAATGTCAAGTAGCTAAGTGTTATATATTTTTCGCCAAAAATACACTTACTAACTATTTTGAGTTACTTATCACAAATGTCTAACTTGTATTTTTTTTCACGTTTTTTTTGGTGGCTGCTTGTCCTGCCCTTTGCCTTTAGCACTGTCATGTTGTCGTGCTCTGGTGGAGCATCTTGGTGGTGATGAGACTGGCGTGATATTTGGAGTAGTCGTACCAGAACTGCTACTTGTTTGCGGTTGGTGCATGCATCTGAGTGTTTCATTCAGGTTAGTGAGGGTGGCATTGAGTTCACGTGTAGCAGCATTTTGATTGTCTACTATTCGGAATAAACTTTCATTAATCTTTTGATTGTTTTGAAAAATGCTCATATAACTTTGCTGTTGTCTGTGCTGTTCTTCCATTATGCGCTGTAAGTTGCCCATGCCCTGTATAATGTCTGTACGCATGAGTTCCATGGTATAGCCTATTCTGGTTGTTTGTTCATTTTGTCTACTCAGATTTCTTGATATTCTTCTGAGGTGAGATGGTAGGCTTGCAAACATTTGTGTCTGCTTAAGCAGGCAATCTTCATTAGTGGCCTGCTGTCTAGCCCAAATGGTCCAAAACACCTGATCAGGGCCTTGTGTTCCTGGTGTTGTTGGGCTGTGTTGTGGTAGTGGTGTGCTTTGCTGTGGTGGTGTACTCACAGGTGCTGGGGGGCTCATTCCTTGCATTAATGGCTGCATTTCTAAGATGTTTGTCTCCTCCATGTCACTGTGTTGCTGTTGTTGCGGAGGGATGCTGTTCCCAGGACTAGAAGCTGAAATGTTAAACAAATCTCCGTTAGCTATCCATATGTTTGAGAAATGTAAACAAATAACTACACATGGAACACATGTGATTCACTGTTGCTTACAACTATTCTGCCTAGCAACATCATCACTCACAGCTTAAATACATACATATGCCTGTTTGTGGCAAATGTGTCTAGTTACTTAATTGTGAAAGCAAACACTTTAGTTTTATTGTAGCTCACACATACTCCACCATAAAAACACATTGGAATACATAATGTGTTACCTTATAGCTTTGTTCAAACAAACATAGTAATGTTTTTATTTGCATTTTGCAATGTTATCTCAAACACACATGTGAAATGTGGAAAAACAACCTTACTTTTTGCAATAAAACCAACATGCTTTTTTGTTGCAGCATCTTACACACAATGTCATACTGTATGGCTCAAGTGGACTTACAAATCTTTACTGGATGTGGACAAGGACATTTAGCTTGGATTACATTTCAGCTTTTACTTACTGCGGTAAGTATTTACGTTTTTGATGTGTTTTGACTTAATGCGGTTATGACATTTTTTGATTACGTTCTGAAATTTTTCACATTTTTTTCAGTTTGATACTCACAATCAAGATGAGGGGAGTGTGGATGAGGTCTTGGAGGTGTGTCCAAAATTTGGAGTGGGGGGACAGAACATACGGATGATAATCTTCGTGGCGGGGTAGCCTGCTGTGTTTGGGCCAGGACATACGACCTTGCTTTCTTTTCGGCCACAGGTTTTTTGTGGTGATGTCTTTCAGAAGTGCCACTTCTGCTGCTCCATACTTCTTTTGATGGACCTTTTAATGAAAGTGCAATTTTGTTATGGCCATTCCTTTACAAGCATACCCTATACTACAATGGACACTTTACCTGCTTCCGCAGCGTCATCATCATCAGATGTGATAGGAGTTACTGGCCGACGAGTAGTACTGCTTTTTTCTAACACTGTATAAAAGTAAAAAAAAATGTTTTTATCATGCTATTGTGTATACATCCACCCATTATGCTTATAAACATTTATTTTTGAAGAAATGCTTGGTTTTTATTTATAAAAAACATAAGGACCGGAAAAACAAAAATAAAAAACAAAAAACTAAAAACATTGACCAAAACACATATGCACTATGGCAACATCAACACAGGAAAACATGTACAGGACACTGACATAGGCCACAAGGTAAAGGAAAAAAAAGAAAAAAATAAACACACACAGCTTCATTTTGTATTGAAAGGATAAATATTACAGATGCAATATATAAATTGCTCTGTGATGTGGCACTCCAAAGACACATTACCACTATATGAGCCAAAACAAAATGTAGCTATTTTTTACAAAAATTACACTGCAGTGTGGTGTCACGGTACAAATACAAACAAACAAAAAAAATGTTAGGGGGTGTGGCTTGAGGCCTGACTGGGAGGTAGTGCACTCAGAGAGCTCCTGCTGGATTAAAATCAAATAACCCCTAAAAATAGCTTTTACCCCACCTGCCTCTCCCCCACACCACCCCACAATTGCCCCTGTGGACTCGGGCACTTAGGGAGTGAGCTGCAGAGCCGGAGCACGGGCTTGCCCAGTGCTTGCGGGTTGTGGCCTTCCCAGTGAGGTGAAGCCGGGGCCTAAATTTGCTACCATCCCCGCCCGGAATCACCCGCCGCCCGGCCGCCAAAGCGCTGCTCCCCGGCCTTCCCTGCTTCCACACCGAATACCCCTTACCTAGGAGGCCTTAACAAAACTGCAAAGACACAGATAAGTGTCCCTGAACGAGCGGGGCCGGAGCCGAAAGACCTCGAGGAGCTCCGGTGGCGGCGGCCATATTGGATGTGGCGCCTGACGGAACTCAGGCGCTACACCACTGCACAACACCTGCGGAGGTGGACGGGGGGGGGGGGGGCGAGCGGAGGTTGCTGAGAGGCCTGGGGACACCCAATATTAAATAAACGCCTGGGGGCAAAGCAAGGAAAATTCATAAAAGGGCACTCCACTCACTTTTGACGGCGGCCATCTTGGAGGTGGCAGAACAGGCCCATCTTATCTTATATGCCCTATGCTGCCCCTACAGGAGCTGTGTGGAAATGATCTTTCTATTTTAACAGGGAATTAAATTAAAACCTCACCTCCGCAGCTGCTGTTTCATATCTCCTACACTACGTCCCATACAACCACGGAAAAGTGTATGGTGAATCAGGACGCTCTCCCGTGAACTCCTCTCACTGCTTTCACAGATTAATAGGACCTAAGTCCTATAAATGATGTAATTTCACGAATGCCTGACTTCCCCCCTACCCGGACCAACTGTTGAATACGTAACATCCAGGTGGACCATCCTTGTTATCACTCCTTAAAAGGACGTTCTCCGTTCACCAGATATTATGAGCAGAGCGAACACCAGAGCAAAAAAATCAGGAGCTACACAAGATATCTCACAACACTTCTCACGCCGGGAAAAACCGTCAGAAGCTTCATCTCCATCCTCACTGATGCCTACACCCACCATGGACCAGACGGACGCACCCTCAACTAAGGCGGACATTCAATCCCTCCAAAACATGATACTAGACCTTAAGAATTCATTTACGACAGCTCTCCAGACAGCGATTGGAGAATTAAAATTGATATGGCGACACTAGACTCTCGCACTACCGCACTGGAAGCACGGGTGGATCACCAACAAAATTTTCACAAACAAATAGGTGAAGACATGAGTTACCTATCCAGCGAACTGGAACTTCTTAAGGATAAAGTCGAGGATAGTGAAAATCGCGAAAGACGGAACAATTTGCGTATCCGCAATGTCCCTGAATCTATCACAGCCTCCGACCTGGAACCAAACCTCCAACGCTTGTTTATACACCTGGTCCCGTCGCTTTCAAATTCTGCCATCTCGATAGAAAGAGCTCATCGCGCCCTGAGACCTAAACCGAAAGACTCGGAACCTTCCCGCGATGTTATCCTCCGATTTCTGTCCTTCAGGATTAAGAATAGTATCACGCTGGCGTGCAGAAATTCAACCTCAATCTTATTCGAAGACTCCCGGCTTCAGATTTATCAAGACCTGTCACCGGTGACCATTGCTAAACGACGCGATTTACGCGCTGTTACTTCCACATTACGTGACAATGGATATAAATATCGCTGGGGATTCCCTTTCCGCCTCATTGTGGAGATTGATGGCAAAATTCCCACCATCCGCTCTCCTGATGACGGAGACAAATTGCTTCGAAAGTTGCAGCTATCTCCAGCTGCTACCTCATAGACATGAAGTTCCTTTCGTTTAATTTCAATGTTTTAGTAACGTTTAATATACTCGATGTTATTCTCATTCTTGCTCAAATGCTATGTAAGCTTTGTTGTAGGTCCCGCTCCACACGCTAATGTCCATTTATTTTCTTTTTAGAAGATTCTTGTTGGCGGACATTTATACCTCATGTAATGTTATGTTGCTATCTCGCTGGGCTGGTCGGCGGCTTGGAGACATTGCCATATAGAGAGAATATTGGATTTAATCCTTTCCCGATATCGTGTGGGGTGTCTCGGGCCGACGGCCTGGCCGGCGATCTTACCACTTGTTCTATTGTTATCACTAATTTGATACTATTTGTTATATGATCAGTCATGTTATAGTGCTCTATATTAGGGAATATCCCGTCCCTGAGGTATAAAGAGAACTTAGTTTGCTACAAGACGGTCCGCCCATTCTGTATATTAGTGGTTTCGGGTGGGGGGCGTCAGTGCTCTATCTTGATACCTCCTCCCCCGAATTTTAGGGATTAAAGTTATTAACAAGCGTAGAGGGTCAACACCCTCGTCTGTTATATTGCATTTGTATCCCACCAGTGGGCTCTCATCTTTCTTTTCTTTGAGAGCTCAAACTTGGCAGCCGAGTATCCTGCCTGCTGGATACTACGTCTGCTTTATTCTTTTTTGTTTCTCTTTCTTCTGTCCCCCTCCTCTCTCTTAGACCCCGATTGCAGTACGCATAGTCCGGGTCCCTAGGGATTTCCAGCGAATTACTCCCTCTTCAGTTTCAAACATGCCGCTAAAATGCCTGTCCATTAATGTTAAAGGGCTGAACACTCCCCAGAAATGCTCTCATCTCCACAGATCTCTCAAAGCATTAAAAGGTGACGTGATTTTCTTACAGGAGACACACTTGAAATCGGATTCCCATCCCTCCCTGACATCTAAACAATTTCCTATGGCCTGGTATTCTAATCATACAGCAAAAAAACATGGGGTGGCTATCTTAATAAGGGGGTCCATTCCTTTCCAACTCATAGACTGTAAACACGACAATGAAGGTCGGTATGTAATGGTGAGGGGAAAAATCAGACACGAGGAGGTTACCTTGGCTAATTTGTACTCTCCAAACACTGCCCAATCCAAATTATTTCGCAAGTTTTTCTATGACCTCTACTCATATAGACGAGGCAAAGTACTTGTTGGTGGAGATTTCAATATGGCTCTCACGGGCATGGACAGGTCTGGACCCTTACGTAGTAGTCAAACCCCGAATTCCTCCGCATTACACAGGGGCATGGCCGAGGCTGGTTTGTTCGACGTCTGGCGATTTCTTAACCCGACCACCAGGGACTATACTTTCTACTCCAATCCGCACGATGTGTACTCCCGTATTGATTTGTTCTTGAGCTGTGCACCTCTCTCCCGCACCGCTCGCTTTTCTTCGATAGTCCCACTTACCTGGACTGACCATGCGGCTTTAAACGCGACATTTGACATTTTTGACATACCGGACGGCAGACCGACATGGAGACTAAACGAGACGCTATTGAAGATCCCTAAGTTTCAGGACTTGATTAAAACGGAACTTAAAGAATATTTTACGACTAATGTAGAGGGTGACTGCAGTATAGCCACTATATGGGAAGCCCATAAGGCGGTCATCAGGGGATCCATTATCCAATTTGCATCCCGCCGTAAGAGAAACCGAGAAAACCAAATCGCCCTATTAACCGATAAGATTGCAACGTTGGACCAGGAACATAAACGCACATTTTCTAAAAAAAACTCTAGCCGAACTTTCTAAAGCAAGCGATGACCTACAATCTCTCTTGGCAGAGAATATTGAGCGCTCGCTTCGGTGGGCTAACCAATCGTTTTACGATAAAAGTAACAAGGCACATACTTTATTAGCTAACCAACTACGCGCCAAAAAGGCTAACCAATGCATCCATACTATCAGACAACCTTCAGACCCCCCGTCCGACCCCCTAGCACAAGCCGACCAGACACAACAGTATTTAGATTCATGCGCTCTTCCTCGTATAGACGAAGCAACTAACTCAACTCTGAATGCTGATATTTCTGTTGAGGAAGTTGAAGCGGCACTGAAAACCCAGAAACCCTCCAAAGCACCTGGCCCGGATGGCTATCCGATGGTGTATTACAAGACCTTCGCCCCTCAACTCGTCCCTCATATGGTCTCCCTATTTAATAAAATATTACGAGGCGCGCCCTTTCATACCGACTCTACGACATCCCGCATTATTGTAATTCCGAAGCCCGGAAAAGATCCCTTGCATTGCACAAATTACAGAGCCATATCTTTGATAAACACCGACCTCAAACTTTTTGCCAAAATATTAGCAACCCGTCTGAATGCTGTGTTGCCATCATTAATAGACCCTGACCAAGTGGGATTTATCCCTGGCCGTCAGGCCTCGGATAACACCAGACGCACCATTAATCTGATTCACCAAATAAACTTGACAAAAACACCAGCGATTGCCTTGGCACTAGACGCCGAAAAAGCATTTGATCACATTTCCTGGCCTTTTTTGTTTTCTACCTTATCAAAGTTTGGCCTCCACGGACATTTCACCACTGCAATAGAGGCCCTCTATTCCAACCCTACATCTATGGTCCTGACCAATGGACTGAGTTTACCTCGATTTAGTTTGAAGAATGGCACTCGTCAGGGCTGCCCTCTCCCCTACTTTTTGCTCTATGCATCGAACCTCTCGCGGCCCGTATTAGACTTAATGCAGACGTCGGGGGGATTACAGTGGGGCAGAAATCATACAAAATATCATTATTTGCAGACGACGTGCTCCTGACATTGTCCAACCCTTTGATTTCTCTTCCTAATCTACAAAAAGAATTACTCCTATATGGAACCCTCTCTGGTTATAAAATAAATCACACCAAATCTGAGGCCCTCGCATTTAATATCCCATCCCAAACCCATTTGATTCTAACTTCATCTTTCCCTTTTCTTTGGAGACCTTCGGCTATCAAATACCTCGGCATATTCATTACTAAATCCTATACCAACCTATACCAGGCTAATTATGTCCCTATGATTAAAACTCTCGCCCAAGACCTGGACAAATGGGACAGATTATTAATTTCATGGATTGGACGAATCAATGCCCTGAAAATGAATCTCCTTCCCCGTATTCTTTACCTATTTCAGACCATTCCGATAATGGTGCCCCGAGTGACTCTGGCTTCATTGCAATCATTGTGCAACAAATTTATCTGGGCTCACCGTAAATCTCGATTAAGACGAACTCTGTTGACTAAAAGTGCTACTTCAGGCGGATTGGGGTACCCTAACCTTCAGGCTTATTTCAATGCCTGTCACCTTAATCACATGGTGTCTTGGCATTCCCCACAAGGGAACAGAAAATGGGTCGATATTGAGAACTCAATATATCAGGGCGTCCCCCTCGACTCTCTTCTATGGCTCCCCAGGTCCTGCAGACCAGCCTCGGCCTATTCAATCCCTACGATTAAATTCACCCTGGGACTGTGGGACAAACTCCGCAGTACCTACAATCTATCCTCACACCCCTCACCCTTAACACCTATCTGGGGACACCCTGCCTTCCCCCCTGGCTGCGAGCGAAAAATAGCGGCCCCATGGCAATCTCAGGGCATCACGAGATTCATCCATGTTAAAGGCAACTCAGCACCGACATCGTTTGGAGATTTTCAGGAGCACCTTGGTGTGCCATCCTCGTGTCATTACCATTACCATTACATTCAAATTCTCAGCTTTCTCAAATCTCAGCTTAAAAATACACCTTTGAAACCACCCACCTCCTTTGAACATATTTGTTTGCTTTCAATTGGCAAAAAGGGGAACATCTCAACAATATACAACTCTATCCTGACCCCAGACCCCCCTGACTGCGAACCCCATGAACTAGCCTGGGAATCAGATCTCTCCCATCCGTTGGAAGATGATCTATGGGAAGAAATCAGAATGCACATAGCTAAAGCGTCTATTAGTGTGGCACTCAGGGAAACGTGCTATAAGGTCTACACCAGGTGGTACTTGGTTCCCTCCAGACTACATTCCATCTACCCCACGACATCAAATATGTGCTGGAGACTCTGTGGAGGGGAGGGCACCTTTTACCACATATGGTGGACATGCCCCTCGATTCGGCCATTTTGGAAAATGGTAGGAGCACTTGTTGCTCAAACATGCGGACATAATTTAGACCTCTCCCCTGAAACTGCTCTACTTCAAGCCCCCATACCAATGTTACCCAAAACCCAGGACAAGCTTGCCATGCTACTTTGAATGGCGGCAAAATCTCTGATAGCTAAATGCTGGAAAGACCATCAACCTCCCTCCAAGGCATTACTGATGTCCAAGATTAATTATATAGCCAGTATGGAATATATTACAAGCCTAAAAAATAACACGGTGGCCCAGTTCCACAACATCTGGTCTGCTTGGTACCTCGCTCGGTCTTTATTGATGCCCGGACTATGTTGATGCTGCTAATACTGCTAATTCTGCTAATACCTCTATCACCTATGTTGTCTCCCCCTCTCCTATTGATACGGGGAACTGTTCCCACCCTCTGGCCTCCCTATAGGTAATTTACCCAATGATTTCCCTCAATTAAGCTATATACTCTAGCGTCCTTTCTCCCTGCCCTTTCTTTTTCTCTTTTACTTTTACTCTTCACAGGTTTACTCTCAGTTTTAGTATAAAATTTATACTATATCTATAAAATAAAACGAGACAGGTCAAGTACGCACTTAGAAATTAGCAGGGAGCATATTATTAATAATATCTGTTGGTCTATGATTTCATAGAATTGTTTTTATATTTCTAACTTGATATGTGAAACGGTTGTTTTCATGTTCTATTTCCCTAACCTGCACAAGTCTGTTCTTGTTAACCTTGTGATTACTGACCACTCTCAATAAAAACTCTAACTTTAAAAAAAAAAAAAAAAAAGGTTAATTTAATTAAATAATTAACATTATCTAATAATGGCACTACACATGTAAGTGGTTTCCAAACCACTTTCCAGTACTCCAGCCTCTAACATGACAACCACTGTTTTTAAAACATTGCACATGGATCACTTAAATATAAAACATAGTCACAATTTTAAATTAAAAATCAGCCAAAAGGAAAACATTATTGCAGGACAATTCAGAGACACACCAAGTCCAAACTACACATGCAAAATATCTGTCAGAAAAACACATGACATGCAATAAAGTAAGATGTTACATTGGCTATTGTATAAAACATTAACCAAAACAATGTATTTGCTGACACACACTTGAAGATGGGAGTAATATGCAACGTCACATGACACACATTTTAAAAAAAAACAAAAAAAAACCCATAGAATGTAAATGCAAATACACATGCTCACCATTCTTCCTGGGCCTATCTGAATCCCGGACATGGGTTGCAGAGACAACTTCTGGAGGGATTACACTCCGCATGGGCTCCTCATACTCCAGATAACTTGCAATATAGGGCTGCCCACCACCGGTTTTCCGAGCCGACTTGGCCTCCTTGGCCATTTTGGACTTGACACATCGCTTTATGTCATAGTACCGTTTGCGGCACGTGTCCTCCGTCTGCTTGACCACCCCCTCACTATTGACAGCAGCAACAACTTTCGCCCACAACACCGTCTTCCTCCGTGTTGGCACCTTGGCGGACTCAGGGCCAAATAGCTGCCTCTGATACTTCATCAGCTCACGCACCAATGCCACATTTTCAGCAAAACTAAACTTTACATTCCACCCAGTCTTAGTAGTGGTGCGTGGCTGCGGAGCACTCTGACTGTCACTATCACTTGAGGCTGCTGCAGCAACCTCACCCACCTCCTCCACCTCACTAACCTCACTAACACTCACCTCCTCCTCCTGAACGACCTCCTCCCCCTCACTCACACAGAAACCCGACCAAGCACTGAAAGGGGTCCCATGTTTACACATGGGACCCCTTTCCCCGACTGCCAGGACCCCCCCTGACTCCTGTCAAAGAGGGCCCCTTCAGGGAGGGAAGAGGGTCCCTTCCTCTTAAAGAGGGTCCCTTCAGCCAATCAGGGAGTGCCATGTCGTGGCACTCTCCTGATTGGCTGTGTGCTCCTGTAGTGTCTGTGAGGAAGCACACGGCAGAGATACAATGTAGCGCCTATGCGCTCCATTGTAGCCAATGGTGGGAACTTTGCGGTCAGCGGTGATGTTACTTTTCGGTCAACCGCTGACCACAAATTTCCCACCATTGGCTACAATGGAGCGCATAGGCGCTACATTGTATCTCTGCTGTGTGCTGCCTCACAGACACTACAGGAGCACACAGCCAATCAGGAGAGTGCCACGACAGGAGTCAGAGGGGGTCCTGGCAGTCGGGGAAAGGGGTCCCATGTGTAAACGGGTGGTAGTCATGTGACCGCCGGTCGGCTGACCGACAGTCACATGACCTCCTCCGTGAGCCCGACGGCTCACTATCCCGATGGTCGGCATGCCGACCAACAGGGACTGTTTCCACTCGTGGGTGTCCACGACACCCATAGAGTGGGAATAGAACCCGTGGCGACCGCAGGTCACCACCGAGCCCACAGCGTGGCGAGCGCAGCGAGCCCGCAAGGGGCTTGCTGCACTCACCCCTCCCCGCCGGGATCCCGGCGTCGGTATGCTGCCGGGATCCCGGCGTCGGTAAGGTGACCGGCGGTCAGGAGACCGCCGGTCACCCGTACTACATCCGTGTAAACATGGGACCCCTTTCAGTGCGTGGCCGGGTTTCCGTTTTTTTGTTTTGCCAAGTACGTGGATTATACATTGGACAGAATCTACACTGGATTATGTGAGTATAATTTTTTCCCCCAAGGATTCTACATGGAGAAGAGGACCGAGCCTCGTGGGAACATAGGTAAGTATGTATGTATGGAGGTGTGCATGTATGTAATAAACTTATACTTTCACGGTGTGTGTGTCATGTTTTTTTGGGGGTATTTTTTTAGTAGTAGTACTACAGGTACCAGCGGGCCAGGTTTTCCACCGCATGCTGGTACTTGTGGTTCTCCAAGTACCAGCTTGCGGGGGAGGCTTGCTGGGACTCGTAGTACTGCTACTATAAACAATATTCAAATTTTTTACACATGGCTATCAGCCCCCCATCCGCCGCCCTTGGATGGGGGGGACAGCCTCGGGCTTCACCCCTGGCCCTTGGGTGGCTGGAGGGGGGGACCGCTTGATTTAAGGGGTTCCCACACCTCCAGGGTACCCCGGCCAGGGGTGACTAGTTGGGGATGTAATGCCAGGGCCACAGGGACCCTATGCTTTTTGTCCCCTGTATTTTTGGAACCAGGACCAGGCGCAGAGCCCGGTGCCGGTTGATTAAATATGGGGGAACCCCTGTAATTTTTTCCCCCATATTTTTTCAACCAGGACCGGCTCAAAGAGCCAGAGGCTGGTTGTGCTTAGGAGGGGGGACCCCATGCATTTTTTTTCTGTTTTTACACTAAACAGACCCTTTCCCATAGATAACCATGCACAGATCTGATCCGTGCATGGTTATCCAAACTCGACTGGAAAAAGCAGGTCTATTTTTTTTGCTGCTTTTTTTAACGAATCGAAAAAAAATAGACCCGCACTTGAGCACTCAAAGACTAACACCCAAATACGAATGAATAGTGAATGCCCGTATTGTATGAAATAACAGCCGCGTTTGACCGATGGTCTATTCATTCGTATTTCAGAACTTTGCCAATCAAACCATTACGAATAGACCAGACACTGCCGAGTTTTCTGCTTAGTGAATTCCCGGATTGGGACTTAGAAAAAAAAACACAAATTGGCCAAACTCGGATTTTTAGTAAATACTGGCCTAGGTCTGAACTGCACCGGCGCCGCAGTGCACCGGCGCATGCCAGACAGCCGGCGGCCATCTCAGCCCTGCGATCACCTCTGCCTGATTGACAGGCAGAGGCAGTCGCTGAGTGGGAGAGGGCAGTCCGGCTGCGTTTGGCCCCGGACCATGCGGAGGGTGGGCCGCGGCGGCTGCGTGATGTCCCACGCAGCCACTGTGACCCTGACAGCGACGAGTAGCTCCCTGCCAGCGCGCAGGAGCTGCGCTGGTAGTGAGCTACTAGTCAAGTACAAAAGCATTGCCACTGTGCGATGCTTTTGTACTTGTGCGGCGGGGCAGAGCCAGACATGCGGGGCGGTCTAGCCCTGTGCTGGGCGTCGCCCCGCATGTCTGTGAAACTGATCGTAGATGTGCTAAATTTAGCACATCTACGAACAAGTCTGCATTAGGCCCTATGTTACTATCATGTTTACTTTCTCTGAAAGTGTGTATGCCGCTGATGATCAGCGATACGTGACCCCACGGGTCATTAACGACCTCCGCTCTTGGCCGTTCATGCAGCTCAATTTGGACTGTCATCTGAAAGCTGCCTGCATGGCCCGGCCACAGTATGACGTCACTGAGCGATATGGTCATCATATCGCTCAGTGTGTACGCACTGCCACTGACCGTCCAGCCCTGGAGGGGAAACACTAGACGACGTCGCTCATAGAACACATCACCTAGTGTCTACCCACCATTCGAATAAAGTAGCCCATTGTTTATGTGCTACTGTACATGTTGGAAATGTATGTACGGTTTGCTGGTTTGGCAGAGTTAATGTTCACACCACCAGGAAATGTGATTGACCCAAGGATAAATCCAGTTTAGCTTTACCAGGCAGTGTGGTTTATTAAACAAGTGATAGCACAGCCATACTTACTGCCAGCATACCAGCGTCAGGATCCCGACCACCGGCATACCGACAGTTGGGTGAGCTCATGCTGTGGGTACGGTGGTGCTCTAAGCGCACCACGCTATCTATTCTCCCTCCATGGGGGTCGTGGACCCCCAAGAGGGAGAATAGTTGTCGATATGCCAGGTGTTGGAATTTCAGCCCCGGTATACTGAGTGCCAGGATCCCAACAGCCGGCATACTGAATACCACCTCTTGGATGCGGTAGTGATGCAGGTGCTAGAACTGCAGTGTAGCAGGTGATAGAGTCACATATCTGTGGAGCTAAGGGGCAGTCTCCCACTATGTCACTCATACACAGTAACAAGTTGGTGTGTGCATGCACAACAGTAGTAGTCATCTTGGTAAGGGAATGAAGCATCATCCCCGGAGGAGCCATATTGGAGACTGTGCAGTATCGCTCTCCTATTCTAAGACTACATACAGTAATGTAAAAAATCAGGATCTATTTATCCAGCACTGGATTCACAATGACATGGCTTTACCCGTACCTGGCAAAGGGGTCACTCAAAGCCAGAGAGAGGTTTCACTGTAACTCCTTTGGCTCAAATGCTTATGTCCTGGGGTATTACTCTTCTGTTGATGGGGAGAAAACCTCCACATAGGAAGAGCCGCAAATTAATAATATATAGCATGTAAAAAAAAAAAACAATAGAGAGTGATATGTGGCAATATGGAATGTGAATTTTTATGGGTAATTTAGAAAATCAAATTAAACTTATATACTGTATAATGCTTGTGCTTGGACCCAAGAAGCAGTTTGTGTAAAAAAAATGTTTTGTTTTTTGTGTAATCATTTTGAAGGGGCAGGGTTCAATTTGCCGGCGTTTGGGATGCCGGCAGTAAGAATACCGACCGCAGCACCCTGATGTTCAGAATCCCAACAGGGGAAAGTATACCTACCTTCCCCTCCATGCCCTCTAACCCTAACCTACCCTACCTGCAACCCAAACCGAACCCTCCCCTCCGCCCAACCCTAACCTTCCCTGGTGGTGCCTAAACCTAACCCCCCACCCTCCCTGCAGCCTAAATCTAAACCCCCCCTCAGCCTAAACCTAACCCCCCCTGCAGTCTAACCCTAATCCTGCCTGGGGGGGTGCCTAAACCTAACCCCCCCCCCTCCCCTCATCCTAAACCTAACGCCCTGGAGCACAACCTAACCCTCCCCCCCGCAGATTAAACCTAACCACCCCCTCCGCAGCCTAAACCTAAACCCCCCCAATGCAGTCTAACCCTTCCCGGAGAGTGCATAAAACTAACACCCCTCCCCTCAGCCTAAACCTAAGCCCTGGGGTGCAGCCTAACCCTAACCCTCCTCCCGCAGATTAAACCTAACCATCCCCTCCACAGCCTAAACCTGTCCCCCTTCCCCTGCAGTCTAACCCTAACACCCCTTCCCTCAGCCTAAACCTAACCCTCCCCCCTGGGGTGCAACCTAACCCTAACCCTCCACCCGCAGATTAAACCTAACCACCCCCTCCGCAGCCTAAACCCTCCCACTGCAGTCTAACCCTAACTCTCCCTGTGGGGTGCATAAACCTAACACCTCTCCCCTCAGCCTTAACCTAACCCCCCCCCCCCCGGGGCGCAGCAAAGTCCTAACCCTCCCCCCGCAGGTTAAACCTAACCACCTCCGCAGCAGCCTAAACCTAAACCCCCCCACTGCAGTCTAACCCTCCCTGGGGGGGTGCATAAACCTAACACACCTCAGCCTAAACCTAAACCCCCCCAGGGCGCAGCCTACCCTGAACCCCCTCCCCAGCAGATTAAACCTAAACCTCCCCTGCACGGCTTACCTCTCCTTTGGGCTGGTGTTTGCTCAATCGGCATCCCGGCTGTTGGGATCCCGGGCACTGGGATGGTGAGCCTATTTGGAGTGCTGGAGTCAGCATTCTGAATAGTGTTGGGATTCCGGCGTCTGTATTCTTACTGCCGGGATCCCGACAGATGAGATTCTTACCAAATCCCTTTTGAAGTCCAGTACTCATTATACTAGATAATAATATTTACCCAGGCACGTTTCATAATGTACAGTATTCTGTGTTGTCATCAGTGACGTGCGGTGGGGTGAGGCAGGTGAGGCAGAGCCTTTCCTGTCATACTTACGTTTGTACCAGAGTTTTGATTGTATAAATTTTTTTATTTTTTATTTTTGTATATATCTACTGGCAATGGCGTCAGCCAGAAGAGTGTCAGATTTGGGAGCATTATCATGTAAGTCTCCTTTCCTAAGTTTTTTTCCAGACAGAGCAGTTCTCAGAACGAGATCTAGTTATCTTCCAAAGGTGGTATCAAAGTTTCACCTGAATGAAAAGATTGTAGTCCCACCCTTTCAGATATCGGGACTATCTGCGGGAGAAGCGTTGCTGGACGTGGTCCGGGCTTTAAGAATCTACATAGATCGTACTAGTGCCATCAGGAAAACAGATTCTCTCTTCATCCTCTATGGATTCCATAGAAGAGGATGGCCTGCTAGTAAACAGACGCTGGCGAGATGGCTCCGAATGGTAATATCAGAAGCTTATTCTCATGCAGATCTCCCTATTCCGGCTAATGTCTCTGCACACTCTACACTTAAGGTAGGTCCTTCTTGGGCAGCACAGCAGGGTGCTTCAGCAGAACAGATATGTAGGGCATCCACATGGTCTTCCATAAACACATTCATCAGACATTATGCCTTGGATTCTTTTGCCTCTCATGACGCAGACTTTTGGCGAAAGGTCCTCCTGTGCAATCTGGAGCGTCCCCACCACTAAAATGGCTTTGGGAATCCCAATGTTATCCTGTGGATAATCCTGTGGACCCAGCCAGAGAAATATACGTTATGGTAAGAACTTACTATTGTTAACGTGATTTCTCTTATGTCCACAGGTATCCACAGGGATCCCACCCTGACGCATCTGATTTCAGGATCTAGACAATCACTAAACCTCTTCCTTCTTGTATGGAAGGGTGTGCATGTCTGTTCTTATCGCCTGTACAGGTCTCTACCTAATGTTCCTGCCTAAAATCGCTGTGGAAGGAGCTGATCTGGCTGAGTCGGTGGGCGGGACTGTATAGTGGATGCCCCGGTGCATCCTGGGGGGCCGGGGGGCTCGTGGCCGTGTTGGTGCCGTTTTCGCTGTCGCTCGACGGTGTCCCAATGTTGTCCTGTGGATACCTGTGGACATAAGAGAAATCATGTTATCAACGGTAAGTTCTTACCATAACGTATATTTTTCACGTGCTGCACCACTTCTCTGGAATTCCCTACCTCTCCCCCTCAGACTCTCCACCTCTCTACAAAACTTCAAACGGGCTCTCAAGACCCACTTCTTCACCAAACCCAGCCAAATCTCATCCTAACCCTCTGTTCTACACTCTCCATGTACCCCATCTGTGTCACCCCTGACTGTCTACCCCTCCCCTTTAGAATGTAAGCTCTCACGAGCAGGGCCCTCTTCCCTCATGTGCTTATCCTTTCTTACTTTAATAATCTTCAACTGCATCAACTCCAGCAGTCTTCTGCCACCTGATACTTATTCCAGTGTCATCTGCTGATGTAATTATGTTTATTTACCCTGTACTTGTCCTATACTGTCATCAACTGTAAGTTGCTGTTTTCCTGTTTGATCATTTATGTACTCTGTAATTGGGCGCTGTGGAACCCTTGTGGCGCCATATAAATAAAGCATAATAATAATAATAATAATAATAATAATAATAATAATAATAATAAATAAAGTATATGAAAAATACAAAGAACATGTTTGAAATATCTTCTTTGCATTATGCTAATCATTTTTATAGCCAAAACTCTGGAGTAAAAAGTCTATGGTGCTTATCTTTTCCGCACATCTCTGATCAAAACTCTCCAAATTTCCAGGAGTTTATACTGCTGCACCTGTGTATAATGCCCACATGTACCCTTTGGCTCATATTTTGTGCGTAAATCTGGCTCTGGTGCTAGCTAGTGCCTCTTTAGCCTTTTAGCTCACCGCACTTCCCTGGTTGTCATACTATAGAGGATCAGACTGTGGTCCTGGTCAAGACAAGGATATTTTAAGGGCTAAATGACATCTAATGCATTAAGGTTGGATTACATTTGCAGTGTAAATAGCATTTGTGAATGCTTAGGATTTGCTGCAATACACACGGTTTACATTTCTCTTCTGTGAGGATATAGCATTTGCATATTCTGATTGGTATACTGTAACTGGAAAATTAAGTGTTCTCTACCAGGAAGGACTAATTGAATCCATCCACCTTCTTGTCCACTTACTGTATATACAAAACATACATTTTGTTGATTTAAGCGGTGAATAAGGCACAGTTAAGGAGTTCTCATTTTTCTCTTTATAATGGACTTGACTTTACAAATGCCCAATGGTAGTGAAAATAAGGTATACATCTATAGCTACAATAGCAACCTGTATTTCTAGATGTACATTGACAGATTAAATAAAAACATTTATATCCAGAACTGTACACATGTAATAAAATTGCTTGCAATATCCCCTTACTCTCACAAATAATTTAAACATACAGTACCTGTGGGGGATTACATACGTTATCCAGATGGACGATAACTATCAATATCCTTACAGTGGCATCCTGCCCGCCAGAATGTCGGCAGCAGGGCGAGCGCTAAGAGTCCCCTTGTGGACTCACTGCACTCGCCACACTGCAGGCATGGTGGCCCGCTGAGCTTGCCACAGGATCTGTTCCCACTCTGTGGGTGTCGAAGACACCCACGAGTGGGAATAGCCCTGGTGCGCTGGCATTCTGGCTGACAGCACTGTCAGCTTTCGGGACTTCGGCATCAGTATCCTGAATGCCGGGATCCATCCCGACAGCCGGCATTTTAATTGCATCGTCCTGTGGCAACACTGACCAATCTTCTAGGAGAAAAAGTGAAGTTTAAGCATACTTGAAGATTTTAGTTGCTGCTCTCCAGGAGAAGCCCTGAGAGGAGACAACACTGAACATTTTGTGGGCCCGACCCAGAAAAGACAAAATACGGTGACTTGCGAGTCTGTGGGGAATGGGCATCATTTTTGTCCTGTCCCAGTGGTGTAACTACCACCCACGCAGCCACTGCAGAGGCTTGGAGGTGCAGGGCTGTGCGGGCGCTGCCACTGATTCAGTGCAGATTGACATGCAGACTAGCAGTCCGTATGTCAATCTGATGAATGTCCCTCCCAAAATGGCCATCGCCACGGAGGAGACATACTAGAGGTCATACTTGACCTCTATCATCTAAATGCTGGGAAGTGGTGCCGGAAATGGTGCCGCTAGGAACCCGGGAGTGCATAGTGTAGCACCCTGGCAGTGAGCATAGAAAGCTCTTGGCAACGAGCATTACACACCCCTAGCAACAAGCATTACCCTCTGGAAACAACCATGACACCCAGCTCATGAAATCCCTGTAAATAAGCATTACACCCAGTGCATGAAACCCCTGGCAACAAGCATTACCCCCTTGCAATGAGCATGACACCCAATGCATGAATCCCTTCACAACGAGCATTACCCCCTAGCAATAAGCTTGATAGCCAGCACATGAAAACCCTGGCAATGAGCATGACACCCTGAGCATGAAAGTAATTAGAAGCCTTACTGTAGGGCATGATGTGTAATGGGCATTGCGGTGTGTGGCATAATGTATTAAGGACATTGCGGTGCGTGACATAATGTATCATGGACATTGTGGTGTTTGGCATAATGTATAACAGACATTGCAGTGTGTGGAATAATGTACAGGCATAACGGGCATTGTGGTGTGTATCATAATGTGTCACAGGCATTACAGTGTATGGTATACTGTATCACGGGCATTGTGGTATGTGATATAATGTCTCAGGGGCATTGCAGTGTGTGACAAAATGTATCATGGGCATTGCTGTGTGTGTCATGATGTGCCACAGGCATGATGGTGTGTGTCATAATGTGTCACAGGCATTACGGTGTGTGGTATACTGTATCACAGGCATTATGGTATGTGGTATAGTGTCTCAGGGGCATTGCAGTGTGTGGCATAATGTGTCAGGGGAATTACAGAGTGTGGCATATTGTGTAATGGACATTATGGTGTGTGGCATAATATTTAAAGGCCATTGCAGTGTGTGGCATAATCTGTAAGGGGCATTACTATGGGAAAAAAATACAAATAATGTAAGGGGCATGAATAAGGTTTATTTTTTTCCTGTGGTGGACAATGTCTGGGCGTCCAGGTTGCAAAACTGGGGTATAAGGTAGTGTTTTCCTGCAAACCACGCCTTTTTCTGTGAAGCCACACCCATTTTAATGAGACCACACCCCTTTATGTTGTTCGCAAATGCTTCCCTTTTCTAATGGCAATTGGGGGGGAGGGGTGCGCCAAAGATTTTTTGGGCTTGGGAGAGAAAACCTTCTAGTTACGCCACTGTCCTGTCCATACAGAACCACAATTCCCTCTATTATCTCCCCATAGAGACCATTTCACTTCACATCCAGGTATGTGGGTGACTAGCTGAAAATCTGCAGTCTCCCACACCTTCTGGGAGAGCAGCTAAGTTATTTAAGGGCTTGCTTTAAAACAATACTACATTGGAATATACAGTGACAATTTTACTTTTCCCCAGACCCATTTTCATCAGTACACATATACATAGCCACCAAAATAAGCCAGCCAACCACAGATGGATTTTGTGATGTGTACAGTGGACATGCAGATGAGAGTGAAACTATGTTTTGTTTTTATTATTAGTATTATATATTATTTATTAAAGTATGCGGTAGAGCAACTTGCTGTAGCTACGTCAGCAGGCAGTGGTGAGTCACAAGGGAAGGCACAACAGATCTTAATGATCCTTTACCCATCATATTGGTGAGCAGGCAGTGTGAGAGTCAGGGGCACTGAGAGGGAGGGCTGTTACTAATTATTACCCAGGCCAGCGGCATCATGCAGCTCTGGCCTGCGGCTATGCTGCGCTGATAAAAAATGTAACAGATTTTTCTACAATATGTTATTTGCATTTAACAGTGTAATTAAATGTCTCCCAACTTTACCAATTATTGGGGCAGTCCTGATTTCAGGTGTTTGTCCTGTTGTCCAACTATTGACAATTTTGACCCAGTTGTCATGATAGTGATCCTCTTTAGGGGAGTGGGTCAAAGAGTGACACTGCATTTCAGTAGCACTAGGTATTCCCATGCATTTGTGGCCACAGTTGTTGCAATTCCAGAATTCAAAAAAATCATTACAAGGTCTGACATAGGTGGTCATTCCGAGTTGATTGCTAGCTGCTTTCGTTCGTTGCGCAGCATTCATGCAAAAAAACGTCACTTCTGCGCATGCGTAGCAATGCGCACGCGCGTTGTACTATTACAACGAACAATGTAGTTTCACACAAGGTCTAGCGAAGCTTTTCAGTCGCACTGCTGGCCGCAGAGTGATTGACAGGAAGAGGGCGTTTCTGGGTGTCAACTGACCATTTTCAGGGAGTGTTCGAGAAAACGCAGGCGTGCCAGGAAAAATGCAGGCGTGGCTGGCCGAACGCAGGGCGTGTTCGTGACGTCAAAACAGGAACTGAACAGTCTGAAGTGATCGCAAGCGCTGAGTAGGTCTGAAGCTACTCTGAAACTGCACAAAATGAACTTGTAGCCGCTCTGCGATCCTTTCGTTCGCACTTCTGCTAAGCTAAAATACACTCCCAGTGGGAGGCGGCATAGCGTTTGCACGGCTGCTAAAAACTGCTAGCGAGCGATCAACTCGGAATGACCACCATAGTGGCAAGCACAGAGGCTAGCAAACACTCTGGAACTGTGCCTGTGTTTTTGCTATCTTTTGCATAAAGAGTGCGCCATATAGTATTTCAGAGGTGGAAGCGGGCAATACAAAAACATTGCACACATTCTCCTTCATTTCTTAAAACACCAATGCCTGATACTTATATTTGCTTAAATTGTGCAGAATCAGTCATTTCCTCATAATATTAGACAAATACTGTATATACTTGATAAAGAGGCCCCTTACTCACTTGGGTGACTTCAACTATTAGCCTTTCAAACAGTCATTCCCTGGTCAATACTAGTAACCATCAGTGGTCCACGAACAAAAAAAATATATACAGCCAAATATTGAAAGTCAGTTGTACCTGTCATTACAGCAATTGATTAGGCCATTTGAATTGGTCTGTTTTGACACGTAAAATCAAGGGAAATAACGTTGCCTATATTATAATACACCATAAATCTGAGGGATAAAGAAGACAAAGAAAACAATAATAAGAACATACTGTAAAAGAAAATTTGTCCAAGTACTAACTGTACCAAACAGAAATTTGTAAAATATACAGAATAATTATTGATGTGCAATAAAATATACTGAAAAAGTATGTATGTATGTAAGGGGTACATTTACTAAGCAGTGATAAGAGCGGAGAAGTGAGCCAGTGGAGAAGTTGCCCATGGCAACCAATCAGCACTGAAGTAACATCTATAATCTGCATAATATAAAATGATACAGATGGTTGATGGGGAAATTTCTCCACTTCTCAGCTCTAATCACTGCTTAGTAAATGTCCCCCTAAGTGTGCAGAGTCAGACATAAATGCATTGCCTCATATGTAAAATCCTAAACAACATTTGAGTCTAAGCAAAATATCTTTGCTTTGCTAAACATCCTAGAAATTAAATTGCATATGAAAAACTAGGCATACCATTTGTACAAGAAAACTTTCATATATAAACTCATAAACCTGGTCTAGCAGCCTTTTGGACTGAATTCAGTAAATCAGCGTTATCTCTTCATGTTACTAGTTCTGCTGTAAGTCCGTTCCTAGCGCTGCCTTTGATGTAGAGAAGCTGCAATAACTGCCTTTAAATCAGGCCTATCATGGCCAACAGTATTTCACTGGTTCCATACGTTCGTAGTGTTGCATGAATTACAGACTGGCACAGAAGATAGAATATGCAGCAGGCATATAATTGAGTGTAGATGTCATAATCTGTGGCTGAAAAACAAACACAAATATTGGATACTGTATTTGTATTAGTTTTTCCTTAAGGATCTATTTAACAGTAAAAAATATAGCAATATGAAATATACAGGGTTGGACTGGCCCACAGAGGTGTGGGGGAAATCTGCCTGGAAATCAGGTTCCTGACTGTACACTTCAATTATACATCATACATATGTTACCTTATATTGCACAGGACTAAGGTGTGCATTGCTGTTATTAATCTGGTATATTATCATGCATGCACTATATTTGCTTTATATATTTATGAAGGGGCCCAGACCATGCTCTCTATAATGGTTAGCCAAACCTCTGTGGCGGAGCCAAACCTCTGTGGCGGATGGCCACATCCCCTCTGGAGACTGGCCACACCCCTAAACATGGGCCCCTATCACTGCATTCCCCCGGTGAGCCCTACATGCTCCAGTCAGACACTGTAAATACATATAATTTATTATGCGTATTTATAACAAATACCTAGCCTAGTTTTATTACTGCTTATTCTGAATTGTAAAGCACAATGGTATATGCTTACGATATATAAGTAACTGTTATTAAATAAATAAATAATAAATACTGAAAAATGTACCCTGAGTAAAAAAAATATGTAAAACATTTCCAAGGAGTTAATTGACATAAATGTAAAAATAAAAATGTTTAAATAATGCAAAAAGTTCTCTAGAAACTGAAATTCCCATTTTCTAGCTTCTAGGTGAAGAGATGAGGTTTGGAGAACACTGCAATCCCCATATTAAACCAGCATTATGATGATATGATGTCAGGAACAATGCTAGAGGCATTCTATGAGGAATTTGAAATTTCACCAATAGGGAGCTTAAACCTAAATTTAACTATATGTTAGAAAATTCTGAGAAATGGCCGCAAAATGCAACATTATTCTGTGTTTTGGTAAGTAAAATTTATTTACAGTGAACAATAGCCTTTAAGGTATATGAAAACAAGTTCTGTATTGTAAAATATTATAGCATATGTCATCTCGCCATGTTTGCATTGATCAATTGCATGCACTCATTAGTTTGCTGGTCATGGATACTTACTTTGATTTAAAGAACCAGGTGACTGACTCACACATATATATGGATATGTTTAGATATCTTGGGACCTAATTAGGTGATTCCTCCTGTGACTGATGAGCTGACATGCAATATGTTACCAGTTAGGTAATTGTTATTCACTATTATACCTCCAATGTGGAAATATAGATTGCTGGTGTTTTCAAAGTCATGTACTGCTCTGTCATACTCTGGAAACCAGCTAAAAGTGTTCTACAGTAAAGTGGAATTAAATATACAATATTTTTATGTCACATATTAGTGCTTATAAAGAGTAAATTTTTTAACCTATTTTTTTAATCTTATCTATTTTGTGCTGGTAGCTCGATGACCAAATAGACAAATTTTTCATAATACTAATTATTATGATTCTATTTTTATCTATTACCAAAGTCACATAAAGGTTACTAGCCCAAGTTTGTTAATCACAGAGGGATAGGGCTCTTAATGAAGCGAAAAGTCCTAGAAACTCAGCTTTGAAACCTGCACACACACATTTTTCAGCCCCTGTATGTGCTTTTATGCCAATACACACAGTTTATATTATGAGATGGTGTCTTTTGAAAGACTACGGATTTTAACTTAAGATGATTGACAGATCAGAGAAGGTCAAAGTGTTCTTTACTGTAGCATAGTAGCAATTTTATGCTGTAGCAGGTGCTAAACCATTAAGACGAGATTTCATTTTGCATAGATGGTATTTAAGTACACTGGAAAACATGTCACAAAGGCGTTCTGGTTTTCATGAGAGGTGTCAGAGCTGCAGCAAAGGCTTTGACGTTCTCACCACATAAAAATAATTCAAATACTTTGAACCAGTTACACAGGCAACACATGGGGTCAGGGCCATAACTAGGGGTGTGTGAGGGGCAAGGCTGGACTGGCCATCTGGCACTGCTGGCATTTAGAGGGACGTAGGGGTAACTCCTGGTAAGCTGGTTCTTAATTTAGATATATTTTTGTATGTGCTATTATCATGTAGCCTTACAGTAGATAATTACTGTATATGGCCCAGAGTGGGTACTGTGATTATGCAGTGTATGGACCTCCAGTATTCAGAGAGGCCTTGACATTTGGCC
This sequence comes from Pseudophryne corroboree, assembly GCF_028390025.1. Lineage (NCBI taxonomy): Eukaryota > Metazoa > Chordata > Amphibia > Anura > Myobatrachidae > Pseudophryne > Pseudophryne corroboree. The sequence continues at coordinate 1,104,642,567 of NC_086444.1, read as the reverse complement.
TGGAGGCTTACCATATCTTTGCAAATATATGCAACTAAGATCTCTGATTTATCTACTACCATGTCATTTTTTAAATCTTATTGCTAATGCCCATTTTTGTGCTGGGGAAAATCTGTTTTGTGTATCTTTCTAGTTTAGAACACCATCTCCCTTTCAGCATCTGAGAGGCATTACTAATTTGACAGAGCAGCTTCCATTTTAACTTCACTCCATGCAATCGCACAGAGCTCAGCACTTTGGGGGCGGTACCATTACATCACCACGGCACTTGCTTTTGGCTACAAGGATGCCTGTAACAGCACCCTGCAGCCAGTATTTCTGCAGAGAACAGGCACCCTGCAGTCTGCACAGCCGCTAAGAGTGTCATCTAGACACTGGGAATTGCTGCACTTCATGGTGCTGGTTGCTAGTCCACTTCTGCGTGACATCATGACATCATGTGCTCAGGGAATAGGGCCGGCACAGGCCCTCTACCGCCCTGTTTACGGCACTGCTTGGTTGCATGTAGGGTGGCCAATCCTGGGCATTTTTTCAATCCCGTGTATCGGGTTTGTTTCCTGTGTCAACGCCCCCACGCCCCGCACCGTCCCGCAGACATAACTCAACACCACCTAACCTCCTCCGGTTCGGTGAGGTCTGTGTGGCGGGTGGCAGGCGGCTGGCTGTGCAGCGTGATCTCTGACTTTATGTCATGCTGCGCAGGGGAAGCCGAGCAGCATCTGAGCCTCCTGAGGAAGCTCAATGCTGACCGGCATTAAAAAAACAAAGGACCGTCTGATCCCGAAATTCCCGGGATTGGAGCTTCCAATCCCAGGATTGAATACTGCACGATTTTTGTCCTAAATCCTGGGATCCCACCAACCACGGGATGACCACCCTAGTTGCATGAGGCACACAGATGTTGACAACCCTAACTCTTATATTGCTAGTTGAGTGTCTGCAGAGACTTGTATAATAACATGGTGCAAAGAGCAATGATATCTTGTAATAAATAGTAACCAATCACATGTCTAATCTAGACACACCACTGGAATCTAAACCCTGGTTGGTCCCTTTTTATTACTGCAGGTAAAATACCTGATTGTGAGATTCTGCTGATATGTAGAACTTTCCAATATAGCAGGTGCCGTAGATTAACATAGCAGGATGACAGGTTGTTCAAACATTTCAAATATTTAAATGTCATATCTTCAAACCTTCCACTCAGGAAATTAGAAAGAAATGCCTTTCTAGCTGTTTTTCCACTATCCTTTCCTTCTTTTTCAGATACATCTGTGTCACATCAAAAAGCTTTAATGCACAATAATTTCAGTCATTTTCAATTAACGTTTGATTTGAAGATCAACATTAGTTAGCAAGATAATTGGCCACTTATGTTACTAAATACTACTGCAGTTTTTCTTGATAGTAATATGCCTCAGATAACTCATGTCAGGTGCAATGACATCTTTTCCTCCAGTGTTATATGTCTTTGAAGGTTATTTATTAAAGCTGCCTTCTTTGAAGAAGTCAGACCTGAAATTGGTGGAGACAAGTGAATTCAGAATAGTCTGTTAGAGTTTCTTATTAAATTTCAGTACGGAAAGGGACATTACTGTATATGCAGTGTCATAAATAGGGCACAGTGGACCAGAATATATATAAAAAAGGAGTCAGTTATTTTTTCTCTCTTTTACTCACAATAACACAAATAATAAAATGCAATGGGCACTTTATTATTTGGGTACTGGTGAAATGTTGCACTTTATTCAGCAATGTAGAGTGATATGCTTTTGATGGCATTTATACTTACAAATGGAGAGACAGAGAAGGGGTGGGAAGAGCAGTACTCACAGAGGCAAAGTTTAGGAAGGGTGTGTTGTGTTCACAGGAAAGAATCTTACGGTGTGCAGGCTGCCCTGAATAAGGCCTGTTAGGAGGTGAATCTTTTGCGCCGATAATAAGGCAGGTGAAAGTACTCACTGATGAGGATAATGACTTCTAGCTATCCAGGTGTATATAGATGTGGGCGCATTTCAAGATGAATACAGCTCTGCATATGTGTGAATATACTATATGCATTTTTCCTGTGCATGTTTCTTTGTAGCAAAGTATGCCCAATTCATTTTCCCCTTAATGCCCATACAATGAGAGAGTTCAGTGAATGCTGGCAGAGTGGACATCAGCTTCCAAGATAATTTTATAGAATTAAGGGGGACATTTACTAAGCAGTGATAAGAGCGAAGAAGTGAGCCAGTGGAGAAGTTGCTCCATCAACCAATCAGCAGCTCTGTATCATTTTATAGTATGCTAATTATTGATGTTACTTCAGTGCTGATTGGTTGCATGGGCCACTTCTCCACTGGCTCACTTCTCCGCTCTTATCACTGCTTAGTAAATGTCCCCCTTAATCTGGTTTTCACCTATTGCATCCCCTATTAACCATAGTGCACTACTGTATGTGCTCATTGGTAGTCAGTTGCCAAAAGTCTTGTGTGCCATAGTATGGGTTCTATTGTTCTATTGCCATCTGATGGATATCACCATTTGATTTCTGTCTAAAAAGCTACTATTTACTAAACATTGGTTGTAAGTGTCAAAACAGATCATAAAACAGTGATGGTATTGACATATGGCGTATAGAGAATTACAGATGGGGTTCTTTCATGGATGTTTTTGCAATAGAGAAGAATAAGATGGTGAAATGGTACTAGCTACATGGAGGATTAGGGTAAGTATGGATGGGGAAATGATGATGGGTTTGTGGTGTAATGAAGAAGAGAAAGGAATGAAAGCATAGCCTATGTTCAAAGGTGAGATGGAAGTTTAAATCAGTGTGTTCATTTTAGTATCACATGTGGTTGTGTTATATTTTTTTCAGAAAGTGTCTATGTGCTATTATATTTTGTACACTTAAAGTATTCAGGTTTAGATCCAGCTAAGTACCTGGTGTGTGCTGACACTTCTATGTACTGTGTACAATGCACCATTCAGACCAGACAAGAGACAGTTGGGATTGGCCAGAGGGAGTAGTCATGAGGCTATTTTACATAGGGATAATATTACAAAGTCGGGCTCAAGTCAAGAGTTCAATTAACAGGCTGATGGGGAGATTTATGTCTAGCAATGGGAGCATAACTGTCAGGCATTTTCAGTTGGAAGATGGAGATGCACACCATATAACACAGACAAGGTGCATTTGATATACAATTACATAAATAGTGTTTGGGAATACAAGACAGAGTGGAGAAAGCAGTTGGTTTTCAGGGGTCAAAACCTGCATTTTCATTTGTGAATCCCATAGTACTTTGGTTTATATGGATTCTTGGTTTATATGGGCTAGTCCTTCATTGGAAAGGGTGTCCAGTGTTATGAGGAAATAACCCCAAGAGAAAAGCATGGAGGGCTAGTGGTGATGAAAAATGGGACTTCCAACAGCAAGAACCTAAGAGGAGGTTGGTATTGGCATGGGTAAGCTTTTGAGAGAAAGTGTACAGCAGTTGATTATGGGGGTTTAGGACCTCCATGTAAAGGAACGGGAATGTCCGTTGGTCGTCCGTGACAGGGCATACACTGCCCAATGCGGCCAATATGACACTTTGAAAATATCGAATCACAGGGGTTTGCTGGACAATCCAGCATGATTAATATTTTCGGGTTGGTCATCCACATACATGTTGCAATTATCTGGCCAATCCGCCCGCTATAATTGTAGTGTGTACACCTGGCATTAGAGATGTGTGTTGCACCATTTTTTTTTGGGTTGCGATTTAAATTGGGCTCTAAACCGTCGTCCAGCTTTGGATTTGGATTTGCCAAACCTCTGTAATTCGTTATGGGTTTGGATTTGCAAATAAAGCTAAAATCAAGTAATGTGGCACTTTTTTTTACTCTTAGAATATTATTAACCTTAATAACATTCATTTTCAGTCATTTCCAGTAAAAGTCAGATACAACCTCACAGCCCACAATATTTTTTTAGCAATATTGGCCAAAGGCTGCAGCGAACTGTCTGGTTACTAAGCGACAGAGCAGCAGCACAAACACATTGCATCTATAAAACACTGCCACCGCGTATTGGGGTAAAGTGCACCAAACAGTACAAGCAAGATATATATACATCTATCTATCTATCTATCTATCTATCTATCTATCTATCTATCTATCTATCTATCTATCTATCTATCTATCTATCTATCTATATATATACAGGTTGAGTATCCCTTATCCAAAATGCTTGGGACCAGAAGTATTTTGGATGTCGGATTTTTCCGTATTTTGGAATAATTGCATACCATAATGAGATATCATGGTCATGGGACCTAAATCTAAGCACAGAATGCATTTATGTTACATATACACCTTGTACACACAGCCTGAAGGTTATTTTAACCAATATTTTTAATAACTTTGTGCATTAAACCAAGTGTGTGTACATTCACACAATTCATTTATGTTTCATAAACACCTTATATACACAGCCTGAAGGTCATTTAATGCAATATTTTTATTAACTGTGTGTATTAAACAAAGTGTGTGTACATTAAACCATCAGAAAACAAAGGTTTCACACTCTCACTCACAAAATTCCGTATTTCGGAATATTCCGTATTTCGGAATATTTGGATATGGGATACTCAACCTGTATATATATTAGTGATGAGCGGGTTTGGATCCTCGGGATCCCAACCCATCCCGAACTTCACCCATTTTACACGGGTCCGAGGCAGGCTCGGATCCTCCCGCCTTGCTCGGTTAACCCGAGCGCGCCCGAACGACATCATCCCACGGTCGGATTCTCGCGAGATTCGTATTCTATATAAGGAGACGCGCGTCGCCGCCATTTTTCACTCGTGCATTGGAGATGATCGTGAGAGGACGTGGCTGGCGTCCTCTCAGTTTCTATGTTCAGTGGGCTGCAAATTGTGCTGCAAATATCTGTGCTCAGTGTGCTGCAAATATCTGTGCTCAGTGTGCTGCAAGTGCAAATATCTACGTTCTCTGCCTGAAAAACGCTCCATATCTGACTGTGCTCAGTGTGCTGCAAATATCTGTGCTCGGTGTGCCAATTGCTTTAATGTGGGGACTGGGGACCAGCAGTATTATATAGTAGGAGGACAGTGCAGAGTTTTGCTGACCAGTGACCAGTGACCACCAGTATTATACGTTCTCTGCCTGAAAAACACTCCATATCTGTGCTGCGTTGTAGTATATAGTAGGAGGACAGTGCAGAATTTTGCTGACCACCAGTATAACTGGGATCAGTACTAAATGCCGCTGGTCGGAATCCCGGCGGTCGAAATACCGACGCCGGAATCCCGACCACACAATGCCGACAGGGGTGGCGAGCGGAACGCAGCCCCTTGCGAGCTCACTTCGCTCGCCACGCTGCGGGCACGGTGCCTCGCTACGCTCGGCACACTATTATATTCTCCCTCTATGGGTGTCGAGGACACCCACGGAGGGAGAATATGTCGGGATTGTGGCGGTCGGGATTCCGGCGTCGGTATTTCGACCGCCGGGATTCCGTCCGGCGGCATCTTGACCGGATCCCGTATAACTATATATATAGCAGTACGGTACAGTAGTCCACTGCTCTACCTACCTCTGTGTCGTCAAGTATACTATCCATCCATACCTGTGGTGCATTTCAGTTTTGCACAGTTTGCTGACCACCAGTATATACTATATAGCAGTACTGTACAGTAAGCCACTGCTCTACCTACCTCTGTGTCGTCGAGTATACTATCCATCCATACCTGTGGTGCATTTCAGTTTTGCACAGTTTGCTGACCACCAGTATATACTATATAGCAGTACGGTACAATAGGCCACTGCTCTACCTACCTCTGTGTCGTCAAGTATACTATCCATCGATACCTGTGGTGCATTTCAGTTGTGCGCAGTATATATAGTAGTAGGCCATTGCTATTGATATATTACTGGCATATAATTCCACACATTAAAAAATGGAGAACAAAAATGTGGAGGGTAAAATAGGGATAGATGAAGATCCACTTCCACCTCGTGCTGAAGCTGCTGCCACTAGTCATGGCCGAGAAGATGAAATGCCATCAACGTCGTCTGCCAAGGCCGATGCCCAATGTCATAGTAGAGAGCATGTAAAATCCCAAAAAATAAAGCTCAGTAAAATGACCCAAAAATCTAAATCAAAATCGTCTGAGGAGAAGCGTAAACTTGCCAATGTGCCATTTACGACACGGAGTGGCAAGAAACGGCTGAGGGCCTGGCCTATGTTCAAGGCTAGTGGTTCAGCTTCACATGAGGATGGAAGCACTCATCCTCCTGCTAGAAAACTTAAAAGAGTTAAGATGGCAAAAGCACAGCAAAGAACTGTGCGTTCTTCTAAATCACAAATCCCCAAGGAGAGTCCAATTGTGTCGGTTGCGATGCCTGCACCTCTTTTTTCTTTAATTTTTCTTTGCATCATGTGCTGTTTGGGGACTATTTTTTTGAAGTGCCATCCTGTCTGACACTGCAGTGCCACTCCTAGATGGGCCAGGTGTTTGTGTCGGCCACTTGGGTCGCTTAGCTTAGTCACACAGCTACCTCATTGCGCCTCTTTTTTTCTTTGCATCATGTGCTATTTGGGGACTATTTTTTTGAAGTGACATCCTGTCTGACACTGCAGTGCCACTCCTAGATGGGCCAGGTGTTTGTGTCGGCCACTTGGGTTGCTTAGCTTAGCCATCCAGCGACCTTGGTTCACCTCTTTTTTTCTTTGCATTATGTGCTGTTTGGGGACTATTTTTTTGAAGTGCCATCCTGTCTGACACTGCAGTGCCACTCCTAGATGGGCCAGATGTTTGTGTCGGCTACTTGGGTCGCTTAGCTTAGTCACACAGCTACCTCATTGCGCCTCTTTTATTCTTTGCATCATGTGCTGCTTGGGGACTATTTTTTGAAAGTGCCATCCTGTCTGACACTGCAGTGCCACTCCTAGATGGGCCAGGTGTTTGTGTCAGCCACTTGTGTCGCTTAGCTTAATCACACAGCTTCCATCTTGCACCTCTTTTTTTCTTTGCATCATGTGCTGTTTGGGGACTATTTTTTTAAATCTGCCATCCTGTCTGACACTGCAGTGCCACTCCTAGATGGGCCAGGTGTTTGTGTCGGCCACTTGGGTCGCTTAGTTTAGCCATCCAGCGACTTTGGTGCACCTCTTTTTTTCTTTGCATCATGTGCTGTTTGGGGACTATTTTTTAAATCTGACATCCTGTCTGACACTGCAGTGCCACTCCTAGATGGGCCAGGTGTTTGTGTCGGCCACTTGGGTCGCTTAGCTTAGCCATCCAGCGACCTTGGTACACCTCTTTTTTTCCTTGCATCATGTGCTGTTTGGGGACTATTTTTTAAATCTGCCATCCTGTCTGACACTGCAGTGCCACTCCTAGATGGGCCAGGTGTTTGTGTCGGCCACTTGGGTCGCTTAGCTTAGTCACACAGCTACCTCATTGCTCCTCTTTTTTTCTTTGCATCATGTGCTGTTTGGGGACTATTTTTTTGAAGTGCCATCCTGTCTGACACTGCAGTGCCACTCCTAGATGGGCCAGGTGTTTGTGTCAGCCACTTGTGTCGCTTAGCTTAGTCACACAGCTTCCATCTTGCACCTCATTTTTTTTTGCATCATGTGCTGTTTGGGGACTATTTTTTTAATCTGCCATCCTGTCTGACACTGCAGTGCCACTCCTAGATGGGCCAGGTGTTTGTGTCGGCCACTTGGGTCGCTTAGCTTAGCCATCCAGCGACCTTGGTGCACCTCTTTTTTTTTTTTGCATCATGTGCTGTTTGGGGACTATTTTTAAATCTGCCATCCTGTCTGACACTGCAGTGCCACTCCTAGATGGGCCAGGTGTTTGTGTCGGCCACTTGGGTCGCTTAGCTTAGCCATCCAGCGACCTTGGTGCACCTCTTTTTTTCTTTGCATCATGTGCTGTTTGGGGACTATTTTTAAATCTGCCATCCTGTCTGACACTGCAGTGCCACTCCTAGATGGGCCAGGTGTTTGTGTCGGCCACTTGGGTCGCTTAGCTTAGCCATCCAGCGACCTTGGTGCACCTCTTTTTTTCTTTGCATCATGTGCTGTTTGGGGACTATTTTTTAAATCTGCCATCCTGTCTGACACTGCAGTGCCACTCCTAGATGGGCCAGGTGTTTGTGTCGGCCACTTGGGTCGCTTAGCTTAGTCACACAGCTACCTTATTGCGCCTCTTTTTTTCTTTGCATCATGTGCTGTTTGGGGACTATTTTTTTGAAGTGCCATCCTGTCTGACACTGCAGTGCCACTCCTAGATGGGCCAGGTGTTTGTGTCAGCCACTTGTGTCGCTTAGCTTAGTCACACAGCTTCCATCTTGCACCTCTTTTTTTTTTTTGCATCATGTGCTGTTTGGGGACTATTTTTTTAATCTGCCATCCTGTCTGACACTGCAGTGCCACTCCTAGATGGGCCAGGTGTTTGTGTCGGCCACTTGGGTCGCTTAGCTTTGCCATCCAGCGACCTTGGTGCACCTCTTTTTTTCTTTGCATCATGTGCTGTTTGGGGACTATTTTTAAATCTGCCATCCTATCTGACACTGCAGTGCCACTCCTAGATGGGCCAGGTGTTTGTGTCGGCCACTTGGGTCGCTTAGCTTAGCCATCCAGCGACCTTGGTGCACCTCTTTTTTTCTTTGCATCATGTGCTGTTTGGGGACTATTTTTAAATCTGCCATCCTATCTGACACTGCAGTGCCACTCCTAGATGGGCCAGGTGTTTGTGTCGGCCACTTGGGTCACTTAGCTTAGTCACACAGCTACCTCATTGAGCCTCTTTTTTTCTTTGCATCATATGCTGTTTGGGGACTATTTTTTTGAAGTGCCATCCTGTCTGACACTGCAGTGCCACTCCTAGATGGGCCAGGTATTTGTGTCGGCAACTTGGGTCGCTTAGCTTAGTCACCCAGCGACCTCGGTGCAAATTTTAGGACTAAAAATAATATTGTGAGGTGTGAGGTGTTCAGAATAGACTGAAAATGAGTGGAAATTATGGTTATTGAGGTTAATAATACTATGGGATCAAAATGACCCCCAAATCCTATGATTTAAGCTGTTTTTGAGGGTTTTTTGTAAAAAAACACCCGAATCCAAAACACACCCGAATCCGACAAAAAATTTTCAGGGAGGTTTTGCCAAAACGCGCCCGAATCCAAAACCAAAACACAAAACCCAAAAAATTTCCTGTGCACATCACTAATATATATATATTATATATATATATATATATATATATATATATATATATATATATAGTAAAAAAAGATAGTGGATAAAGTGGTTTTAAGCGACCAGTGGTGTCTTAGAATTCTAAGGAGACTAGATTTAAAAGTGATAAAAATTTAATACAGTATAATTAGCACCAATACAGAATTGAATAAAAAAGCCACATATAAAAAACCAGTAAAATACTACATAAGTAAAAATATCTCTAGAGCTACATACAAGTATACAAATTCATATAAAATTTATACTAATTCAAATTAGCGCAATGATTTGTACTATAATCACCGTAGCAGTACTACAATTCTTTCTGTATGGTGAATGGTTAAGATTTTGCACACAGGAGTACGGCCCGTTTGGGATGACGTCACCAATCAGCGCGACGGCGGGGAGGGTGTGCAGTCCCGGCCCTGACGTCAGCATTTCACATGTGGTGGACCTGTTTATAAGGTATGTTGTACTTGTATTCTGTATCCTGAAGACAATATGTAAATATTGAAACGTTGATGCAAAAGGTATTACGTCTCTGAATCCTCGTTATTTGGTATGAGTGCCGCACCTCTGCAAATTGTATTCTTCCTTTGTGAGGGCACCGCCGCAGCTGTTGTTTGAAACATGGAGTGCTGGACCTGCGTTTCCTACATAGAGTAGACACCGTGGAGTGAGTACTCTGTCAGGGCACCCTGCTGCTTTCATTTGCTGTCTATCATAGTGGAAGTGACTCTTTGCTGCTATTTGAGCAACTATTTTAACAGTATTGGTTTTGGACTTCTCCCTGCTACGGGAGCTGAACTCTTGTACTCGGTGGTTGTTGCTATAGGCAACCCCAGGGTTTTATGATGGTGGATGCAGTGACGAATGCAGAAGATGCGGCAGCATTATTCCATTTTCCCGTGGGGGATACACACACCTTTTCAGAATCTGAGGTGGAAGCTATCTTACACAACAAAGGGATGAATGATGAAGCAGAAGCTACAGCACCTGACATTGTTTATAGAGATCTTTTGCGATTAAGAAAAAAGGAAATAGATTACCATTTACATGGTCTTTCTTTAAGTGATTACTATAAAGCCAAAAAAATTCCACGTGGTTTCCGTGTACGCAACTGCCCCACAATAGGGAGGTTTGATCCATCTTTTTGTAAAAAGTGGATAGGTATTTTAAACCGATGTTCGTTTGACCTTATGATTTTGGTAATAGAGCAAGCTAATAAAGAATTTTTGCTGATTAAAGATAAGATTGCACAATTTGAAGCAACCCACCTTACCACTCTAACTTTAGATGAAAGCACAAACTGGTTGGAGCGGTTAAAGCAACAATTGGCCATATATAAAAGGGAGCTTCTCCAATTTAAGAAAGAGAAGTTGTTAAACGTGGAAGGTGATTACGAGAAACATACTGTATACAAATGGTTGTCCGGAAACCCTTCACAAGAACGCAATCAACCTTTTTTCAGAAGGAATAAACACCAATACAAACGCAATACTACCCGATTTGAGACTGAGTCCTCTAATGATTATAACAGCTCCAATAGTGAGCAGGAGAAATCAGACACGGCTTCGGCCCCTTTAGGGGCTCGCCCCAAGGCCAACAAAGACAACCCTCCAGAAAGCCAAAAAGGAAATACACGCGGAGGGGTCACCAGTCAAAAAGGCAAGGGCAGAGTGGGTCGCCCCCCTCTGTCCAGAAAAACTTAATTTTTAATCTCTCCTCTTATGAGCTATCGGATGGAGAAATCAGCCTCTTATCAAAGGGACTATCTTTTGTTCCTACCTCGCGATTTGACAGCTTTCTTTGGGGGTCTGAAAAATATGAGTTAGCCAGAAGCCTTAGACTCAAAGAACATTTTGGCACTGGCGATGCCGGAACAGCTTCCCCGATACCCCCACAGTTGAAGAAATTCTGCCCGCGTTCCCATTTTGATCCTCCTTCCAATAATTCCACAATTAAGACCTATATACGTTTACTAGATGAAGGAGTGAATTCCTCTATTAAGATTGCAGATCGGTCTCATCTGAATCTTACTCAAGTGGAACGTCAAGCTCTTAAATCTTTAGCAAACAATAAAGATTTGATCATCCGCCAGGCGGATAAAGGAGGGGCCATTGTCCTCCAGGACTATCTCAATTACCATCAAGAAGTCTTACGCCAATTGTCAGACACAACAGTTTATGTTAAACTGGCCAAAGATCCCACTAAAAGCTGCAGAAAGGAATTGTGTAATCTTTTATTATCTGCTATAGATACAGGATTAATAACGGAGGAATTGAAAGATGTGCTTTACCCAGATTATCCTATTATGCCAATTTTTTATACAATCCCTAAAGTACACAAGGGATTGAATCCTCCCCCGGGACGCCCCATTGTATCAGCACAAGGTTCATTATTTCAACCGGTCGCTACATACCTGGACTCTATCCTGCAACCTTTAATCCAAAATGAAGCAACATTCCTATTGGACACTACCACCTTTTTGAGGAAATTACAGACTGTCCCTATATTTGATAATGAGTATTGGTTGGTTGGTATAGATGTCATAAATCTCTATACTTCTATTCCACACCAATTTGGTTTACATACTTTACGTAGTTTCCTAGAATCTAAAAATGTTTTTTCTGGTGACAAAATTGATAATATCATACAACTGTTTGATCTTATTTTGCATAATAATTTTTTTCTTTATGAAACTGATATTTATTTGCAGGTACAAGGCTGTGCCATGGGTAGCTCCATGGCACCGGCCTATGCCAACATAGTAATGTTCTTTGTTGAACAGTTGTTGTTCTTTGCTGATGCTAGGATTAGTGAGCACATCGTTCTATTTTTAAGGTACATAGACGACCTTTTTCTGATTTGGAGGGGCGATATTAACATTCTTCGCTCGCTTCTCGAGACACATAATGCGACTGATCATCCAATCAAGTTCACTTATATTTTTAGTAAGGACACATTGGATTTTTTGGATGTACATATTTCTGTCATAGATCAGGTTATGCATACTAGCCTGTTCTCAAAGGCCACTGATAGAAATACTTTACTGAAAGCACAAAGTTGCCATCCAAGATCTCTGATTAACGGACTCCCGTATTCCCAAATGTTGCGAGCCTTCCGCATAAATAGTGACCCCGTTAAGGCCACCGAACAGATTGATTCGATGGTTCAAAAATTCTTGGAACGTGGCTATAATGCTCGTGCTTTGGCTATTTGTAAACAAAAAGTGTTATCTTTGAACAGGGATTCCCTTGTGAATGTCCCCACATCCACAAATAATACAAGTCCCAAAGTGTTACCTTGGGTAAATAAGTTTAACGTGGCAACACCAGCCATTATTTCAACAGCAAAAACATTATGGCCAATGGTTCAGAGTGATCCTAAACTTAATTTAAAAGATTATAGATTGATGCCCAGTTATGCACGAGGCCGCAACTTGAAAGACATCTTGGTTAAAACAGACACCACAAGGAAATCTTTAAAGCAGGCCACTTTTTTGAGTAATAATCGGGTGGGTTGCTTTAAATGCACCTGCACAACGTGCCAATTTATGCTTACGGGTGACTCGTTTAGTCATCCTCATTCAGGTAAAAAATATAATATTTTACACTATTTTACTTGCAACTCTTCCTTTGTTGTGTATCAAATCCTCTGCCCTTGTGGACTTTGCTATATCGGCAAGACCGAGTCTAAATTTAAGGAGCGTATGGGTAACCATCGAGCTGCCATACGGGCAGCATTAGTGTCGGGCACAAGCGACCAGCCTGTCGCACGTCATTTTGCAGAGGCTAGACACTCCTTAACAAGCCTTAGGTATAGGATGATAGATACGGTTCCACTGAGCAGACGAGGTGGGAACCGATCGCTGCAGTTATTAAGATGCGAAGCACGATGGATTCATCGTTTAAATGTCATCTACCCCAAAGGGTTAAATGACACTATTTCTTATGCAGCTCTACGCTAAATTTATTCTAACTAGGTTTGCGACATTATGGTTCGCCCCATCGGAGGTAGATATGACTTTTAGCTTTGTTATAACAACATCACTTTTCATATTGTTTAGCTAACTAAGAATGTATCATGCAATTGCTTGCTGTTTCGCTATGCATTTTTCGCTGCTTCCTTTTTATAATGATTTGTACTATAATCACCGTAGCAGTACTACAATTCTTTCTGTATGGTGAATGGTTAAGATTTTGCACACAGGTGTACGGCCCGTTTGGGATGACGTCCCCAATCAGCGCGACGGCGGGGAGGGTGTGCAGTCCCGGCCCTGACGTCAGCATTTCACATGTGGTGGACCTGTTTATAAGGAATGTTGTACTTGTATTCTGTATCCTGAAGACAATATGTAAATATTGAAACGTTGATGCAAAAGGTATTACGTCTCTGAATCCTCGTTATTTGGTATGAGTGCCGCACCTCTGCAAATTGTATTCTTCCTTTGTGAGGGCACCGCCGCAGCTGTTGTTTGAAACATGGAGTGCCGTACCTGCGTTTCCTATATATATATATATATATATATATATATATATTGTATGTGCACACATATATCTACTTTACAAATATAAAATTCTGTTTTCTTGATGCCAATTTGCATCCACACACATGTTGGTGTCAGTTCTTGATGAGTTACAGATATGTCTTTGCTTTGTGTGAGTGCTGGAGGGAAACAGAATTGATGCAGCACAGCCATGTGAGAATCTTCAGAACTTCTGGGTGAAAATTGCTTCAAAGGTGCCTTAAAACTATAATTTCTGTCATGAACTATTTTAGTCCCTCTGTTGTGATTTATTTTTGGATTTGCTGTCAGGAAGCTTCATGTGCATAGGAACAGTAACTCTGTATTTGTATGTCAGGGTGGTAAAATATGCAAATGTTCATGCATATTTATGAATGGTATCAGCGATATATATATATATATATATATATATATATATATACATATATATATATATATATATATATATAATCAGTGTTCATTCTCAATAGCGTTGAAAAATGTGAATTTTATGTATTCAAATATATATGTGTGTGTGTACTGTATATATACTGTACATATAGTTACATTAATAGGGTCATTAGACTACCTTCTAGTATTCTCAGGTAGTCTCCAGTGTACAGTGGTACAGACTGGAATAGCAGCAGAGTTGGGACCAGCACTAATGATGGATGGATATAAGCAGCAGGTGGAACAATAGTGATGCAGCACTGAAATAATGCTAAGCTCCTTATAAATATGGGAGGTAGTGACAAGTACTTATAGGGTTAAATGTAATAGCCTGCGTGCTTACGGAAGTATGGGACTTTGCGAGAGAATGCCCATATTTTTAACGTGGCAATCATTTACAAGGCAAAACCAACCTGCTTTTGGCAAAACCACTCTCAAGTGTTTTGGTTCGGATTCAGTTTGTGGCTCAGTAAAAAATAAATTGATAAAAAATCAATACTCATTGATAAAAATCCATACTTATTGATAAAAAGACCTAAAATCATGGTATTTTTGCAATCCAATACCTGAAATTCTGATTTAAAATGCGATTTCCAAACCACAGGAAGATCCAAACCGGGATTCGGTTCGGATTGAATCTCCTCGGGAGATCCAAATCGGCTTTGGTTCGGTTTGGATCCACAAATTTGGTTGGATTCTAATTTCTGCAGAACCGAACAGCACATCTCTAACTGCAACAACGGCCATTGTCATCACACAGAATAAGTCATTTTCTTTTACTTTTTTTCTACTCATGCCACTGTAGAACCTCATGCAAACAGATCCTGTATTATGTTAGTCAATGATGATGTAAAAGTTTTAAAAACATCTTATAGACTTTTGGGAAAAGTTAAAAAAAAACCAACAACTTACAAATCTTTGTAAATAACTCTTAACTAAATAATGTAGTATTATTTACAAAGAAAAACTCATTTTTAATGGGCTTTGCATTTGTTCAATAGAAATCACTTCAGCCAAAAGCTTAGGAGGTAGGGATGTATGCCGGCCCAAATCATGGGTTTTGGTTTTGGATCTGTATCTCCTTTGTCTTTTGGATCTGTATTGGTTTTGCTAAAACCGCCCTTGTGGGTTTTGGATCTGTATTTTTTTCTTAAATCACAAAAACAGGTAAAATCACAAAATTTGGGGGTGTTTTTTGTTCCTACAGTATTATTAACCTTAATAACATTCATTTTGACTTATTTCCAGTCAATTTTGACCACCTCACAGCTCACGATATTGTTTTCATCCACTTTAGGCTAAAAGGTTGCACTGATGTTGTCAGTATTGTTCTAGCTGTGACTGGTGGTTCCAAGCTGGGTTGCGGTTGGGAGACGGACTCTCCGGGATGGAAGTGGCCTGAAGAGTTAAAGTTCGTAGCTACCCCTGACGTGACTACTGTAACTGGGACCACTGAACTGATTTCCAATTGGTAGATGGCCTCTCTGGCAATCAGATTCTCCTTCTCATTTATCTAGCACCTTCTAGAAGATAATACCTGGAATCTGATTGGTTGCTATGGGCAACATCCCATCTTAAATAGAACTCCCATCTTAGTAAATTTACCCCCCTGATGGAAGTTGTCTGGTTGAATAAAGTTCTTTCACATGAAGTGATAAAACTTGAAGACAAGGATAATTAAGAAAAGAAGAATGACACGGGTACTGACAATCTGAAGGAGAATTCCTGGAGGACCGAGGACACTGGCATACCATGATCTGGAACCGGATCACCTCCACGCGGACTGGAGCAGTGACGGAGATAACTGTAGTGGAGCGCCATCAGCAGTTGGACTACACGGTGCCAATTCAGGACAGGGAGCGTGGGGGCGTAGAAAGATGGAGACTCTGAAAAAGGGAGCTGCAATTAACGACAGGAACCAGGAACGAGAGCACACACCTGGAAACTGGGAACACAGCGCACTAGCATGCAGACTAGGCTGCGTGAGATATTGCACTGGCATCAGAATGCTCCCCGAAAACCCCTGGGCTCCGCTGGGATTGGTGCAGCCGAATTACCAGTATCTGGCCTCTGATTGTTGCCCTGTGGCCATGTGCTAGAAGCAAGATGGCGGCACCCACAGGCCGGCGCCGCCGGGACCCTGGCCGAACGGCGCCTCCCAGAACTCAGACCAGACGGCCGCCTCCTGCTCCTGCCAGTCATCTCCACCCACCATACCACTGCAAGGAAAGGCACCGCAGCGTCCAGATGGGTAAGCTCCGGATCCCCGCCGCTGCCTGTGACAGATGTAGCTGGATGACTACAGGGGGCAGCACAATACATGTATGAGTACAAAAAAAAAATATTACTGTGGTACCACCTTCACCCACATTGTCGCACAATACGTGTATGAGTACAAAATAAAATATATTACTGTGGTACCACCTTCACCCACATTGTTGCACAATATGTGTACAGGGGCAGATTGGCCATAGGGATCACCAGGAAGATTCCTGGTAGGCCGACATGTCTGCGGAGCCTATTTTGTGTGTTGTCATGTGTCGCCACCCCCACATGACATCAGCCCACTGCCATGGCTGCGAGGTATGTTGTACCTTTTGTGCTGCCCTTGTTGGGTCACTTCTACAAACGTTTACATGGCCACTTTTAGCTCCCAATCTGCCCCTAGTCTGCCACAAAAGACACAAGGAAGGCCGTATATACGTACAATCAGGCCCTATGAGGAGTTATCACGCCCCCCTCAGCAGACCCCACCCTCTCATTAGGGCTGCTTCCATAAAATTCCTGGGCTGGTTTTCCATCCCAATCCGCCACTGTATGTGTATGATTATGAAATAAAATATATTACTGTGGTACCACCTTCACCCACAGTGACATACAATACGTGTATGAGTATGAAATAATAGTATACTGTGGTCTGACCGTCAGTGTCACAGTACTTATAAAAATAATCTAAAAATTGTATAGTACACTGGGGCACAGCACAAACTAAAGAAAAACAAACTTTTTTTTAATAATTATATTTTAGGCATTTTAGCTTTTATTATTTTAATTTTACACTGGGGTGGAGCACCTGGATGGATGGAGCACTCCTGTACAGACACAGCAGCCCCTGGATGTATACTGGGGTACAGCACCTGGAAGGATAACACTGCAATTCTGATGGACAACACAGCACCGCTGCACGTACACAGCACAGACACATCTGCACTCTACAAGCTCCATAGCCAGAGTGGACACCCACTAGTGGGACACCCACAAGTGGGAATAGTCCCAGGTAGTTGGCATGCTGACTGTCGGGATTGTGAGGGTGCACGGGATCCCGGCGTCGGTATTGTCAGGAGACGTCTGGTCACATAACTAAATCCCCAGTAAGAGGGCTGGAGAGTGTAGATAATTACTGCAGTGGCTAAACAGTGACTGGCGGCGTGTTTCTGATTGCGGCGGCTGCGTGTGACGTCACGCAGCTGCCGCTATCACACACACCACGCCCCCATTTCACCGACGCCACCCCCGTTGTGCAGCCTCCGCCCACCGAAACTCTCCGTCTTGGAAACGGAGCATTTCCGCCCCCCTGCCCCGCGACTGCCCCTGCAGAAAATGCAGGTGTATGCGCAGGATGGGTGCTGCGGAGGCGCCCACATCTTTTTAGCAATTTTTATAGTTGGATCGTGTTTTGCAATCTAACCTGAATTAGGCCCACAGTCCATAAAAACCGGGGGAAGTTCCGCATGCGCAGTCAAGTCGCCACTTGGCCCCTGGACCCGGTTAGCAGCAGCAGCCGCTTCCCTCCTATCCCAGGAGCTGGCCCACAGCAGGCCCTCTCCTCCTAAAAGGTGGGAGCTGCCGCTGCTTTTAAAACATGTTTGCTGTACTTTATCCTGATTTATGTCCAGTCCCTCCAAACAGACATATATTTAACTCTTTGCTGGCCATCTTGACCTCAGATTGCATCAGCAAGATCTGAGCACTAAACACATCTCTCACCATACATAGATCTGTATCCACTAGGAGGTTGGTTACCTTCCACCACAGCTGTTCTCAAGGATTACTGCAGAGAGTCAGTGAATGGTAGAAGCAGCAGTTTTGTTTTGAATGTTCAAAAACTTGAAATTATAGCATTGTCGAAACAAACAAAAAAATAACACACAATTTAATAGTATTAAAATGCTCAGACAAAAAGGCAATGCCATCCCTACAGTCATGTGAGGTAAAGTTAAATGATATAAGACTAGTATTCAAAGTTTAATAGCACTATTGGGTAAGCTTGGCTTTTCTGTTACTTTCTTATTACAATGACATAATTATCATGCAGGGAACACAAGTTACAAAAGGATTGCGAGCAAAATGAAATAATTATCCCAGGAGTCTGTACCATGAAAACCTTCCATGAAAAATAGAAACACTAGGACGAAAGTTAAAAACAGTGGAAATAGTATTGTGAGTTTAGCAGAGGGATTAAACTGGAGCTAAAAAGAAGATTTAAAAAGCAAGCACAGTCATAGAATAATGTTACTGTTTTTACGGTAGGTCATTGGCTTAGTTAAATGGATACAGTTGAAACCACATCTGGACTAGCCAGCCATATGGCACTTCTGGCAAACGATAAAAGGGCCAATATCTGGATGGGTGGTTGGGTCTGGCCGCCTGGAGCCTGGCTAAACAGCTCCACCTACCATTATTCCTCTCGACTAGCATGTTTAGATGGTCATAACGCAAGGACACACACCTTGGCGTGTAGCCACGCCACTTTTTCCTGAGTGCGCATACCTATGCGACAAGTACGGAAAGAAAATGAGTGTCTTTGTTTAATTCCAGCCTGAAATTGCCTTTTGTAGATCATTAAACATTTGTAGCAACATTTAAGTTCCCACTAATAGGGGATCAAATGTCAAAGGGCAAAAATCCATATTGTCAGACAAAACTATGAAACAAATATTATCGCAGCAACTCAGCAACATTAAATATCGACAGTTCTATGAAGTAATTTGATATTGAATTTTATTTATTTTAAGTAAGGATATATAAAACATAAAAATAAATTTTTACTATTTGGGGAAAAGGAGGGCTTAAATAATACTTTGTGCAGTGGACTGCTGGAACATGCAGTGTAAGGTTGTCTGTCATCAACTTTAGGTCTGGATCTACACCAGCATGCAAAATGATTTTGTTTGTGAAATGTATTGCAGGGTTTGTTGCAAGCAGGATATTTGCAACGTTCATGGGAATGGCCCACAATTCACACAGCGTGTTTGTTTCTGCACATGTTGCCAGAGGTCGCATATATCTTTTAAGCTTCATTGCATTTATATTGGACTACTCATGTAGCATGCATGTGTATAGCAGTATCCAGTGTTAATTCCTTCTTATGTAATAAATGTGCTCAAGTTAGATCATTATAAGTCCCACACACAACCCTGCCTGATGAGCTCACTTGCTAATGCACCATACTGTAATCACATTTCTTTGCTAATAGTTTCAATTTGGCAGTGTATTTCTAGATACTCTTACATGGGCTCTGTACAGCAGTGTTAAAAGCATGGCTGGCCATTATAACAAATTTCACTTGCAAGCATATCTCATTAAATTTTTTTATTAGAACCTCCTGATCCTCCACCTCTGAAAAGCCAAATGTGTCTGCTTTGTCAACAGCCTCAGCTCCAACTAGGTTGAGCAGGGTATTTCCCTGTACCCTGCACAGCAGCATGCACACTACTTCTTCTTGAACTTGAGCCATGTGTCCCAGAGTGTGTCATCAAAAACCAGGGAATCGATGTGTCGGAGACCTCGTGCAATCACAGCCATACTTCTGACATAATGTAAAGTGGTCTGTGTGCAAATCACCACAAGACTCTGGATAACTGCAGAAGTGTATTTTACTAGCTGCAGTCATGCTAAACAATTGCTGCAGGAGCACTTCCTGTATAACAAGTGGATGGCAGTGATCCAATTTCCACCATCTACATTAAAGTGACACAGCATATATCTACAGAGAATGTGCATCTACCATATCCCCAGGTTTTACCAACACAAAAATTATATAAGTAATAGTACAGTCCTGAAACTCCTTCACTTTCATGATTAATTGAAGATATAAATAAAATTAAATGTTTTATATCACATATTTATATGGATAAATTAATGAAGGTAGTATTCCTCAAGTGGTAGTAAACAGGAGCATTTTCAACAATATGTTACCATACGCATTTCCTAGATGATCCAAACTGGGACTCGGTTCGGATTGTATCTCCACAGGGAGATCTAGACCAGGTTTTGACTTGGGTTGGATTCATAAAATTTGAGTGTATTCAGATTTTTGGAGAACTGAACTGCACAAATCTGCTAACTACTGCAGAGAGATGATGTTCCTTACTGTGATGTTTTAATTTGATATTACATGGGATTAGCATTGCAATATTTAAGGATAATGACATTATGCCCAAACATAAATTAATGTAAAATGAAAACCAATGTAGAGAATCACTGACAAATGTATTATAGTGAGAGTTGGGCATATGCATTTTTTTTTAAATATAATATATGCATTACTGTACTGCGCATGCACACCACAAAGGATTATTATTATTATTATTATTATTATTATTACATTTTATTTATAAGGCGCCACATGTGTTTCGCAGCGCCGTACAGAGGACAGTACAGGGAGACAAAACATAGCATTACAGTAAATAAATAACAGAAATAGAGTACAGGTAACATACAGCACAACACATTCTATTCTCAAGACATAATACAGCTAAGATGTAAGTATTGAGGGAGTGATCATCGTACTACTAGAGGCTGGTGGCCATAGATGGAGATGAGCCTTTACTAGCAGGGTAAAGATGGTCTTTGAGTAGGGGAGAGCTGCGAGTGAAATGTGTTGAGACGAGGGCTTAGATAACAAGAGGAAAGAGGGCCCTGCTCTGAAGAGCTGACAATCTAGTGGGGAGTGGCGACAGACAGATGACAAGAGGTGCAGGCAAGCGGGAGTTAGCCTGATGGCAGTATGCAAGCAAAGCTGAGATGTTCACAGCATGCGGCAGGGGGGTGGAGGCGCTGCTTCAGGACTGGGTTATGCATCGGGAGGGTATGCTTTGATAATTAGGTGGGTTTTTAGTGCCCGTTTGAAGCTTTGCAAGGTCGGGGAGAGTCTAATAATCCTTATTTCCAATATACATACAGTAGGTGCATATGCAGATTTTGTTGCATCTTACACTTCTGACACCTTAGTGTTGCAGAGGCAAAAAGGGGGAGGGAAGGGATAGGTGACCATAGGCCAAGTAACAAAAGGACTTGTTCATGTAATTGCGACTGAGGTATATCTGGACACAAATGTATAAATATCCAGCAGGAGCCATACCTTCTGCCTGTGCCGTAAGTCTGATGCAATGATACTCATTATGATGATGAAGATGATTTTCAGCAGCATCGGGTAGTCATTTATGATTGGCTGATTATGGATTGACACCTCCCACTGTTAAAGCTTCTTTCATTAGTGCGCCTGACTTACTATATGAAGTCACATATGATGTCAATTCACATTGCTAAACTGATTTTGAACTGTGGCAGGAAGGAAAATGCCCACTTGAGAAAATGACAGCTATTATTATTTAATTTCCTTTTTATTCATCTTTTCCTGCTTCACACCATTGCTCAGAGCAACAGCTGTCTTTTTTTATTATCCATAATTTATTGCTCACTCATTGGCTTAATAATGCCATGTGCCCTCTGCATGTGATCTGAGAGAGGTACAGTAGCTGTAATTCTAATATAACGTTATGCAAAACAAAATAAATAGGACTGCAATTCCCAGAAAGTCATAATCCTGAGATGGCACAAACCAAATCTCTCAAGATCTGAAAGACAATAATATTATCATGCTTTCAGACTGCAGCAAAATTAAAGTCAATCAGCAGATCTCGGATTCACCTAAACCAGAACAGCTCATCTCTGCATAACCTATCAACAAATTAGTCCCCATACAACAATCCTAAAATTGGTTATATTTGGTGTCCCACAGTTTTGTACCAAATCTTCATCTTTCTTGCATCGCTAGTGTGTCAGTAGTACAATGCATGTGTACCTGGACACTGATGCTGGCATTGAATGCTGGTACAATGTGGACACTAAACTGGATAAACAGACAAATAAACTGAAGACCATTATGAGTGAGTGAGCCATGCCATGCATCATGACACAGTGTTGGGCTTATTATGTAACTTCATAAGGCACTAAGGGGTGTATGTACTAAGACTTGGAAAGTGGACAGAGATGAAGGACCAGCCAATCAGCTCCCAACTGTCACGTTTACAGGCTGTGCTTGAAAAATGACAATTATGAGCTGGCTACTTGGTACCTTATCTCCGTCCACTTTTTTACTCTCCTCAAGGATTAGTACATAGAACCCAAATTCCTTTGTGACAAAAATTCCCATGTAACTATAAGTGACCTTGGGTGCAGCTATTACGCAAGTCCCGAGAATCCCTACTTGTGGTGGAGTGTCTGAAATGCAGCATGCGTCACCCAGCAATGGATTGGTTTATGGGGGCACATCTGTATTTCCTATGAAACACAATATATATTTGAAGGACTAATTCTCGTACTGTTGTCACATCCAAGGAGATAAAATAAATGATCCACACTATCACTACGTAATACAATTCTGTGAAAGTGGAGCTGCCCTTTAAATAGAATTTATCTTTACAATTCCAGTTTAAGTTATTAATCCCCATCTTTTGCAATATGGAATTTCTACAAAACCCCATCAATCCAGATCCAAACATACATCATACTAAATGGAGGAGTGCTGTATATGTTCAAAAAGAAACGTTTTATTGTTAATATTTTAGGAAGCAATGCATCAAGTATCAGTAAATTTTTTTTTTTTTTGTGCTATAGTGGTATAAGGAAATTGAAAAGTCTATTGTTCCTGAGTCTGCTATCTGCACACATTTGATGCACTTGGCAGTAACTTTGTTTGGTAGATGTGTGCCAAAGAAATTCTTGCAACATCTTCAAATTTGTCTGCCAACTTTCATCTGGCATATGATCTGACCTGCAGTAATAAGTGCTATACATCAAGAAAAGCCTCTATAAGTAATATGGGTATTTTATTATATAAATAGAGGAGAAATGAGAAACTTTTGGCTGAGTGAATACTGTAAAATATATTGCTGCAATACGCTATTTATTATTTACCAACCATACAGTAGCCATATACTATACACAAACACAAGCCCGTTTTAGGTTATAAGAAATGTAACAGCTACTCTAGATGACATTGCATGTTAATAATGTAAATACGTTCATACATATTAATGTAATAAAAATACTCTACTGTGTATATATTAATAATAATAATAATAATAATAATAATTTTATTTATATAGCGCTCTTTCTCCAATAGGACTCAAGGCGCTTAACAGATACATAGGATAATATAGTACAGAAAATAATAAAGTACATTTTCATAAAATACAGAAGCATGAAGATACTAAAAGGGACATTATGGAAATGCTTGAGTAAACAGAAAAGGCTTGAGTCTACTTTTGAAGGATTCTATAGTTGGGGCCTCTCGCACTGTGCGGGGAAGTGAGCTCCATAGAGTCGGAGCCGCATGACTAAAAGCTCGACCCCCAGATGAATTACGGTAGATTCTAGGTACTGCTAAAAGTCCTTCATCTACAGATCGCAGTAATCGAGTGGGGCAGTATGGGGTCAGAAGCTGTTTCAGGTACCTTGGGCCTTGGTCATGTAATGCTTTGAAACTCAGTAAGCCAATCTTGAAGATGATTCGCCATCTTACAGGCAGCCAGTGAAGGGAGTAGAGGATGGGTGTTATGTGGCTAGAACGGGGCTGGTTGGTTAATAGCCTGGCAGCTGTGTTTTGCACCAGCTGTAAGCGTTGCAATTCTTTTGCTGGTAGACCAAGGTAGAGGGCATTAAAGTAGTCTAAACGAGATGATACAAATGCATGTATGACTTTTGGCATATCATCTGAGGGAATTAAGTGCTTGATTCTGGCTATGTTCCTCAGGTGAAAGAATGAGGATTTGATTGTGGCTGATATCTGATGTTTAAGTGTCAAGCCACCATCCAGGACAACGCCAAGATTCCGCACACGATCACTGGTCTGTAATTCTGAATCCCCGAGTGTAAGTCCAGTTGGTTGGCTATGCTGCAGTCTTGTCCTTTGATGTTGCGGTCGTATCATAAGGACCTCTGTTTTATCCGGGTTCAGTCGCAGCCAACTGGCGCTCATCCACTCCTGTAGTTCAGCTAGACAGCCATTTAGGGTTGCTATTGGGTTATCAGTGCCCGGAGCAAAGGACAAGTACAGTTGTGTATCATCTGCATAGCAGTGGTAGACCAGGCCATGGCGCCTGATTATTTCACCCAGTGGGAGCATGTATACCGCAAAAAGCATGGGGGATAGTATAGAACCTTGTGGGACACCACATGGCAATGGCACTGGTGGTGATGAGTATAATCCAGATGATACTCTCTGTGACCTGCCTGTGAGAAATGATTTGAACCAGCTTAGGACTGTGCCATCCAGACCACAGAAATGTATCAGTCGCTCAATCAGAAGCCCATGGTCCACGGTATCAAATGCTGCCGAGAAATCCAGAAGGATTAATATTGAACAGTCACCTCTGTCTTTTGCCATCAGAAGATCATTTAACACACACACCAGGGCTGTTTCAGTGCTATGTCTTCTCCTGAATCCTGATTGAAATGGATCATAAATATCATGGGTTGTCAGGCGGGTTTCCAGTTGATTTGCAACCACTTTCTCAATAACCTTTCCTAGGTAAGGAAGGTTTGATACCGGTCTGTAGTTGGCCATGCAGTCGGGATCTAAATTAGGTTTTTTAAGAAGCGGTCTAACAATTGCTTCCTTTAGGGGTTCAGGAAAGATGCCTGTCTGAATTAATAAAAAGAATGGTGTCAGGCACTCACAGTTAATAAAAAGGCAGCTTCTCACCATTGCCCTCCAAATATGCAAACCATAGTGATATGTAATATAGCAACAAAAGGCAGATGAAAAAAAATTCATTCTTGCCTTGCTAAAGACCAACAGAATAGTTTGAAATGCATTAGATTACGTGTTACCAGGACATCTATATCTATAATGGGTGCAGTGTGTGCAGTGCACATGGGCCCCTGAGTCCAGAGGGGGCCCCACTGCACACGCTGCACCCATTTTCTAAATACTCACCCCTCTGAATTCCAACGTCCGCGTCACTGTTAAAACTCTGTGAAAATGGTGCAGCGGCCATTTTCACGGAGTTCTGCACATGCGCAGTACAAAAATCACTGGGAAAATGGCCACCGCACCATTTTCCCAGAGATCTGCGCATGCGCAGTAGAATCTGAGTGCTCTAGTGCTCAGACTCACAGCGCTGAGAGGAGGGGGCCCAAGAGGAGTAGGCTGCACCCGGGCCTCCTTTTCTCTTAAAGCGCCCCTGCCAGGAGGACTACTTTACTGGGATCCACCCCTTGGAAGATTACTAGAGATTGCAAGTTGATGGTACGAACTTCAATTGTTCGTTATTGGAAATTGATTTTAAATGTCTTAATTTTTACTTTCCCTTATTTAAGGGTAATTAGTATCAATTGTTATCTATCTAGCAGGTGAGATGAACCACAGGTACACCAGTAAGACTAGCAATGAATTGACTGAGGGCAGGTAAAGGATTGATTGATTGATTGATTGAGTGATTGATTAAAAGTGATTAATTCAGTGATTAAATGGATTCTTTAATTGATTCATGTAGAAAATTTTATTTGACTTGGTCTGTTTTGCAACTAAAAGAATGCAATGTACAAAAGGTATGGAAACAGTGCTGAATGAGGAAGAATTATTACTGAATAATACCAGATGAAAATGAAATGAGAAAGTTTAATAGAAAAAAGAATAAAAATAAAACCATATCACACATAAAGTTTAAAAATACTTTGAAACACTTATGACAAAATTCATTTACCCCACTCTCCTTAGTCTGAAATTGGATAAATGGGCTGCATACTCGATTGACCCCCCCCCCCCCCCCCTTCCCCACCAAAAAAGGTTCATATGTGGTAGTAAGTCCAGTAAGATTGCAATGAACAAACTCATGATAGGTAGGGTCCTTGGGGCTGCGAAACAGCAGTTGCACTTGGGTGATAAGTCCCCCATTCTTTGTGGTAGCCAGCATGAGAATCAGGGAAGCCAGCAGTGGATTACGGAAACCAGCACAAGGATCAGGGAAGCCCGCAGTGGATTAGGGAAACCGGCACGAGGATCAGGGAAGCCAGCAGTGGATCAGGGAAACCAGCACAAGGATCAGGGAAGCCAGCAGTGGATCAGGGAAACCAGCACGAGGATCAGGGAAGCCAGCAGTGGATTAGGGAAACCAGCATGAAGATCAGGGAAGCCAGCAGTGGATCACGGAAACCAGCACAGGGATCAGGGAAGCCAGCAGAGGATCACGTACACCAGCACAAGGATCAGGGAAGACAGCAGTGGATTAGTGAAACCAGCACGAGAATCAGGGAAGCCAGCAATGGATCAGGGAAGACAGCAGTGGATTAGGGAAACCAGCACGAGAATCAGGGAAGCCAGCAATGGATCACGATAACCAGCACGAGGATCAGGGAAACCAGCAGTGGATTAGGGAAACCAGCACGGGGATCAAGAAAGCCAGCAGTGGATCAGGGAAACCAGCACGAGGATCAGGGAAGCCAGCAGTGGATCAGGGAAACCAGCACGAGAATCAGGGAAGCCAGCAGTGGATCAGGGAAACCAGCACAAGGATCAGGGAAGCCAGCAGTGGATCAGGTAAACCAGCACGAGGATCAGGGAAGCCAGCAGTGGATCAGGTAAATCAGCACGAGGATCAGGGAAGCCAGCAGTGGATCAGGTAAATCAGCATGAGGATCAGGGAAGCCAGCAGTCTCCTGGTGCATCCTAGTCAATTGCATTGCATATATGATACATTTTCAGCAAAAAGAACACCCGGCGTCAGCAGAGTTGCACAGGATCAGGCGGCTCACTCACACCAGGCAGGTATATTGAGTCTAGATATATGAGGACACATCTGTAATACTAGGTTGAATACTGTATGTATACACAAGAAAAGAGGTGACAAAGAGGAGACATTGGCCCTCATTCCGAGTTGTTCGCTCGGTAAAAATCTTCGCATCGCAGCGATTTTCCGCTTAATGCGCATGCGCAATGTCCGCACTGCGACTGCGCCAAGTAAATTTGCTATCCAGTTAGGAATTTTACTCACGGCTTTTTCATCGGTCTGGCGATCGTAATGTGATTGAAAGGAAATGGGTGTTACTGGGCGGAAACAGGCCGTTTTATGGGCGTGTGGGAAAAAACGCTACCGTTTCCGGAAAAAACGCAGGAGTGGCTGGAGAAACGGGGGAGTGTCTGGGCGAACGCTGGGAGTGTTTGTGACGTCAAACCAGGAACGACAAGCACTGAACTGATCGCAGATGCCGAGTAAGTCTGGAGCTACTCAGAAACTGCTACGAGGTGTGTAATCGCAAAATTGCGAATACATCGTTCGCAATTTTAAGATGCTAAGATTCACTCCCAGTAGGCGGCGGCTTAGCATGAGCAAATCTGCTAAAATTCACTTGCGAGCGAACAACTCGGAATGAGGGCCATTGTTAATATCTTCAAATATGTAAAGGGTCACTATAAGGAGTTAGCAGGGGATTTGTTTATTAAAAGAACTCTGTATAGGACATGTGGACACTCGCTGAGGCTAGAGGAGAGAACATTTTTGTACACAACATAGGAAAGGGTTCTTCACGGCAATAAAGATTTGGAACTCCCTGCCGGAACAGGTAATAATGGCGGACTCTGTAAATAAATTTAAAAACGTATTGGACAAATTTCTAACTGCAAAAAGTATCCATGGCTGTAGCTCTTAACATAGTGACATTATATATCTGGGATTGGTAAGAACCATAGTTGTCAATTGATACTAAACCATAACTTCAGCAGGTGCATAATATGCACAGATTAACGCAGAATACAGCTTGAACCCGATGGGCATTTTGCCACTTTTCAACCTCACTAACTATGTAACTTTGTAACTATGTAATTGAATATAATGTTTGTATGGCAAAAAAAACAGGCAGATTTGCTATTGTTGGCAAATGGCACCGTGATATAGTTGCCAATTTGTATATGGTTGCAATTGCAGATTATTTAACACAATTTCCCCTTTAATTTGGGGAGCAATTGTGGTCAACTGTTCATCTGTAGTAAAATGGGTAATCCATATATACGATAGTAAAAGGTTGAGAATTTAAAAATAAAAATTCGGTTAACTGTGGTTACATATTGTATGTAGTGGTTGTTTTTTTGTTTTGTTTTTTGTTTCCCTTATTTGGGCTTTTGAATAGGATACTATCTAGAGGTGAAGGTTCAAGTGGTAGAACAATTATATTTCGCAGAACCTTCATTCTCATGCTGTTACTAACACACTGATACATAATGGCCAATTTTCCATTCTTTTGAGGCGTGCTTTTACAAGCGTTACTTGGAAAGAGATTAGAACAAAAGTTTTGTGTTAATGTGGAACACTTATTTCAAAGCAAATTGTGCAGTCATTCTTTTCACGCAAGTTCTAAAAATCACTGATGTAGAGACCAAACAAGAGTGTTGTCAGCAAATGCAGCTTCTAATTAGAAAGACTAAAACAGCCTAAGTATGTGTTTTGCAAGATAATTGATAATAATTGCTGCAAGAATGCTAGCTTAATAGCTGACTGCCAAATCACTTGACCAGTTCATTTCTATTTCGATCTTTATCTATGTACGTACCCTAGTGTATAACATAGAAATCTATACGTCTTGCATGTCCTCTGCCATTTAGTTTTCTTTAATCTTTGCAGAGTACATTACACTCATGTAGCGCTATACTGTACAGCACGTTCCATACAGAACATCCAACATATTTGAACTACAGTACAGTGCAGTACTGAACTAACAACACGCAGGCAGTGGAACGGCATAACCAACAGTATATTTTCCTTTATTTTATCAAGTTTCTGTAGAAAGAAAAATACATTAACACCCTTAAGGTGGGTACACACTGGCCGATATATCGGCCGTTCTCTTGAACGGCCGATATATCGTGGGTCCGTCGGCCAGTATGAACGGGCAATATGTCTGTGAACTTCATCGTTCACAGACATATCGCGTCGGCCCCGCAGCACAGCCGACGGACATTATATCTACCGATATATTGGCGCATCGATGTGTGTGTACGGGCGGTCGGTCGACCGCCCATACACATGCTGCGGTAGCCGGCCATGATTGACAGCTGAACTGGGCAGCCGTGTGTACACACCCACCCAGTTCATGACGTCAGTCCCCGATGGATCGGACAGTGTGTATGCTCAACACACTGCCCGATCCGTCCATAGATAAATCTGCCGATCAATTGATCGGCAGATATATCTATCAGTGTGTACCCACCTTACGTATAACCTGTTCAGTCCCGCACACTCTAAATTTTTCCAATAGGGACATAAGGCGCTTGCTCTCATGGGGAAGGGGCATGACAAAATTGATCCCAGAGAAAGCCCATACTATGATACCCCTTCCCACATTATATATATCTTATACACACACAATTTATAGAACACTGCAAGAAAATAGATTTAAACTAAATTCATGTACTTAACTTGAGAGCTCGTTGTTATACCCTTTATTAAATAACACATTTCAATATACTGCCATACCCAGGATTCAAACCCACAACCTGTTCCATTCCAGTCAAACACCCTACTCATTGAGCTAGTTGATGAAGATACTTGCACTTTGTAAAAAAAAATAAACAGCATTGCAGTTGAGCAGGTCTATGTAGTGTGCAGACACACATCCAATCCCTTGCAGCCACACACTACATGGAGCTGCCCAGATGCAATGCTGATCATTTTTTTTTCCATAAAGTACAAAGGAAGCTTTAAATAGAATTCTCTAGCTTAGAATGCTCTAGATTTCTGTGTAAGGGCAGATCGCTCAATGAATACAGTGTCTGACTGCAATGCAACAGAAAATGGGCCCAAGTCCTGGGTATGTTAGCATCTTGAAATGTAATAAAGGAAGGTGGGGCAGATGTATTAAGCCTGGAAAAGGCATAAAGAAGTGATAAAGCAGTGATAAATGCAAGGTGATAACGCACCAGCCAATCAGCTCCAATATGTAAATTGAAAGCTATGAGATGATTGGCTGGTGCATTATCACCTTGCATTTATCACTGCTTTATCACTTCTTTATGCCTTTTCCATGGCTGGTGCATTTATCACTGCTTTATCACTTCTTTATGCCTTCTCCAGGCTTAATACATCTGCCCCAGTGTGACTGAATAACAAAGAGCTCTCACGTTAAGTTCATGACTGTTGTATAGGTATTAACGAGAGAAGGGGTGGGGAAAGGAGACAGGGGCAGTCAGGAGATGGTGGGCTTCAAAAAAGGAGGAAGCTACAAGTGAAAGTATTTAAAACAGATAATTGACAAGAGCCGCCAACATGGCCCCCTACCCTGCAACGCTACAGTATATGCGGTGGCACACTGCGCACATACCTAGTTACGGCCCTGGAAAAGATAAGTTTGCTGGTTCGGCAAAGTGTCGGCACTTCCGCTGAGGGACAGTTTCACCAGGCAATGGGAGATATGATACCTCTACCTTTTGTGGTTTGCAGGTGTTTACCATATACTGTTAGGTATGCAGCCTACATCTTGTGCCCTTGTTTGTTTTTCATTTGCATGTTACAGAGATTATTTATATATGTATGTGTGGAATACATATGTGTGATTATGCACTATTGACAGGGGATGCAGTTAATGTACCGCCTGTCAGGATCCCGGTGTTCAGGATCCCAGCGCTGGAATCCCAAAAGGGGGGGAAATGCCAGCGGTCGGAATCCCGACCTTAGCCCGGTGTTCTCACCCGAGTGGGAAGCGCAGCCAGCCAGCCAGCAGGGGAACATGCTGCCTCGCTGCTGCGATTATGGCTGACGGGATGCCGATGTCGGTATAGTGACAGCCGGCATCCCATCACCTGCATGTATTTAACTGAAAGAGCTTTTAATTATTTATTGGTAGCTTCCTGGATGAGTGATTGGGAGAAGGAGTGGATGTATTCACTCCAGAAAGATCATTATTCAAATGCCATCTTTTACAGTTTAGAAAGCAACAGCAATACCAAAGGGGGTTTAACACCTTATTTCTGCCCCTATATTATCACCTCCTTATTGTGGAGGGTATACATTTTCTATTGGATTACATTATTTGGTGATTTTTCTTCATTTTTGGATACTCAATTGGGACACTGAAGTGGAAGATGCAATAATTTGGATTTTCTTGGTTGATATTTTTGGGACACACATTGGCGTCTGACATTTGATACCTATTTTACTTATAGGGCTAGATATGCTATCATCATTGACTGAAATAAGAAGAATAAAGAGAGAAAAAATATCACTATGCAGTTTGTTGATGAATAAAGATGGTCACTATGGATTGGGTGGGTTTAATTTAAAGTGAAGGATTGTTTTATTTACTTGCACTATTCTTCAGTTAAACATGCAAGTCCCTTTTCTGCCTGACCAGCCATAGGTGGCCACAAGTTCTCTGATTTCTGAATTATTTTACAGAATATGAACTGTTACCAGGGACGCCGACAGCCACGCTGGGCCCGGTAATGGGGGAGAGGAGGCGAAGCCGCACTAGTCCCCTATGCAGTGGGCAGTGAAGGGAGTGCAATGGGGGGCAGCGGCAGCAGAAGAGGAGGGGGAGGAGGAAGCTGCGGCGGTCCTGTATGATCGCTCCCCTCGCACGCAACGCAAGTGGAGAAAGGACTGACAGATTTTTTCCTCTCTCCCCAGCGCAGAACACAGCAGCAAGTGTTGTGTGCTGTGCTGGAGAGAGAGTCTGCTGCCAGTCCTCTCTCTCCCTTGCACACAAAACCTCTGCAATGGTGTAAGGGGGAGGGGCGGGGTTGCGAGGCCCCCTTATAGGCCTGGGCCCGGGAAAAGAGTACCTGCCTCCACCCCCAAGCTCTTGGCACCACTGACTATTACTGAGAACAAAGCATACATGTGTATCTAAAGAGAGATCAGAAACCTTCTGTGGCACAGAATGGTTTAGCTTCTATACACTGCTAAACCCAGTCTAATTGGGCGCGACAAGCCTGATATTTAATGGGTGCCTGGAACAATTGTATTGTCTGTCAGGCGCCCATTCATGACCGTGGCTTTTAAAACAATTAAACTACCTCTATAATTATAATGAACAATGATACCCTGTGGTGCAATGGACCTGGACTTGGTGCTGATATTTTGTTATAATCCTTTACATTTGTAATTTTTACACTACTATTATCCTGTTTTATCAGTGCAGCATTGCAAATTAGTAAGAGGCTTGGCTTTACTGGGTTTCCAGATCAATCCACTGTTTTTTAGATGTATACCATTAACAAAATGCTGAATTTATATTTCGACAATCGTCCCTGGGCTGAACTCCTAAACTCTCCCTGTAATAGCTGCTACAGAGAAGCAATAAGCAAAATCAGTTACAGCCACTCCTTTGCAAGATATAACCCTAATTATATTATGATTGTGCCAGTTGTAAAATAGTGCATTTTGCCGGGACACTGTGAGCAACCTATGAGCGGTAATGTGTGTTACATCGAACAACCTTGTAATACTATCGGGTATATTCAATTAAAGTCGGATCCATTCCAACATTCATTTGTCAGAATGGATCCGACCTGGGCTATTCAATGCAATCTCAATTCGACTTTAAAAAAATTCGAATTGAGATGCGGGAGCAGAGACGGGGGAGAGCCACGGGCAGACGGGGGAGAACAGCGCTACAGCAGCGGCTACAGCAGCGTAGCCGGAGGATGTGTCACAGCCGCCGCTCACGGCAGTGTCCACCCAGCTCCGCTGCTCTCCCCTGTCTGCCCACGGGTCTCCCCCATCCCCCCCTCTTCTCCTCTCCCCATCTCTGCTCCCGCATCTCAATTCCACTTTTTTTAAAGTCGAATTGAGATGGACGAAAAGGGGGCCAAAACCTGTCGGTTTTTGCCCAGTTTTCGACACAAGCACGTGGATCGGTAGCTATTCCGCTGATCCACGTGCTTTTTGACAAGTCGAATTCCTCGACTTGTCGAATAATTTGGGGTTATATTGAATAGGTCGGAACCCCTTCTGACCTAAAAAAGTCAAAAACTGCCATCTTTTCGACAGACGGCAGCTTTCGACTTCAATTAAATATACCCCTATGTCTTCTAGGCATGTTAGTTTTGGGGTCATTTTTTTTTTTACCTTAATGTGCTATTTCTCTATACTTCAATCAGTTCTACAATGAAAACATAAGTAAAACAGACTGATCTTTTCCATGTAAAGATTAAAAATGTCATAGTAATGATATAGATGGTCAAACATCTGAATATAGAGAGATAATTGAGATCGTTGCTCAGTTGCTATATGCATTCAGCTATAGATGAAAAATTAGGCAAATGTTATATTGCAATATAATTTGCCAAGTTACCATTACTCGCACCATGTATATTGTTACAAGCAGAGAGCCTGTGTCATTATACTGTCCAACACCATAACTATTTACGGACATTTCAACACAGGAAGCTTGATTTTAGCTTCAGGCCAGCACGTTAAACAGATGGTCAGTCACTAAGACTGGGAAGATTGAGATTTTACCATCAGCTACGCAAAGCCACTGATGTTTTGTAAATAAAATATATATACTGCTATCTTTTTGAATAGCCAGGATATTATATTACAAATGAAAGTTCTAATGAAATTCGCTGTCTAAGACACGCTAAAATATTGTTAAGGTTTGTTCCAAACAGTGTGTTAGAAAGGGGCTCTTCCCCTAGGAGGAATTAGAGGAAGATGCTGCAAGGGTTGATTTCTGTTTTATCGTTACATTTCAAGAAGTTTGTAAATACATAAAATGTAAGCATGCAGTCCCATTGAATCCAAGGATGTATATATATGAAAATTCACTACATCCATCATGAAACATAACTCATTTTCCTTTACAATTGTCCCATTTTCTTCACAGTTGCTTCAACCGAAACATCAACAGAATTAAAAATAATTCAGTCTATCATACAGTAAATGTTATAGTTAAGAATACTAAAACGACACAAATTATTATGACCACCAGGCGATTTTATGCAAAGTAGCTATTCCACAGATAATTCAGTTTTGTAATTAGTTCCAAAAACCCAAAATAATTAAAGAAATGAATAAATGTAAGCATCTGAAGAGTTGTATAGAGGGTATATAGAGTGTGAAAGCTATTACAGGTTGAATCTACCATATACAAAAACTGAAATCCAAAATATTCCAAAATCCATAAATTTTTGAGCATGACTGAGATACTGTAGTGACACCTTTTGCTTTCTGATGGTTCAATGTACACAAACTTCGTTTCATCCACAATATTATTCAAAATATTGTTTACAATTACCTGTGTGTATTAGATGTATATGAAACAGTAATGGATTTCGTGTTTACACTTGGTTCCCCATCCCAAAGATATCGCATTAAGGTACAAACATATTCCAAAATACAGAAAAATCCAAAATTCTTCTCGTAACATTTTGAATATGGGAGATTCAACCTGTATAAACCTTATATCAACTTGTAACTTTAGGTGAGTACGGACACTGCTTGTCCTAGAAAATAAGCTCTGATTAGTCCTTTTTCTTTCTAGATTATGCCAATTTTGGTAGTTTTGATTTCCATGTGTATCAACTGCACTAGGCTGGCATATGATATTTTATTATTGTTTTATTTTCTCTTTCATCCAATCTGGTGGACACTGGACAATGGAATTGCAGGCTGACTGAAGGAGCTGGCACTTAATTAGACTAGTAGAACTTTATGAGAGTAGCTCCACCCCACTGAGCACCTCCCTCTGCAACCCATAATCTTCAGTTTTTTTAAGTGCCCATGGAAGCTGGGCTGTTTTCCTAAGGCTGCAGCTCTGTTCTTTAAATTAGATTTTGTATACACTTTATTCATCTTGGCTTCTCTACTCTTTACCTCTCTAGGTGTCTTAAGGGCTTATACAACCAAATATCTCTTTCCTAAACTTTGCGCTATTTTCTCTACATAAGGGAGTTCATGTATAGGTACAGTATATGACTGCCTTTTGTTGCACCATGTAGCCTGGATGCTTCAGGGTATGTATCATCAACTGTACAAGGACAATCCCGAGTCCGTCTGGGTTCAGTTCAGTTCCCTGATGTCTTCTCCTCAGGGTGCTTATTCTGAATGAATGTCTGATTCTGTTTCCTGACACTTTGGTATGGTGTTCATAGCGATCTGCTTAAAGTCCATTTCTTTTTTGTTTTTCATCTTTGGGGCAGTAGTTTGGACTTGGTCAGGCTTTTTTGGCTTTGCCATTTATTTGGCGGCTGGGTGTTGATGGTGTAATGGTTAGCATTACTGCTTCACAGCACTAAGATCACCGTGCTTGCATGGGTTTACTCCGTAACTTTGTATTCCTCCTTCAAATTAGCCCTAGTATATATCCAAAAATATTTTGGTAGGTTAATTGGTTCCAGATAAAGGGTGTAAGTTTGTGGAAGTACATGTATATAGGGCAGGCTAGATGAGCCAAGTGATTGTTATATGCCATCACATTCTCTGTTTTTATGTTTCCATGTGGTCTGTTGAATTTATTTGCATTCCAGCTTCTCCAACTTGACTCCTTTGTCATTATTATTTTTTGGATCTTCTTCTGTCAGAGACTTGCACTGTTTGCTTATGTTTTCTTGGTGGCGAGACACTGTGGTGTGTGTTGGTAATCCCAGTTATTTGGAAGGCTAAGGCTGTTACAGTATTAGAAGTCTAAGAGTTCTGACCCCCAGGAAGCTATGCTGATCAGGTATATCCACATTAGGTTTAGCATCAGGATGGTGGCTCTGGTTGAGCTCAGAGGCACTACTATAGGTTAGGTCAGACAGGTTACCCGACCCAAACTGGAAAAAAGCAGGTCTAGACACCATGTTGATCAGATGTGGGATTGCACCTGTGCACGGCCAGTATACAGCTGCCTAGTCAATAAAGCAGGACACTGTGTACTTATTATGTTAAGTGAACCTTATGCTTATTTCTTTCCTCTGTGCTTAGTCCTTTAGTGTCTAGTATCCACACATTCCTTACCATGAGGCTTCCTACTGAACTCACATGGGTTGATTTTGCAATTCTATTAGGCTCCCTCTATGCAAGCTATGGCCATTTTGTTGAAGCCACTATGCTGGTGACATCTTGATCCTTTTTTTACCACTTTCTTAAATTCCAGTGTTAGCATCCAACAATGCTATATTGAGTTGTAAAGTCTTCCATTCAGGTTTTTCTCAGAGTACCCTCCTTTAGGGGTGACTTTTGAGCATCTCATGGACCAGTGTCTCCCAGACTGCATGAAAGAGAAAACTGGATTTTCGTACTTACTGTTAAATCCTTTTCTTTGAGTCCATCTGGGGGACGTTGCACTACCACTCTATCCCTCATTTTTTTGTTTGTGGGTTGGTTCTTGTTAATTTGTAAGTTACACTATGTGGTTCATGTTAGTTTAGGACTACTTTTGAAGTTGTACTGAAGATTATGTATTGCAGAAGGTAGGAGATCAGGGGGAGGTGATCTTAAAGTTATACTAGTCTAATTAAGTGACAGCTCCTACGGTCAGCCTGCAATCCCATGGTCCAGTGTCCCCCAGATGAACTCAGAAAAAAGGATTTAACGGTAAGTACAAAAAGCCATTTATCACTGTTGCTGATATTTTATTATTATTGGTTTCTACCACTAGCAAAATGGAGGATATTGTAAATGTTAATTGTCACTTGTCTCAGAACTGTCAGCCGTCTCTTAAACTCCCCCTGCAATAGTTGATGAAGAGCAGCAATAAGATATATCAGTTACATCACTTCTTGGAAATAGGGAACCAAAATTATATTCTAAACATACCAATTGTCACACAGTATTTGTAATAAAGTGCATTTTGTCTGCACACTGTATGCAATCAGTATGTGGCGGTGTGATCTGAAAATAGTTTTCAATGTAATTTGCATTTCAAAGACATAACTTGCTCCCTGATTTTTAATTAGGAAAAAAAAACTTCTCACAATTAAGAAACTCTTAATAACATGTCTTCTAGGCATATCAATGCCGGTGTTATTTTTTAACCTTAATATGCTATCTCTCCATACATTACACACTTATTTCACTCGGTTCTACAATAAAAACACAAATGAAACAGACTGATATTTTCCATGTCAATACCAAGAAATTTCATAGTGAAGATATAGTCAAACATATAAATATAGAGAGATAACTGAGATCAATACGCAGTTGTTATCTTTTTTTAACTTCAATAGTTTTTATTGAAAATAATGCATTTTTATGGGGTACAGGAAAAAAAAAGGGGT
The DNA here is from genome assembly GCF_028390025.1 of Pseudophryne corroboree. Lineage (NCBI taxonomy): Eukaryota > Metazoa > Chordata > Amphibia > Anura > Myobatrachidae > Pseudophryne > Pseudophryne corroboree. Next base: position 1,104,604,887 of record NC_086444.1, on the reverse strand, counting down.
GCATGTAATATAACACATTGTAGAGGGGGGGAGGGTACATGGGGGGGGGAAAGCATCCAGGAAATCAATGGCACAGGCACTTCGAGAACAAGGAGATCAGACGTAAGAAAGGAGAATATCTGGAAAGAGGGAAGAAAGGAGACAAACAGCATATGGCGGATTTACAGATATCATTAAGGATCCAAAGTCTTTGGTACAAGAGCTATGAAAGTGTATTGGTCAGATTGTATTGAAGGGCACACATCATAATTCAATAAAATTCAGTAGGCAGATGCAGAAGCATAGGAAGAGAGAGGAGACAAAGGCATACATAATACCTTGCGATCACCAAAATTAGGAGGAAAGAGACAGATATCAAGTTGCATTTAAGAGAGACATTCAGTAAGCAGACATTTGAGAACTTCACTCACTAACAGGGTGCTCAATTAGACTATAGTGAGATGGATCACAGTAAGATGAGTTATGGAAGTACTGGGAACCTTCGCCGGCAGTAACAAACTCATGCCATAGGGAAGTCATGAGGGAAGAAGCGGTGCTGGAGGAAGGGATATATTCAGTTTCCATGAGGAAGTGGTGGTTCGTTTTGTGAATAAGTTTTAGCAGAGCAGGGGATGTAGGTTGCTTCCACAGCTGAGCTAGATTGGCGCGAGCAGCTATTAAAATGTGGCCTAAGACATATCTGCTAGTAGGGGGGACATGGGGGGGGAACTATATGAAGTAGAGCTAAGGTTGGATCAGGGATGAGTTGAGTGCTGAGAACAGTATTGATTAAATCAAACACTTCAGACCAGTATTTGGCAATTACTGGACAGGTCCAATATATGTAGTAAATGTGTCCTATAGATCCACAGAGTCTCCAACATTTATTGCTGCATGTGGGCCAAAATCTGTGCAGTAGGTCGGGGGTCAGATATAACCTGTGGATTAGTTTTATGTGCATTTCAGTGTGGTTCAGACATTGGGACATGGAATGTGAGGCTAGAAAAATATTACGCCAGTCATGTGGTGATAGCGTTTTACCTAAATCCAGTTCCCATTTTAACTGAGCATTAGATTTGGAGGGGGAGACAGGGGTAATCAATAGTTTATACCAGAATGAAATATCGCCTCTGGATTTACTTAGGGAAAGATGAGAGAAAAGCAATTGTGAGGTTGAGTCTGGGGACAGAGAGGTTGTAGGGATTTATTTCCACCAGTGTGCGACCTGTAAATAATGGAAAAGTTCTGAAGCAGGTAGGGAGAATTTCTGTTTGAGAGCTGGAAAGGGCAACAAGAAAAGTCCGTCCAGTAGATCACCTAGACCTAGTATGCCTACTTGCCTCCATTTAGAAAGGGTTAGGTGGGGTATCAACACTGTGAGGGTGGTAATGGAGATCTGAGCGATGCAGCAGGTGGGTGACAGTAGGGTGGCGGATAGTTTGTCCCAAGTTTTAAGCGAGGCTTGCGTGGATGGAAGTAGGTGTGGGAGAACAGGCCAGAGAGTCCTAGGGATGCGGAACAGATCTGCAAGAGGGAGCGAACGAGCTTGAACTTGTTCAAGCTCCACCCAAGATACTTGTGTATTAGCAGTAAAATAATTTTTAAGGGAAGCCAGAAGGGAAGCTTCTTGATACATGGAGATGTTGGGTAAGTATAGGCCTCCCAAAGCTCTCGGCAATATCAATTTAGAGTGTGCCATTAAGGGAGGTTTTGAAGACCAGACATATTTAGTCAATATAGAAGAACAAATCTGTAGGGCTTTTTTCGGGAAGGTATATGGGATCGCGCGGAACAAGTACATCAGTTTGGGTAAAAGAGACATTTTGAATGCAGCCATACGTCCAAGCCAGGAGACCTCATACGACACCCAGGATTTTGTTTGGGCCTCCAAAGTTACAATTAGAGGGGAAAGATTGGAAGTGAAGACTTCAGGAGTGTGAATGGGAATGTGGATACCCAGGTATTTTATCGTATTTTTCCGCCAATTATAGGGGAAGGACGATTGGAGGGCTGGGAGGGTGTGAGATAAGTTGATAGGCAAGGCGTCGGTCTTTGTGATGTTGAGTTTATAGTAGGAAGCTAAGCTATAGGCACCTACAATAGAGGTCAATAGAGGGAGAGTAGTGGTGGGGTCAGAGATAAAAAGAAGGACGTCATCGGCAAAAAGACTTAATTTGTGACAGGAGGAACCGAACTGTAAAGCAGGAAATTGGGGATTATCACGGATTGTAATAGCCAGGGGTTCGATTGACAGAACGAATATCAGAGGGGAGAGGGGGCAGCCTTGTCTAGTGCCATTCGTGATTGGAAAAGAGTCGGATAGAAAGCCATTGCTGAACACTCGGGCCGTAGGAGAGCTATACAATGCTAAAATAGAGGATAGGATACGATCTCTAAAGCCAAAGCGGAGAAGGACTTCATGCATATATACGACCAATTCAGTCTATGAAAGGCCTTCTCAGCATCCAGGGAAAGCAGGAGAAGGCCCTGATCTTTAGAAAGTGAATCGATCAGGTTAAAAACTCTGCGGGTATTATCGGACGCTTGTCTTCCTGGTACAAAACCAGTTTAGCCCGAGTGCACCAGCAATGGAAGAAATTGGTTGATACGTGTCGCAATCAGTTTGGCGTAAAGTTTGATATCAGAATTGAGCAGCGCGATAGGACGATAGTTATGTGTGGCAGGATCTTTTCCGGGTTTGGGTATAGTGACTATTCGCGCTTCTAGTAGTTCTGACGGAAGGGTGCCTTGATCAGAGAAGTTATTGAAAAGAGCAGTCAAATGGGGAGAAAGAACATCATGAAATGTGGCATAAAAGTCAGTAACAAACCTGTCCGGGCCAGGGGCCTTATTACGAGAAGAGGTCTTAATAGCTGCGGAGACATCAGCAGAAGTCCACGGGGCATTAAGAGCGGATAGTTGCTCCTGAGTCAGATTGGGAAAAGAGTGATTGTTTAGAAAAGAAGAAATAGAAAGAGGGGTAGGCTGAAGAGTTGAGGAATCAGCAAATTGTAAAGTTTGGCGTAATATTGCGCAAAATGGTTTGTACTGTCTCTAAGGTTTAGGACTTTCTGTTTGGAGGGAGAGTAGATGAATTTGATCTTATTTCTAGCTTGCTGAGCACGGAGTTTACGGGCTAACATTCTGCCAGATTTATTACCCAGAAGGTAGAACTTTTGCCTCATCCTATTTAACGCCGCTTGGGTACGAGCAAGAAGCAATTTTTGGAGTTGGCTGCGAATATTGGAGGGTTCATTTTTGAGAGTTCTAGAGGGATTGGCTATGTTCCGTGATTCGAGATCTATCAACTCAGCTTCCAATTTCGACTGCAGTTGGAGGGCTTGTTTCTTAAGAGTGGCACCAGCTTGGATGGCCGCTCCACGGGTAACAGCTTTAAAGGCACACCAGTGGTTTATAGTGGAGGTATCTAGGGGGGAATTAGTAGCTGGATAAGAGTTTATGGAATCGAGAATAAGTTTTTTGGAGAGGGGATTGTTTAAGAGATAGGGAAAAAGACGCCACTGTCTAGGGGGGTTTTGGGTTTCCAAAGAACGGGGGCATGGTCAGACTAAGTAATTGGCAAGATATCAATGTCTCTAGTTCTTTGAAGGGACCATTTATCACATAAAACTAAATCAATCCTGGAGTAGGAGTTGTGAACTGAGGAGTGGAATGTATATTCCCGCCCTGAGGGGTTATTGATCCTCCAGGTATCAAATAGATCGAACTCCGTGAGTAAATTGCGGAAGGCTAAAGAGGGACCGGATTGAGCTGAAGGGATGGGGTGGGAGGGATATCGAGATTTGTCCAATTTCGGGTCCAAAACTAAATTGTAGTCACCCAAGATAACGAGGGAACCCTTGAGTGATTTACGGAGTGTGAGAAACAGTTTACATAGAAATGGTACTTGGTTAGAGTTAGTGGCATATAGGCAAACCAGCGTAGTGGGTTTGTTGTCTAGTAGACCGGTAAGAATAAGGTAGCAGCCACTTTTGTCGGAGATTTGAGAGTGGAGGACAAAGGAGACATGTTTGCTAAATAGGATAGCCACCCCGTTACGTTTAAACGAGCCATTCGCATGGTATCCCATGGGGAAGTTACTATTTGTAAAAGGGGGGGGGGGGGGGGTTAGCAGAGAAGAAGTGGGTTTCTTGCAGCGCAGCAACATCCGCCCTTTGTTGGTGGAAGAAAGATAGGGCCAGTCTGCGTTTATTAGGTGAGTTCAGTCCCTTAACGTTAAGAGAGAGGAGGTTCAGCATTGGAAACGTATGTCAAGGATAGGAGGCAGAAATCTATACTGAACATAGTAAATGCAATTGAACCAAAAATCAAAGAACCACTTTAAATGGGGGATAGCAGTGCATCTGGAGCTTGGCGGGGAGGGAGGTATAAGGGTGTCTGGAAAAAGGGTTTAAACCGGGGAATAAGAAGGTAAACAGAAAAAGGTCCAGTACATTGGACCTGCATGACTACTGCAGGGGAGGGAAAAAACTGTAGTAACTTGCAGTAGTATACAAAAAATTGGGGGCGGGCTGTTGAAGCAGGCACCGCCACTCAAGTATAACATCTAAAGAAAAAATATAAACATGTAGAACTAATCCCACGGAGGTTTAGGTGAGGGAATGGGGGACAACAACATATAATCACTGGGGAAGATCTTCAATAAGTTGCAAGTCCCCTGAGAGCAAAAGTAAACCCAAAAAGCAATAAATAACCACCGTAGGATAACAGATAAAGGGTAACAAGTGAAAGAGTAAACCTGTAACATATAGACCTAAGTAAAAGTCAACAATTAGGATGAACAATACAATCAATGTATCCTTCCCCTCTCGGTAGAGGGGAAGAGGTCTATAAATTCAGAAAACCGAAAAGAAATTTGAGAGGACCCGGTACTGTGACCAATTAGTTCAGGCAGTCGACCAATCCTGGCGGATAGTAGCAGTGCGGGACGAGGCAGACAGCTTTTGAACAGTAATGTCCCAATCAGACAGCAATTTGACTCCCGCATCGAGGGATGAGATGATGTAGGTAGAGTCCTCGTAGGAGATTATCAAGTTGACTGGAAATCCCCAGCAGTAGTGGATGTCATGGGACCTAAGAGCAAGAGAAATAGGCGTAAAGGCACGTATCTTCACAATGGTGGCAGCGGAGAAGTCCTGAAAAATTTGAAGACCCCCTAGGGTATCCGAATTCTTGGATTCTCTAGCAGCTCTCATGATGCGTTCTTTAACCGTGAAGAAGTGCACACGGAGGAGGGTGTCCTTGGGAAGGTCAGAAGAAACGGTGCATGGCCTAGGGAGACTGTGGAACCGGACAATCAGGAGCTATGCGGTATCTGCAGCGGGGAGGAGCTTCTTGAAGAGAATGGTGTGTCAAAGTCGAAAAATATTGTAATACACACACCACGTACTAACCACACACACATGAGCGCTGCGCGTGCACTTGTTCCGCCGTGCGTGCACATATCCGCAATTTGCATATGGTCGCTCCCGCGGTCCTGCGCGTGGTATGGGTATTTACGGCGGAGTTTGTGAGTGCATAGAGGGTTATCAAAACATTACATATTTAACCCAAATAGTGCACATTGTACACATAGCCCCCCTGCACCACATCAGCAAGTATCAATAGTTTAAATGATTCCAGGACTAAGGGATTTGCCTTTGCATGATAGGAAGGGACAGACTACGGTTATAAGGTGATGTCTAGTATCCAGCTGTAAGGTATTTTAAGGGTAACATTCCGGTGTTGGTTAGAGGAAGATCGCATGTTCCTGCGTATAGTTATGTGCAGAAGTAGAATATAGATATAAACTGTATTTACTGTATATTATGTATGCGGCGGGAATCCAGAGGAGACCACCCACAAGAGCAGTTGAGAAAGACATCGCCCACCTTTTCAAATCAACCTTTGACCTCTCCTGTAATGTAAAGATGCATCTCTGTGTCCAATGGACAAAGGGATTACAGTATCCATTGTATTGTTTATGGAAGTAGTGTATAAAAAGCCTGTTGCTGCCTGGCCAGTCAGAAGACTCTTAACGCTATCTACCTGATGAGCGGAGGACTGGACCAGGTTGCGCAAGCGAATATTCTCACGTATGTACCTTGACTGTAGCCATTTTACTCTGTTGTATTTTGTAGTGTATAAATTGTATTGTTATCCCCTTCCAGATATATACGCTGAGGTTTCGGAGCCCAGTGTTTAACTACAAATCGGTGTCGTGTCCTCTTTTCCCTGCTAGGGTTTAAAGCGTATTACATTACCTAACTGTATAAGGTTTAAGAGTGTATTGATAAGGTGTGTACGCACTGCGGGTACTTTATACCATCAGCGCTGCTTAAAGGTTTAAGGTGTAACATCATTGCAGTGCTTTGCTGCATAAGGTTTAGAGTGTAATAATATCATTGCATTGCATTACGAATAAGGTTTAAAGTTTATCAAGAGTGTGTGCGCGCGCTGTGTGTACTTTGTACCCCCAGCGTGGCGTTTGTACGCTAAGTCCGTACAAGGTATGGGACTCTGTACGCAAATAGCGTACAAAGTGCATAGCGTGTGTATAAAGTCTAGCGGCCGCAGCGGCTCCATTATAAAAGTGTGTTTAAAGGTATAGCTTTATGGTTTAAGATAATATCGACATTATCAATTGGGGGCATCGTCCGGTTTTTCCTCATACCCGCAGCCTAGCAGGTTAAAGAAGACTTTATCTATCAGCAAAGGGAGGACAGGTATCCCACGTAAGCCTTCTCCTGGTTGGTGGATACAGTGGTAAACCCTATCTCATTGCTGATAAGATGGTGTCTGCTCTGCATGGTTTGTAGTGATGCTGGTGGGATCCGTAAGGTAAATACGCAAAGCTATTTTAAAAGTCTGTGAATTTCTGTTTGGCGTCAAATGCGCACACAGCACAAGCATACACCTGTACTTTGTATACCTGCTCGCATTGTTGCCATAAGTATTGATTATTAGATTCATTTTGACCTGTGCTGAGAAATTTGTTGCTTTTTAGTTAAAACATAGACTAAATATTAAGGAAGTAAACGTAAAACACAAATACAGTCTGGCCTAGTTAAACAGGTTTATACAGAGAGAAACTGTGTTGTGTTAAGTAAATGATTATAGGTAATATCGCTTACATTTATAGAAGTGTGGGATTTGTGCTATTGCGGATGTACGGTCTTTGTACACGTGTCTCGGAGACAGTAAGGGACTGCGTACGCAACGTAAAGACATACGCACGGTCGCGTGTTTACGCAACATGCGTAAGGGTACGGCCTCTAAGTACAAATTACACAATAGCATTGTTTAGTTTAGGCGCGGGACGGTAGCCACGCGACAATAGCACAAATTGCTCATTTTCCAATATTTAGTTTAAATAAAACCTTTTTTTTACTGTATTACCTCTGGTACTAAGGCTGTTTATCTGAATGAAAGTTAATTTTCTGTACAGGAAAAAAAAACCAAAGTGTATTTGAGTGAACGAGCGTGAGTGTGCAAACATAATAAAGGTTTTGTGGACCCAGGGAATTCGGGATCCCATAGAGGTGGTACACCAGGTGAGTGGAGACTTGGTGGCGTGAGAATTAGCTGGCTCACGTTAATATAAATTGAAGTACAAAGGAGCAAGGTAGCAGAGTACCGCAGGCCAGAAGGTCAGCGAAGGTTTAGAGTACCGCAGACCAAAGGTCAGCGAGGTTTTTGTTTAGAGTACCGCAGCCCAGGGGGTTAGCGAAGATACCCATTTAGTTTTTGATTGATACGCTCCAGCTGAGGTTTCGCAGCCTGAAAAATCGATTCCATTGGGCGTATGGCGGATAAGTAACAGTTACCTATACGCTGTGCGATTGGACCGCGCGTTCGTGGGTGCAATACTTAGCGCAACGTGATACCCTTTTTACGAGCTTTGCGTAAAATCGCGGGATCATTAGCGCTGGATATAGCATACGCAAGCGTGATTTGTGTATAATAAAGGTTAAGGGAGGTTTCGCTGGTCACACAGGAAATCTCCAACAACCAATATTTACTAGAAAGGGTAAGTCACTCCCAGATACTGCCAGTAAATAGAGGTTACATAGGGGCCCTAGGTTGGGTACGTACCTTCGCTAACGACAGTGTTTGGTAGTATTGGCCAACGTGGGCGGTGAGTGGGTGAAAGCACTTGGAGAACTTTCACCGTTGCCTTATATTGAGTATTTTGGTTTTTTGTAGGATTAGCCGGGACGGCAATACCTGCAAAATATGGGGGCCACTTGCTCAAGTAAGGGACGTTCAACCAGGGTTCAGGTTGACATTCCGCGGCCCAGGGGGTCGGCGAGGTACATAATGTGTGAGAAGCATGGACCACACGCAGAAATTTTGTGCAATGAATGGGAACGTATGACTGCGGAAGATAGGGAACCATTCCCTAAGGTAGGCAGTTTTGAACCAGAGGTATTGCAGAATTTAAGGGTTAGGATATGTCTGATATAATCTCGAAAGCAAAGGGTCAGACACACAAACTGTTTAAATTTATGGCAGCAAGAGGGCGATATGCAGAGGGAACTAGCTCACACAGCAGGTTCCAAACCTAGCAGGAAAATGATGGCAACTGCACCACCACCACCGTATATCGTAGGGGAGAAAGTGGCTACAGACAATGGCATACTAGTATCTGATAAGAGTATAGTTGACAAATGTACTAATGCTAACCCGTGCAAGTTGTATCCCATTTTAAACTTTCCTCAGGACTGCGAGCAAGAAGATGAGCCCAGCACGATATCGGCACTCTCTCTAGCAGCCACCATACAGAACACTCAGGTGGGCACGGCCCAACCAGTAAGATCAGTTGTAAGGCCCCATAGGTGAGGGATAAGTGAGGTCGTGTCCACAGGTAAGTACGGTACCATACATTATGCAGAGACAATAGCACCTCAGATTGTGGAGTCAACTCAGAATGATATAATTGGATTAAATCCTGTCAGGGTGATCACAGTCCCCAATGGGAAGACTGACGCTCAGGGAGTCACTCCCATCAGGAACATTGCTATGCATTGTCCTTGGTCCCGGACAGAATTGAGGACAATGATGTCTAAATTTCCTGATCCCAGAAAGTATCTAGTCGCATGCCAGAGGTTTATTAAAGAATTAGGTAATGCCACCGAACCCACAAACAAAGATTGGTGAACAGTGCTACGGGCATGTTTACCCTCCAATATTGACCCTGTGAAATTCATTACTGATTGTAAATTAGACGCAGAAGTACCTCTCACTGATGAGTACACTGAGGAGACTGTACGACAGATCAATCTGCAATTAGGTGTATATTTCCCTACGGTTGTCAAATGGAATAAAATCTTTTCCATAAGACAAAAAGAAGGTGAAACAGCATCTGAATATTTCCACCGAGCACTGCAGGAAATGGCTAGATACACTGGGGTCGAGGACATTAAGGAAAATGTACATCACAGGGAGGTAGCTGTGTCAGTATTAATGGAAGGGTTAAAAGAGACACTAAGAACAAGGGTACAAACCTCTCTACCTAACTGGAGAGGTATCTCGGTGGCTGCATTAAGAGAGTCCGCTATCGAGCACGATCGGAACATCATTAAGCACAGGGAGTCACAGGGGGATAAGCTGACAGTAAGTATAAATGCCCTTACAACGAAGCCGCATCAGCCAAAACCCCAGACCCCTGATGGTAAGTTACGTGTAGTGGTATGCTATAACTGTAAGAAGGAAGGACATTATGCATGGAATTGTAGGTATAAGGACACACATAAGGTATACCGACCCCCTAGACCAGGATATGAACCACATTATGATACACGTAATTGGGATCAGGGATCACATAGGAAAAATTATGAGCCACACGCAGGGGAAACAAGGAGGTATCCACCTAGGAGGGACTGGCAGGTCTCCAAAAATTCTCAGTTACCCCCCCTCACATATTGTAGCTGCCAGCGCGCTGCGGGAGGGTCACAGTATACAATAGCGGTTGGGCCACACCTGTAGTCTGCAGCCAGTGAAGTTGATTGCTAGCCTTGGTAGTGAACCCGAGGTCACAGTTGATGTAGCTGGTAGATCATTACCTTTTCTTGTAGATACAGGGGTGGCCAGGTCAGTGTTAAATTCGACGGTAGGTATGAAATCCACGGGTAAAACAATTTCAGCAATGGGAGTAACAGGAATAGTGCAACACTACCCTTTAAGTAGACCAGCGGAGATTACGATAGGGCCTTTGCAGACCAAGCATTCCTTTTTGCTGGCTGCATCGGCTCCGACTAATCTACTTGGGAGAGATTTATTGTGTAAAATGAGGTGTGTCATATATTGTACTCTTGGGGGTGTCTTCTTGGATAAACCCGAGAATCACGTTCAGGAAGTGCAGGATATGTTAGACACCCCACAAAGGTTAATGTCACACTCTGCTGTTATAGACAAGTATCCATCCAAGGTAGAGGCAATGATCTCCCAGATACCGGAATCCCTCTGGGCCAAAGATGAACAAGACACTGGATTGATGGAGAATGTAGCTCCTGTAGTAGTGCAAGTAAAAGATGGTAGGATAGCTCCAAAAATCCCTCAGTATCCTCTGAAGCCAGAGGTGGAATTAGGAGTGTACCCAGTCATAGAGCGCTTGCTACAAAGGGCATCCTAGTTAGGACGTCCAGCACTGCCAATAGTCCCATCTTCCCTGTGAAAAAGAGTGGGGGGAGGGGTTACAGACTAGTGTAGGATCTAAGGGGGATAAACAAGATAGTTGAGAGCCAATTCCCTGTAGTGCCAAATCCAGCTGTCATTCTCATGCAAATTCCCCCTACTGCAAAATTTTTCACTGTCATTGACCTCTTGTCACAACTGAGGGCCTGAGCTGACGGGAGGCAGCCTCAGTTGTAGGGGCTGAGATGTACCGGAACCTGGGAGGTTGTATCAGACCCCTGGACATGTAAGTAACATGAATAATAACTGCCCGAAGGCGTGACCACGACAACTTAGATAAAAGTCAATGATGTTTATTATGACAACTCCGCAACACAGCAGCAGTAAAAGAAAACGTAAAAGTCAGCAAATAATAAATACAGTTCCTGGGTACTACAGGATGGCAGGAGCCACAGGGCACTGGTAGTGTGAGATAGTTCTTATGATCTTCTAGATGGAAAGTCCTTACCAGGCCCGACTGTAGCAATGGAGATAACCCAGGATTGTGCCAGCTGGTGTTCCAGGAAAAGCTGGGTTGCTGAAGGTAAAACAGCTGCTGTGGATACTGGCTGGAACCAGACTGTTGTTAGCACGGAGTGGATACTGGCTGGAACCAGTTAAATAATAAATGAACTTGGGAGCGATGAAATATGAACTGAAATGTAGAACTTGAGAGCGGAGAAATAATAATACCGGTGGAGAGTGGTAAAGTGTAGAAAGGACACCGGCCCTTTAAGGGAAGCTGTACTCTGCTGGAAGCAGGTAATGTTGTAGCTGGAAACAGATGAATCCACAATGGATTGGAGAGTCAGGCTACACCGCAGGTGGAATGCTGGTGCGGGTCTCTATGGTGGAAGTCTTGAGACAGGAGCTGGAACCTGGAAGACAATCACAGGAGAGAGACAAACAGGAACTAGGTTTGACAACCAAAGCACTGACGCCTTCCTTGCTCAGGCACAGTGTATTTATACCTGCAGCAAGGAAGGGATTGGCTAGGCAATTATGCAGATTAACAATACTGACAACAGATTGGAGGAAATGATCAGCTGACAGAATCCAAGATGGCTGCGCCCATGCAGACACTTGGAGGGAAGTTTGGTTTGTAATCCATGTGGTAATGAAAACAGTAATGGCGGCGCCGGCCACTGGAGACAGGAGACGCCAGGCTGACAAGTGCACATCCAACCACGCGGACACAGCGGAGGCCGCGGCTGACGTAATCGCCACTCTGACACTCTGCATGCAGAAGCTCAGGGACGGCGGCGGAGGCCGCGGGAGACGCCATGCCAGATGTAATAAGGCGTTACTGTGACAGCGTCTCAGAGAGACAGGAGAGGATGCAGGAATGTGAACATTAGGATAACAGATGGGATCCGGTCCTGGAGCGCTGAGCCAGCCTTAGGAGGCATCTGATGGGTAAGAAATGGCGTCCAGATACCCGGATCGTGACAGCACCCCCCCCTTTAGGAGTGGCCCCAGGACACTTCTTTGGCTTTTGAGGAAACTTGGAATGGAATCTCCGGACCAAGGCAGGAGCATGGACATCAGAAGCATTGGTCCATGAACGTTCCTCAGGACCATAACCCTTCCAGTCAATAAGATATTGTAGTTGACCGTAACGGTGACGTGAGTCCAGGATCTTGGCCACTTCATACTCAACGCCTCGTTGAGTTTGGACTTTCGGAGTTGGAGGAAGTGAGGAATGAAACCGATTTAAGATCAGCGGTTTCAACAGGGAAACATGGAATGTCCTGGGTATTTTTAAGAAGGGAGGCAACTGGAGTCTGTAAGCAACAGGATTGATGACTTGTTCAATCTTGAAAGGACCGATATAGCGAGGTGCAAACTTCATACTGGGAACTCTTAACCTCAAATTCTTCGTGGATAACCATACCCGATCACCCACCTTGAGAGCAGGAACTGCTCGACGCTTCTTATCCGCAAACTTCTTGTACCTGAACGATGCCTTGAGCAGAGCTGATCGTACGCTCTTCCAGATATTGGCAAACTGATGCAAGGTGATATCCACTGCGGGAACAGAAGTTGCTGGAAGCGGTTGGAACTCAGGAACTTTAGGGTGGAATCCAAAGTTAGTGAAGAATGGTGTTGAAGCAGATGAAGAATGATACTGGTTGTTATGACAGAACTCGGCCCAGGGAAGTAATTGAACCCAGTCATCTTGAGAGGAGGACACATAGATGCGGAGGAAGGCCTCCAAGTCCTGATTCACCCTCTCGGTTTGACCATTGGTCTGAGGATGGTAAGCCGTGGAAAACTTTAGCTTGACTTGGAGGACTTGACATAAACTTCGCCAGAATTTGGCTGTGAATTGAACTCCTCGATCTGAGATAATTTCTTCAGGAAGACCGTGGAGTCGGAAGATCTCTTGTATGAATACTTGAGCCAACTTGGAAGCTGACGGAAGACCGGTGAGAGGAATGAAGTGTGCCATCTTGGTGAACCGGTCAACTACCACCCAGATGGTATTGAACTTGTTGCACATGGGTAAGTCTGTAATGAAATCCATCGACAAGTGGGTCCATGGTCGACGGGGAACGGATAGTGGAACCAGTTGCCCCGCAGGCGACTGGCGGGATACTTTATGTTGGGCACACTTTGGGCAAGATGCAATAAACTCCAAGACGTCCTTTTTCAGAGTTGGCCACCAATAGGACCTAGAGATAAACTCCAGGGTTTTTTGGATACCTGTATGTCCGGCAAAACGGGAAGCATGGGCCCAATGCATGAGCTTCTTCCTTAGCATCGGCTTCACAAAACTTTTCCCTGATGGGGGCGTAGAGTCCATCCCTACCGTGGAGAATGCCAACGGATTTATAATAGGATGCTTGTCTGAAGACTCTGACTCATTTTCTTGCTCCCATGAGCGGGAAAGGGCATCGGCCTTGCGATTCTGAGAGCCCGGACAGAACTGGAGTTTAAAGTCGAACCTGGAAAAGAAAAGTGCCCATCTGGCCTGACGAGGGTTGAGACATTGTGCGCCCTTCAGGTATAAAAGGTTCTTGTGGTCTGTAAGTATGGTGATTAAATGAGAAGCTTCCTCCAACAGATACCTCCACTCTTCTAGAGCGAGCTTGATGGCTAGCAACTCCTGGTCGCCAATGGCATAGTTGCGCTCAGCTGGGGAGAACTTCCGGGAGAAGAAACTGCAAGGATGTAAATGGCCATCTTTAGCCCTCTGAGATAACACCGCTCCTACTCCAACGGAGGAGGCATCCACCTCTAGGATGAAAGGAGAGTCGATGTCAGGCTGTTTCAGGACAGGCGCAGAGATGAACCTCTGTTTTAAAAGATGAAAAGCTTGCATGGCTTCTTCAGACCACTTGGACGGGTTAGCACCCTTCTTGGTGAAAGCAGTAATAGGCGCCACAATGGTGGAAAAGTCTCGTATAAACTTTCGGTAATAATTGGCGAACCCTAAGAACCTCTGGACCCCTTTGAGGGTTAAGGGTACCGGCCAATTCTGAATTGCTTGTAGTTTCTCAGGATCCATCTCTAGTCCGGAACCGGACACAATGTACCCTAGAAACGGAATGGACTTGACTTCAAAGACGCATTTTTCTAATTTGCAATAGAGATGATTGACACGGAGACGGGACAGAACCTCTTTAACCCAAAAACGATGTTCCTCTAAATCGTTGGCAAAAATGAGGATATCGTCTAGATAGACCACGACATGACGGTATAGAATGTCTCTGAAAATCTCATTGACAAAATGCTGGAAGACAGCTGGAGCATTGCTCAATCCGAAGGGCATGACGAGGTACTCATAATGTCCGTCACGGGTGTTAAAGGCGGTCTTCCACTCGTCACCCTCACGGATCCGGATGAGATTGTATGCACCTCGCAAGTCCAGCTTTGTAAAGATGGTAGCTCCGCTAACTCTGTCAAAGAGCTCAGTAATCAGGGGTAAAGGATAACGGTTCTTGATGGTAATGTCGTTCAAACCTCTGTAGTCGATGCACGGCCGCAGACCACCATCTTTCTTTTTTACAAAAAAGAAGCCTGCGCCGGCTGGGGAAGAAGAAGGTCGAATGAACCCCTTTGCTAGGTTCTCTTTAATGTATTCCTCCATAGAATGCGTCTCAGGCAGAGACAACGGATAAGTTCGGCCTCGAGGTGGAACCTTCCCTGGAACGAGATCAATCGGGCAGTCCCATTCTCTATGAGGAGGAAGGATATCAGCAGAAGCTTTACTGAACACATCCGTGAAATCTTGATATGGAGGAGGTGGAACATCAGACGACCTGGGGGAGGAAGAACAGACAGGCAATACTTTAAACAAACATGTCTCTGCACAGGAGGAACCCCATGCCAGGATTTGCGTAGTCGTCCAATCAATTGTAGGATTGTGAAGACGGAGCCATGGAAGGCCCAGGACCACAGGATGTGTGGCTCTTGGAATCACTAAAAGTGAAATAAGTTCGGAATGAAGAACTCCCACTTTCAGACGAACTGGTAGAGTCCTTAGAGCAATAACAGTATCAAAAATTTTACTGCCATCCACGGCAGTTAAGGAAAAGGAGGAAGGAAGTCTCTCGGTGGGTAGGGACCACCGTTTAACATAGGCTTCAGTAATAAAGTTCCCAGCTGCTCCGGAATCAAGGAGAGCAATGACGTTCCGATAACATTGAGCAACTTGAAGCGAGACTGGGAGATTACAATCATGAGGAGATGGAGAGGAGATCATTACTCCTAGCCGGCCCTCTCCTGGGCGAGCTAGGGTTTGGAGTTTTCCCGGACGTTCGGGACAGGCATTGATGGTGTGAGACGGAGCTGCACAGTAAAGACAAAGAGACTCAGAGAGACGTCTTCGGCGCTCAGCAGGAGTTAAACGGGAACGGCCAATTTGCATGGGCTCATCTTTAGATGGTGACAGTTGACGAGGAGGAGGAGCAGAAGATTTTGGAGCAGATGATCTTCCACGCTCAGTTGCTCTCTCTCTGAAACGTAAATCAACTTTCGTGCAGAGTGAGATTAGCTCATCTAACTTAGAAGGTAAGTCTCTGGTAGCTAACTCATCTTTAATAAGCTCAGATAAGCCATGCCAGAATGCAGCATACAGGGCCTCGTCGTTCCATGCCAGTTCGGATGCCAGGATCTGGAACTGTATCAGATATTGTCCTACAGTACGTGACCCCTGGCGTAAACGGAGAATCTCGGATGAAGCTGAGGTTACCCGGCCTGGCTCGTCGAAGATGCGCCTGAATGTTGACACGAATGCAGTGTAAGAAGATAGCAGGGTGTCGGACCTCTCCCATAACGGTGATGCCCAGTCAAGGGCGGAGCCACTGAGAAGAGAGATGATGTAGGCAATTTTTGTACGGTCACTGGGAAAATTGCCAGGTTGTAGCTCAAACTGAATCTCACACTGGTTGAGAAATCCCCTGCAGAATCTTGGAGATCCGTCAAATTTTGCTGGCGTTGGAAGATGAAGACGTGGAGCAGAAATGGGTAAGGTGGGTGGGGTTATAGCTGGAGTCACTGTGGTTGACGCACCAGATGCGCCTGATCCACGGAGAGTTGTCTGAATCCCATCCAGCCGAGTAGAGAGATCCTGGAGACAGCGGATGATGTGGCCCTGTGCAGCCTCCTGATGTTCTAGTCGGGCTGCCAGTTCTTGCATCGGCCTGGCCGCTTGATCCTGGTCTCCGGCTGGATTCATTAGGTCAGTGCTTACTGTCACAACTGAGGGCCTGAGCTGACGGGAGGCAGCCTCAGTTGTAGGGGCTGAGATGTACCGGAACCTGGGAGGTTGTATCAGACCCCTGGACATGTAAGTAACATGAATAATAACTGCCCGAAGGCGTGACCACGACAACTTAGATAAAAGTCAATGATGTTTATTATGACAACTCCGCAACACAGCAGCAGTAAAAGAAAACGTAAAAGTCAGCAAATAATAAATACAGTTCCTGGGTACTACAGGATGGCAGGAGCCACAGGGCACTGGTAGTGTGAGATAGTTCTTATGATCTTCTAGATGGAAAGTCCTTACCAGGCCCGACTGTAGCAATGGAGATAACCCAGGATTGTGCCAGCTGGTGTTCCAGGAAAAGCTGGGTTGCTGAAGGTAAAACAGCTGCTGTGGATACTGGCTGGAAGCAGACTGTTGTTAGCACGGAGTGGATACTGGCTGGAACCAGTTAAATAATAAATGAACTTGGGAGCGATGAAATATGAACTGAAATGTAGAACTTGAGAGCGGAGAAATAATAATACCGGTGGAGAGTGGTAAAGTGTAGAAAGGACACCGGCCCTTTAAGGGAAGCTGTACTCTGCTGGAAGCTGAGCTGGAAGCAGGTAATGTTGTAGCTGGAAACAGATGAATCCACAATGGATTGGAGAGTCAGGCTACACCGCAGGTGGAATGCTGGTGCGGGTCTCTATGGTGGAAGTCTTGAGACAGGAGCTGGAACCTGGAAGACAATCACAGGAGAGAGACAAACAGGAACTAGGTTTGACAACCAAAGCACTGACGCCTTCCTTGCTCAGGCACAGTGTATTTATACCTGCAGCAAGGAAGGGATTGGCTAGGCAATTATGCAGATTAACAATACTGACAACAGATTGGAGGAAATGATCAGCTGACAGAATCCAAGATGGCTGCGCCCATGCAGACACTTGGAGGGAAGTTTGGTTTGTAATCCATGTGGTAATGAAAACAGTAATGGCGGCGCCGGCCACTGGAGACAGGAGACGCCAGGCTGACAAGTGCACATCCAACCACGCGGACACAGCGGAGGCCGCGGCTGACGTAATCGCCACTCTGACACTCTGCATGCAGAAGCTCAGGGACGGCGGCAGAGGCCGCGGGAGACGCCATGCCAGATGTAATAAGGCGTTACTGTGACAGCGTCTCAGAGAGACAGGAGAGGATGCAGGAATGTGAACATTAGGATAACAGATGGGATCCGGTCCTGGAGCGCTGAGCCAGCCTTAGGAGGCATCTGATGGGTAAGAAATGGCGTCCAGATACCCGGATCGTGACACCTCTGTTCTGCTTTCTTTTCTGTCCCTTTGCACCCTGACAGCCAATACCTGTTTGCATTTACATACAGGGGAGTACAGTACACCTGGACTCGCCTACCCCAAGGTTTCATTGACAGCCCAAGTATTTTCTCCCAGGCTTTGCATGACTGTTTACAATCCTTTCAACCTGAGAGCGGATCAGTATTAATACAGTACGTAGATGACTTACTGCTTTGTTCTGATTCACTCGAATCGTCCTTGAAAGACACAAAACAGCTTCTGTTTCACCTTTCTAATATGGGACACAAGGTTTCAAAGGATAAGTTGCAGTTGTGCCAGACCAAGGTAAAATATTTGGGACATTGCTTGACGCAAGGTCTTAGACACCTTACCGCTGATAGAATACAGGCGAATCGCGACATGACTGCCACAAACCCAGCAACAGATCCGCACTTTTCTTGGAATGTGTGGGTACTGCCGAAACTGGATCCCAGGGTTCTCCATACTGGCTTTACCTTTGCAAGAAATGGTCTCCTCGAACAAACCAGATCGGATCTCTCACACAGATGAGTCCGAACTGGCATTTGAGAGACTTAAACAGTGCCTATCACAGGCACCTGCATTAGGCATGCCAGATTATGGGAAACATTTTGAATTGTACGCTATGGAAAGTGCTGGGTGTGCGGCAGGTGTCCTAACCCAGAGACATGGTGATGCCAGCAGGCCGGTAGCTTATTACAGTGCACAGTTGGACACCGTAGCGCGGTCTCTCCCCACATGCTTGCGAAGTGTTGCAGCGATAGCCTTGCTAGTAAGTAAAAGTGAAGACGTAGTGTTAGGACACAACCTGACCATCCATACACCTCATGCAGTGTCAGCCTTACTGAACTCTGCCCAAACCAGACATGTCTCATCTGCACGGTTTACAAGGTGGGAATTAGCACTAATGGCCCCTGTAAACATCACCATAAAGAGATGCAGCGCACTAAATCCTGCAACTTATCTGCCAGGTGTGCCTGGACAGGCACAAAGGGTGGAGAATGAGAATGATGGTGAAGGAGGATTTAGTACAGACACTGACACACATGATTGTATGGAATATCTGACCCAGACTTTCACTGCAAGACCCGACATCAGTGACAACCCACTGGAAGGCGTAGATTTTACCTTTTACACTGACGGTAGTTGCCACAGACAGACGGACTCGGGAGACTTGTGTACTGGATACGCAGTCGTAGATGACAGAGGTATCAGAGAAGTTGAGCCCCTGGGCCCACCGCACTGAGCACAAGTTGCTGAGCTGGTCACCCTAACCAGAGCGTGTGAATTGGCCAAGGGAAAGTCAGCCAATATAAATACAGATCCTAGGTATGCCTTTGGAGTAGTGCATGATTTCGGGGCCCTATGGCGCCTCAGAAATTTCATGACGGCAGCTGGCACACCTGTAGCGCATGCATCCCATATAAAAAGGCTTCTAACAGCGATACAAGAACCAGACAGAGTGGCTGTTATCAAGTGCAAAGCCCACACTTAGAGTCAAGACCCAGTGTCACTTGGTAACAGCCGGGCAGACAAAGCTGCTAAATCAGCAGCCAGCACGCCCATACAAACAGATATCACATCACTGATGATATTCAACACCGTCAACACACAAAAATTAAGTGAAATGCAAAATTTGTGTTCTCCACAGGAAAAGGCAGTCTGGAGTTCAAAGGGGTATGGCCAAGAGTCCTCAGGACTCTGGACAGGGTAAGCCAGTGGCCCCCAGAGCATATCTTCCAAGCTTAGCTGAGGCGGCACATGGTCTGACTCATCTGGGTAAAGAGGGTATGTGTAAGCTGGTGAGAGCCTACTGGTGTGCGCCAGGATTCTCTTCTCTTCTCATGCGGGTAAGAGAGCAATGACATGTCTTATTTGCTTGAGGAAGAATATTGGAAAGTCAATCTCCAACAGAACCATCCCATATCCCGCTGACAGACGTCCCTTTTCAGGTAATACAGATTGATGTCATACAGTTACCACCCTGCAGAACTTTAAAATATGTGTTAGTCTGTATTGATGTGTTTTCCAATTGGGTAGAAGCGTTCCCTGCTGCCACAAATACTGCTACGTTCACTGCAAAGAAAATTGTGCAGGAATTTGTGTGTAGATATGGTATCCCTAGAATAATTGAAAGCGATAGGGGTACCCATTTTACAGGTGAAGTCTTTCAGGTTATGTGCAAACTGATGGGAATTAATAGCAAGCTGCATACTCCGTACCGCCCACAGGCGAGTGCGAAGGTGGAGAGAGTAAACAGCACTATTAAGAACAAGTTGAGCAAAGTGATGGCTGAAACTGGATTGTTGTGGATAGAAGCTTTGCCACTTGTACTGTACAGCATCAGAACCACTCCCAGGTCCCCACTTAACCTATCACCCTTTGAGATTCTTTTTGGTCGACAACCCCATGTAATGATGGACCCCCAGGATGATTTGAAATGCAATAACGAAGTGACTATAAAATATTTGGTTTTGATGAGCCAGCAGCTGAGGAATCAAAACAGAAATCTAAAGCTGGTGATTCCTGACCTACCGAACAGTAACTGTCATGACATTGAACCTGGGGATTATGTAATGATTCGAAATTTTCTACGCTCAGGTTGCCTCATTGACAGGTGGAAAAGACCGTACCAAGTCTTACTAACCAGCACAACAGCATTAAAGGTTGCCGAAAGAGAGACTTGGGTCCACTCGTCCCACTGTAAGAAGGTCGCTGACCCAGAGAGAACCCGTGACAAAGAGCAGAGTGTAGAAAACATCGCATCACTGGAGTGTCTGTTCACGGAAGATTGAGAGGCAGGACTGTTGTCACGGCACCTGAGCGCGAAGAACAACAAGACCAAGAGGCGGTTGTCGCACCAGTTTTTCTTCTTTTTTTTATTATTTTCTCAATCTCCCACTACCCTCCTTCTCTCCTTCCCTTTTCCTCCCCCTTCTTGTTTCCTTTCTCTTCCCTTAACAAGATGGACTTACCCCAAGAGACTACGTTCCGGGTTTTCCTGTTAACCCTGTTGTTGACCAGAACAGTCTGTTTCGGTGAGAGTACCAGAGAGGTCGAGAAAGGATCTGGAATGGGTTCTGATGGTGAGGACGGATTTGTAGAATTCCAAGACCAACACATCACTCGAACAAAGGCGAGTATCAGAAAATGATCTGGTAGTCAGGGAACTAGGAGGCACTGTGAAGGGTTATTGGCTGAGGAAAATTGCATTTGTAAAAATTGTGAGAACATAGTTGAGGATGGGTGCATCCAGAGATGTCAGTCCAGCCTTAATATCAACATGGACCATCATCCATTGAGTGATTACCACTCACTAGTGGGTAAGGTTTTAAACCAAACAGAATGCTGGGTGTGCTCACAAGTACCTCAAGGTCAGAGCAAGTTAGGATTAGTACCGTACCCTTTAGCAATAGATGAGGTACTCGAATTACGGGGTGGGAGACCGGTGGACAATAAATTTTATATTTCTAGGCCCGCTAGTTTGAAGCACCACCAGTATCATGTAGATAGATCCTTAGTGTGTTTCAACATTTCCAATTACCGAAAGCCGGGAAATTGGGAGGTGACATGGAATAATCAAACCATGGCATTTTCACACAGAGCTGATAGGATACCCGTAGACTCTGAACTTATACGCCAAATAGCCAACAGTGGAAGGTATTTTCGGTATAGGTATACTCAAGGAAGCAAGACCATGCGGGTTGGAGAAGTATCACCAGGGTACTGTGCTCATATCATACAGCCTGATACTTGTACTGAACAGATGAGAGAACTATGGATTGGGTTTTTCACTTGGAAAGTTTGTAATATGGTAATGTCATATTCTGTTCCATATATTCTCCCCGATGATGCTTATTTCATATGTGGGAGGAAGGCGTATAAGTGGCTTGCCACAAACTCAGAGGGATTGTGTTACATTGGAAGAGTGTTGCCAGAGGTTATGACCATAACCCATGATAAGACGAAAGACGTTCACCGCAGTGCTCAGGCTCCTTATACTCATACTCATTATGAACACATCGTTAAGAGACACCTCATAGATAGGACAGAGCACGTAGCCTCTGATTTGATCCACGAATCCACCGGGATTCAATTCCTTCTCGCATTAGACATCACCCGTACTGCCAGAGGAATTATAAATTATAGGTATATCCATGCGCTAGCGAACTTGATAGATACTATCACTGAGATGTATGACGACACCTTCAGGTATACAGGAAGGGAGTTGCAAGCTTACAAGACAGAACTGATCCAGCATAGGATGGTCCTCAATTATATCACAGCCGTGACGGGTGGGTACTGTGTCACTTTGGCAACTCAATATGGTGTGAAGTGCTGCAAGTATATAACAAACAGCACTGATGACCCAACCGAGATCATCGATCAAAAGATGGACGATATCTTGCAGTTGAAGTGGGAGTTCCGAAGAAGACACAACCTTACCCTGACTGCTGTGAGTAATGAACTGACCGGCTGGGTCTCATGGTTGAACCCACGCAATTGGTTCTCAGGTTTAGGAGAATGGGCTCAAAATGTTATTATGAGTGTAGGAAAGTTTCTCCTTTGTATCCTGGGAGTCGTCATAATTATTGGCTTGATATTTAGGTGTGTTCGAATTCTAACGCGGCGCAAGCACGGCACAAAATTGATGAGTTTAAGGAGCGGGGGCATTGTTACAGCAGCAGATTTGATTTACGACCCATCCATAGAGACAATGTTATGATAAGGATTGCAAATGAATTCCATGACCCGTTTCTTTCACCCGTTTTTCCTTTGTCTCCCCCTTTGCCCAGATACATCGATCCGGAAAAGACATCAACTACACCCAAGAATGATTACGAAAATGTTATGTGAATGTATTTTAGATATGTGTCTTATCTTCATCTCTACAACCTTCAGTTAGTGACACACATAGTCGACAGGTGATATCCACATAAATTAGCACTCACATATGTTCCCCCTCCATGTATCATCAACTAAATGTGCACCCCATTTGTTGGAACAAGGAGCCGAAAAGAGATCGGTAGTGTTTGTTGGCCCACTTACAGACCCTTAATATGGGATGAGAAGGATTTAATGTATACTTTGCAATACCTCGAAGCTTATCTAGAACATATACGGCGGTCCTGCGCGTGGTATGGGTATTTCTGGCGGAGTTTGTGAGTGCATAGAGGGTTATTAAAACATTACATATTTAACCCAAATAGTGCACATTGTACACATAGCCCCCCTGCACCACATCAGCAAGTATCAACAGTTTAAATGATTCCAGGACTAAGGGATTCGCCTTTGCATGATAGGAAGGGACAGACTAAGGTTATAAGGTGATGTCTAGTATCCAGCTGTAGGGTATTTTAAGGGTAACATTCCGGTGTTGGTTAGAGGAAGATCGCATGTTCCTGCGTATAGTTATGTGCAGAAGTAGAATATAGATATAAACTGTATTTACTGTATATTATGTATGCGGCGGGAATCCAGAGGAGACCACCCACAAGAGCAGTTGAGAAAGACATCGCCCACCTTTTCAAATCAACCTATGACCTCTCCTGTAATGTAAAGATGCATCTGTGTCCAATGGACAAAGGGATTACAGTATCCATTGTATTGTTTATGGAAGTAGTGTATAAAAAGCCTGTTGCTGCCTGGCCGGTCAGAAGACTCTTAACGCTATCTACCTGATGAGCGGAGGACTGGACCAGGTTGCGCAAGCGAATATTCTCACGTATGTACATTGACTGTAGCCATTTTACTCTGTTGTATTTTGTAGTGTATAAATTGTATTGTTATCCCCTTCCAGATATATACGCTGAGGTTTCGGAGCCCAGTGTTTAACTACAAATCGGTGTTGTGTCCTCTTTTCCCTGCTAGGGTTTAAAGCGTATTACATTACCTAACTGTATAAGGTTTAAGAGTGTATTGATAAGGTGTGTATGCACTGTGGGTACTTTATACCGTCAGCGCTGCTTAAAGGTTTAAGGTGTAACATCATTGCAGTGCTTTGCTGCATAAGGTTTAGAGTGTAATAATATCATTGCATTGCATTACGAATAAAGTTTAAAGTTTATCAAGAGTGTGTGCGCGTGCTGTGTGTACTTTGTACCCCCAGCGTGGCGTTTGTACGCTAAGTCCGTACAAGGGGGGTAATTCCGAGTTGATCGCAGCAGGAATTTTTTAAGCAGTTGGGCAAAACCATGTGCAGTGCAGGGGAGGCAGATTTAATATGTGCAGAGTGAGTTAGATTTGGGTGTGGTGTGTTCAATCTGCAATCTAAATTGCAGTGTAAAAATAAAGCAGCCAGTATTTACCCTGCACAGAAACAAAATAACCCACCCAAATCTAACTCTCTCTGCAAATGTTATATCTGCCCCCCCCTGCAGTGCACATGGGCCCTCATTCCGAGTCGTTCGCTTGGTATATTTCATCGCATCGCAGTGAAATTCCGCTTAGTACGCATGCGCAATATTCGCACTGCGACTGCGCCAAGTAATTTAACAATGAAGATAGTATTTTTACTCACGGCTTTTTCTTCGCTCCGGCGATCGTAATGTGATTGACAGGAAATGGGTGTTACTGGGCGGAAACACGGCGTTTCAGGGGCGTGTGGTTAAAAACGCTACCGTTTCCGGAAAAAACGCAGGAGTGGCCGGAGAAACGGAGGAGTGTCTGGGTGAACGCTGGGTGTGTTTATGACGTCAAACCAGGAACGACAAGCACTGAACTGATCGCAGATGCCGAGTAAGTCTGAAGCTACTCTGAAACTGCTAAGTAGTTTGTAATCGCAATATTGCGAATACATCGGTCGCAATTTTAAGAAGCTAAGATTCACTCCCAGTAGGCGGCGGCTTAGCGTGAGTAACTCTGCTAAAATCTCCTTGCGAGCGATCAACTCGGAATGAGGGCCCTGGTTTTGCCCAACTGCTAAAAAATTTCCTGCTGCGATCAACTCGGAATGAGGGCCAAGGTACGGGACTCTGTACGAATTTGTACAAATAGTGTACAAAGTGCGTAGCGTGTGTATTAAGTCTAGCTGCCGCAGCGGCTCCATTATAAAAGTGTGTTTAAAGGTATAGCTTTATGGTTTAAGATAATATCGACATTATCAGGTGGCATAGTAACTGAGTCAGGGATGCCCCTAATCTTGATGTTGTTGCAACGAGATCTGTCCTCCATTTCCGCTTACTTAGACCGAAACTGATCCAGATCCTGCTGTTGGTGATCGTGGGAAGTAATCAATTTGTTATGGGAGGCGACAAGTTCTTCCACCTTACGTTCCAAATGGTCAGTCCTATCTCCAATCGCCACCAGCTCGGTCTTGACCTCGCGGACAGCAGAGGTTAAATCTTTAGAGAGTTCTGATTTGAAAGCGGATAGGATCTGGCAAAGGGATCTCACAGTTAAAGGTGCATCAGATTTGCAGTCCACTCCTGAGACCGTGAGTGTAGATGACAGGACACTCGATACCTCAGGATCTGGCATGGTGGGCGGAGAGGAGATGCTTTGTAAAGGGGAAATTTGGAGGGGTTTCTGGGGGGGGAAGGAGATTTTGGGAGGCACCGGGTCTTTGTTCTTTTTGGGAGGCATTCTTCGTTGTCAGGGGTGAATCCAATTGACAGTGAAAGGGTGTTCCTATACGGCCGGGTCCAATCAGAGGATAGATGTGAAACAGGAATACTCAGTCACAGAAGCAACTAGAACATGTCGATTAGGCAAACATGAGTGGCGGTGGGAGTAATAAGGAGCGCTCACATTGCAGAGTTTTCACAGCTGTGAGACAATATGGCTTTAGAGTTGGTAGCTTGAAAATATGGTCAGAGGAGCAGGTGCATGAAGGCAACACCCAGGACAACACCACAACAGGGTTGGGGGTATGCTCTATAGGAATAGCAGGCTAAAGAGGAGCACCGGCCCCCTTCTGGTGGGCCTCTACCAGTGCCTTGGTGGTGCGAGCTAGGTGAGCGGCAACGTGCCGACACGGAGAGCTCCGACAGGCATCAGCAAGACAAGCTTATGAGGGATATGACTATCTACGGACTTCTGCAGGACTGTAATAGGTGAGGATGGCAAGGGCCACACACTGTCGCAGAGTCCGGTGGAAATAGGTAGGGGAGATCAGACGACAGCCCTCTACGTCATGAGGGTGTATCCAGCAGATTAGTGCTGCATATATATGTTGTGGCACGTTGTTCCTGGGGAGGTCGTAGCAAGTTCAGACTGCAGGAGGAGTTCCTGGCCGTGTAGGGCCACAGGGATTGAGCAGACAGGTATGCTGAGGAGGGGAGGAAACGGTATGTGGAGACAGTGGGGATTGTGGTCTGTGCGGCAGGGGCTGGTGTAGGACAGTGCCACTTACGTCCAGTCCGGGTGCAGCAAGATGGCCGCCGTCAGGGAGACAGCAGAAGATGACAGGCTGCTGCTGCGGCTCCGGAGGGCAAACAAGGGGACCTTCCTCCTCACAGTTGCTCCCGAGGGTCTGGGGCAGGCAAGGGATGGTAAATGAGCAGTCTCAGGGGTGAGGGATAGCCGCCACGAGCCCCGGTACGGCCGCGCTCCGGTCACGGAGCTCACTTCCGGGAAGGCACCTAACTCGAGGTCCCGGCTTCAGAACGGGACACAGGCCTCAGTTGGAGAAAGGTAAAAGGAGCCACCAGTCAGCGTCCCCGAGCTCAGTATGGTGTCCACAGCCGTGGGCAGAGCCAAATGGGTAGATTTTAGTAGCAGGGGTTAGGTGTAAAATAGAAATTTAAGCCTCTGCCAGCCGGAGCCCTGGAGCTGCACTTCTTCACAGGGCAACGTCCAGGCCACACCCCCCGCAGTTGTTATCTTAATTCAACTATATATGAATAAGAGGCAAACATTGCTTTGAAATATGATTTACCATTAACCACACCATGTACAGTACCCTCCTGCAAATCCTTCACTCCTTCGGTCTGTTTGACACAGCCCTCTCCTGGCTGTCCTCCTGCTGTTCTGATTGCTCTTTATCTGCCTCTTTTCATGATTCAATCTCTCCTCTTCTTCCGCTACCAGTTGGTGTGCCCCAAAGTTCTATTCTTGGTCCCCTTGTTTTCTCCCTCTATACTTTCTCCCAAGATGAGCTCATCCGATCTTATGGACTATGTCACGCTCTGCGTAAGTTGGGGTTCCGACAACCGAGTTTTGGTTGAAGGGACAGCTACCTGTGAGGACAGTAAACGAGGTGGCTGAATGTAATTCCTCCTCATGGGGTGGAAGCCAAACTAAGTGTTAACATTGGCCGGAGGGCATAAAGAAAAGGAGGACTTCGTAGGAAGATAACTAGTTTTAATGAATAATCAGGCTGTACACGAATATTGGAGAAATAGAAGAAACTGGAAGAATTAGAGTCTATGGTTAAATGACTTGAAGAGTGAAGCTGAAGAACTCCGGTAAAGAAGAACTGAAGACTGTGTTTTATGATTAAAAGACGAGGCTGAAGTACTTGGACTTTGAAGAAATGAAGAAATGGTTTGTGATTGAAAGAAGAGGCTGAAGAACTTGGACTTTGAAGAAATGAAGACTGTGGTTTGTGATTGAAAGACGAGGCTGAAGAACTTGGACTTTGAAGAAATGAAGACTGTGGTTTGTGACTGAAAGACAAGGCTGAAGAACTTGGACTTTGAAGAAATTAAGACATCTGCGGGAACCGCCGTTAGCACCTGGAGCTCCTCTATGACCTGGGACCCCGTGAGCGCTTCCACGAGTGGCAACGGACTTAGACAGCAGGACTGCAGCAGCATTTAGGTAACCGATAGATAAGAGCAACCAGGACCAGAGAAACAGAAGTAACCTGGGAGAACATTAACCACACCATGTAGAGCTGGAGAAACTTTCACAAGGAAGTAACTTGAAGCACTGACACTCTCCCTCTGAGCCAGCCCCCTTTTGTTAAGGGGAGAACACGCAGGATTGGCTGGACACAGATTGGGAACTTCATTGGTAATACTCTGGTCTCCAACATGGCTGCCCCCAGCACAGGAGACATACTTAACTGTTAGCACACAGCTTTAGACAGCTTCTGTCTCTGACACACTATACCGTGTCACCACTAGAGGACCTTACCGCAGCGCCCGACTCTCCAGACTCTCGGCCCCCGGCCCTTGGCAGCCGCACATCCATCCAAGAGGACCCGCTGCCAGCAGCTCCGCAGCCGCCGCAGCCACCCCAACCAGTGGGACGGTAACCCGCGGGTCAGACCTACCTCTTCTCTCCTGTACTTTCCACCTCTCTCGCACTCATGTCTCAAAGTGTCTCTCTGCTATGTCCCACTGGATGTCTGCTAATGTCTAAAACTAAGCTGATCATCTTCCCTCTTTTCGAAAGTTCCCTTGATTTCACTATCCATCAACAAACTCACCATCTCATATATCCCACAAGTCCTCTGTCTTGGAGTTATTCTTGACTCTGACCTCTCCTTCTAAACACACATGCTGTCCTTCTCCCAGTCTTGTCTCCTCCACTTTTATAATAAATCTAGGATCATACCCTTTCTTACTCTAGAGGCAGCAAAGACACTCATCCACTCACTGGTCATCTCTAGACTGGACTACTGCAACCTCCTGATCTGGCCTTCCTGGCTCCCACCTATCTCTACTCCAATCTCCTCAATGCTGCTGCCTGGCTCATCTTCCTCTCCAAATGCTTCTACTTCCTTCTTGCAATTTAAACTAATTTTAAATAAATCCAATTTAAACTTCTCACACTCACCAATAAATCCCACAACCAATCCTCCCTCTGACCTCATCTCTCTGTACACTATTGGCTGCCCACTTTGGTCAGCCAATGACTACAGCCTCTCTTATCAGCCGATTACTTCCTCCAACTCCCACCTCAACATTTCACCCATGCTGCACCCAACCACTGGAAATCTCTCTCTCTATCCCAATTAGACTTGCCACCACTCTCCAAATCTTCAATCAAGAGCTCAAATGCTACTTCTTTCCAGCTCTCATCTTAACTCAATTTTACATGCTTCTCCCTCACTGTCTCCCTCCTCTGTGTCATCTCCGTCTGCCCCCCCCCCCCCCTCTAAACTGTAAGCTTACAAGCAGGGCCTTATTCCCATTTGTGCTTCTCCCCTGACTAAATTGGCACCAAACGTTTAGACTCAAAAGGGAGTGCTACCTCTGTGGGTACTGTAACTGTATAAGAAATAATGCCTATATAGTTGGTATCCTATGTTCTGCAATTTTGCACTACACATCTGTCCTCGCTCATCTTACCCATGAATGGGTCGCACATGCATATGCATCATCATTGCGACTAGCCTCAACCCATTCGCGGGAGCATACGCACCATGCAATCCTTTGAGTCGTGGCTGTGCATGCCGTGAACCTCACGTTTGTGGGCACAGTAGTCATGGAAAACAATGCACGATTATTAGCAATCGCAGGTAAGATGAGGTTAAACTCATCTGTATGATAATTTTGCCATTTTTTTCTCCTTTTGTATTTGCACTCTCTAAGGCGCTGTGGAACCTATTTGGCTCCATTTAAATATAGATTAACAGTAATAATAACACTGTATGTATATATTGTTACAAGCACAAAGAAGCATCATTACACTGTCAAATACCATAACTATTTATGGACATTTCAACAAAGGAAACTTGGTTTTAGCTTCAGGTGAGCCCGTAAAACAGATGGCCAGTTACTGAGACTTAGCAGATAAAGGTTTTACCATCAGCTAGACACAGAATCTTGGATCCACAAATAGTAATATGAATATGTAGACTATAAATATGAAACCAATGCTTCTTTTCTGGTGGTACTCAATGTCACGCAACACCACTGTCTATTTTTTCTTGTATAATTTTGAAATCTTATAACTAGTTCTATAAACAGAAAAAATCAGTGAAGTAATTTCAGGAATGAATAAGATAAAGGTCTGAAGACTTGTCCAGAGTATGGAAGCTAGTTGAATTCTTGTAACATCTTGAAACTGTTGGGTGACTCAGAGGTGCACACTGTTGCAGTAACATCTGCAACTTTTGCTGTAGCTGCTTCTACATCTTTATGGTAATGCCACTGCAATGGGCATCCTACCGAGATCCCCGTAGGCTGAGGTGCAAATCCACTGATGTGTGTACAAAGACACAATATTGGTGGACCTTTTGCTGCACCATCAGACATTGTATTTGACCTAAAATGTCCAATTGGCAGTGCAACTGCGTACAGAAATTGTTGTTGTAGATTATCTCAAAGTACTGTATATTTTCCAAGCTGCCAAGACAGAGCAAAACTGTACAGGCTGCTCATATACTATTTATAGGTTTTCTTAAAGCCATACTCCCAGTTAACTCTGGCAGCCATGGGCTGCTTGGACATACTGGGGCGTTTTTTGAGTTAGGAGCAAAGCAAGACAACACAATAGCTTTTCACCTTGGCACAAGCATGTTGCACCACAGATGGGCTAGACTTAAAATGTGCAGAGAGATTTAGATTTCAGAAGGGCAATACTAAACTCAAATCTAAATTGCAGTTTAAAAGAAAAATCTGTCTAGTATTTGTGGGCTACATGCAAAGCAGTCAATTTTTACCCTTCATGCAAACCGAAATAAATGTATTTGCACCCCTAGTATTGAGCACGGTTTGTCCAAAGTTACTTGCTTTTTTTTGCTTTACTTCCAACTTAAAATCAGCCCTTCTGTTCTTTGTGCAACTACAACTCATACTTGCCTACTATCGCAGAAGTTGCGGAAGACTCACAATTTTTCGTTTAGTGCCCCGCACACCTGGAAGAGTGGTTAGATCTTCCACATTCCACCCACCTCCTAGTGAAGCAGGCAGGACTAGGAGACAATACATGGAGATGCGGCTTTGAATGGAGGGGGCAGGGTTAAATGATGCAAAATCATGTAATTTTAGCCATGCCCCTTCACAGATCCACGAATAGCTGCATTTACCATGGAGGGGCATGGCCTAATGATGTAAGAGCCAGGCCCCCTTAAGTGGCCAGCAGCGTCTCCTCTCCGAAGAGGAAACAGAAAAAGTAGGCAAGTATGCAAACTAGTAGCATGCACATGAGGTCTCAGGAGATACCTATTTAATATATAAAGCCAAATGCTCCTTTACATTTTTTAACTGCTTAATACAAAGGGAATCTTGTTAATAGTTGACCTTCATTCACAATGCAATCCGAAGAATCCTGCCGTTAAAAAAATCTAGAAATGAATGGAGCCCTGGCAAGCTGTACATTGTGTCAAGTGTAGTGTTATGCTATGTGTAGGAAGCCTTTTTGCTCCAGATACAGTAAATCCAATCACATGCATCTACAAAACAAAGTGATACAATATTACAGTATGTACTGTAATATACTAGTATAGAGCTATATTGTGCGTATCATAGATATTTGCTCCCAACCCTCAATACAATGCATCGGGTATGTGTGACTGGCGGGCAGGAGACTGACGGTCACAATACTGACGGCGGGATCCCGGCTGTTGGATGGCCGTCAGGGGGGCGAGTGCAAAGAAGCCCCCTTTGGGCTCGCTTCGCTTACCATGCAGCGGGCATGGTGGCTTGCTACGCTCGTCACAGGTTCTATTCCCACTCTATTGGTGTCATGGACACCCATGAATGGGAATAGTCCCTGGTGGTCGGCATACCGACTGGCGGGATTTTCAGACGCCGGGATGCTGGCATTGATATTGTGACAGGCGGTCTCCTGACCACCGGTCACATAAATGCATCCCAATACAATGTCATTCATTATTACAATACTAGTTAAAAGCCCGTCAAAATGACAGACACCAGAACTGGATTATATTAGGATGGCGGTCGCCACTCACACAGGAGATGGTTTGTGGAAGTCCTGCTGCTGGGAGCTGGGGAACTGTCATGCTGAGTGTGAGTGAGTGAGTGAGTGAGTGAGTGAGTGCGCTTGTGTGTGTTCAGGGACATGCGGTGAGGTAAATTGGTGAGGAGGCACTGGCTAGTACCAGAGCCAGATTTACACACAATATATGAGCCTAAAGGGTGCATGTGGGCATTATACACAGGTGCAGCAGTATATATTGCTGGAAATTTGGTGAGATTTGATCAGAAGTGCAGAAAAGACAGGCAGGGGAGGCAAATAGCCACAGACTTTCTACTCCAGAGTTTTGACTATAAAAAAGATTAGAATAATGCAAAGATATTTCTAATATATTCTTTGTATTTTTCATATACTTTATATAGTCAAAACTGTGGTATATACGTTAGCATGACAGGAAAGACTCTGCTCACCTGCTTCACATCACAACACGTCACTGGTATGTGTAGTGTTAACCTTTTATAAATATAGATGCTGTATATCTGCAGGCTATAATGATGTTATTATCACCAGTACTGCCACATGTAAGCTCATCAGTCCCAGCACAGCTTCCGGCCTGTCTGGGGGGTAGAGGACACCAGTAGCCACCACCAGCGGGGTGTGGGAGGGCATGCACAGGACCCTACCCCTCCGTTTGGGTGCAGTATATATAAAGCAGCTGTGGCGGTTATCTGGCTCCTCCTCACCCGCATCATCTGCAGCCCCAGCACCGGCCCCTCCTTCTTCCGGTCAGTGCATTGCTCACTCTTCCTGCCAGGCTGATGCACCTTCTCCCCTCACTGGTAAGTGGCCACACGTGTCCCCGATGCCTCCGCTCTGAGCGCTGAAGGACTGTCTGGTGGTTCCTGCATCAGTTTCTTGGTTACTGCTGCTACTTGTTGCTGAATCCCGGGATGGCAAGTAACCTGGGGTTGCAACATAGTATATGAAGGATGGGGTGCAAAGTATGTGGTATATGGCAGGAGAAGTATATGGAAGAGGGGGTGCCCTGTATATAGGGAGTATTATATTGAGGAGTACTGTATGTTGGTGCAGTGTGTATATAGGGGCAGTATATGGTGGGGAGGTGCAGAATATTGAAGAGGAATGGATTGCAGTGTATATAAGGGCAGTATAAGGTGGGGAGTGCAGTGTACATAGGGAAGGTGTGTGTGTGTGTGTGTGTGTGTGTGTGTGTGTGTGTGTGTGTGCCCGTGTCACACAAAGGTGACTATACTGAAAAAATCTGCATCTCTCTCCACTGCACCTATCTGCCCCCACCACTCCACTCTCTCCCCAGTCCCTATCTAACCTAACCCCTTGAAAGGGTTAAAGCTCGTCTCTGCTTCAATGTCATAGAATTGCTTGTGTTATAGAACTTAATGTTCCAGCACATTTTTTGCTACTGTCCTTGTCTGTTATCTTTTTTATACCGTGTGAATAACTTTCCTATTTGAAGTACAAACTTGCCCATATATGCATATCCTTCCACTGCGGCAGTTCCTAGCCAATCATGTTATGTTAGCCCCTTTTGCGTTCTGTCCAATTAGTTATTGACTTGGGATATACACGCCCTAAATCCTTTCTTTTATATACTTTTGTTAAACGAACAATAAACAGTGTGAATCTTTACTGCTTGTGTTGTGCATGTGACTTGTGGCTAAAGGTTTACACTCACGGACGTCTGAGAGGCCATCACATCGAGGGTTAATGAATAGAGGGGCAATCCTTTCAAGTGGGGGCTCCGTCCGCGATTCAGTTGGTCGTCCCCGGATGGTAAGATAGAGAATTTATTGTCTGTCTTTGCCATACGGGATTGCGGTCATACACTGAAGCTGAATCCGTGTCAGTGTTCTGGGAACACGTGACCAAACATCTTTAATGTCTGGGACTTAAAGATACGTCTGAGAAGGGACCGGGGGTCCAAGCGCAACTCTCCAAAGACGTTAGTATCTGGGATACTTAAAATAGACCTGGGAGTCTATACATAACGAGACGTTAGTATCTGGGATACTTAAAATAGACCTGGGAGTCTATACATAACGTAGATTTTACCTCGATTTGATTGTCTATTATGTTATGGCCATAACAGATATTAGAGTATAAGTTTCATGTATTCAGCTTGACGGGTGGTAAGTATACGTCTGTTGAATACCCTTATAACTTTCTTGCTTCCTATCACAATACGCTGCATTTCCAAGTCCCTGTACGAGTGGTGAGTAAACGTACAGATTATTATTATCGATTGCTTGTTAAAGTACTATGCATATGATATTGTGATATTGTCAATAACTAATTAACTGGTTAGCTGATGCATGCATAGAAAGTTGTTGGAAATTGTGTTTTTACTATGGGCTCTGGTCAGCGTAAGAAAACTGTATACCCCCCTCCGAGACATGTAAAGAATACGTGGCCCGTAGTTCTACCTCTGATTATTATTTGATTGATCCCTGGGTGGATAATTTAGCAGGGTAGACAGAGAAAGCAGGACAGGACCCATTCCTACGGGAAGGCAGTAATTACCCTTTCTATATGGAGGATTAAAAAATATCAGTTCCCAACAGCACAGAAGCGAAGAAGTGAGAAACTGTAAATCTTTGAAATCCCTCTCGCCTCCCCCTTGCATTCCAATGTATCCTGCGCTTGAGGACACAGATCTCTTGGCAGCAGTAACCCTTTCACACCAGATGGGATCGCCTCCAACTCCACTGCTGGAGGGTGCGTCCACTAGCTCTATCCCTAACGCACCAGTAACCCAGAGTTTAGATAATAGTAAAACACTGTCCCAAGCCCACTATTACCCTCGATGGCTGTATATCTTATTTGCGCAAAGCTTGCAAAGGACGCAGCTATACACATATGAAGGAAGTCTTTAAAACCCGTGCTCCTTTGCCTGTGTTTTTTTGCCTGTCGCTGTAGCTTGTAAACAGAAACCTTCGGAGTCTGTTACTGAGTTTTGGAAAAGGTTTAAGGACTGCTGGACAGATGACGCTGGCTTACCTTTGCTTAACTCAGAAAGCTTACTCATTTCCACCTTCATTAACAACCTTCTACCTTCTGTCATAGTTTCTGTTAAGCAAAGCGTCTCTTCCTGGACTTCTGATAGTACGATAGATTTAAAAAAAAAAACATCTGTATGAGAAAGAGGCTGCAGGGTGTTTTGATGTAAAGAGGCCTGCACTCACTCATAACTATCAGAACTCCAGACGCTTTGACAGACAGAACCAACCCCGCAGTCAGGGAAAGATTCACCTCTGCTGCCACTTATTATAAATGGAAGTAAAGTTCCCTTTTTTGTGGACAGCGGTGCAACAACCAGTGTTTTGTGTTCTGACCTATATGATGGTGATTTGGAAAAGACTGCTCCTTCAATGGGAGTCAATGGGATACCCACCAATGCCTGACTTAGCTCAAGTAAACCCCGCTCTTTGGTCGGAAGGTCCATATGACACTGGCCTAATCTCATGCACACCATATAAGGCCAATCTCAAACCCGACTCACAACCTGT
The DNA here is from genome assembly GCF_028390025.1 of Pseudophryne corroboree. Lineage (NCBI taxonomy): Eukaryota > Metazoa > Chordata > Amphibia > Anura > Myobatrachidae > Pseudophryne > Pseudophryne corroboree. The sequence continues at coordinate 1,104,569,887 of NC_086444.1, read as the reverse complement.
TTATCAAAAGCAGTATCCCCTCTCACCAGAAAAGATAGAAGGTCTCATACAGCAATTCTTACAACAGGGTATTCTCAGACATATTGTATCACCATACTGTACTCCTGTGAACCCTGTTGCCAAAGCTGATGGCAGTATAAGATTTGTACAGGATCTCAGAGCGATCAATCAGTTAATTGTCCCAATTGCACCAATTGTTCCAGATGTAAACTCACTCATTTCTGCAATCCCTGCAGATGCTGCGTTCTTCTCTGTAATTGATTTGAAGAATGCCTTTTTCAGCATACCTGTAGATTCACAGACACAATTACTTTTTGCCTTTTCTTTTGAGGGTAAACAACTTACCTGGTGCAGATTATTGACGCACCTGTTGTCTCCAGGCCACATTGGGGCCCTGGCAACCTCACCATGGTTCAGTCCTGCTACAGTATGCAGATGATCTGCTGCTCTGTAGTCAAACTGAGGAGGCCTGCCGAGAGGATGGTGTTTCATTACTAAACTGGCTTTGTGAATGTGGACACAAGGTGTCCAAAACAAAAATGCAATGGTGTAAAAAGCATGTTGATTACTTAGGTTTTGTGCTCACTCAGGGAGAGAGGAAAGTCAGTCCACAACGCATACAGTCTGTATTGGGCCTGGTCACCCCAACTACCCAGAAGGAACTACTGTCCTTCCTGGGTATGGTAAATTACTGCAGACAGTGGATTTCTGATTGCTCTTATTATGATAACATTTTGAGACAAGCCACACTGAAGGACAAACCTAAAACTGTACAATGGTCACAAGAAATGTTAACTGCATATGAAAGTTTAAAATGTATGTTGATGAAAAGTCCGGCACTTGGCCTCCCCAATTATGTACTACCTTTCCATCTATATGCAAGGGACAATTGTAAAACCATGGCGGGGGTGCTCACACAGTTTCATGGAGGGAAGTTGCGCCCCGTGGCATTTTTTTTCCAAAGTCATGCCAGTGTCTGTGCAAGGTATGCCTGCCTGCCTCAGGGCTTTGGCAGCCTGTGCAATGGTTGCAGAAATGGCCACTACCCTCACTTTAGGCCACATCACAGTACTCCACACCACACATGATGTCCTGGCAATACTTAAAGGCTTACACACACAGCACATGTCAACACAACGCCTTAGTGGATATGAAGTACTCCTTTTGAGTAACCCTACCCTTACCATTAAGTACACTGCTAGTTCTTCTGGCCCTGCACCCATTCTCAATGCCCTTTTAGGCTTGAAAGTTCCCGAGGATGAACCACCCGACCTACATGACTGTGCTGCTTCCATTGAAGCTGAAACTTCTCCCAGACTTGACATGTCTCCCGTTCCCATACCAGGCGCAGACATAGTTTTTGTTGACGGCTCCTGTAGTAGACCCAATGACAATACATACCAGGCTGGCTATGCCATTGTCACCCTCCCTGACACTGTGTTGGAAGCCCTACCAATACCTTATCAGTCCGCGCAAGCTGCAGAACTCATTGCACTCACTAGAGCATGTCCCTCCCTTGACAACGTCCATCTGCTCACTCAAACTTCAAGCTGCTGCGACTAATACTGATCTCTCCGACTGGACTTACCCAATTCTGCAGAAAAATCCTAAATCAGGATTAATCTGCAAAGAGGGGAAACCCTGTATACCCCAGTCCAGTGCCCCTTTGCTCGTTGCCCATTGCCGTGGTGTTGGTCACCGTGGTGAAGCCACAACACTCCTCCTACTAACCAATGATTTTTATGTTACTAATGCCAAATCACTTGTGGACCAGTATGTTAGCAGATGCATCACTTGCCTCAGGAACAACCCTAACAACCCTAATAAAGCTAAACACCAGCATCTTGAATACCCCACCACCCCTTTTACACACTTACAAATTGATTTTACCCATATCCCTGGTACAGGTAAACAAGAATATGCCCTGGTCATTGTAGATATGTTCTCTCGCTGGCCAGAAGTATTCCTAACTAAGTCAGAGGATGCCAAGACAGTAGCAAGAATCCTAACACAGAAAATCATCCCTAGATGGGGGTGCCCCCTGCAAATAAATAGTGATAAAGGCTCAGCCTTTACAGCCAAAATCACACAGGCCTTAGTAAAAGCTCTGCAGGTGGAGTGGAAGTTTCACATCCCGTACCACCTGCAGAGTTCAGGGGTCGTAGGAAGAATGAATAGGACCCTCAAAGACAAACTAAGGAAGGCCACAGGAGGTACCTTCCACAAATGGAAGCAGGTCCTTCCCATTATCCTAGCAGAAATCAGAATGACCCCACAGAAAACTCTAGGATACTCACCCTTTGAAATACTAATGGGTAGACCCTTCCCCACACCCTGGGCTAAGAAACCGTTGATGATACAGGAAGGAGATCTAGAATTTATAAGGGAAGAGTATGTCAGGGCCCTCATAACCAAACTTGATGAGATTGAACATGATGTCGCTTGTAAAAAACCCTCTGAATCCACAGGAACCAACACACCCTTTTAAGGTCGGAGACAGAGTAGTGGTGAAGATTCTCCCCCGCAGCAAGAGCCCAGGAGACTTCACCTATGGCCCAGAGGCGGAGGTCGTTGCTGTAACCCGAACCGCAGTCCTGACAGAAGAGAGTCCCACCTGGATCCATGCTTCCCGAGTAAAGAAAATTCCTAGACCAGACCTAGAGGAGGAAACAGGTGATTCCAGTGAGGTACGAACAGGGGCGGACAGCCCTGACCTCCCACCTAGCGAAGACAGAAGACCAGAGGAGGATGAAGAAAATGCCCCCTATCTTTACCCTGGGGACTATCTTGATAGCCCTACTGGCCCATTTTCCCCTCTCAATGACTGAGGTTGATATAACTCAGAATAAGGGAAACTGACACTATGGTATAACTCTTCCACCACATACACCGCAACCTACATACTAGATTATTTCCAATTCCCCCAACTAGCTGCTGTCCAAAAGTCTGTTGACTACCAGATCCGCGCTGACACCACAGACAACCTAAGCCCCGAGGTACCTTATATTTGCGTTACAGGCCATAACTGGGGAAATGATTGCAGCTCATGGTCCGCGGCTGCCTGGAACACAGGTACCCCATGGGGCTATAAGCCCGCTGAAGCCTTAGATGAAAAGGATAAACACGGAACATCATTAACTCAACGATTAACCCTTCTTAAAATGCCCAACAATTACTGCAACTCCCGCTCAGGCTAAAAATTGCGCCATTGGTGTGCAGAAAGACGTAAGCTTTGCAAGAATCATATAGTATAACAATAATGATTCTAAGAGGGGATTGAAAGGGTTAAAGCTCGTCTCTGCTTCAATGTCATAGAATTGCTTGTGTTATAGAACTTAATGTTCCAGCACATTTTTTGCTACTGTCCTTGTCTGTTATCTTTTTTATACCGTGTGAATAACTTTCCTATTTGAAGTACAAACTTGCCCATATATGCATATCCTTCCACTGCGGCAGTTCCTAGCCAATCATGTTATGTTAGCCCCTTTTGCGTTCTGTCCAATTAGTTATTGACTTGGGATATACACGCCCTAAATCCTTTCTTTTATATACTTTTGTTAAACGAACAATAAACAGTGTGAATCTTTACTGCTTGTGTTGTGCATGTGACTTGTGGCTAAAGGTTTACACTCACGGACGTCTGAGAGGCCATCACATCGAGGGTTAATGAATAGAGGGGCAATCCTTTCACCCCTTCCCCCTCTTTCTCTGTCTCATGTCTTATCTGCCCCAACCCTCCTGCCCTCGTTCTTTCTCTCCAGTCCCTATCTGCCACTAACCCCACTCTCCATTCCCCAGTCACTATCTGTCCCTACCCCTACTCTCTCTCCCCCCCTACAACTACTCTCTCTCCCCAGCTCCGTATGCAGCAAGTGTGACACAGTCAGATCAGTATTATTAATTTTACCAGCAGCAGGTTAGGAGGCTACAACATCTTCCTGCAGTTTCACTTTCAGTTTGAGCTGTGAGAATCATTTGGTCCCTGTGGCGGCCTCTAACCACATAACAGAGGTGAGTAGCAGACTTGGCTTTTATAATATAGGATGTTAGACACCAGAATAAAATCTTCTATTATGACACATTTCCATACTTCTGTACGTACAATGTAAAGTGTTATGATAGCTGTCAGAAAGACATAACTGTGTCATATAAATACTGTAAGTTTATTATTAAATTATAAAATCATGCACTTAATTGGTTTAATTTTCTCACATTTCCCAGTTTATTCAACTAGCAATTGTAATATGAATTTATCCAATTAGTAAACATCAAAACAAATATAAGATGTGCATGCGGTTGAGCCTATCAAAGCATGATCGTAGCAAGATGAAGCCACAATGAGCATGGCTACATCTGTATTTATCTTAACTTCACAGGAAAATGTTTTGCACAAAGTCATAGATCAAGCACTGCAGAGTTGGGTGTGATGAAAGTTTCTGCTATACGCATCGGAGCCCTTTTTGTGCAGATTCAGACTCATTTGCACAACAGTGTACAAATGCATACCCCCCAACATTGTTGGTTCAGGGAGCGGGACCCTGCACATGCACCCACAAAGTCGGAGAGGCCTCAGTAAATGTCACTGTGGGGGTGTGCCCAGCACTCTCAGAGATGCTGGGCTGCCCCTAGACACAGCGAATAGGTGCTGTCTGCATGCACATGGCATCTATTCTTCTTCTGCTACCCGCTGCACAGTGGTGTGTATTTTCCCTATCGCCCCCCCCCCCCCCCAATGCTTGCAGCAGCTTTGCAAATGCAATCCTTAGCAATGCAGATGCATTTCCGATACCAATACTGTGATTGCATCTCAGTCCGGGATGAACATCGCGACTATCAGTCAGTGCCATAACTAGACATTTTGGCGGTGTACAAGAAACAGCATCGGCGCCCCCCCATATTTAAAATAGTGTCAGTGCGCAACCAAAATATAGGTGCGTGGCTTCATGGGGAATGGGCGTTTTTACAAAATAACACCAATTCCTATTACGCTGCACAGTAGTCTACATTATTCGAATTACACCGCACAGTAGCGCCACTTATACACATTACACCAGTTAAAGCATCTTTATACACCAGTGTTTCCCAACCACGGTCCTCAAGGCACACTAACAGTCCTGGTTTTAGTGATATCCAGGCTTGAGCACAGGTGACTTAATTAGTACCTCAGTTATTTTGATTTAACCATCTGTGCTGAAGCCAGGATATCACTAAAACGTGCACTGTTGGTGTGCCTTGAGGACCGCGGTTGGTAATGCCTGTTATACACATTACACCAGATAGAGTCACCTTTCCACATATTAAGCTAGACAAAGCCCCCTTTAAGGCTACTCTTCTGGATAAATAGGCACCCAAATCCATTTTAATCTATAACAAAATCATTTTTTTATCTTACCTTTCTCTTATTCTGTATGAGCTGGCTGGGGGCCGCTGTGCTCTGCCTGCAATTCATTATGGCTCCTCGTCTTTTGGATGTGCGGAAAGTGGAGCTGGGGACACAGGAGGAGGACGCTTGGACAGGAGGAGGGATGCTGGGTATTAGAGGAGAGCCAGGGACAGGAGGAGGTAGGAGATGGGGGACAAGACTAGTAGGCTGGGACAAGAGAAGGAGCAGGGGTGTTTGGTATTAAAGGTGGAGGAGAGATGGGAGCCAGGGGACAGGAGGAGTGGTGCTGGGTATTAGATGAGAGCCAGGAACAGGAGGAGGTAGTAGATGGGGGACAAGAGTAGTAGGCTGGTACAAGAGAAGGAGCAAGGGTGCTGGGTATTAAAGGTGGCGGGGAGGCGGGAGCCAGGGGACAGGAGGAGTAGGCTGGCACTAGCACACGTAGGAGGGGAAGTTTGAATATGTAAAAGAAAACCTGGAACCTTCCTGAATGGACTGAGCCCCCGGTCATACATAGTAGAAAGGGGGTGGGGCGCTATCATTAGCTCAGCCCCTCCCGTATCCCCCCGATTTGCACCATTAAGTTGTGGCAGAACATACGGATATGAGCTGCCCAGCCCAATGAGTAATCTAAGTTTAACCTGTTCATGAATGAAAATAATAATAATAATAATAATAATAATATTAATACTAATAAAAAAATACATGCATATAGCATATTTATTCATTATATATATATATATATATATATATATATATATATATGAATATGCCGTGAGTGCCACACCTTTAGATGTGTCCACATACATCTTTGCTATATCCCACCATGGGGTTTATTTACTAATATTTGTGTTTTTGCCGTTTTTAAGGGTGTTTGAACTCGAATGGTATCGGGTGCATTTTACTGCAACTTTTTGAATCCTGATACGGTTATTCAATAAGCTGCCGAGTTTTGCACAATCGTTTTTTCCGATGTCGATGTGATTCGTTATATCAGGCAGTGTTTTACGGGAGTGATGAGTAAAACACTGCCTGACAAAACACAAGGAATCCCGGCCGGATCTGTGAGATCCGCGCAGGGCTTCATTGTGTACCTTAAAAAGTTGTTTAAAGTCTTAAAAAATCTGAAAAAAATTGCGTGGGGTCCCCCCTCCTAAGCACAACCAGCCTCGGCTCTTTGAGCCGGTCCTGGTAGTAAAAATATGGGGGGGGAAATGACAGGGGTTCCCCCATATTTCTTCAACCAGCACCAGGCTCTGCGCCTGGTCCTGGTTCCAAAAATATGGGGGACAAAAAGCGTAGGGGTCCCCCGTATCTTTGAAACCAGCACCGGGCTCCACTAGCCAGGTACATAATGCCACAGCCGGGTGACACTTTTATCCTGGTCCCTGCGGCCCTGGCATTACATACCCAACTAGTCACCCCTGGCCGGGGTACCCTGGAGGAGTGGGGACCCCTTCAATCAAGGGGTCCCCCCCTCCAGCCACCCAAGGGCCAGGGGTGAAGCCCGAGGCTGTCCCCCCCCATCCAAGGGCGGCGGATGGGGGGCTGATAGCCTTGTGAAAAATTGTGAATATTGTTTTTAGTAGCAGTACTACAAGTCCCAGCAAGCCTCCCCCGCAAGCTGGTACTTGGAGAACCACAAGTACCAGCATGCGGTGGAAAACCGGGCCCACTGGTACCTGTAGTACTACTACTAAAAAAATACCCCAATAAAAATAGGACACACACACCGTGACAGTATAAGTTTATTACATACATGCACACCAACATACACACATACTTACCTATGTTCCCACGAGGCTCGGTCCTCTTCTCCATGTAGAATCTTAGGGGTACCTGTGAAAAAAATTATACTCACATAATGAGTAGCCAATGGTGGGAACTTTGCAGTCAGAGGTTGACCGAAAGTAACCTCACCGCTGACCGCAAAGTTCCCACCATTGGCTACAATGGAGCGCATAGGCGCTACATTGTATCTGTGCCGTGTGCTGCCTGACAGACACTACAGGAGCACACAGCCAATCAGGAGAGTGCCACGATGTGGCGCTCCCTGATTGGCTGAAGGGACCCTCTTTGACAGGAGTCAGGGGAGGTCCTGGCAGTCGGGGAAAGGGGTCCCATGTGTAAACATAGGACCCCTTTCAGTGCGTGGTCAGGTTCCCGTTTTATTATTTTGCCAAGTACGTGGATTATTCAAAGGTCGGATTCTACCCTGGATTATGTGAGTATAATTTTTTCCCAGGTACCCCTAGGATTCTACATGGAGAAGAGGACCGTGTCACACAAAGGTGACTATACTGAAAAAATCTGCATCTCTCTCCATTGTACCTATCTGCCCCCACCACTCCACTCTCTCCCCAGTCCCTATCTAACCTATCCCCTTCCCCCTCTTTCTCTGCCTCATGTCTTGTCTTCCCCAACCCTCCTGCCCTCTTTCTTTAACCCCACTCTCCATGACCCAGTCGCTATCTGCCCCTACCCCTACTCTCTCTCCCCAGCTCCGTATGCAGCAAGTGTGACACAGTCAGATCAGTATTATTAATATTACCAGCAGCAGGTTAGGAGGCTACAACGTCTTCCTGCAGTTTCACTTTCAGTTTGAGCTGTGAGAATCATTTGGTCCCTGTGGTGGACTCTAACCACATAACAGAGGTGAGTAGCAGACTTGGCTTTTATAATATAGGATGTTAGACACCAGAATAAAATCTTCTATTATGACACATTTCCATACTTCTGTACGTACAATGTAAAGTGTTATGCTAGCTGTCAGAAAGACATAACTGTGTCATATAAATACTGTAAGTTTATTATTAAATTATAAAATCATGCACTTAATTGGTTTAATTTTCTCACATTTCCCAGTTTATTCAACTAGCAATTGTAATATGAATTTATCCAATTAGTAAAAATCAAAACAAATATAAGATGTGCATGCGGTTGAGCCTATCAAAGCATGATCGCAGCAAGATGTAGCCACAATGAGCATGGCTACATCTGTATTTATCTTAACTTCACAGGAAAATGTTTTGCACAAAGTCATAGATCGAGCACTACAGAGTTGGGTGTGATGAAAGTTTCTGCTATACGCATCGGAGCCCTTTTTGTGCAGATTCAGACTCATTTGCACAACAGTGTACAAATGCATACCCCCCAACATTGTTGGTTCAGGGAGCGGGACCCTGCGCATGCACCCACAAAGTGGGAGAGGCCTCAGTAAATGTCACTGTGGGGGTGTGCCCAGCACTCTCAGAGATGCTGGGCTGCCCCTAGACACAGCGAATAGGTGCTGTCTGCATGCACATGGCATATATTCTTCTTCTGCTACCCGCTGCACAGTGGTGTGTATTTTCCCTATCTGCCGCCCCCCCCCCCCAATGCTTGCAGCAGATTTGCAAATGCAATCCTTAGCAATGCAGATGCATTTCCGATAGCAATACTGTGATTGCATCGCAGTCCGGGATGAACATCGCGACTATCAGTCAGTGCCGTAACTAGACATTTTGGCGGTGTACAAGAAACAGCATCGGCGCCCCCCCATATTTAAAATAGTGTCAGTGCGCAACCAAAATATAGGTGCGTGGCTTCATGGGGAATGGGCGTTTTTAGAAAATAACACCAATTCCTATTACGCTGCACAGTAGTCTACATTATTCGAATTACACCGCACAGTAGCGCCACTTATACACATTACACCAGTTAAAGCATCTTTATACTAGAGATGAGCGGGTTCGGTTTCTCTAAATCCGAACCCGCCAGAACTTCATGTTTTTTTTCACGGGTCCGAGCGACTCGGATCTTCCCGCCTTGCTCGGTTAACCCGAGCGCGCCCGAACGTCATCATGACGCTGTCGGATTCTCGCGAGGCTCGGATTCTATCGCGAGACTCGGATTCTATATAAGGAGCCGCGCGTCGCCGCCATTTTCACACGTGCATTGAGATTGATAGGGAGAGGACGTGGCTGGCGTCCTCTCCGTTTAGACACTTGATTTACTAATTTTGGGGAGCATTAGGAGTACTCAGTAGTGTACAGTGCAGAGTTTTGCTGATAGTGACCAGTGACCACCACTTTTATTTATAATCCGTTCTCTGCCTGAAAAAAGCGATACACAGCACACAGTGACTCAGTCACATACCATATCTGTGTGCACTGCTCAGGCTCAGGCCAGTGTGCTGCATCATCTATTATCTATATATAATATTATATATCTGTCTGACTGCTCAGCTCACACAGCTTATAATTGTGGGGGAGACTGGGGAGCACTACTGCAGTGCCAGTTATAGGTTATAGCAGGAGCCAGGAGTACATAATATATTATATAGTGAGTGACCACCAGACACACAGTGCAGTTTATTTAATATATCCGTTCTCTGCCTGAAAAAAGCGATACACACAGTGACTCAGTCAGTCACATACCATATCTGTGTGCACTGCTCAGGCTCAGGCCAGTGTGCTGCATCATCTATATATATTATATATCTGTCTGACTGCTCAGCTCACACAGCTTATAATTGTGGGGGAGACTGGGGAGCACTACTGCAGTGCCAGTTATAGGTTATAGCAGGAGCCAGGAGTACATAATATTATATTAAAATTAAACAGTGCACACTTTTGCTGCAGGAGTGCCACTGCCAGTGTGACTAGTGACCAGTGACCTGACCACCAGTATATATAATATTAGTAGTATACTATCTCTTTATCAACCAGTCTATATTAGCAGCAGACACAGTACAGTGCGGTAGTTCACGGCTGTGGCTACCTCTGTGTCGGCACTCGGCAGCCCGTCCATAATTGTATATACCACCTAACCGTGGTTTTTTTTTCTTTCTTTATACATACATACTAGTTACGAGTATACTATCTCTTTATCAACCAGTCTATATATTAGCAGCAGACACAGTACAGTGCGGTAGTTCACGGCTGTGGCTACCTCTGTGTCGGCACTCGGCAGCCCGTCCATAATTGTATATACCACCTAACCGTGGTTTTTTTTTCTTTCTTTATACATACATACTAGTTACGAGTATACTATCTCTTTATCAACCAGTCTATATATTAGCAGCAGACACAGTACAGTGCGGTAGTTCACGGCTGTGGCTACCTCTGTGTCGGCACTCGGCAGCCCGTCCATAATTGTATATACCACCTAACCGTGGTTTTTTTTTCTTTCTTTATACATACATACTAGTTACGAGTATACTATCTCTTTATCAACCAGTCTATATATTAGCAGCAGACACAGTACAGTGCGGTAGTTCACGGCTGTGGCTACCTCTGTGTCGGCACTCGGCAGCCCGTCCATAATTGTATATACCACCTAACCGTGGTTTTTTTTTCTTTCTTTATACATACATACTAGTTACGAGTATACTATCTCTTTATCAACCAGTCTATATATTAGCAGCAGACACAGTACAGTGCGGTAGTTCACGGCTGTGGCTACCTCTGTGTCGGCACTCGGCAGCCCGTCCATAATTGTATATACCACCTAACCGTGGTTTTTTTTTTCTTTCTTTATACATACATACTAGTTACGAGTATACTATCTCTTTATCAACCAGTCTATATATTAGCAGCAGACACAGTACAGTGCGGTAGTTCACGGCTGTGGCTACCTCTGTGTCGGCACTCGGCAGCCCGTCCATAATTGTATATACCACCTAACCGTGGTTTTTTTTTCTTTCTTTATACATACATACTAGTTACGAGTATACTATCTCTTTATCAACCAGTCTATATATTAGCAGCAGACACAGTACAGTGCGGTAGTTCACGGCTGTGGCTACCTCTGTGTCGGCACTCGGCAGCCCGTCCATAATTGTATACTAGTATCCAATCCATCCATCTCCATTGTTTACCTGAGGTGCCTTTTAGTTGTGCCTATTAAAATATGGAGAACAAAAATGTTGAGGTTCCAAAATTAGGGAAAGATCAAGATCCACTTCCACCTCGTGCTGAAGCTGCTGCCACTAGTCATGGCCGAGACGATGAAATGCCAGCAACGTCGTCTGCCAAGGCCGATGCCCAATGGCATAGTACAGAGCATGTCAAAACCAAAACACCAAATATCAGTAAAAAAAGGACTCCAAAACCTAAAATAAAATTGTCGGAGGAGAAGCGTAAACTTGCCAATATGCCATTTACCACACGGAGTGGCAAGGAACGGCTGAGGCCCTGGCCTATGTTCATGGCTAGTGGTTCAGCTTCACATGAGGATGGAAGCACTCAGCCTCTCGCTAGAAAACTGAAAAGACTCAAGCTGGCAAAAGCACCGCAAAGAACTGTGCGTTCTTTGAAATCCCAAATCCACAAGGAGAGTCCAATTGTGTCGGTTGCGATGCCTGACCTTCCCAACACTGGACGTGAAGAGCATGCGCCTTCCACCATTTGCACGCCCCCTGCAAGTGCTGGAAGGAGCACCCGCAGTCCAGTTCCTGATAGTCAGATTGAAGATGTCAGTGTTGAAGTACACCAGGATGAGGAGGATATGGGTGTTGCTGGCGCTGGGGAGGAAATTGACCAGGAGGATTCTGATGGTGAGGTGGTTTGTTTAAGTCAGGCACCCGGGGAGACACCTGTTGTCCGTGGGAGGAATATGGCCGTTGACATGCCAGGTGAAAATACCAAAAAAATCAGCTCTTCGGTGTGGAGGTATTTCACCAGAAATGCGGACAACAGGTGTCAAGCCGTGTGTTCCCTTTGTCAAGCTGTAATAAGTAGGGGTAAGGACGTTAACCACCTCGGAACATCCTCCCTTATACGTCACCTGCAGCGCATTCATAATAAGTCAGTGACAAGTTCAAAAACTTTGGGTGACAGCGGAAGCAGTCCACTGACCAGTAAATCCCTTCCTCTTGTAACCAAGCTCACGCAAACCACCCCACCAACTCCCTCAGTGTCAATTTCCTCCTTCCCCAGGAATGCCAATAGTCCTGCAGGCCATGTCACTGGCAATTCTGACGAGTCCTCTCCTGCCTGGGATTCCTCCGATGCATCCTTGCGTGTAACGCCTACTGCTGCTGGCGCTGCTGTTGTTGCCGCTGGGAGTCGATGGTCATCCCAGAGGGGAAGTCGTAAGCCCACTTGTACTACTTCCAGTAAGCAATTGACTGTTCAACAGTCCTTTGCGAGGAAGATGAAATATCACAGCAGTCATCCTACTGCAAAGCGGATAACTGAGGCCTTGGCATCCTGGGTGGTGAGAAACGTGGTTCCGGTATCCATCATTACTGCAGAGCCAACTAGAGACTTGTTGGAGGTACTGTGTCCCCGGTACCAAATACCATCTAGGTTCCATTTCTCTAGGCAGGCGATACCGAAAATGTACACAGACCTCAGAAAAAGAGTCACCAGTGTCCTAAAAAATGCAGCTGTACCCAATGTCCACTTAACCACGGACATGTGGACAAGTGGAGCAGGGCAGGGTCAGGACTATATGACTGTGACAGCCCACTGGGTAGATGTATGGACTCCCGCCGCAAGAACAGCAGCGGCGGCACCAGTAGCAGCATCTCGCAAACGCCAACTCTTTCCTAGGCAGGCTACGCTTTGTATCACCGCTTTCCAGAATACGCACACAGCTGAAAACCTCTTACGGCAACTGAGGAAGATCATCGCGGAATGGCTTACCCCAATTGGACTCTCCTGTGGATTTGTGGCATCGGACAACGCCAGCAATATTGTGTGTGCATTAAATATGGGCCAATTCCAGCACGTCCCATGTTTTGCACATACCTTGAATTTGGTGGTGCAGAATTTTTTAAAAAACGACAGGGGCGTGCAAGAGATGCTGTCGGTGGCCAGAAGAATTGCGGGACACTTTCGGCGTACAGGCACCACGTACAGAAAACTGGAGCACCACCAAAAACTACTGAACCTGCCCTGCCATCATCTGAAGCAAGAAGTGGTAACGAGGTGGAATTCAACCCTCTATATGCTTCAGAGGTTGGAGGAGCAGCAAAAGGCCATTCAAGCCTATACAATTGAGCACGATATAGTAGGTGGAATGCACCTGTCTCAAGTGCAGTGGAGAATGATTTCAACGTTGTGCAAGGTTCTGATGCCCTTTGAACTTGCCACACGTGAAGTCAGTTCAGACACTGCCAGCCTGAGTCAGGTCATTCCCCTCATCAGGCTTTTGCAGAAGAAGCTGGAGGCATTGAAGGAGGAGCTAACACGGAGCGATTCCGCTAGGCATGTGGGACTTGTGGATGCAGCCCTTAATTCGCTTAACAAGGATTCACGGGTGGTCAATCTGTTGAAATCAGAGCACTACATTTTGGCCACCGTGCTCGATCCTAGATTTAAAGCCTACCTTGGATCTCTCTTTCCGGCAGACACAGGTCTGCTGGGGTTGAAAGACCTGCTGGTGACAAAATTGTCAAGTCAAGCGGAACGCGACCTGTCAACATCTCCTCCTTCACATTCTCCCGCAACTGGGGGTGCGAGGAAAAGGCTCAGAATTCCGAGCCCACCCGCTGGCGGTGATGCAGGGCAGTCTGGAGCGACTGCTGATGCTGACTTCTGGTCCGGACTGAAGGACCTGACAACGATTACGGACATGTCGTCTACTGTCACTGCATATGATTCTCTCAACATTGATAGAATGGTGGAGGATTATATGAGTGACCGCATCCAAGTAGGCACGTCACACAGTCCGTACTTATACTGGCAGGAAAAAGAGGCAATTTGGAGGCCCTTGCACAAACTGGCTTTATTCTACCTAAGTTGCCCTCCCACAAGTGTGTACTCCGAAAGAGTGTTTAGTGCCGCCGCTCACCTTGTCAGCAATCGGCGTACGAGGTTACATCCAGAAAATGTGGAGAAGATGATGTTCATTAAAATGAATTATAATCAATTCCTCCGCGGAGACATTGACCAGCAGCAATTGCCTCCACAAAGTACACAGGGAGCTGAGATGGTGGATTCCAGTGGGGACGAATTGATAATCTGTGAGGAGGGGGATGTACACGGTGATATATCGGAGGGTGAAGATGAGGTGGACATCTTGCCTCTGTAGAGCCAGTTTGTGCAAGGAGAGATTAATTGCTTCTTTTTTTGGGGGGGTCCAAACCAACCCGTCATATCAGTCACAGTCGTGTGGCAGACCCTGTCACTGAAATGATGGGTTGGTTAAAGTGTGCATGTCCTGTTTTGTTTATACAACATAAGGGTGGGTGGGAGGGCCCAAGGACAATTCCATCTTGCACCTCTTTTTTCTTTTCTTTTTCTTTGCATCATGTGCTGATTGGGGAGGGTTTTTTGGAAGGGACATCCTGCGTGACACTGCAGTGCCACTCCTAGATGGGCCCGGTGTTTGTGTCGGCCACTAGGGTCGCTAATCTTACTCACACAGTCAGCTACCTCATTGCGCCTCTTTTTTTCTTTGCGTCATGTGCTGTTTGGGGAGGGTTTTTTGGAAGGGACATCCTGCGTGACACTGCAGTGCCACTCCTAGATGGGCCCGGTGTTTGTGTCGGCCACTAGGGTCGCTAATCTTACTCACACAGCTACCTCATTGCGCCTCTTTTTTTCTTTGCGTCATGTGCTGTTTGGGGAGGGTTTTTTGGAAGGGACATCCTGCGTGACACTGCAGTGCCACTCCTAGATGGGCCCGGTGTTTGTGTCGGCCACTAGGGTCGCTTATCTTACTCACACAGCGACCTCGGTGCAAATTTTAGGACTAAAAATAATATTGTGAGGTGTGAGGTATTCAGAATAGACTGAAAATGAGTGTAAATTATGGTTTTTGAGGTTAATAATACTTTGGGATCAAAATGACCCCCAAATTCTATGATTTAAGCTGTTTTTTAGTGTTTTTGGAAAAAAACACCCGAATCCAAAACACACCCGAATCCGACAAAAAAAATTCGGTGAGGTTTTGCCAAAACGCGTTCGAACCCAAAACACGGCCGCGGAACCGAACCCAAAACCAAAACACAAAACCCGAAAAATATCAGGCGCTCATCTCTACTTTATACACCAGTGTTTCCAACCACGGTCCTCAAGGCACACTAACAGTCCTGGTTTTAGTGATATTCAGGCTTGAACACAGGTGACTTAATTAGTACCTCAGTTATTTTGATTTAACCATCTGTGCTGAAGCCAGGATATCACTAAAACGTGCACTGTTGGTGTGCCTTGAGGACCGCGGTTGGTAATGCCTGTTATACACAATACACCAGATAGAGTCACCTTTCCACATATTAAGCTAGACAAAGCCCCCTTTAAGGCTACTCTTCTGGATAAATAGGCACCCAAATGCATTTTAATCTATAAAAAAATCATTTTTTTATCTTACCTTTCTCTTATTCTGTATGAGCTGGCTGGGGGCCGCTGTGCTCTGCCTGCAATTCATTATGGCTCCTCGTCTTTTGGATGTGCGGAAAGTGGAGCTGGGGACACAGGAGGAGGACGCTTGGACAAGAGGAGGGATGCTGGGTATTAGAGGAGAGCCAGGGACAGGAGGAGGTAGGAGATGTGGGACAAGAGTAGTAGGCTGGGACAAGAGAAGGAGCAGGGGTGTTTGGTATTAAAGGTGGAGGAGAGACGGGAGCCAGGGGACAGGAGGAGTGGTGCTGGGTATTAGATGAGAACCAGGAACAGGAGGAGGTAGTAGATGGGGGACAAGAGTAGTAGGCTGGTACAAGAGAAGGAGCAAGGGTGCTGGGTATTAAAGGTGGCGGGGAGGCGGGAGCCAGGGGACAGGAGGAGTAGGCTGGCACTAGCACACGTAGGAGCGGAAGTTTGAATATGTTAAAAAAAACCTGGAACCTTCCGGAATGGACTGAGCCCCCGGTCATACATAGTAGAAAGGGGGTGAGGCGCTATCATTAGCTCAGCCCCTCCCGTATCCCCCCGATTTGCACCATTAAGTTGTGGCAGAACATACGGATATGAGCTGCCCAGCCCAATGAGTAATCTGGGTTTAACCTGTTCATGAATGAAAATAATAATAATAATATAAATACTAATAAAAAAATACATGCATATAGCATATTTATTCATTATATATATATATATATATATATATATATATATGAATATGCCGTGAGTGCCACACCTTTAGATGTGTCCACATACATCTTTGCTATATCCCACCATGGGGTTTATTTACTAATATTCGTGTTTTTGCCGTTTTTAAGGGTGTTTGAACTCGAATGGTATCGGGTGCATTTTACTGCAACTTTTTGAATCCTGATACGCTTATTCACTAAGCTGCCGAGTTTTGCACAATCGTTTTTTCCTATGTCGATGTGATTCGTAATATCAGGCAGTGTTTTACGGGAGTGATGAGTAAAACACTGCCTGACAAAACACAAGGAATCCCGGCCGGATCTGTGAGATCCACGCAGGGCTTTATTGTGTACCTTAAAAAGTTGTTTAAAGTCTTAAAAAATCTGAAAAAAATTGCGTGGGGTCCCCCCTCCTAAGCACAACCAGCCTCGGGCTCTTTGAGCCGGTCCTGGTAGTAAAAATATGGGGGGGGGAAATGACAGGGGTTCCCCCGTATTTCTTCAACCAGCACCGGGCTCTGCGCCTGGTCCTGGTTCCAAAAATATGGGGGACAAAAAGCGTAGGGGTACCCCGTATTTTTGAAGCCAGCACTGGGCTCCACTAGCCAGGTACATAATGCCACAGCCGGGGGACACTTTTTTCCTGGTCCCTGCGGCCCTGGCATTACATACCCAACTAGTCACCCCTGGCCGGGGTACCCTGGAGGAGTGGGGACCCCTTCAATCAAGGGGTCCCCCCCTCCAGCCACCCAAGGGCCAGGGGTGAAGCCCGAGGCTGTCCCCCCCATCCAAGGGCGGCGGATGGGGGGCTGATAGCCTTGTGAAAAATTGTGAATATTGTTTTTAGTAGCAGTACTACAAGTCCCAGCAAGCCTCCCCCGCAAGCTGGTACTTGGAGAACCACAAGTACCAGCATGCGGTGGAAAACCGGGCTTGCTGGTACCTGTAGTACTACTACTAAAAAAATACCCCAATAAAAACAGGACACACACACCGTGACAGTATAAGTTTATTACATACATGCACACCAACATACACACATACTTACCTATGTTCCCACGAGGCTCGGTCCTCTTCTCCATGTAGAATCTTAGGGGTATCTGTGAAAAAAATTATACTCACATAATCCAGGGTAGAATCCGACCTTTGAATAATCCACGTACTTGGCAAAATAATAAAACGGGAACCCGACCACGCACTGAAAGGGATCCCATGTTTACCCCTGTCATTTTTTCCCCCCATATTTTTTCAACCAGGACCGCCTCAAAGAGCCCGAGGCTGGTTATGCTGAGGAGGGGGGACCCCACGCAATTTTTTTTTATCAGATTTTACACTAAACAGACCCTTTCCCATAGATAACCATGCACAGATCTCACTGATCCATGCATGGTTATCCAAACTCGTCTGGAAAAAGCAGGTCTATTTTATTGCTGCTTTTTTTAACGAATCGAAAAAAAACAGACCCGCACTTGAGCACTCAGAAACTAACACCCAAATACGGATGAATAGTGAATGCCCGTATTCTATGAAATAACAGCCGCGTTTGACCGATGGTCTATTCATTCGAATTTCGGAACGTTGTTATTCAAACCATTACGAATAGACCAGACACTGCCGAGATTGGTGCTTAGTGAATTCCCGGATTGGGACTTAGAAAAAAAAACACAAATCGGCCAAACTCGGATTTTTAGTAAATACTGGCCCATGTATGGCACGGGTTTGCATGCCATAGACTCAGAGATTTAGCCATGCCTTGTGATTTTTCTTAATTTGCTTCTTTAATATATTACTTTATACATATTCTATTATGGCAAACAAAAATTTTAAAATTCATCCACTCGCTACTCATGAAAAACAGCTTAGCCGTGTTTTGCATGTTGTGCCAAATTGGTAAAAAAGCAAAGATGTAAGTGGACATATATATAAAAAGCTTGTGGACACAGTTAATAAGAGTTAACCAAAGATTAACCCTGCAATATACTAACAAAACAAAGAAAACTGAAGAACTAATAACAAATGTGAGTCACTTCTCAGATCACACACCTCCTGATTGTTGCATCTGATTAAATAGCACGGAACTACCTAACTTGGACAATTCAAAAACCATCCATTTCACCTACAAATGCTTGTATCTGTATTATAGTAATTTTGTTTTTTGAAGCACAGCTGCACCAATGCAATTTTACCTGCAAACACTTAAAACATCTAACATAATTACCATCGCTTCTTAAACCTCTCACAATCCTTTCATTTCTTACACTCCAAATACATTTCTGCACCCACTTTATCTACGCTTTTGACTCATTTCATACTAAATCTACACCCATTGAGCCTACACTGCTTTTCTCACCTGCATTTCTGCAATTCTTCTGCTCGGATTCCCTTACATCCTCCACTCGTACTTCCACTTTCCCTCAACCTATTTACCTACTTAACACTATGTCAAGGCTTTCTTATACTCCCCACATCACTCAGTGTCTACCTAATAATGTATCTTTATCCTTCCCCCCTAGTCTCTTACACCTCCTCCTCTTGCCCCTCCTCTGTCTCCCCTCCATCCCTCTGTTTCCATCCCCCTCCTTTCCTGTTACCCCACTTTCATTCACCTCTGCCCCATGGTCCTGCTACCCCACAACTCAGCCCTGCTCCCTCTCTCCCTTCCCTGTCACCTCCCCACCCCCCCATTCACATCACACTGACCTCCCTCCCTGCCCACCTCCTGCAGTTTCCCCTTCTAGCTCAGGCTCCCGCACCATCACTACTCTCTCATCATCCTTGCCCTCAAAGTTAATCTCACCTCATCGCTACAGCAACCCTGATAATCTCATTCACATCTCTCCCACAAACTCATACCCCCTATCCTGTGCCCTCTGGAATGCCAGATCTGTTTGTAACAAACTGGTCCCCACTCATGACCTTTTCATTTCCAACTCCCTACACCTACTAGCCATTACTGAAACTTGGATTACGCCCTCTGACACTACTTCTCCTGCTGCTCTCTCTGTTGGGGGCCTCACATTCACACGCACACCCCGACCTGGGTGTCGCCATGGGGGTGGTGTTGGGGTCCTTTTACCTTCTAGTTACTCCTACCAACTCATACCACCAGAACCATCCCATACATGCTCTACATTTGAGGTCCATGCCATACGCCTCTTCCAACCAGTACATCTTAGAGTAGCTGTCATTTACCGCCCCCCTGGCACTGCTTCCAAATTCATCGACAACTTAGCTTCCTGGCTTCCTCACTTCCTCTCTTCTGACATTCCCTCCATTATCCTAGGCGATTTCAACATCCCTATTGACATCCCCACACAATCCCCTGCCTCTAAACTTCTTAACCTCACCTTTTCACTTGGTCTCTCCCAGTGGACCTCCTCACCCTCCCATGTGAATGGGAGCTCACTATCTGGTCTTCACTCACCGCAGTGATATTTCTGATTTTTCAAACTCCCCATTTCCCCTCTCTGACCACCACCTGCTCTCCTTTAACCTATCTCTCTCGACTTCCCCATCTCTACCTCCTAAGGCTACCATCACTAAGCGTAACATTGAAGCTATTGGTGTGGTATTCCTTTCCTCCCTGTTTGACTCACTTCTCTCTCCTATTCTCTCTCACTCATGCCCTGAACAAGCCACTTCCACATACAATGCATCCCTTACTTCTGCTCTTGACTCTGTTGCTCCACCAACCACTATTCACCCTCGCAAATTAACACCTCAACCCAGGCACACCAAATGCACCAGATATCTGCAAAAATGCTCACGTACTGCTGAGCGACACTGGAGGAAATCACGCTCTAAGGCAGACTTCCTCCATTTCAAACTTATGCTCTCATCCTTCAGTGCTGCCCTTTCTCTTGCTAAACAGTCATACTTCAAGAACCTCATCTCCTCCCAGTTTTCAAACCCCCGGCACCTCTTTGCCACTCTCAACTCACTCCTCTGCCCACCTCCACCTCGTCTCCCTTCCTCACTCTCTGCTCTTGACTTTGCCACGTACTTCACATCCAAAATTCACTCCATACGTCAGGACATCACATCACAACAGACCATCAGTAACCAGCCTTCTCCCATCCCTTACCAACCCTCCCCATCCCTCGCACCAACTCTGACATCTTTCTCCCATGCATCTGGAGAGGAAGTCATGGCCCTCATTCGTTCCTGTCCCTCACCCCCTCCCCACTTGACCCTATCTCCTCTCACCTCCTCTGCTACCTCTCTCCTTCTGCTTGTTCCTATCTTTCCCACCTTCTCAATCTCTTCCTCTCATCAGGCACTGTCCCCTCTGCCTTCAAGCATGCACTCATCTCTCCTATTCTTAAAAAACCTACCCTTGATCCAAACACTCTCTCCAACTACCGACCCATCTCTCTCCTCCCTTTTGTACTCCAAACTCCTTGAGCGTATTGTCTACAACCGCCTTACTTCCTTTCTTTCCTCTCACTCACTGCTTGACCAATTCCAGTCTGGCTTCCGTCCTCTCCACTCCACTGAAACTGCCCTTACAAAAGTATGCAATGACCTCCATGTTGCTAAATCTAAGGGACACTACTCTCTACTTATTCTACTTGATCTCTCTGCTGCTTTTGACACTGTGGACCATCCTCTCCTACTGCAAATCCTTCACTCCATTGGTCTGCGTGACACTGCCCTCTTTTGGCTGTCTTCCTACCTTTCTGACTGTTCATTCTCTGTCTCCTCTCATGACTCCACCTCCCCCTCACTTCCACTAACTGTAGGGGTACCCCAAGGTTCTGTCCTTGGTCCTCTTCTCTTCTCTCTCTATACGTCCTCACTAGGTAAGCTCATTAGTTCTTTTGGTTTCCAATATCATCTCTATGCTGATGACACTCAAATCTATCTTTCCTCTCCAGACCTCTCCTCTGCTCTCCTCACTCGTATCTCCAACTGTCTCTCTGCTACCTCTTCCTGGATGTCCTAGCGCTTTCTTAAACTTAACATGTCTAAGACCGAGCTGATCATCTTCCCTCCCTCCCGCATAACCTCACCTCCTACAATCTCATTATCTATTGATGGCATGACTATATCCTCTAGCCCCCAAGTGCGCTGTCTTGGAGTAATCCTTGACTCCTCCCTCTCCTTCAAACCACACATTCTGCACCTCTCACAAACCTGCCGTTTTCATCTAAAAAATATTTCCAGGATCAGACCCTTTCTGACCCAGGATGCTACTAAGACTCTTATCCACTCACTGGTCATCTCCAGACTGGACTACTGTAATCTCCTCCTGACTGGCATTCCTGACAAATACCTCTCTCC
This sequence comes from Pseudophryne corroboree, assembly GCF_028390025.1. Classification (NCBI taxonomy): domain Eukaryota; kingdom Metazoa; phylum Chordata; class Amphibia; order Anura; family Myobatrachidae; genus Pseudophryne; species Pseudophryne corroboree. Next base: position 1,104,548,204 of record NC_086444.1, on the reverse strand, counting down.
ACTCCAATCTATCCTCAATGCTGCTGCCCGGCTCATTTTCCTCACCAAATGCACTACGTCCACCTCTCCTCTCTTACTAGACCTTCATTGGGTCCCTTTCAGAATCCATTTCAAGCTTCTCACACTTGCTTACAAAGCCCTCACCCACTCCTCTCCCATCTACATCTCTGGCCTTATCTCCCTTTACACTCCCACACTTCCTCTTCGCTCTGCTAATGCAGGCCGACTCTCCTGCCTACGGATTACTTCCTCCCACTCCTACCTCCCACTCCTACCCTTGTGGTGCCATATAAATAAAGTATAATAATAATAATAAAATATAAAACCACAGCACTCGCCACCCCAGAAGCGGGGTGCATTGTCTGCACTCACCACTCTTTGGGTGGGGTGCATGAAGCCCATGGCCACCTACTTAAATATATACAAACAGAAAATTCAGCACTCACCATAGCAAGCTCACTTATCCTCACAACATCAATAAATAAATGATGGGGGTTTAGTAAGTGAATTGGCCAATGCACAGAAGCCTGCAAACCGATCGCCAAGGTACACCACCTTCATGCAGGTCCTACACTATCACAGAGTCTTAAAAATTAAAACCTGGCAACTGTATCACACATAATATAACTGCAAATATGCCTACTTGGTTTAATGTGCACCTGCCACATACCTTATGGCTTTTAAAGGTACACTAGTCACCTGACACTGGCTGATAAATTACTAAGGAACAGCTGACACAGGTTTAGGACAATTGAGTTTACATAGGGGTGCATGAAAAAGCTTGTGGCCAAAGTTAATAAGAGTTAACCAAAGATTTACCCTGCAATAAACAAACAAATATAAAACCACAGCACTCGCCACCCCAGAAGCGGGGTGCAATGTCTGCACTCACCACTCTTTGTGGACATTGCACCCCGCTTCTGGGGTGGCGAGTGCTGTGGTTTTATATTTGTTTGTATATATATATATATATATATATATATATAAAATAACAGTGTAGCCGGCACACCCCTTGCTATCATAGCATCTGCTCCGGTGCCCTCCTTAGGATAAAGAATCCAATAATAACCAGAAGAACAGGCGGCACTCCAGAGGCTTTGTTAACAGTGCTTCTTTTTAATGAAGACGCATCCTACAATTGTTTCGGGCCTCTGCCCGTCATCAGGGATGTGCAACGTAATGAAAAAATACAATATATACCCTCACCAGGACCTTCCCCCACCTGTAAATGCAGTAACTCACCTCACCTGCGTATGTTACCTCCGTTCAGTCCGCCACGCCGACTGCCGCCATCACTCACTGTGCGGCTGCTTCCGTACAGCGGGCGTCGTCATCAGGAGGCGCCCGCAGGGAGGATAGCGTCATGCATCAATGGTTACCTAGGCAACCAACAAACATTACATTAAAACATACCAAGAACGCCTTGCATAGCCAACCTGATCTCATATATCAATATAGGTCTATACAGGCGATCTATATAAAAGACAAACAGACAAACCAATAGATACAAAAACACATATCATAAAAACAAGATATGGGACACTGTTGGAAAGAAGTTACTTACAAATCCCAATATGGCATGTTATACAAGATAGTATTAGTGAGCAACTTGGAAAGTCACTTCAATGAGAGGCTGTTCTCATTGAAGTGAGATAGATTAGGTCTATACTTCATCTCTTATGAGGATCTTGATATTTACATGTGCAGTATAGGTTTCCTTCTTTTATTAAGAATTACCAGGTAAGCGCTCAATACCAATGATGAACACAAAAATATAAAAATAAACCAATTTATAAAACAAACTAAAAACATATAACACTTTAAAATATATCAGACCACAGCATAGTATTCATATAAAACTGAGGTTTCAGAAACCTCTGGAATGAGCAATGGTATGGACTAATTATAAGTACTTGGAAGGCAGTCACAATAACCTTGGATAAGAGATAATTCTCTATTAGCTTTTATCTTTGTTTAAATACTCGCCCAAAAATAGAAGCACAAAGATTCTAACACGGCCGTGCATATGAGTGTCCTCAAATTTGTGAAAGTTCAATTCCAGTTGGAAAAAGTTCATCAACTTCCAAATCCACTAGATGTATGAACGGTGCAGAAATAGGAGTTGTATAATAACTGTTACTCACAGTCTATGTCGGCTTTTCTCGCTGCACCGCAGCTATTTGTTTGAAGCCGCTCTATATCACCCTGCGCACGGATGAGACATCTGTCAGCGGCGGGATTCGTCAGTGGCGCAATCCGTCTGCGGCGCAAGCGGGGAACCGTTCTCCACCCTCCGGCACAGTGTGGATGCACCAATACACCGTTCTCTACCCCCAGCACAGATGGAATAATGCTCGCCAGGGCAGGATGTATGGTGTTCCCAACAAGGTACAGGGAAATGAACGGTGCAGTCTCGCTGGAGATAAGCAGTTGCCGGCAAATGCTGTAATCAGCTGCTATGAGGACACAATCTTATTCTTGTGGGCAATTGGGTATTGGTGACCCCTTCTCTCGGTACAGAGAAGAAGCCTACAAGGCCTGGTCTGGGCCAAATGGATGGGAACCTGGTCCATCCACACTTCCCACCTACCCCCAGGGCTCTGTGTGTAGCTTACAGGTGGCAAAGTACCTCTCCGGCCACAATATATATATATATATATATATATGTATATATATACACACACACATATATTTATACATATTAATAACCCCTCTATAAATCCTGAGTTTTCTGTGGCAGGAGGAGGTGGGAGCCTGGGGACAAGAGGAGGCAGGTGCCGGGAACAGGAGGAGACAGGAGAAGACTAGTCTGGACAATACAAGAAGGAGGAGGAGGGGGGGGGAGACTGGGGATTACATGAAAAGAGCTGGGGACTGCTGGGGCCAGGCACGCTGTGGTGCTGTTAAGTGCTCATTCACAGCTGAATGAGCCTGGCTGGCGGCACTGCTCTCAGAAATCAGGCAGAGGAGGAAAGGCATAGAGAGGGGCGGGGCCATGCGGCATCACTGTCCAGACAGCTGAGCAAATAGCTTGGCGAGTGACGACCCACTATCAGCTGCCGGCCCGAGTTGCTGACATTGGGATCGGCCAGGGGGCATCTCTCACCCTGCCCAGTCCGCCTCTGCTTGTATGGTGGGTGCGCTCAGCAGCAGAGGCGCTCAGCGCACATCAATACATACAAGTGCTGCAATGGCAGGAGGCAAGAAGGGAGAGAGATAGAGCAGCAGGCCGATCGAGTGGTGCTGCCAGATGGTGCGCCTACAGTGCACATGCGCTGTGGGCAAGGCACCATTGGCCCACACCTAGTTACAGCTCTGCTATCAGTTGAGATGTTCATCTGCAACGACTTGCTGATTAGGCCTGAGCTTACTCAGACTACCTGTCACAGGATGGCTTGAAAGGCCAAGGAAACTACATCTCGTGACACAGTCCTTGGCCTCGCGACTCCCGGAAAATGCGTTGACGCGCTCTCATTTCCAGCAACACTGGCCGTCCCCTGCAAACACATTCGTCTGTCAATCAGAATTGTTCCTGCACATGCGCAGTTTCCCGGCTATTGGGAAATTGCTTATTGTATCACAGGAGCAATCCAACCTGACTTTCCCTACTTATCTGTCTGTTTGCTACTGTCCATGATTTTAGCTACAGTTGATCATCCTTACATCTGGTCCTTCTCATTATTATTATTTTTTGGATCTGCTATAGTGTATGCCTTGCTTGCCAGTTACTCCAGATGGTGAATAGAGTCTCCCAGCATACCTCATTGTATTTTTCATATATTCCAGATACAAATAATGTATGTCTATATTTTAAATTATTTAATAATGTACAGGTATTTCCATATACCATCGAATAAGTTTGACAAAATATTTTTTTGTGTTTATGTTTTATTTATTTATTTTGCATAGTACATACTATAATAAGTTATAGGACTTACCACAGTAGTTTATTTACTCACTCTCCGTTTACAAGCCTCAGGGTAGGCTGTTGTGTCTTTAGTAGGCAACACAACCAGAGCACCTGGTATAATTATCTAATGTAGAGAACAAAAAACACAGATTTGCTTCCAGTGACAGCTAGGGTGGAGCACAGGGCTGTACAAGCTTGCGGTTTCCTATGGGCAGGGTAGCTGGTGCCAAATCAGTTGGCTAGTGACTAGTAGAGTGAACTGTGTATATTCAGCATTAGTAGTGTTGCAAGAAAGTGTGTTTTTTTTGGAATGTATTCTATAAATCTGCCACCCTGACAATAAAATACAGAAGTCTGGATATTACACATGTGTGTGCATCATCTGAGAGATGTCTATGTCACAAGTGGGATGCTTACAAAAGCTAGTTTTGTCTTACCTTCACCTCAGCAACAAAAATAGATGTTATGCTGCAATTTCTGGTAAATATCCCAGCTGGGTAGCAGAAACAGCAGTCTCAGCATGTTGTGACTCGCTTAAGCACAGCAGCTGAGCCGGAAGTTTATGCACATAAATTGACAGCTTACTTTAAAGGCAATGCCCAGTAAGTTTATGTAATCCTAGAGGAGGTGCAGGCAGCCAGTTGTGGTTCCAGGACTGGCAGTTCACTAAAGAAACAATGACAGATATCCAACATACAGTAGCAAAAATCTTTAAATGGCTGCAACCGAAGGCGAAATGTCCAGGGACAATGGTGGAGATTTTAGCAATAGAATATATTGTCCAAACTCTTGATCAGAGTTTTCTGAATTGGGTGCTTTAGTCAGACCCTAGACCAATGAGATGTAGACCACCATGATCGACAGGTTTGAGATGCTTCAACAAATGTTCAAAGCTCTGGTGGTCGTTCCTGCTGCCATGACAGAAGCCTAACTTTGTGGTTCTCCCAAGTGTATGTATATGGAGAGCCAGGTCACTAGTAGGCTGAATGCCACTTATTGCAGAAGCACATTGGCTGTTAGTTTGCTCGATCCAGTCCAACATATAAAAGTTGCTCCACCATTCTGTTGGAAATACATATCTATTCTGTATAACGGTCTTGAAAAGAATAGAGTTCATACCTTTGTCAATTCAAGAAGAGAGCTTATCCTGGTGTCCAGCGTCATCTTGCCAATATTCATGACGTAGTTGCCTCCTGAAGGTGAAAGTACTCTGTATACGGTACAACAGAAAATGAGAGTACCCTGTTACTGGTTAATGTGAAATACCAAAGGATTCCTGTAGCAGCAACAGTCCCAAAGCTGCTGTATACTATACACATATCCTTGGTTGAGACTTCTGCCTGTTTCACAAAGTTTTATGTGAATCTGGTCAGAAATGTCAGAAACTGAATCATCGGCCAAGAGCCTCATCTTAAAGGAACATCTCAACCTTCAGCGGCAGACAAATCTTGTCACTAGACTCTGCGTGGCTCTGATCTAAACAAACTGGTGGAAGACATTGTGAAGACTGATTTATTTCCTCCAGGTAAGGATGTGAATGAGTCCACACTGTACTTGCTGCTTCCTTTACAAGACTTTCCTGTGTAGTCAAAAGGACGACAATGATAAAGTTGACATTCACAATGTTGACAACACAATATTGATAGTTATGATGTCAACACCCTTAAAAGTTAACAGGCATTGTGTTGACATTGTCATTAGGGCTAGGCTGTGGGCAGGAGGGTTAGGGTTAGTCACTAAAGGGAGATTAGGATTAGGCTATGGGGGGGGGTTATGGTTAGGCACTAGAGGTAGTGCTAGTGGTAGGGATTAGGGTTAGGGGAGAAATCCAATCCAGAATGATCGTTGATCTGACCCGTAACTTATGGTTACATGATAGCCAGGATAGACAGGACCAAGAAGCCATGCTGGAGCCACTGCGGGCAAACAGGGATAATATGTTGACATTCTAACATGTTGACTGTCATCACCATCTACATAATGAATGTTGACATGGTCAGTGTTGATATTATGGCCATGTCAACATTCTAATGTTGATATGGTGAATGTTGACATTATGAGTGTCAGTATATATTACCACACCTGACTCCTTGGAATTATATCAATAATCCCATATTACAGCATGCTGTCCAACTAGTGACTGAGGTTAGGAGGGCGTCAAAGGCTGCTGGACCAGCAGAAGCAATTCCATATGTGTGATATAGAAATGGTATGGTACAGGGTAAACCTGTAGAATAGTTGTTGGTCCAACTAGTACATACCTGCACATGCACACACTCATATTTGTGAGGAACATTTAGAGGAAGTCAAACCATGCAGATACTTTCTGCTCAGGTTTTATTGGCCTGGCATGCACTGCAGCTGTCTGAAAGCAAAATTGTTTCTCAGCTGGTCACTCGCTGTAGAATCGCCCTGCCCAATCATGTAAAATTGCTGCATGCTCTAATTCGTTTTGGCTAGAATGCTAGCTTTCTTCAGGGAAGTGTGGACAAATCTCTGATGAAGTATTTTTATCTGTCTACATTTAGGCATAACCCATACGTAGGTTTCATATTACATTAACTAAGATATAAATGTTATTACAATTTAAGGCCTAATTCAGACCTGATCGCAGCAGCAAAATCTTTCTCTAATGGGCAAAGCCATGTGCTCTGCAGGTGGGGCAGATATAACATGTGAGTTAGATTTTGGTGGGTTATATTGTGCAGGGTAAATACTATTTGCTTTATTTTTACACTGCAATTTAGATTTCAGTTTGAACACATCTAACTCTCTCTGCACATGTTCTATCTGCCCCACCTGCACTGTGTCACGTCTGAGGAATCTTGTGGATCCGGTTTTGGGGCAGATGACTCTTGGGCACCTTGATCTCAAATAACAGATGAGCGGAACGGATGAAGGTCTTGAGCATGGATTTATTGCTTCGGAGTAGTTTAACAGTTTCGCCAAAGACAGTTGTTAGAGACACGAAACTGAGGGCCGGCAGGTGGCTGGGTGATACCGGTTACCTTGACCCAGGGCTAGCGGGGAGTACCGGGAAGGCTGGTTACTGCGGCGTCTGGGAACAGGTAGCCAGGAAGATAGCTGGGACTGGGACGGCTGATGTAGTGGGGCTGTAACCGGAATCACGGGTAGTCTGCAGCTAACAGGAGTCTGACACCGGAGACGCTGCGGGAGCACAGAGAACTAGCTTCACAGTAACTGTGAAAGACGTTGCACTAGCAAATTCCCTCCTCCAGGCCTTCCTGTCTTATAGCAGCTACCCCAAGCTAATTGGCCACAGTAATTTGATAAAAAGGACAAAGTGTGGGCAAAACAGGCTTTTTGCCCACATCCAAGATGGCGCCGCCAGAACCCAGTTCCAGTCTGGTCACCGGGGCCACCGTCCAGTGGCCCTGACAGACATCCCAGCGTACCCCGCCCAGCACCAGCAGCCCACACCTGCGCTTGATGGACCCCTCCAGAGAGACCGGATGGGTAAGAGACGGCTCCCCTGCACATACCCACGCCGGACCGTGACACACTGCACATGGTTTTGCCCATTAGAGAAAGATTTTGCTGCTGCGATCAGGTCTGAATTAGGCCCTTAATACTAACTCATGCAATGTACTAATCTTATTTCAGATATGCATATATATCCTGTCTACTGGGTTCTAGAGATGTGTGGCGGGCACTTTTCGGGTTTTGGTTTTGGATCTGGATCCCTGCTCGTGTTTTGGATCTGGATTGGTTTTGCCAAAACCACCCTTTCGGGTTTTGGTTTTGGATCTGGATGATTTTTGAAAAAAACATAAAAACAGCTAAAATCACAGAATTTGGGGGTAATTTTGATCATACGGTATAATTAACCTCAATAACATTCATTTTCACTCATTTCCAGTCTTTTCTGAAAACCTCACACCTCACAATATTGTTTTTAGGCCAAAAGGTTGTGCAGAGGTAGCTGGATGACTAAGCTAAGTGATAGGGTATGTTAACCTATTCAGGTCTGGTCTATAAACTCTCTGCAGTCATCAGTCAGAATTCTGTTTCCCTTAGCAACCGGTTGGAGATCAGTGAATGAAAAGGTGACACAGGATCATTGTGTAACCTAAGCAGTTCATAGTTGATCTGTCTTAGGGGCCATATAAGGTTTATTTTATAGTAAAAGAACAAAGGATTCATGTGTGCCAATACATTTAGCCAATCAGAATACACCATGTATGTCTTGAAAACTGAAACACATCAATTGTCAAACAGGATTATAATTAGCAATTAGAATATATTTATTGCTTTGCGATTATCAGTTTTCCCGGAACATCCTCTCTGGAGGTCAGGACAGGTCAAAATCCTCCTCGATGTTCAGAACTTTTGGCGATATGCTTGACTGGCCTTGGATACATCTGGTGCTGTGACATTGACCAATTCATGCTTTGAATTTAATTTTGAGCTTATGAAATATCTGTGAAGCTTTTAAGGAAACATGAACCTATGTTTGTGAGCAGGAGTAAATATCTTAGTTAATGCGAAAAAGCTTGAATCAATATATATTTGCTATGCTAAGAAAGCTCCTACACCATCATTTCCCCTCTTTTTGATTCCACTTTTTCTCCCTATTCTACCTACACTAAGCATGAACTATTCCCTTTCAGTAAACCAGTCCCCTGGATTTATAGTCCAAACCTTGGGGATTACCCCTAACAACAACCAAAGGATAAGCAACTTCATTCTTCTGGCTGGAGAGTCACTGTCAACTTCTTCGAGTGGGATGCATGTAATCAGGTATCACGACCTTTCACCTTAATTTAAGGTAGACATGGTTAGTAGCACTTGATATGGACCATCATATCTTGGTTCAAAGGTCTTTCTCACATGTCTCTTTAAATAGACCCAATCTCCTGGATTTAGCTTAAGCGTAGCTGATCCTTCTGGGTCTGGAATGGAAGAAAACACTCAGCAATGGAGGTTAGTCAATGTTTTACAGACCTCCTGTACATAACCTGTAAAAATCACCATGATTATGTTGTAATTGTTGTGGATAATAACAACCTGTTCTTAGAGCTGACCCAAACAATATTTCATATGGAGTCAGTTTACTAGGTTTCATGGGTGTGGTCCTAATATTAAACAAGACTATAGGTAGGCATTCTGGCCAAGTTCTTTTGGTTTCTGTCATTTTCTGTAGTTTTAGCTTAAGGTCAAAGTTCAGATGTCCCCCCTCCCACTCGCCTGGGGACGGTAAGGCACGTGGAAGGCCTGCTGTACCCCCAAATCTTTCATTATATGCTGCATGACTTCTCCTGTGAAATGTGTACCTCTATCTGATTCTATAACCTCAGGTATCCCAAATCTACATACTACTTCTGCTATCAGTTTCTTTGCAGTGGTTTTTGCTGTGGCTTTGCTTACTGGCCAGGCTTTGGCCCAGCGACTAAACATGTCCGTTGCTACTAGTACATATTCATATGGACCGCTTCGTGGCCACTGTATATAGTCAATTTGTAGTCTTTCAAATGGGTAAGAGGCTTTGGGTATAGTTCCTAGAGGTGTCTTGGTTCTTTGTCCTGGATTGCTGATTCCACAGATCCAGCATCCTGCTACAAAGTTTGTTGCAGCTTTATTGAAGCCTGGAGCTATCCAATGCTCTTGTACTCTATTCACCATGGCTTCCTTTGAATGGTGTACTTGTCCATGAGCTACTTGTAACATAGGTGGAAAAAGAGCCGCTGGTAGACAGTACTTCAATTCTCTTGACTTCCAAAGTCCATGTTCATCTTCTTCTGCCCCCAATCGTGTCCATTTTTCTTTTTCTCCTTACTGCGCTTGTTGTTGAATTTTGATTGTAAGGCAATTCTCTTGGCTTCGGCATCTGAAAATGCATTTCCTTTAACTTCCATGGTTTGGTTCTTAGTATGTGCTTGTACCTTGATTATTCCAATTCTTTTAGGTAGTTCCAATGCTCTGAAGAGTTCCATAATCAAACTGGCATGTTTGATGGGTTTTCCATTTGCACCTTTGAAGTCCCTACTTTTCCAAATAACAGCGTAATCCTGGGACTAGATGTTAGCTGTCATGTTTTCAGCATGTATGCAGGCTCTGGTCATTGCTATGAGTTCTGCTTCTTGTGCTGTCATTCCTGGTAGCAATGGTCCAGAGTCTATGACTTAAGTTTCAGTTGTTACTGCATATCCTGTCCTTGGGGATCCATTATCATAATATCTTGATCCATCGACGAACAGGTTCATGTCTGGATTGTCCAGTGGTGTATCTTGGACATTAGGAAGAGGTAAAGTCTCTAATTCCATGAGGGCTAGGCAATCACTTCATATTTGGTAAGTCTGGCTGCAGAAAGATGCTTGCTTTTTTCTTGACTTAGTATTTCTGTTACAGCGTGCGGTACTTGTATACACAGTGGATGATCAAGCACAATGATGTCTGTCACCTTTTCCTTCATTATTGCTGCTGCTGCCACTGCTCGGACACAGGATGGTGCTCCTCTGATAATCGGATCCAGCTGGGCTGAATAGTATGCCACTGGTCTTTGTTTTGGTCCGTATTTCTGGGTGAGCACCCCTAAAGAATGCCCTCTGTTTTCATGGCAGAATAGGTTAAAAGGCTTTTTGTAATCAGGCAATCCCAATACTGGGGCTGTTATTATGGCTTGCTTTAGTTTTTTTTTACTGCTTCTTCAATGGTGTCCCTGTTTTCTGCTGACGCCTCCTTTTTTGTTAATTCATATAGAGGTTGCATCAGTAATGAAGCTGAGGGTATCCATTCTCTGCAATAACCAATAAGGCCCAGAAAAGCTCTGATTTAATTTAATGTTCTTGGGGTTTTTGCTTGAGTTATTGCTTTTGTTCTTTCATCAGTAAGATGCCTTGTTCCTTGAGATATGCAGTGTCCTAAGAAGACAACTTTTTTCTGTACTAGCTGAAGCTTGTCTTTTGACACTCTGCAATTGTTAGGGTCTCCTGCCCTGTGCTGCCACGTCGTCATGGCAACCGGGAGACAAGTGCTAGCGGAGTGACCTGAGCGCAGCTGAAACTCCGGTTCGGGTCTTTTGCTGTGCAGTGGTTATAGGCTCTGTGCATGGCAGGGGATCCGGTGCTGGTTTTTGTGCTCACAGTCTGTGAGGTCTGAGTGGGGCGTGGACAGCACCTGCTTTATAAGGCCTCTTCTCAGGGTAAGCAGATGCTGCTGAATCTTTGTTGGTTAGTCAGTTTCTGAAAGTTAGCCAGTACTGTGTAGCTTTGTATTTGTTTGTTGCTTACTGCAAATAGGCCTGGGGATTTGGTATTACACTCTGCCAATCCAGACCTAGCAGTAAGACTGGAGTCAGTTGTTTAGCTTGCTGGGGTTCTGTTACTACTCTGTGAACTTAGCAAGTTTGCGGCTGTATTCTAAGACTTGCCTGTCTAATCCTGTCTCACTTTGCTAGGTGTCAGGGGTCAGTTTAGTGGCAGTAAGCTGAACCTGTGCACTGCAAGTGAGAATTAGGATTGTGGAGACTCTCCTTGTGTCTATCATTCCATCTCTGACCAAGGAGTTTACTGCCACACCCGTTGGTAACCCTTTAGGGTTTTGCTGTTGCCCTTAGCAACAGCATTTCGGGTTCTCTACGTATTAAAACACAACATCTTGCTTTTCTCATCTGAGCAGTTCTAATACAAGGGAGATACCCAGTTCCTTAGCCTCTGGGCTTCTCTGTTCACTTTGTGTGTATTTTGTTACCCTATCACCTTCTGTGTACGTTATGTCATATTCCCCAGTCTGTCTGTAAGTCCATTTGTTTTGCATAACAGTTCAAACACCAGTACATTCCTGCAGGCACTGGAGTGCATAACAGTCCTGACACCAGTACTTTCCTGCAGGCACTGGTGTGCATAACATATTCAGCAGCCTAATACTCCTGTTGAAATTTTGTGGGAATATGGAGCATACCCCTCAAAATACGTTGCAACAGGTGGTCGATCAGGTGCAGGTCCTGACTCGACAATTTAATGATTTGTCCATTAAAATGCACACCTCCCAGGCTGCTGGCGGAGCTCCCGCAGCAGCAGCACCTGCAGGGGTTAAGGAGCCGAAAGTAAATCTCCCGGATCGTTTTTCTGGAGATCGCTCGCAGTTCTTTTGTTTCAAGGAGAGCTGCAAGCTATACTTAAGGCTTAGGCCTCAGTCTTCTGGGTCGGAGATTCAGCGGGTGGGCATAGTGATTTCCTTGCTACAAGGAGACCCACAGGTCTGGGCATATGGGTTGCAGCCTGACTGTCCGTCGCTTAAAAGTGTTGATGCTTTTTTTACGGCACTGGGCATGTTGTATGATGACCCTGACAAGACGGCCTCAGCCGAGGCTCAGATTTCGATCCTTAAGCAAGGGCGAAGGCCAGTTGAGGTTTACTGTACGGAGTTTCGGAGGTTGGCCCATGATACCCAGTGGAATGACCCAGCCCTGAGACACCAGTACCGAAGAGGTCTTTCTAACCAGATAAAGGACCAACTGGTACAATATCCCTTGCCTGATAGCTTGGATCAGCTCATGCAGTTATCCATCCGGGTGGATAGACGGCTGAGAGAGCGTAGGCTTGAAAGGGAGACTGAGATTTCCTTCCTTCCCAAGGGATCCTCAGACTCTGAGGAATTTTCCGAGGAGCCTATGCAGATTGGGGCTACCCGCCTCTCCTCGCGTGAGAAGACGCGGAGGAGACAGCAGGGGTTGTGTTTGTACTGTGGGAATAAAGGTCATGTGGTAGTATCATGCCCAGAAAAGCCGGAAAACTTCAGGGCCTGAGGGTGATGGGAAATATCCTGTCAGGCCAGAAGTCAGAATTTCCCAAGAAGACTTTTATCATTCCGGTGACCTTGAAGATCCTCGGTCGAACTGTCAAGACTGAGGCCTTTGTGGACAGTGGGGCCGACGGGGTTTTTATGGACCGCCAATTCGCCCTGAAACACTCTGTTCCCTTAGTACCCTTGGCATCGGAAATTGAGATTTGTGGGTTAAACGGGGAACCATTATCCCAAGGTAAAATTACCTCTTGCACTAGCCAGATTTCTTTGTTTATTGGAGCCACACACTCTGAAAAATTGTCCTTTTATGTGACTGTCTGTACTTTTGCCCCATTGGTGTTGGGGTTACCCTGGTTAAGGGCCCACAATCCTCAATTTGACTGGGTCTCTGGGGAGATTCTTAGTTGGGGTACTGATTGTTTCAGGAGTTGCTTGAGCCTTCCAGTCAGGCTCTCGCAGCTAAGTTTGCCAGGATTGCCAGGGTGTTATGCAGATTTTGCGGACGTGTTCTCCAAAAAAGTTGCAGAGGTACTACCTCCCCATCGCCCCTATGACTGTGCCATTGATTTGTTGCCAAATGCTAAGCTTCCCAAGAGCAGGTTGTACTCCCTGTCACGTCCTGAGACTCAGGCTATGGCAGAGTACATTCAGGAGAACTTGGCTAAGGGATTTATCAGACCTTCACAGTCTCCAGTTGGGTCGGGGTTCTTCTTCGTGGGTAAAAAGGACGGTTCGTTGCGACCCTGCATCGACTTCAGGGAATTGAACCGTATCACGATTAAAAACTCATACCCACTGCCTCTCATTTCGGTCTTGTTTGACCAGCTTCGTACTGCCACCATTTTTTCTAAGATTGACCTACGCGGTGCGTACAATCTAATCCGAATAAGAGAGGGGGATGAATGGAAGACTGCCTTTAATACCCACTCAGGGCATTATGAATATTTGGTGATGCCTTTTGGGCTCTGTAATGCCCCGGCAGTCTTCCAGGATTTCATGAATGATGTTCTCAGGGAATATTTGGATAGATTCTTAGTTGTATACTTAGATGACATCCTAATCTTCTCCCATTCCCTGGAGGAACATCGGAAGCATGTACGCTTAGTCCTCCAGAAACTCAGAGACCACCGGCTTGGGGCGAAGCTGGAGAAGTGCGAATTTGAAGTTCAGCAAATCGCATTTCTAGGATATATTATCTCCCCAGAAGGTTTCCAAATGGAGGGTTCCAAGGTACAGGCAGTCCTGGATTGGGTGCAGCCCACTAGTTTGAAGGCGCTTCAGCGTTTCCTGGGCTTTGCGAATTTTTATAGACGATTTATCGCTGGATTTTCGTCTATAGTGGCGCCCTTGGTGGCACTCACTAAGAAAGGGGCGGATGTTGCTCACTGGTCTTGTGAGGCTAAAGCGGCTTTTGCCCGTCTCAAAAGGGCATTTGTTTCGGCCAAGGTGCTGCGACACCCAGATCCAGAGCGTCCTTTTGTGGTGGAGGTGGATGCCTCTGAGATGGGTATTGGGGCAGTGCTTTCTCAGATGGGAGTGTCTGATAATCGCCTTCATCCCTGTGCTTACTTTTCCCGTAAATTTTCGCCTGCCGAGATGAATTATGACGTGGGTAACCGGGAATTGTTGGCTATTAAGGATGCACTCGAGGAGTGGAGACACTGGCTTGAGGGGGCTAAGTTTGTGGTCTCAATTCTCACTGACCATAAGAATCTGGCATATTTAGAGTCAGCGAAGCGTCTCAATGCCAGGTAGGCACGATGGGCTTTGTTTTTTGCTCGCTTTAATTTTTTGATAACATATCGCCCTGGGTCAAAAAACATCAAGGCTGATGCGCTCTCGCGGAGTTTTGCTCCAATCCAGGAGACCACCGAGGAGCCGTTGCCCATTGTTTCCCCATCATGTATTAAAGTGGGCATTACCCAGGACCTCTTATCATTAGTCCTTAGAGCACAGGAGCAGGCTCCTCCAGACCTTCCGGTAGGTCTTTTGTTTGTGCCTCCTAGGTTAAGACAGCGAGTGTTCCTGGAATTCCATGCCAAGAAGTCTGCAGGTCACCCGGGTATTGCCAGAACTCGGGAGTTGCTATCTAGGGCGGTGTGGTGGCCCTCGGTGGCTAAGGATGTGGATCAGTGGGTTCGGGCATGTGACATCTGTGCCCGAAATAAGACTCCTAGAGGGGTTCCTGTTGGCCCATTACATCCACTCTCTATCCCATCTAAGCCATGGACCCACATTTCAATGGATTTTGTGGTGGACTTGCCCAAATCCTCGGGGATGACAGCCATCTCGGTTGTCGTTGACAGGTTTTCGAAGATGGCGCACTTCGTTCCACTGGTTGGGCTGCCATCGGCCAGACGCCTGTCTGAATTATTTATGCTGCATGTTGTGCGTCTCCACGGGTTGCCACTTGATGTGGTCTCTGACCGCGGATCCCAGTTTGTGGCCAAATTCTGGAGGGCATTTTGTTCCGATCTCCAGATTTCTGTCAGCTTGTCGTCGGGCTACCATCCGCAGTCTAATGGGCAGACTGAAAGGGTGAACCAGTCCTTGGAGCAGTTCCTCAGGTGTTATGTCTCCAAGTGTCAGACTGACTGGGTTGCTCATCTGTCCATGGCGGAGTTTGCCTATAACAACGCGGCTCACTCTGCTACAGGGATCTCTCCCTTCCTTTGTGTGTATGGGCATCATCCTAAGGCCAATTCTTTTGACCCCCTGGACTTCACGCCTGGTGGTTCCTCTGTGGTTTCGGTCCTTAGAGGTATTTGGCGGAAAGTGAAGAAAGCCCTTGTGTCTGTGTCATTAGTGACCAAAAGGGTTTTTGATAAGCGGAAAAGACCCTGCAGCTTCAAATTAGGAGACTTCGTCTGGTTGTCTACCAAGAATTTGAAGTTGAGACAGCCATCTCATAAGTTAGGCCCCCGGTTCATCGGCCCTTATAAGATCACCAGGGTTATCAATCCGGTGGCATTTCAGTTAGATCTGCCCCGTTCTTTGGGTATCAATAAAACATTTCATTGTTCCCTTTTAAAACGGGCGATTAGTAATCCTTCTTCCAGTGGAAGACCTTCCCCTCTTCTGATACGTGGCCAGAGGGAGTTTGTTGTTGAAAGGATTCTTGACTCCAAGGTGGTTCGGGGTCGGCTGTCATTTTTGGTGCACTGGAAGGGGTATGGCCCGGAGGAGCGGTCGTGGGTGCGCAGTTGTGATCTTCATGCCCCCAGACTGATACGCTCTTTCTTCTCGCAGTTCCCCGATAAACCCGGTGGTAGGGGTTCTTTGACGCCTCGTCAGAGGGGGGGTACTGTTAGGGTCTCCTGCCCTGTGCTGCCACGTCGTCATGGCAACCGGGAGACAAGTGCTAGCGGAGTGACCTGAGCGCAGCTGATACTCCGGTTCGGGTCTTTTGCTGTGCAGTGGTTATAGGCTCTGTGCATGGCAGGGGATCCGGTGCTGGTTTTTGTGCTCACAGTCTGTGAGGTCTGAGTGGGGCGTGGACAGCACCTGCTTTATAAGGCCTCTTCTTAGGGTAAGCAGATGCTGCTGAATCTTTGTTGGTTAGTCAGTTTCTGAAAGTTAGCCAGTACTGTGTAGCTTTGTATTTGTTTGTTGCTTACTGCAAATAGGCCTGGGGATTTGGTATTACACTCTGCCAATCCAGACCTAGCAGTAAGACTGGAGTCAGTCGTTTAGCTTGCTGGGGTTCTGTTACTACTCTGTGAACTTAGCAAGTTTGCGGCTATATTCTAAGACTTGCCTGTCTAATCCTGTCTCACTTTGCTAGGTGTCAGGGGTCAGTTTAGTGGCAGTAAGCTGAACCTGTGCACTGCAAGTGAGAATTAGGATTGTGGAGACTCTCCTTGTGTCTATCATTCTATCTCTGACCAAGGAGTTTACTGCCACACCCGTTGGTAACCCTTTAGGGTTTTGCTGTTGCCCTTAGCAACAGCATTTCGGGTTCTCTACGTATTAAAACACAACATCTTGCTTTTCTCATCTGAGCAGTTCTAATACAAGGGAGATACCCAGTTCCTTAGCCTCTGGGCTTCTCTGTTCACTTTGTGTGTATTTTGTTACCCTATCACCTTCTGTGTACGTTATGTCATATTCCCCAGTCTGTCTGTAAGTCCATTTGTTTTGCATAACAGTTCAAACACCAGTACATTCCTGCAGGCACTGGAGTGCATAACAGTCCTGACACCAGTACTTTCCTGCAGGCACTGGTGTGCATAACAGCAATCTTCTTCTGCCAAAAAGATGAGCAGTGATGCTGTTTTCCTTTTTTTCACTTCTCTTTTGTCTGTGCAGCAATAAGCAGATCATCGACATATTGAACTAACTGGATGTCTGTAAAGTGCGGTCTCCATTTCTGCAGGATTAATGCCATTGCCTCTGAGAAATCTGATGGACTGGTTGCTCCCCCTTGGAGTAATCGTGTCCAACAATATTGTTTACCTTCGTGAGTGAATGTTAGAAACTCCTCGCTTTCCCATTCATCAGTAGATAATCTGTTTTTCCCTCCTTTTGAATCTTGAGATTCAACACCTTTATTGATTAATGTTGGAAAAGGGTTGCTGCGTTGAGGGTAATACATCTTCTGATGGTTACTTGTCGCACTTTGGCAGTGCTACTTCATACATGGTCAGCCTTGCCACTGACAGGTGTTTGGTTCTTGCTTGTTGAAGCTTATCTGTACCTGCATGTGGACCCTGGATGATAAGTTCATGATTCAGCACTATGCCTGTGCTCTTGTCCTCTTCTAGGACTTCTGATTCATCACTGTCTCTGTGCTCTTATACTCTTCTAGGACTGTTGCTGCTATTACTGCTCTGATGCCGGTAGGTGCTCTTTGATTACCGCTGTCAAGCTTGCTTGAGTTGTAGGCCACTGGTCTTCACCTCAGTCCATGATTTTGCATAAGGACTTCTATGTATGGCCTCTTTCTTTAATAGTCAGGTAGTTCTAGGGCTTGACATGAGGCAACTGCTGTTTCCAACTGTTCAATAGCCTAATTTATCTGTTGCTGTATGTAGGATGCGGACCCTCCTCCCTTTAAGTGTTGTCATACAATGCTTGCATGTAGACTGGTGCTAGAGGTATCCGTGTTCTGTAGTGTCCTACTAGGCCCAGGAATAATCATCTGACTTGCTTGACACTAGTTGGCATCTTAGCTTGCAGTCTGAATCTTTTCCTTCTCACTTTTGTTAGATGTCGGGTACCTTGGGTGTCCTAGGAAGATTAACTCTTGCTTGACTAGCTGCAACTTCTCCTTCTGAGGCTCTACAGTCTTGTTCTTCCAGAAACTTCACTAAGGACACTGCCCCTTCTTGGTACTTCTTTTAGTGGTGGTGGCAATCAACAGTTCATTCACATCCTGTATTTAGCTGTGTGTTTTGTGGATAAATCACTTGGTGATATAGCCCCTCCACAGGGCTATCCTGGTCCAGTAGTATTGCTTCCTTTCTTCTACAACTGGTACTGCGGGAATGAGCCAATACTGAACTTCTGTTTTAACTTGCTTCTAAATGGCTTTTTGTTCTTTCCTTTGATAAGTTGCTGGAAAGTTAAACTTCTGCTGGTGTGTACTGTATTCTCCTTGGATAAGCTTTAGTACATTGTGCTTCAGCAAAGTCACTGGACATGTACTCCAAGGTCAAGAACCTGGGCTGGTATTGGTGACTGTATTTCTTTCATCTCCTGTTCTTTTAAGAATTTCTGATATCATCAGTTCTTGTGGTATCTCCCTCTGCTGTCTTCTGCGTGTGCTGGCTCCAGTATTCATTAGGCACAAACGTATTTCTCCAGTGGGCAAGGTGACTGTAATCATACCTTCTGCTGTTTCTTCTGGAGACATTATGTTCACTGGGGAGTACCTGAAGAAGCTTGTACTTCATATTGGCAGAATAAGCATCATTCATTTGTCTTCTGGAACTTTTTCTGTCTTGTTCCTTATTATTTGCTTTAAACTCCGGAGCTTCTGTTGCTTTAAATCATGGCATTATCTCTGTAATCTTGCCATGTAGTACTGACCACTTGTCAGATGTCTTTCTTTGTCCTTCTTAAAGCAGACTTCCTTTAGTCTCCAAACTTTCATGCGGCCTTCATATTGTTTCTCAACTTTTCTTTTTCCAATCACCTCTCTTTATGATTCATTCATTATTCTTCATACTTTGTCCTTTCTTTACTTGCATATTCTTTCTCACTGCTGCTGGCATGTCATCTTCTTGGTCCAAGTCCACCCAGGCTGGTGTTTAACATAATGATGTTTATGCTGGGAGTTGTTGTTCCTCTTTGTCTTACTTTTCCTGTGAGAGATAGTCTTGTATAGCAGCTTGTATTTCAGGTTACATCTTTGCTTTCTTGCAGGGGTAGGGCTTAACCTCCCAATACAGTCGTTGCAATGGCTTGATCTGTAAGTAAACGTAGAGGAATCTGGTTGTGCATAAAAACAGCTCTTGAAACCCTTGGGTCTCCTGTGGGTAAAGTTACTTTTATCGAACTGCCAGTGGTGACTGAGTACACTGTTGCCGACACAGGAGTTGCACACCTTCATATTCTATCATCTTGTGTGTCGTATAGTGACTTTATCATAGTAAGTTCTGATGGACTCAGTCTTTTCCTGTTTCAAATCTGGGGCTGCTGGTGCCCTGAGTGTCTGTGCATGACACCATCTCTTAAGTCTTGTCATGTACATCTTTCCACTTTCAAACGTTGTTCTATTTTTCTCTGTCGGAACGTCCGTTATGGCTGGGCAATCATCTACTGCATCTGCTTTTAACATGGTGCTTACTGTTTGGGCAGTTGCTGGTCCTAGTATAGCCTCACACAACTGGTGGTAGTCGACCCATGCCGGTGTCCATATGGTTTGAATTCTTTCCATATAGGCATAAACTGCTATTGGGTTTTTTCTAGGATCTGGGGACTCTGCAACTATATTTGCGAGGCCATTGCCATACCATGGTTTGTGGTGTTGGCTCTGTACGATGTATGGTTCGTTCGTCCTGGCTGCATTATCTGGGTTGCGTATTCTCTGTACTTGTGCTGGATACAGAGAAACAGGCAATGATGACCGTCTTTCAGTATTTCGAGTCGCATAGATATCTTGGCATGGTGGTTCATGGGGTGAAATCCAGTTTCCACAATTTGGGCAATGTTCATATCCTTCTGGAATGCAAAACTGACATACCGGACACAATTTTTCTGGAAAATATGTCAGTTTATTCTGTACATTATGCACCTGGGCATGAAAAGCTGTAGAGGCTGTGTCTTGACCCCTTGCTTCTCCTCTTCACCTGATTTGCACCCTTTCGCCTATAGTTCCTGATTGTGGACAATTGTTTACTGGACTCATAGCTTGATTCCAGGTGTCCACCACTCGTTTAAACATGAGGGGAACTTTAGCTGCCTAGTTTCTTTGGTTGGTCTTGTTGGGGTTTCTTGTGATAAAGTATCAGGACACTGGGGCATACTCTGTACACATAGCTCAGGTAAATCATTCGGATTTTCAACCACAGATCCTTCTAAGATAGGGCTGATTATTTGTCACTCTTTTCCTGGCTCATCTTTTTTTTCAATTTTACTGTTAGTGAGCTTGCAGATGATTTCATTCTGTTCATACTATGGGTGCCTTGGTGTGCATGCATGTCTGGGTATAGGGGTGGGGTATAGTGTGCAGGTGTTGTTGCTGAAATTACAGGCAGTGAGTTTAACGCTGGTTGTGGTGCTATTGAGTACTCTGGTACAATGGGGAAATCATTTTCCTCATCTCTTCTTCTATTCTCTGCTCCTAATTCTTTTGCTACAGTGATCCAGATGGATGCCTGATCTCTACTATTATGCTTAATTATCCAACTCTTGTTACAGGAGGCAAATTTTTCCCATTTCTCTAGGTCAAGTGTCCCTTCTGACGGGAAGCCTGCTCTTTTGAAAATTTTACTTATTCCTTTCAGAGCTTTACTGCCCTCCCTGTTACTCACAATATCCACGGGTTTGTCGGGCCCTGACATCTTTACAGACCGCGCTCCCATGCCTGGGTGAACGTGCGCGGAACCCCTCCTGATGTGGTATTTTAGTAACTCCTTATGAGGGACTTAAAATCTCCTTTTAAAGCTTTTCTTACCCTCCCTGTTACTAACAATATCCACGGGTTTGAACCCATCCTGATGTGGTATTTTAGTAACTCCTTATGAGGGAATTAAAATCTCCTTTTAAAGCTTTTCTTACCCTCCCTGTTACTAACAATATCCACGGGTTTGAACCCATCCTGATGTGGTATTTTAGTAACTCCTTATGAGGGAATTAAAATCTCCTTTTAAAGCTTTTCTTACCCTCCCTGTTACTAACAATATCCACGGGTTTGAACCCATCCTGATGTGGTATTTTAGCAACCCCTTATGAGGGAATTAAAATCTCCTTGTGAGACGCTGACTCTGAAGAATCTCTTCTATCCTTGTACCTAAAAAGCTCCTTAAATCCGTCTGTGGACAAATGACTGGGGTTGTAGTGCCCCTTCCTCCCTGTGTTGGTGGAAAATCTGTTAGTACTGCTCCCCAAGTGAGACCTGCATAATAGATTATTTCTTCTGGATCACTGAGATGCGTCCCTAATATTTATTGTTAAGTCACTCCAAGGGTCTATCCCTCTGCCTATATAGACTCCTGCTTGTACCTTGTGTTCTTGGTAAACTCCCCACTATTCTTGGAATACGTTCACCTTGTGTCTCTTTCAGACAGTAGTTGTTCTTTATTACTGACCCAATCCTACCCCTTTAACTGTCTTGCATAGGGACATACAATATATACAGTACAATGTGTGCTGCGGAATCTAGTTACACTGGTTTCATTATTCAGCAGACACCCCGACTCCCCCCCACCTTTTCAAAAGCATATTGACAGAGTACATATAACAGTGCAAGGATACAAAAACAAGGATGACAGTAAATGCTATATCTGTTATCTGTGTGCAAGGCAGCTGTTTGAGGCTGCACGGGCAAATGGGTCTTAGACCTGGGATTATGTGGTTCCTAGGCCAATAGGTTATGTTGTTAGATCAATCATTCTCAATGTAATGTTCCAACAATTCCCTTTTTAAAATGACAACCTTTTGTACAATAAAATTCATCATCATTTTCCACATAACCAAATGAGACTTCAGTGCTTGTAATTGCCACCAATCTCGGTGCTACAGACCCTTTGTATTTTCTTAACACAACAACACAGGTACAAGATTTGCATATACCTCTTTGGTTATTTATCAATTCAAACTGTTTATCAGCATTAGAACATATCTTGGCCATGCGCCACCTTTATAAAACGGCTCTATTTTCTTAATAAACATGTATTAGTACTTTCACAATTTAAAAGTTTTCTGCATATTTGATTAATTCCCCCTGTGCACTTGTGGCTAATTATCTGAAATTATTTACCCACAATTCAACAATATAACATACATGTATGGTACCTTAAAAAATTTCTTCTGACTGACACTGGGCTCTTTAAGATATTCTCTGACCTTCCCGACTGGACTTCCGCAGATTTCAAGAAACGCTGAGTTCAAGTGAGTAGGTAGAAATCTACACAATAAATCTCACTTACCGTTTTTTTATCAGCGGTTCCTGAAAGATCAGAGGATTTGTTGCCAGTGGGGGAGATGCTGGAAGATCTCCGGACGAGGTCCCAAAATGATAGGGTATGTTAACCTATTCAGGTCTGGTCTATAAACTCTCTGCAGTCATCAGTCAGAATTCTGTTTCCCTTAGCAACCGGTTGGAGATCAGTGAATGAAAAGGTGACACAGGATCATTGTGTAACCTAAGCAGTTCATAGTTGATCTGTCTTAGGGGCCATATAAGGTTTATTTTATAGTAAAAGAACAAAGGATTCATGTGTGCCAATACATTTAGCCAATCAGAATACACCATGTATGTCTTGAAAACTGAAACACATCAATTGTCAAACAGGATTATAATTAGCAATTAGAATATATTTATTGCTTTGCGATTATCAGTTTTCCCGGAACATCCTCTCTGGAGGTCAGGACAGGTCAAAATCCTCCTCGATGTTCAGAACTTTTGGCGATATGCTTGACTGGCCTTGGATACATCTGGTGCTGTGACATTGACCAATTCATGCTTTGAATATAATTTTGAGCTTATGAAATATCTGTGAAGCTTTTAAGGAAACATGAACCTATATTTGTGAGCAGGAGTAAATATCTTAGTTAATGCGAAAAAGCTTGAATCAATATATATTTGCTATACTAAGAAAGCTCCTACACCATCATAAGCGACACAAGTGGGCGGCACAAACACCTGACCCATCTAGGAGTGGCACTGCAGTGGCAGACAGGATGGCACTTTTAAAAATTAGGCCCCAAAGAGCACATAATGCAAAGAAAAAGAAAAGGTGCAATGAGGTAGCTGGATGACTAAGCTAAGCGACACAAGTGGGCGGCACAAACACCTGGCCCGTCTAGGAGTGGCACTGCAGTGGCAGGCAGGATGGCACTTTAAAAACTAGGCCCCAAAGAGCACATAATGCAAAGAAAAAAAAGAGGTGCAAGATGGAATTGTCCTTGGGCCCTCCCACCCACCCTTATGTTGTTTAAACATGACATGAACACTTTAACAAACCAATCATTTCAGTGACAGGGTCTGTCACACGACTATGGCTGAAATGATTGCTTTGTCTGGGCCCCCACCAAAAAAGATGCAATTAATCTTTCCTTGCACAAACTGGCTCTTACGGTGGCAAGATGTCATCCTCATCCTCAGATCCCCCCCCCCCCCCCGACACACACACACACACACACACACACACACATACACACACACACCCTTCAGTCTTTACATTCTCATCCTCGCAGAGAAATAATATTCAAACAAATCCACTTAATTCCTGAACTTGACAATGACTTATGATGAATGCGCTGCAGGTGACATATAAGGGAGGATGTTCCTGGGTGCTTATCATCCTTACCCCTACTTATTATGGGTTGACAAAGGCAACAGATGGCTTGACTCCTGTTGTCCGGATTTGTGGAGAAATAATTCCAAACTGAAGAGGTGTCTTTTTTGGTATTTTGCCCAGGCATGTCAATGGGCTTTTTCATCCCATGGCCAACAACTATCTCCACTGGTGCCTTATTCAAACAAACCACATCACCATCAGAATCCTCATTGTCAACTTCCTCCGCAGCGCCAGCTACACCCATATCCTCCTCATCCTGGTATACTACTACAGTGACATCCTCAATCTCAATATTAGCAACTAGACTGGCATTGCTCCTACCAGCACTTGCAGGGGGTGTGCAAATGGTGGTAGGAGCCTCCTCTTCCCATACAGTGTTGTCAAGGTCAGGCCTAGACATTGCAACCACAGACAGTGCCAGCACCCCTGTATTTTCACATCACCCCTGTAATGTTACAGAATACAAGACAGGGCCAGTGTACATTGATTTTCACTGCACCCTAGAATAATTACAGCATACAAGACAGCGCCAGTGTACATTGATTTTCACTGCACCCTAGAATAATTATAGCATACAAGACAGGGCCAGTGTACATTGATTTTCACTGCACCCTAGAATAATTATAGCATACAAGACAGGGCCAGTGTACATTGATTTTCACAGCACCCTAGAATAATTACAGCATACAAGACAGGGCCAATGTACATTGATTTTCACTGCACCCTAGAATAATTATAGCATACAAGACAGGGCAAGTGTACATTGATCTTCACTGCACCCTAGAATAATTATAGCATACAAGACAGGGCCAGTGTACATAGATTTTCACTGCACCCTAGAATAATTACAGCATACAAGACATGGCCAGTGTACATTGATTTTCACTGCACCCTAAAATATTTATATCATACAAGACAGGGCCAATGTACATTGATTTTCACTGCACCCTAGAATAATTATAGCATACAAGACAGGGCCAGTGTACATTGATTTTCATAGCACCCTAGAATAATTACAGCATACAAAACAGTGCTGGTGTACATTGATTTTCACTGTACCCTAGAATAATTATAGCATACAAGACAGGGCCAGTGTACATTGAGTTTCACTGCACCCTAGAATTATTACAGCATACAAGACAGGGCCAGTGTACATTGATTTTCACAACACCCTAGAATTATTACAGCATACAAGACAGGGCCAGTGTACATTGATTTTCACTGCACCCCAGAATTTTTACAACACACAGGGCCAATGTAATGTTATTTGAACAGCAACACCCCTATATTTTACAGCATACAGCAGTGTGCTTTTAATTTTAACAGCACCCCTGAATTTTTACAACATTCAGGGTCAGCAGCACCTATATATTTTACAGCATACCGCAGTGTGCTTTTAATTTTTAACAACTGCACCTCTGAATTTTTACAACATACAGGGCCAGCAGCACCCCTATATTTTACAGCATACAGCAGTGTGCTGTTAATTTTTTATTATGCCCCTGAATTTTTACAACTTACAGGGCCAGTAGCACCCCAATATTTTACAGCATACTGGAGCAGTGTGCTTTTATTTTTTAACAACTACACCTCTGAATTTTTACAACATACAGGGCCAGCAGCACCCCTATATTTTACAGCATACAGGAGCAGTGTGCTTTTAATTTTTAACAACGGCACCCCTGAATTTGTATAGCACACAGGGCCAGTGTAATGCTATTTGAACAGCAAACACCATACAGCAGTGTTTTACAGCATACACCAGTGTTGCTTTTAATTGTTAACTGCACCCCTGAATTTTTACAACATGCAGGGCCAGCAGCACCCCTATAATTTACAGCATACAGGAGCAGTGTGCTTTTAATTTTTAACAACTGCACCTCTGAATTTTTACAAAATACAGGGCCAGCAGCACCCCTATATTTTAAAGCATACAGGAGGACAGTGCCCCTGCACCCTGTACAACACAGTGACAGCCAGGACAGCAACACCCATGTACAGCTGCAGCACATGAAACACCAGTGACAGCCAGGACAGCACCCCTAACAGCACAGGTACACCACAGTGACTGCAGCAGCGCCCCTACAGAGCACACAATGGGGGTCATTCCGAGTTGATTGTACAGCTACGATCATCTTCCCTGACATGCGGGGGGATGCCCAGCACAGGGCTAGTCCGCCCCGCATGTCAGTCCGCCCCCCTTCCCCACACAAATACAAAAGCATCGCACAGCGGCGATGCTATTGTATTTGTGTAGTAACTCCCGGCCAGCACAGCTCCTGCAGCTGGCCGGGAGTTAATCATTGCTGCCACTGGCTGCAGCGGCTGTGTGAGACGTCACGCAGCTGCCACGGCCCGCCCCCCCAACGGTCCGGCCACGCCTGCTACTGCATCTGCCTGTCAATCAGGCAGAGGCGATCGCTACTGAATGATGGCCTTCGTCCGTCCTGCATGTGCCGGCGCACTGCGGCGCCGGTGTATGCGCAATTCCAACCCAATCGCTGCGCTGCGATAAACTGCAGTGAGCAATCGGGTCGGAATGACCCCCACTAACCCCACCCGACGCTACCACTCACAGAGGGAGACAGAGGTCTGTCTCCCTCACTCTTTAAGTCTGGAGTGAAAATGGCGTTGATGCGCGACTGTTTATATAGAATCCAAATCTGACAGCGGGATTATGATATTTTGCCTCATTCTGGTTTCCAAGTCTGGCGGGCAATCCCGAACCTGGCTCGGATCCGGGCTCGGGACATGATGCTCGGGGGGGGGGGGGGGGGGGGGGTTCAGTTCTCAGGGAACCGAACCTGCTCATCCCTAGTTCTCAGCAGTTATTACTCTGGCATTTGTTCATATTAATTATACAATAATTTATTTTCCATCTGTAACATAACAGATTTGTACAGGAATATATACATAATATTCATGAGGCTAATGCCTCAAATGTTCAATATGTTGGTAACAATATAATATATTGTAAAATATGGAATAATTCCCTTTTAGAAAATGGAAGAATATCACAAGTAAAGAACTGTGGATTCAGAGCTGGCAACACAAAATCAGTCGTGTTGTTGTTTAATAATACATTTTATTCACAGTTGTTGTGTTATTGGATGTTTTGCTGGTCTCAGGGATAAAAGGATTAATATATTTTCTTTACATGAAGATAGAATGAATCCCTGTGTGAATAACAAGGATGGGTGAAGCGAATGATGCATGGATGTTTAAGTATTCTCACAAACATTTTATTTACCACTAGACTTTGTGTGGTCGGAAATCTTGGCTGAAAATATAAAGCACTAGCCAGTTAGACAATAGTTCTTTTCTTTTATTATTGGAACAGTCTGCAGAGACTGGAAGAGACTTATACAGCGAGAAGCTCAAGAAAAGCTACTGAATGCAAGTTGAGTTGCAAGAAAAACATGTTATATTTATTTCTCTAATGTAACCATTATGTGCCTGACAATTGCTACCCTATCCTTAATATTTTACAATCAATCCTCTCATATTTGTGCTATTTGCCCTGGTAGCTTGCTCATACTTTCCTTTATTCCACTTTCCAGATATAAATAATAAATATAAAAATTTTTTTTTCCATTTTAACCCTACATCGCACTACTGCAGCTCTCTTATAAAGTAAGGTATTACCACCACACAGCATTAAAGACAGCTGATCCCTGAGTCAGAAAAATGTATACATACATACATACATACATATATTTTATATATATATACATATATATATAGAAAGAGACAAATGGAGCACTCACCAGTCTTTTCATTAATTTGAATATCAAAACGGAATTTTATTTCTCCAGACAGCACAGCATGACTGTTTGCTACAGTCCAATATAATTGTATAAAGCCCAAAAGCGTTTGACAGGTTGCCTGGCAACCACATGTAAATGTCACCACCTCCCACTGTGTAATCAGTGCGGTGTGACGCTTGGAAGGTTGCCCAGCAACTATTCATTTACATCACTTCCGCCCGGGTGGTCATTGGCAGACTGTGGAGTGGCGTTCGGAAGGTTGCTTGGCAACCAACCCGATACGTCATCTCCGCTCAGGTTCTCATTGGCGGCTGGCGGACAGGGGACGGCCCCGTGGTGGTTGCTAGGCAACCACTACGAGATGTGAGGTTCGCCCGTGATGTTTGTCCGTCCAGGCACACTTAGTGTGGGGTGAAATACGTAAGGCTCCCCTATTCGTGGTAATATGTTGAATACTGGTGACATTGATAGAAAAGGGAGATGTTTGCATTAGCACTTTTTTGCACTATTATCATGGTTGTTCTTGTATAGAGTGATGAATACAATGGGCTAACTCCGCCCACATAATGACGCAATTTTGGCGCGTTTTTTTGAATGGTGGGTATATAGGGAGCCGGTGAGGCATGGTCATTTAGGCTGCTGGTATTCCAATTGTGATGTGACAGCTCTCTGATGTTCTTTGTGTCCCCTGATGACGGTCTGGATATGGCCGAAAACGTTTGGGCTTTATACAATTATATTGGACTGTAGCAAACAGTCATGCTGTGCTGTCTGGAGAAATAAAATTCCGTTTTGATATTCAAATTAATGAAAAGACTGGTGAGTGCTCCATTTGTCTCTTTCTATATTTGGATCTCCTGGAGGGGATCCGTGGATGACACCCCAGCTGCTGCATTGAGGATTTAAACGTGAGTGCGACCTTCCTCTTCTATACATAAGAAAATTAGGATCCTGATTTTGGACTGTTTTCTTGGCCTGCACCCGTGGATACATATATATTTATATCAATTAATTTATACCAAGCCGTTTTTTGACCGTTTTGGTCGACCTTAACATGACATTTTTACATTGTCATTTTTAATGATATTTTTTTCAGTGCATTGGTCTTATATTTCTCCCTGGTGTTGTTTCACAGTGGGATATGTCGGTAGGATTATTTTCAGAGATGCATGTTTAGTTTAAATTCTACATATGTGTTCTTGTGTTTCTTATACTCATTGGATAAATTCTTAATCTCTGTCTGGATACCCTGGGCTCCAATATTTGACTGTATTGGGTTGAATAGCGGCCTTGATTCATATAATGTCTCAGTCTGAAGTTGTCTTGTTTGATGAAGAACTATTATCAGCTGCTGAAAACCAGCTGGTATCACTGACCGATGACGATGCTGAAAAGGTATATTTTGACCACTTTGAATTCACTAGGCTCCCTGATGAGAAACCTACTGATTTGGTACATAAGATCATACGTCTCAAGAGAAGGGAAATAGAATTGACACTCCATGGTCAGTTCCTATCAGAATATCACAGGTCCAAGAGGATACCTAGGGGATTCCGCATCACTAATACTCCAACTATTGGTAGAACCAATGCTGTATTTTGCAGCAAGTGGTGCGGGGTCCTCAATAAGTGTTCCTTGGACCTGATTCTACTAGTGATTGAGGAAGTTGGTATCGAATTGGTGAAGGTCCGTGATGAAATCACGAAATTTGAAAAATCTAATCTAACGATTTTAAAAAATGACAAGACTGAAAATTGGTGTGATAAGATCCAAACACAGATAAACACCTATAAGGAGGAGTTGGTCTCCTTTAAAAGAAAAAAATTACAGACTGTCACTAATGATTATGCCACACATAATGTTTATAGATGGCTATCCGGTAACCCAAATGGAGGTAGGAGACAGAGGACATATCGTCCACAGAGATACAGGGGTAAACCTGCATTAGAATCCTCTACATTACAGTCGGCATCTGACTCCGAACCTAATGCACCACTACCACCAAGTGGTTTTTTAGGTCAACGAAGGAGAAGGGCGGGTACACCTGGAAGCCAGGTAGACCACACCCGCGGAGGGGGGGATTCAGGCAAAGGAAGCCGGAGGAGGTAGATACAGGATGTATATTCAATCTATCCAATCATGTTTTGTCTAAGGCTGAGGGCTCTCTTCTGGCCTTGGGATTGAGCTTTGTGCCTTCCTCTAGACATGATGAGTTTAATTTTGCTGTGGATCATTACAAGTTTGGGAGGAAGTTAAGGCTACGTGATTTCTTCATGGATAAGGATGAGACTGGCCGTTTTGAACAAATAGGTCTTCATTTTTTGAAACCAAGCCTTTTTGATCCACAGACCAATAATGCTAGTATACGTACTTTTCTAAGGATGACAGAACATGACTGTAAGATCTCTAAAGATAGGAGGGACTTTGATAATCTTAATTACCCACAGAGACAGGCCCTTAAATCCCTGAGAGACAATGACACTATTGTGATCCGTCCCGCGGATAAGGGCGGGGCAATTGTTATTCAGAATGCAGTTGACTATGACAGGGAAATTAAACGCCAGCTGGCGGATGTAACAACTTACACCAAGTGCAGTATGAATCCTATGCCAGGAATAAAAAAACGAGTAGATCAGGTCATTGATATGGCCACAAAGAATGGCTGGCTTACTGAACAGGTTTCTTCGTACTTAAGGGTGGACCATCCAATCTGTCCATTGATTTATACACTGCCTAAGGTCCACAAGTCATTAGTGGACCCCCCTGGCAGACCTATTATCTCTGCCATGGGCTCCCTGCTGCAGCCCTTAGCCATTTTTGTTGATAGTTTCCTACAAGAACTTATCCCCTATATCCCGAGTTATCTTCGTGATACAAGTGATTTTTTGGATAATATCTTTGCCTTTGGAGATCTTAATGAGAATATGTTATTTGTAACCCTGGATGTATCATCTTTATATACTATCATCCCCCACACTGAAGGGATTGAGGCGGTTAGGAAGTTGATGATCAGACATGGTAATATGCATCTTCCATGTGAATTTATCCTTGAGCTGCTTGAGTTAATTCTGATACATAACCACTTTACCTACCAGGGTAATTACTACCTTCAGTGCTCGGGGACCGCAATGGGGTCTAATGTGGCCCCGATGTACGCAGGTATTTTCATGCATGATTATGATTCTAGGAATATCTATCCTAAATTTGGCAATAAGATTGCCTACTACAAGAGATTTATAGACGACATATTTCTACTGTAGAATGGCACCAGGGAGGAATTTCATTCTATGTTGAATGAGCTCAATAATTTAGAGTCCACGGTCCGCTTTACTGGGGCTTGCGAATATGATTCCATTAACTTTTTGGATGTGACTGTGTTCCGGAATGGAACGAAATTGGGTTCCACATTATACAGGAAAGAAACTGATAGAAACACTTTCCTGCATGCCACCAGTAAACATCCACCCACCCTCAAATCAAGTCTCCCTATTTCCCAATTTATGAGGGTTCTACGGAATAACACTAACCCTGATACCGCAGAAGTTCAGATCAGAGAGATGAAAGAACGTTTCCTCGAAAGGGGATATACAAGGAACGTAGTCGAGAGCTGTCTCACTAAAGCTAGACGGAGACTTGATCAGAAACGTAACCCTGGACAGAATCGGATGATATTTGTGACACAGTACGATGATATGTCTCCTGTCATCTCTAAGACCATGAAGAAGCACTGGCCGCTAATAAGATCTGACCCGAAATTTAAGGGTACCTTGGAGAATCCACCAATGATGGCCTATAGGCGTGGTAGAAACCTGAAGCAGATCCTTATGCAACCTGCCCGACGCCTGGATGCCAAGGAAAGCAGTACATGGCTAAACTCTAAGAAGCCAGGTTGTTTCAGATGTGTGGGATGTGTGACGTGCCGCTCGCTGCTGCCGGGTACTTCTTTTCCACACCCCCACACTGGCAAACTGATCAACATCCGATATAAGCTTCACTGCAGGTTAAGCCATGTTGTCTATATGCTCCTATGCCCATGTGGCCTGGCATACGTTGGGATGACGACCTGCACTTTTAGAGAACGGATGACAAACCACAGGAGTTCGATTCATCAAGCAATTACATCTGGTACATCTGATAAACCGGTTGCACAGCACTTCCTTAAAGCGGGACATCAGGGTTCAGCACTTAGATGCCGTATGATTGATTGGGTGCCGGAACCCGAGAGGGGTGGAGACCGTGCTCTCATTCTGAGGAAATTGGAGGCGAGATGGATTTTCAAACTAGGAACTCTAGCCCCTAACGGGCTAAATGAGAACAATCATCTGGGGATTTTCCTTAGATAATGGACATGTTTTTTGTCCTTTAAAGACCAGTGCACTGTATAGTGTTAATTAAGTATATTTCTTATATATATACGTTTTTAATAGGTGTTGATATATGTATGTGTTCTAGACGTATACACATATGTATGTGTGTTTATGTATTTGTGTGTTTTGTTGTTTCTCGTCATGATTGATTGTCGGCCGTACCTTACTGGCTCCTTATTGCCCACATCTTTTTAAACTGAGCAACCATAATTGGTCACCTATAAACCATGGTGATTAGGTGATTAATCTTCAGTTCAGTATTTAAATAAAAAAACTCTTTTTGCTAGGATCTCTATCTTTGATCCCCGAATATGAGCATCCATCCCATAGTGCTATGACCATGTTGTTGTATATTATGGGTTGTATATGCTGTGGCTTTCCCCGTTTGCATTTGGGACTCTCTTGGAGGCGTTTGACAGGTTGCCTGGCAACCACATGTAAATGTCACCGCCTCCCACTGTGTAATCAGTGCGGTGTGACGCTTGGAAGGTTGCCCAGCAACTATTCATTTACATCACTTCCGCCCGGGTGGTCATTGGCAGACTGTGGAGTGGCGTTCGGAAGGTTGCTTGGCAACCAACCCGATACGTCATCTCCGCTCAGGTTCTCATTGGCGGCTGGCGGACAGGGGACGGCCCCGTGGTGGTTGCTAGGCAACCACTACGAGATGTGAGGTTCGCCCGTGATGTTTGTCCGTCCAGGCACACTTAGTGTGGGGTGAAATACGTAAGGCTCCCCTATTCGTGGTAATATGTTGAATACTGGTGACATTGATAGAAAAGGGAGATGTTTGCATTAGCACTTTTTTGCACTATTATCATGGTTGTTCTTGTATAGAGTGATGAATACAATGGGCTAACTCCGCCCACATAATGACGCAATTTTGGCGCGTTTTTTTGAATGGTGGGTATATAGGGAGCCGGTGAGGCATGGTCATTTAGGCTGCTGGTATTCCAATTGTGATGTGACAGCTCTCTGATGTTCTTTGTGTCCCCTGATGACGGTCTGGATATGGCCGAAAACGTTTGGGCTTTATACAATTGTATTGGACTGTAGCAAACAGTCATGCTGTGCTGTCTGGAGAAATAAAATTCCGTTTTGATATTCAAATTAATGAAAAGACTGGTGAGTGCTCCATTTGTCTCTTTCTATATTTGGATCTCCTGGAGGGGATCCGTGGATGACACCCCAGCTGCTGCATTGAGGATTTAAACGTGAGTGCGACCTTCCTCTTCTATATATATATATATATATATATATATATATATACAGGTTGAGTATCCCATATCCAAATATTCCGAAATACGGAATATTCCGAAATACGGACTTTTTTGAGTGAGAGTGAGATAGTGAAACCTTTGTTTTTTGATGGCTCAATGTACACAAACTTTGTTTAATACACAAAGTTACTAAAAATTTTGTATTAAATGACCTTCAGGCTGTGTGTATAAAGTTTATATGAAACATAAATGAATTGTGTGAATGTACACACACTTTGTTTAATGCACAAAGTTATAAAAAATATTGGCTAAAATCACCTTCAGGCTGTGTGTATAAGGTGTATATGAGACATAAATGCATTCTGTGCTTAGATTTAGGCCCCATCTCCATGATATCTCATTATGGTATGCAATTATTCCAAAATACGGAAAAATCCCATATCCAAAATACCTCTGGTCCCAAGCATTTTGGATAAGGGATACTCAACCTGTATATATATATATATATATATATATATATATATACTGTATAGACCTTATAGAACACCTATACTTACAGAACACTCCCAAGAAAATTGATTTGGACGCAAATCCTCATATACCATCATTTCTGCAATTAATTTGAGAGCTTTTTGTAATTTAGCTACAATATCCTTTATTTTAAATCACACATTTCTTAGCAGGCATACCCAGGACCTTTAAAGCACACATTTAAAAATACTATCATACCCAGGATTTAAACTGAAGACCTTTTATATTGCAGTCAGACACCTTGCTCATGGAGCTATTTGCTCCTGTATGAGAGTATTTTGAAATGTGTGCCTTAAATAAAGGAGTGTGTGACTGAAGGTGCAAGGTGCTTAGGGACATGAGGGGGGATGGTAGTAGCCAGGTGGTCCCGGGGATAAAAGAGGAAGTTGAAAGTGAGATTGATTAAAACTAAAATAAATGACAGCTGCAGCAGAACAGTGCCCCATGCCTTGCAGTGCCCTGTGTGGTGGCACATGTAGCACTGCCCTAGTTTTGGCCCTGGTCCTATTGGCATCTGATGAGGGCTGTAGTGAGAGATGAGTGACCAGCACCTCTGACAAGGGAGCAAGGCCGAGACACACCTCATTGTAAGAAAAGCCATAGACAGACTGACAGGCAGAGGCGTTCGCAGGGCAGAAGGAGGCGGCAACTGAGCATTTTCGGGGTAGCATCAGGGAAATGGGGGGGTGTCACTGCCATTATCAGGGAGGCTGCATGGCCTCCTTGAAAATCGAGGCATCCACAGTTTCTGCAATCACGCTGTAATTAGGGCACGATTGCAATTACAGGCAGATCGCAGTGAGTTGTATGTGCTGTATAAAATAAGCACTTTGTTTCTAACATGAAAAAAGTGAAAAAGAACATGGTGGACTTATTTAAGTATAAATACTGAACATATTTCATGCAGTAATCAACTAGTTAATACACATTTGTCAAATACTGTAGACTCTTTACTTGCTCTTTAAGCCATTGTCTTAGCTGCATATTAAGTTTATTTCCATGACTTTTTTCTCTGTTCCCAAGCACTTTCTATGCCCTTTACTGTAGTCTTGCATCATACAGTATAATTAGCATTCATTTCTATAGTGCTGGCACATTCTGCAGGACCGTGTTGATCTCTTTGTGTCATTTAACGCTTCCTTCTTTGTACTGTTTTGTGCTGTACTATCACTCTTTTGTGACAGTGAGAATACATTAATTGACAGTGAAACAGGCAAAAAAGTTGACATCCTTCCTTGGTAGTTGAGAAGAATCAGATAAAGCATGGTTGGGGGGGTCACCAAAATGAAATGTAGTAGCACATAGAGAGAAGAGTAGCAGAGACCAGTCAGCAGGAAACCACTGAATTAAGAGGAGTGGCAGCAGGGGCGTAGCCAGAACTTTGTGGGCCCCATAGCAACATTTTGAAGGGGCCCCCATCCCAATGCTTCTAGAGAGACACTTCTCTGCAGCGGTCGTTAATTTTATGCCCTATAATAGTGCCCTAGTTAATTTTCTGAACCATGGTAGAGCCTTATTTAATGTTATGCCCCATAGTAGTGCCCTAGTTTCTTTTATGAATCGTAGTAGTGCTTAAGTTCACCCTATGTCACATTTCAGAGCTGCCAGTACACATTATGCCAC
Source organism: Pseudophryne corroboree (assembly GCF_028390025.1). Taxonomy (NCBI): domain Eukaryota; kingdom Metazoa; phylum Chordata; class Amphibia; order Anura; family Myobatrachidae; genus Pseudophryne; species Pseudophryne corroboree. Next base: position 1,104,513,053 of record NC_086444.1, on the reverse strand, counting down.
ACAGTACCCCTACTCACATTATGAAATATAGTGCTCCACGTACAGTGCCCCGGTTCATATATTATAAAATTACAAAACTGCCCTCCAGTTCATATTATACCACACTACAATGAGCAAGTCCAGGGGCATACCTAGATATATTGCAGGCCCCAAGGAAGAAGATTGAAAGGACCCCTATGTACCACACAATCACGAAAATGTATATAACACGTAACTTTGACAGGGAAGGTGGGCCCCTCTCAGCTCTGGACCCCATAGCAGCTGCACTGCCTGCACCTATGGTAGCTACGCCCTTGAGTGGCAGGACAGGACGTGAAAAGGCTCTACGGGGAGAGCAACTGGGGGGAGAGGGGTGGCGGGCACAGAATACCTAGGCCCGGGATTGTTGGTGGGACTAAATGGGGGCGAAGGGGGGGTCAACTGCTGAACATGACAAATATATCCCTTTGCAGTGCGTGGTGTGGCCTTGTCTCCCAGATTGCCCCCACCAGTACCCAGGCCCTGTTCAACTCTCAGCAGCCCTGCCCACAATCAGAGTACTGTATTTATGCCGTACTAATTCCACCCCTACACACTTAATAGGCCAACCCAATAAGAGATAGTCTGTCAATCCATTAACAATGGCATCCGATATATACAGCAGCTTTAAAGCCATATTTTAAGTAGAGATGAGCGGGTTCGGTTTCTTTGAATCCGAACCCGCACGAACTTCACTTTTTTTTCCACGGGTCCGAGCGACTCGGATCTTCCCGCCTTGCTCGGTTAACCCGAGCGCGCCCGAACGTCATCATGACGCTGTCGGATTCTCGCGAGGCTCGGATTCTATCGCGAGACTCGGATTCTATATAAGGAGCCGCGCGTCGCCGCCATTTTCACTCGTGCATTGAGATTGATAGGGAGAGGACGTGTCTGGCGTCCTCTCCATTAGAATAGAGATAGATAGATTAGATAGAGAGAGATTGTGCAGAGTCGCAGACAGAGTTAGTTTACCACAGTCAGTGACCAGTGCAGTTGCTAGTTAACTTTTATTTAATATAATATATCCGTTCACTTCTCTCTGCTATATCCGTTCTCTGCCTGAAAAAAAAAACGATACACAGCACAGTCAGTCACACAGTGTGACTCAGTCTGTGTGCACTCAGCTCAGCCCAGTGTGCTGCACAGTCATCAATGTATAAATTAAAAGCTTATAATTAATTGTGGGGGAGACTGGGGAGCACTGCAGGTTGTTAGCAGGAGCCAGGAGTACAATTATATTAATTAACAGTGCACACTTTTGCTGCAGGAGTGGTGACCAGTGCCTGACCACCAGTATAGTATTGTTGTATACTACTAATATCTCTTTAAATATCAACCAGTCTATATTAGCAGCAGACACAGTACAGTGCGGTAGTTCACGGCTGTGGCTACCTCTGTGTCGGCACACGGCAGGCAGTCCGTCCGACCAGAATTGTATTATTTATTATTATATACCTACCACCTAACCGTGGTTTTTTTTTCATTCTTTATACCGTCATAGTGTCATCCTAATTGTTACGAGTATACTACTATCTCTTTATCAACCAGTGTACAGTGCGGTAGTTCACGGCTGTGGCTACCTCTGTGTCGGCACACGGCAGGCAGTCCGTCCGACCAGAATTGTATTATTTATTATTATATACCTACCACCTAACCGTGGTTTTTTTTTCATTCTTTATACCGTCATAGTGTCATCCTAATTGTTACGAGTATACTACTATCTCTTTATCAACCAGTGTACAGTGCGGTAGTTCACGGCTGTGGCTACCTCTGTGTCGGCACACGGCAGGCAGTCCGTCCGACCAGAATTGTATTATTTATTATTATATACCTACCACCTAACCGTGGTTTTTTTTTCATTCTTTATACCGTCATAGTGTCATCCTAATTGTTACGAGTATACTACTATCTCTTTATCAACCAGTGTACAGTGCGGTAGTTCACGGCTGTGGCTACCTCTGTGTCGGCACACGGCAGGCAGTCCGTCCGACCAGAATTGTATTATTTATTATTATATACCTACCACCTAACCGTGGTTTTTTTTTCATTCTTTATACCGTCATAGTGTCATCCTAATTGTTACGAGTATACTACTATCTCTTTATCAACCAGTGTACAGTGCGGTAGTTCACGGCTGTGGCTACCTCTGTGTCGGCACACGGCAGGCAGTCCGTCCGACCAGAATTGTATTATTTATTATTATATACCTACCACCTAACCGTGGTTTTTTTTTCATTCTTTATACCGTCATAGTGTCATCCTAATTGTTACGAGTATACTACTATCTCTTTATCAACCAGTGTACAGTGCGGTAGTTCACGGCTGTGGCTACCTCTGTGTCGGCACACGGCAGGCAGTCCGTCCGACCAGAATTGTATTATTTATTATTATATACCTACCACCTAACCGTGGTTTTTTTTTCATTCTTTATACCGTCATAGTGTCATCCTAATTGTTACGAGTATACTACTATCTCTTTATCAACCAGTGTACAGTGCGGTAGTTCACGGCTGTGGCTACCTCTGTGTCGGCAGTCGGCAGGCAGTCCGTCCATCCATAATTGTATTATTATTATAATATATACCACCTAACCGTGGTTTTTTTTTCATTCTTTATACCGTCGTCATAGTGTCATACTAGTTGTTACGAGTATACTACTATCTCTTTATCAACCAGTGTACAGTGCGGTAGTTCACGGCTGTGGCTACCTCTGTGTCGGCAGTCGGCAGGCAGTCCGTCCATCCATAATTGTATTATTATTATAATATATACCACCTAACCGTGGTTTTTTTTCCATTCTTTAATCTTTATACCGTCGTCATAGTGTCATACTAGTTGTTACGAGTATACTACTATCTCTTTATCAACCAGTGTACAGTGCGGTAGTTCACGGCTGTGGCTACCTCTGTGTCGGCAGTCGGCAGGCAGTCCGTCCATCCATAATTGTATTATTATTATAATATATACCACCTAACCGTGGTTTTTTTTTCATTCTTTATACCGTCGTCATAGTGTCATACTAGTTGTTACGAGTATACTACTATCTCTTTATCAACCAGTGTACAGTGCGGTAGTTCACGGCTGTGGCTACCTCTGTGTCGGCAGTCGGCAGGCAGTCCGTCCATCCATAATTGTATTATTATTATAATATATACCACCTAACCGTGGTTTTTTTATACCACCTAACCGTGGCAGTCCGTCCATAATTGTATACTAGTAAACTATCCAATCCATCCATCTCCATTGTTTACCTGAGGTGCCTTTTAGTTCTGCCTATAAAATATGGAGAACAAAAAAGTTGAGGTTCCAAAATTAGGGAAAGATCAAGATCCACTTCCACCTCGTGCTGAAGCTGCTGCCACTAGTCATGGCCGAGACGATGAAATGCCAGCAACGTCGTCTGCCAAGGCCGATGCCCAATGTCATAGTACAGAGCATGTCAAATCCAAAACACCAAATATCAGAAAAAAAAGGACTCCAAAACCTAAAATAAAATTGTCGGAGGAGAAGCGTAAACTTGCCAATATGCCATTTACCACACGGAGTGGCAAGGAACGGCTGAGGCCCTGGCCTATGTTCATGGCTAGTGGTTCAGCTTCACATGAGGATGGAAGCACTCAGCCTCTCGCTAGAAAACTGAAAAGACTCAAGCTGGCAAAAGCACCGCAAAGAACTGTGCGTTCTTTGAAATCCCAAATCCACAAGGAGAGTCCAAATGTGTCGTTTGCGATGCCTGACCTTCCCAACACTGGACGTGAAGAGCATGCGCCTTCCACTATTTGCATGCCCCCTGCAAGTGCTGGAAGGAGCACCCGCAGTCCAGTTCCTGATAGTCAGATTGAAGATGTCAGTGTTGAAGTACACCAGGATGAGGAGGATATGGGTGTTGCTGGCGCTGGGGAGGAAATTGACCAGGAGGATTCTGATGGTGAGGTGGTTTGTTTAAGTCAGGCACCCGGGGAGACACCTGTTGTCCGTGGGAGGAATATGGCCGTTGACATGCCAGGTGAAAATACCAAAAAAATCAGCTCTTCGGTGTGGAGGTATTTCACCAGAAATGCGGACAACAGGTGTCAAGCCGTGTGTTCCCTTTGTCAAGCTGTAATAAGTAGGGGTAAGGACGTTAACCACCTCGGAACATCCTCCCTTATACGTCACCTGCAGCGCATTCATAATAAGTCAGTGACAAGTTCAAAAACTTTGGGTGACAGCGGAAGCAGTCCACTGACCAGTAAATCCCTTCCTCTTGTAACCAAGCTCACGCAAACCACCCCACCAACTCCCTCAGTGTCAATTTCCTCCTTCCCCAGGAATGCCAATAGTCCTGCAGGCCATGTCACTGGCAAGTCTGACGAGTCCTTTCCTGCCTGGGATTCCTCCGATGCATCCTTGCGTGTAACGCCTACTGCTGCTGGCGCTGCTGTTGTTGCCGCTGGGAGTCAATGGTCATCCCAGAGGGGAAGTCGTAAGCCCACTTGTACTACTTCCAGTAAGCAATTGACTGTTCAACAGTCCTTTGCGAGGAAGATGAAATATCACAGCAGTCATCCTACTGCAAAGCGGATAACTGAGTCCTTGACAACTATGTTGGTGTTAGACGTGCGTCCGGTATCCGCCGTTAGTTCACAGGGAACTAGACAATTTATTGAGGCAGTGTGCCCCCGTTACCAAATACCATCTAGGTTCCACTTCTCTAGGCAGGCGATACCGAGAATGTACACGGACGTCAGAAAAAGACTCACCAGTGTCCTAAAAAATGCAGTTGTACCCAATGTCCACTTAACCACGGACATGTGGACAAGTGGAGCAGGGCAGGGTCAGGACTATATGACTGTGACAGCCCACTGGGTAGATGTATGGACTCCCGCCGCAAGAACAGCAGCGGCGGCACCAGTAGCAGCATCTCGCAAACGCCAACTCTTTCCTAGGCAGGCTACGCTTTGTATCACCGCTTTCCAGAATACGCACACAGCTGAAAACCTCTTACGGCAACTGAGGAAGATCATCGCGGAATGGCTTACCCCAATTGGACTCTCCTGTGGATTTGTGGCATCGGACAACGCCAGCAATATTGTGTGTGCATTAAATATGGGCAAATTCCAGCACGTCCCATGTTTTGCACATACCTTGAATTTGGTGGTGCAGAATTTTTTAAAAAACGACAGGGGCGTGCAAGAGATGCTGTCGGTGGCCAGAAAAATTGCGGGACACTTTCGGCGTACAGGCACCACGTACAGAAGACTGGAGCACCACCAAAAACTACTGAACCTGCCCTGCCATCATCTGAAGCAAGAAGTGGTAACGAGGTGGAATTCAACCCTCTATATGCTTCAGAGGTTGGAGGAGCAGCAAAAGGCCATTCAAGCCTATACAATTGAGCACGATATAGGAGATGGAATGCACCTGTCTCAAGTGCAGTGGAGAATGATTTCAACGTTGTGCAAGGTTCTGATGCCCTTTGAACTTGCCACACGTGAAGTCAGTTCAGACACTGCCAGCCTGAGTCAGGTCATTCCCCTCATCAGGCTTTTGCAGAAGAAGCTGGAGGCATTGAAGAAGGAGCTAACACGGAGCGATTCCGCTAGGCATGTGGGACTTGTGGATGCAGCCCTTAATTCGCTTAACAAGGATTCACGGGTGGTCAATCTGTTGAAATCAGAGCACTACATTTTGGCCACCGTGCTCGATCCTAGATTTAAAGCCTACCTTGGATCTCTCTTTCCGGCAGACACAGGTCTGCTGGGGTTGAAAGACCTGCTGGTGACAAAATTGTCAAGTCAAGCGGAACGCGACCTGTCAACATCTCCTCCTTCACATTCTCCCGCAACTGGGGGTGCGAGGAAAAGGCTCAGAATTCCGAGCCCACCCGCTGGCGGTGATGCAGGGCAGTCTGGAGCGACTGCTGATGCTGACATCTGGTCCGGACTGAAGGACCTGACAACGATTACGGACATGTCGTCTACTGTCACTGCATATGATTCTCTCAACATTGATAGAATGGTGGAGGATTATATGAGTGACCGCATCCAAGTAGGCACGTCACACAGTCCGTACTTATACTGGCAGGAAAAAGAGGCAATTTGGAGGCCCTTGCACAAACTGGCTTTATTCTACCTAAGTTGCCCTCCCACAAGTGTGTACTCCGAAAGAGTGTTTAGTGCCGCCGCTCACCTTGTCAGCAATCGGCGTACGAGGTTACATCCAGAAAATGTGGAGAAGATGATGTTCATTAAAATGAATTATAATCAATTCCTCCGCGGAGACATTGACCAGCAGCAATTGCCTCCACAAAGTACACAGGGAGCTGAGATGGTGGATTCCAGTGGGGACGAATTGATAATCTGTGAGGAGGGGGATGTACACGGTGATATATCGGAGGGTGAAGATGAGGTGGACATCTTGCCTCTGTAGAGCCAGTTTGTGCAAGGAGAGATTAATTGCTTCTTTTTTGGGGGGGGTCCAAACCAACCCGTCATATCAGTCACAGTCGTGTGGCAGACCCTGTCACTGAAATGATGGGTTGGTTAAAGTGTGCATGTCCTGTTTTGTTTATACAACATAAGGGTGGGTGGGAGGGCCCAAGGATAATTCCATCTTGCACCTCTTTTTTCTTTTCTTTTTCTTTGCATCATGTGCTGATTGGGGAGGGTTTTTTGGAAGGGACATCCTGCGTGACACTGCAGTGCCACTCCTAGATGGGCCCGGTGTTTGTGTCGGCCACTAGGGTCGCTAATCTTACTCACACAGCTACCTCATTGCGCCTCTTTTTTTCTTTGCGTCATGTGCTGTTTGGGGAGGGTTTTTTGGAAGGGACATCCTGCGTGACACTGCAGTGCCACTCCTAGATGTGCCCGGTGTTTGTGTCGGCCACTAGGGTCGCTAATCTTACTCACACAGTCAGCTACCTCATTGCGCCTCTTTTTTTCTTTGCGTCATGTGCTGTTTGGGGAGGGTTTTTTGGAAGGGCCATCCTGCGTGACACTGCAGTGCCACTCCTAGATGGGCCCGGTGTTTGTGTCGGCCACTAGGGTCGCTTATCTTACTCACACAGCGACCTCGGTGCAAATTTTAGGACTAAAAATAATATTGTGAGGTGTGATGTGTTCAGAATAGGCTGAAAATGAGTGTAAATTATGTTTTTTGAGGTTAATAATACTTTGGGATCAAAATTACCCCCAAATTCTATGATTTAAGCTGTTTTTTAGGGTTTTTTTAAAAAAACACCCGAATCCAAAACACACCCGAATCCGACAAAAAAAATTCGGTGAGGTTTTGCCAAAACGCGGTCGAACCCAAAACACGGCCGCGGAACCGAACCCAAAACCAAAACACAAAACCCGAAAAATTTCCGGCGCTCATCTCTAATTTTAAGCCCTCAAACCAAGGTGCTTATAAGCATCTGAACTTAGCAAAGTTGTTTTCCTCTCCACCAAATGTACTCATTGCTTTGTTTATGTTCCTTCTGCCTCTCCCTCCCCTCTGCCTGATGATAGCTAGAGTCTGATTGTCTTCCTCATTTCCTAGGTAGCACACATACTTTGTACAGAGAGTACTGTCAAGTTGCCCAGTTATGTACCCAGCTTAAGGATAAATTACATAATGAGTTTTATCTTTTTGTTCTATATTAATAAATATGCTGTTGGGGTCAGACTACATTATATTTTTAAGTTTAAAGAAACATATTTTTTATAGAAACATAGTAAAATATATATATAAATGCAAATGCTCTCACTCACTAGCTCACTCACTCACTCACTCACCGATATGTTAGGAAGATGAAATTAAATATAGGTATTCTGCATTTTAGGGGTTTTACAGCATTTCCCATATGTATTAAGTTAACCCCAGATGACAGGGCTTCGGTGCGGAGGGTAACACCAGTAAAAGTCGGCATTTTTCTATGGAAGCCTATGGGCTTCTATCCACATAAGTGCTGTCAGAGGGATCTGATTGGACCCCTCCCAGCATCCCCCATGGCTGCCGTGGCATTCTGCGCATGCACAGATGGTCTCCCCGGTCATAAGCCCAGAAATCCAGGGACCAACGGCTATCACAAAGGCCAGCTCTTATCGTGAGAGCTGCCCTTTGCAGTGCTAAAAGCATATGTTAGTACACATGTGTATCGTCGTGTTAGGTGGGGGGATGTACCGTGCAAGGTTGGTACATCCCGCCCTAAGTCTTCTCTAATTTCAGAGAGAACAAATGTTGTTGCCAAAAATTGGAATGCCGCTTAGACAGTTGTTCCTAAGAGAACTATATGCAATAGGCTAAGGCATTAATGTGAGAAGACCTCTTTGAGTATATACTGCAGATAATAGGTAACTGTTTCCTCGGCTCATGAAAACATAGAACCATTAATTTAGAATAAATTAATTTAGAATGTGGTCTACATGGAATTGTGTCTAGTAGGTAACTCAGCCACAGAATATTGTATGCAATATCTCATAGTGTGTATGCAGCCGAGTCATACGCATAGACTTACAAAAATACATTGTATTGTTATGATAACAGAGTGTTCTGATACAGAATGAGACAAAATGGTGTACAGTACAGTATGTACACTGACATGAGCCTAAGAAGACGGGCTGACGTTTCATGTCTCATATTGCTTGTCTTTTTTTGTCCCCAGCTGAGATGCTAAGGTACAGATGGGTCTGAACAGCAGGTTTAGAAAACAAGAAAAAGCACAGAACAAAACTTCCAAATGTCAGCAAGGCCATTCATCTGCTGGTTCAATGCTGGAACTGTCTCAGCTTCGGAGGAAATGTTCAAAGCATTCATATCATCAAGCAAAAATATGGAGCTGATGTTGCCATAGTCCACAACAATGACTCTGCAATATGTAACAATTGTCTGCAAATAAATACTGTATCTCTCATCTCCCAGTACAATGTCATTCTAAGCTTCTCTAAATCTGCAGAACGTTACCTTATGTATTTGTAAAAGGTTTAATTCTGGGGAATTTTCCTCTCTGCCTACCTGTCACTCTGTAGCCCTGCTCAGAGCACAATGATTTGTAGCCCAGAAGAATATGTTCTAGATTAAGACACATATGGACAACAAAAGCAGATCTATAGCTTGTTTCTGTCTTTGTCACATAAAGACTGATGGGTAGTAATATTTGATCCCCTGTTATACTGGGGCTTGGGATTTCAGCCATCCAAGCTTTTATACACTGGCACTGAGCTGCTGTCTTTATGTGGATGAAACATTATTCGTTTTAGTTTTCAGACCTTAATACCTACGGGTTATTATCAATACACTGCTGATCTGGCTTCACAGCTAGAGGAGTTAACCCCAAAAGTAGCATAAAGATTCTATCTATCTATCTATCTATCTATCTATCTATCTATCTATCTATCTATCTATCTATCTATCTATCTATCTATCTATCTATCTATCTATCTATCTATCTATCAATCTATCTATCTATCTATCTATCTATCTATCTATCTATCTATCTATCTATCTATCTATCTATCTATCTATCTATCATCTATCTATCTATTTACCTGGGATGTGCAGTCAGCCATTAATGATTAAAATAATACAAAGAAGATACTTATGACACAGCTACTGTGTCATAAGTATCTGCTTTAGCATCTATATCACTTAAAGCATTTTCGTTTTGTACAAAAAAATGTTTTAAATGTATTTTGGAAGCACCACTCTCAGGGGGTAATTCCAAGTTGATCGCAGCAGGATTTTTGTTAGCAATTGGGCAAAACCATGTGCACTGCAGGGGAACAGAGCCGTAACTAGGGGGGGCTAAGGGGGCATGTGCCCCGGGTGCAGGATTTGAGGGAGTGCCAGGGAGTTACAGAGGAACAGGGGTTTTTTTTAGTTGTTTTTTTTACCGGCAGTGCTGTGAGGCACCAGACAGCACCCTTGGCAGTGTCTCTGACCCACCTGTCTGCCCACAGCTGGCTCCAATGCTGTGCATGTGAGCTCCAGTACCTGGGATCTCTTCTATGCCGGCTACTGTCTTAAACTCTCTTCTTTGTCATGCAATGCTGTGACTAGCGTGCAGTGCACTGTACAAGCTATAGAAGCGCACTGTGCTCTCAGTTAGCAGTATCAAGCTCCACTTTGCCTCCCAGATGGGGGGATTTGGTGAAGATTATAGGGGGATATAATGTAGTGATGTAGTGTACCATATAGGGTATATGGGCCCTCATTCCGAGTTGTTCGCTCGGTATTTTTCATCGCATCGCAGTGAAAATCCGCTTAGTACGCATGCGCAATGTTCGCACTGCGACTGCGCCAAGTAACTTTACTATGAAGAAAGTATTTTTACTCACGGCTTTTTCTTCGCTCCGGCGAACGTAATGTGATTGACAGGAAATGGGTGTTACTGGGCGGAAACACGGCGTTTCAGGGGCGTGTGGCTGAAAACGCTACCGTTTCCGGAAAAAACGCAGGAGTGGCCGGAGAAACGGTGGGAGTGCCTGGGCGAACGCTGGGTGTGTTTGTGACGTCAACCAGGAACGACAAGCACTGAAATGATCGCACAGGCAGAGTAAGTCTGGAGCTACTCTGAAACTGCTAAGTAGTTAGTAATCGCATTATTGCGAATACATCGGTCGCAATTTTAAGAAGCTAAGATTCACTCCCAGTAGGCGGCGGCTTAGCGTGTGTAACTCTGCTAAATTCGCCTTGCGACCGATCAACTCGGAATGAGGGCCATAGTGTAGTAATTTATTGCAGTATATATAGGGGTATGTAGTGCACTGATGTGGTGTAGCATATAAGGGGATGTAGTGTAGTGATGCAGTGTAGCATATAGGGTATGTAGTGCAGAGCATAGGGGCATGTAGTGTAGTGATGTAGTTCAGCATGTAGGGGATGTAGTACAGTGCTGTAGTGCAGTGGATAGGAGAATGTAGTGCAGTGATGAAGTGATGAAGTGTTATGATATAGTGCAATGTATGGGGGGACACAGTGGATCATGTCGTTGAGCACACTGGCAGGACATATGACGCATACTGTAGGGCATTTGATGCACATAGGGGAATATTGGGGGTCATTCCGAGTTGTTCGCTAGCTGAAAATGATCACTGCGCAGCGATGATGCAAAAAAAGGCACGTCTGCGCACGCGCGACGTACTATTACAACGAACGATGTCGTTTCACACAGGGTCTAGCGAAGCTTTTCAGTCGCACTGCTGGCCGCAGAGTGATTGACAGGAAGTGGGCGTTTCTGGGTGTCAACTGACCGTTTTCATGGAGTGCTTGAAAAAACGCAGGCGTGCCAGGAAAAACGCAGGCATGACTGGGCAAACGCAGGACGTGTTCGTGAAGTCATAACAGGAACTGAACAGTCTGAAGTCATCACAAGCGCTGAGTAGGTCTGAAGCTACTCAGAAACTGCACAAAATTATTTTGTATCCGCTCTGCGATCCTTTCGTTCGCACTTCTGCTAAGCTAACATACACTCCCAGTGGGAGGCGGCATAGCGTTTGCATGGCTGCTAAAAACAGCTAGCGAGCGATCAACTCGGAATGACCCCCATTGTCCAATAGTATTTCCTTTTTTCAAATTTCCTGGTAATCTGATATTTTAGTCTGACAGAGTTTGTTTTACTGTTGTGTGTGTTTTTTTTTGGGGGGGAGCAAACTATTGCCTTGCCCCGGGTGACGAAAATCCTAGTTTCGGCCCTGAGGGGAGGCAGATATAACATGTGCAGAGAGAGTTAGATTTGGGTGTGGTGTGTTCAATCTGCAATCTAA